>NC_086101.1:181885476-182503333 GCF_963921235.1 Mobula hypostoma | reverse complement strand
TTGTCTGTTCCAGACAGCTACCACTTGGTGCAAATAAATAAAATCTGTTCCAAACATCTCCTTGAACGTTTTCGCTCTCACCTTAAATGCATGTCCTTTAGGTTTTGAGTTGTACTGCTAGACTTGCTTTACCAACTTTTCCCTCTGCCTCTTTTTTCCCCCATTTAGCTGGTTGTAATTCACTCTATCCATCCTAATTGTAGTTTAATTGCCCGGAGTGGTTTATCTTCCAGACCTTGCAGAGTTTGTTCTGGCACCTCCCAACGATCTGTCACTGACTCCCTGCTTTTCACATCATCATAGTGACTCATGGAAACGTCACTCAGAAATGCGGCACAAGTTTTTGCGTACCCACCGACTGCCTCATTCTTCACCCCCTTTCACTTCTCTATCCGATTCCTTGTCTACTACCCTCTGGAACATGGGCAGAATTTTCCTGCAACTCCTCACTGGGCAGACAGAGCCATCGCTTTCAGTCTCCATCTCAAAACCACTTCCTAGTCACCTGCCCTATTGCCTCCCTCTGGTGCTCCTCCTCCTTCCCTTTCTCCCACAGGCCACTCTCCTCCCAGATTCATTCTTCGTCACCTCTTTAACTTTCCACCTATCATTTCTCAGCTCACTTCATCCCACTTCCCCTCAGAGTTTCATCTATCACATGGCTGCTTGTACACCTTTCCCTCCCCATCACCTCATTCCAGCTTGTTCCACGTCCCTTGCCAGCCCTGATGAAGGCTCCTGGCCTGAAATGTCAACTGCTTATTCCCCTCTATAGATGCAACCTGACCTGAGTTACTCCCCCACATTGGGCATGTCTTGCTCTGGATTTCCAGCATCTGCAGAATACCTTGTGCTTCCTAGGCTTTGACAGCCAGCGGTCTGAACCTACCCCAGGCAGTATGTGACTGTTGATGTAATCTTGGTGAAACTCACACCACACCTCCACTACTTCCACCATTTGTAACGTGGCCTGACTCTGTCCAACCTCAAAACACCTACATACTCGCATGAGCCTTGGGTCCCACGTCATCTGCTTCAGGAGCACTTGTTACTCCTCAGCCATCATGGATAACTTCACTCACCTCACCTCTGAACTGATTCTACAACTTACAGACTTACTTTCGAAGACTCTACAACTAGTGTTCTCAGTATTTATTTATTTATTTATTTATTTATTTTGAGCTGTTTGGATAGGCATATGAATACAAGGAAAATGGAAGGATATGGACATTGTGTAGGCAGAAGACATTTGTTGGCCATGTGATTGCTAATTTAATTGGTTCAGCACAACATTGTGGGCTGAAAGGCCTTTTCCTGTGCTATGCCATTCTGTTCTACAGTACTGTGCAAAAGTCTTAGACACCCTAGATTTTTTCAATGAGTTTTATTTTTTGTCTTCTGCATTTGTATCAGTAAAAAGAGAAAAATGTAGATTTCAGAATATTCTTTTTACAAAAAATTCTCAATAACATTTAATTTCTTTTGATTTTGATAAAGTAACACTAATAGGCCACTTTTCAAATTTTAAAAAAATTGATTACTTTATAGATATATTGCCCAATGCATGATTAAGCAGAGATAACATGCAGGATGTTAATGATCAATGACATAATAAGTTAAATGAACTAAAATGATTAACTGAAACAACAAACGGGTGTCAGAGGAATCAAAGTTGGGCATAGGACAACCAAACTAAAAGGTGAAGGTGTGACAGTTTAACCTTCAAATCATCAATTCTTGGGCAACGGCAAGAGTGGGCAGAGCAGCTGGCACAAGGTGGTCATCCTGCATCAGCGGAAACCAAGAAGAAATTCGATATGTGCTGTCCAAGATCTTTTTGAAGGAGCACAAAGCAACGAGCAAGGTTGAGGACCTTTGACAGGGTTTTGCTCTACTGTTGCTGGATGAGACCTGAATGCCTGAATTCCCTCCAGCATTATTACAATTCTTTGATTCTGTGATCAGAGTTGACCAGAGCTTAACTATTGAATTTAAAAGCAGCTTGTTGAGATTGGTACTTCCTCACACACTACCCCTCAGAGGCATTATAATCTTTCTAAACATAAAAGTTGGGGGAATTTCCATGTAAAATTTGTGCCCACATTTCCCAGTATTATTTTCAGGTAAACTAGCTAAATGAGTGAAGGTGTTTAATAATTGCCTCCTCGCTCATACACCTTCACCTTCCCCTCCCCCCCGCCCCCCCCCACCACCACCTTGTTCTGTCTTCTCCCCACTTTCAGTACTGATGAAAAATCTTGGCCTGAAACGTCAATTATTTATTCATTTCCATAGATGCTGCCTGACCTGCTGAGTTCCTCCAGCATTTTGCTTGTGTTAAAATTAATTGCTGTCAGTCTTCATTCCTTGAACAGTGTGAGAACTTGAAGTGAACTTCTGCTTAGTGTGGACTAGATCCCTTTTTACACTATTATATAGAAAGTTGCAATCAAAGAAGAACTGTTTTAGAAGTGATTTGTGAAGTATAAAAGAGAAAATTGCCCCCTTGCACATATTGTCATATCTACATAAGTGTACATAATCCACATAAATGTGATAAGTGATTTAAGTTTGACAGACTTTTAGTGGAGAGTACTGTATATTAATTGGCTGCATGACGGCCTGGTATGGAAACACTGATGCCCTTGAATGGAAAATCCTACAGAAAGAAGTGGATACGGCCCAGTCCATCAAGGGTTAAGTCCTCCCCACTGTTCAGCACATCTACATGAAATGTCACAGGAAAGCAGGGACTCTCATCACCCATGGCATGTTCTCTTTTTGCTGCTGGCATCAGGAAGAAGGTGCAAGAGCCTCAAGACTCACGTCACCAGGTTCAGGAACAGTTATTACCCCTCGACCATTAGGCTCTTGAACAAAAGGAGATAGCATCACTCACCTTCTCTTGTCCCATCATTGAAATGTTCCCGTAACCAATGGACTCACTTTCCTGGGCTCTTCACCTTGTGTTCTCCATTTATTTATTTATTGTTTGTTTATTCATTTATTACTATTTCTTTTTGTATTTGCACAATTTGTTGTCTTTTGCATACTGGTTGAATGCCCAAGTTGGGAAGGTCTTTCACTGATTCTATTATGGTTATTATTCTATTATGGATTTATTGAATATGCCTGCAAGAAAATCAATCTACTTGATAATTTACTTTGAATTTGATGGAATGAACCCCATGACTTCTTTCAAAGTGCTTGCAATGACTGGCCGCAGGTTGTCCCTTTTATTGCACAGTTTTGTGCTTCCTCTATTATAATTAATTTCCTTTTTTTAACAAATCTTCATACTGTCCTGGTCCACAGCCAATCCATATTTTTCTCCCTTTCACAACCGTACTGACTTCGGCTTTCTGAGCCCGACATTCTGAAATGCAGTGTGTAATCCACAAACAGTTCACTTTGCCGAGCACCTTGAAGGGCTTAGATAGAGTGGACATAGAGGATGTTTCTTATGATGGTGAGACTAGGACTAGTGGACATAGCCATAGAAAAGAGATGAGGAGGATAGGTGGGTAATCTGTGGAATTCATTGCCATAGGTGGAGGAGGCCAAGTCGTTGGGATGTTTAAAGTGGAGGGAGAAGGAGTTCTTGATTTGTAAGGATGTCAAAAATTGTAGGGAGAAGGCAGGAGAATGGGATTGAGGGATGATTAATCTACCGTGATTGAATGGTGGAGCAGACTCAATGGGCTAAGTGGGTTAGTCCTGCTCCTATGTCTTATAGTCTTGTGTCTACGGTCTTGTGGTATCCCCTTTTGTGACTTTGTCTCAAAGTTTACTTTTATTTCTGTGCATTAGCCTGGGGACATCTCACTGAGGTTTTTAAAAAAAAAACTAAACGAGTGCAAACATAGAATGGCCAAATCATATCTGCAGTATTCTGGAGGTATTAGTACATGAGGAACAGCCAAGTTTTTAAGCAAGATTTTGGAGGTGGTTTTAAACACCATAATTCAATTTTGATAGTGCCGGTAACCAAGCCAAGGTGGACCTTTGAGAATCCCCAGTATACTTCAAATTACATGATACTCAGTGTCTATTTTAAATAAGAAAGCCTAATTTCCTAGATCTCTTTTAATGAGTAAATCTTATTTATGACAAAGTTTAGCAATTTTAAGTCTTGAATGATATATAAAACAAATCCTTAAACTCCACTTCAGGTCTGTCATCTATCTATGTCAGTGGAAAAATTGATGAAACAGTTTATTTTCTAATGCTTTTGTTGGTCACGTACTTGAGTAATGGCCTTGAACCGAAACCCGCAGATGGTGCTTTTTGGTCCACCATGCATTCTCCCTGATGATATCACTGAATTGCCAAATTCTCTTACCTTTCCCTCAAAACTTTAATGCGTCGCATGGATATCAACTTTAGTTTCAAAATTAGCATTGGATCACTTCCAACACCCTTTCAAATAGCATAATTAAAGCCATAACTTGCAGTGTAAAAAACAGAAATTCTCCAGAAATTCCAGTTCCTTCCCACTTAATCTTCACTGTCCTGATGAAGTGTCTTGGCCTGAAATGTGGATTGTTCATTCCCCTCCATAGATGCTGCCTGTCCTGTTGGTTTCCTTCAGCATTTTGTGTGTTGCTCTTTTTTTTCACCTGATTTTTCTCACATCTTTATTGCCACCAGAAGCATTTTGTTTGCTTTCTGTATCAAGCATGTTTTATATTTCCTTGCTGTATGGCCTTGCAAATCTGCTACTTGTGTTTTCATCCAAAGCCCAGTGACACCACTGTCTTGTGTTTATTCTTCCTGACCCTTTGCTAGATGCAAAAGTTAAAACTAAATTTATTATCAGAGTACACGTGTCAACATATGCTACCCTGAGATTCATTTTCTTGTGCTCATCTGCAGTAAACACAAAGAAGTGTTAATAGAATCATTGAAAAACCACATACACCAGGATGTACAAACAACCAAAGTGCAAAAGAAAAACCAACTATGCGAATGCAAAAAGAGGAAAACAAAATAATAATAAATAAACAATAAATATTGGTAACATGTGAAGAGTACTTGGAAGTGGATCCATGGGTTGTGAGAGCAGTTCGATGTTGGGATGAGTGATGTTGAGTGAAATTATCCCCTCTCCGAGAGCCTGATGGTGATCGTAATAACTGTTCCTGAAACTGGTGGTGTGAGTCTTGATGGCAGAGGTGAGAACAGAGCATGGCCTGGATGGTGGGGGTCCTTGGTGGATGCTGCTTTCTTACAACAGAGCTTAATGGTGCCAAAACTTTGCAAGTTTCCCTTTTTTTTTTAATATAAAAGTTCGAAGTAAAATTTGTTATCAAAATACATTTATTGCCTTGAGATTCATTTTCTTGCCCGCAAAATAATAGAAAAGACTGGCAATCAACCAGTGTGAAAAACAGATTATGCAGATAAAAAAAAATACTGAGAACATGAATTGTAAACAGTCCTTGAAGTGAATCTGTAGGTTGCAGAATCAGTATAGAGTAGATGTGATTGAAGTTAAACACGCAGGTTTAGGAGTCTGGTTGTAGGGTCATAACTGTTCCTGAACCTGGTAGTGTGGGACCTATGGCTTATGTACCTCCTTCCTGATGCAAGAAGAGGGCATGGCTTAAATGCCAAGTGTCTTGTGGTGGCACGCCATATAAATGTGCTCAATGGTGGGGAGGCCTGGGCTGTCTCCGCCACTTTCTGTAGTCGTTTCCATTCTTGGGTATTGATGTTTCCATACCAGGCTGCAAAGCAACAATGCCACATCTTAACCAAATGTTGGATACTTTTAATCTCCCAAGAGTGTGGGCTTGTGTAACAGATTGCTTATCATGTGCTGCTTGAGCCTTGCAGTTTGCTTGAAAGTCTTGTCGTTCTTTTTTCTGGTGAAGCCTTGTGTTGCACTTCTCAGTAGTCACAACTCAATTGCTTCATAAACCATGCATGGCTTGGCAAGAGTTGCACAAACATGCTCTCTAGCCACTTTGTTAGGTACACCTGCTAGTTAATGCAAATATCTAATCAGCCCATCATGTGGCAGCAACTCAGTGCATGAAAGCATGCTGACAGGGTCAAGGTTCAGTTGATCAAACCACACGTCAGAATCGGGAAGAAATGTGACCTGACTTTGACTGTAAAATGATGGTTGGTGCCAGACAGGGTGTTTTGAGTATCTCAAACTGCTGATATCCTGGAATTTTCACACACAACAGTTTCTAAGGTTTATAGAGAATAGTTCAGAAAACAAGAAAGCATCCAGTGAGTGGCATTTGTGTGTGCAAAGCAGCACCTTGTTAATGAGAGGCCAGAGGAGAATGGCCAGACTTGATTCAAGGAGATGCCAGTAACACAAATGACCACACATTATAACAATGTAATGCTGAAGAGCATTTGTGAACGCACAACACGTCAAACCTTGACGTGGATGGACTACAGCAACAGACGACCACAAAAGTACACTTAGTTACCTCATAAAGTCGCTACTGAGTATGTAGAAGTGATTGGTTATAGCTTTACCTCACAGTTACTGCAGACTGGCAGTTCTTCGTCTCCAGTGATGTGTCTATCCCTTTGATTTTTGTTAATGATTCACATTACTGTGCTGTCTTTGCAGAGATATCTTAATGCTGAGAGCTTTGTAAATTACCAGGTAAAGTAATTCTCACTCACTTCTAAAAGGACTTGCTATCTTAACACCCCATACATTTCCCAACCTTGTATCTCTTTCTCAGTGTGACCAAGGCACTCCCTGGTCAGTCACGAGTTGGGCACTATTTTTAATTTCCCTGACACACAGTACAGGTGACCCATGTGTTATAAGGGGTTGCGTTCCTACAAAATGTGCATATGGAGTTGATGTGGGATGTAGGACCCACTTTTCTGCTGTGCAGATTTATGATTCTTTGACAAATGATCCTTCCCATGTTTCCTGTCTTAATTCTCAGCAACGCCTTCTAATATTTCCCTTATGTTTCATGTTCACTGACATTCTCACCATAATCTAGTGAAAGACAATTTTGCTTTTGTTTTTTTTAATGTATTTCTGGCCATCCATTTAGTGCCTTCCACTTTCACACTTTTGTAAATAATCTAGTCAAGTTGCTTATCTGAGTACCGTAATTATTATTTGGCCCATTATCCTCCACACCTTTCCTATCTGTCTAAATACCCTTTAAATGTTGTAGTTGTGCCCCCCCCCCACTTCCTTTACCATCTTTATCCATGTATCCACAACCTGCGAAGGGGAAAATATTACCCCTGCCTCTTAAATTTTTCCCCTCTGATTTATGTCCTCCAGTTTACTCGCCTTTCCCAGGATCAAAGACTGTGACCCTCAGTGTTGCCTCTTTATTATTATTTTACAGCTGTGTGGACCAACCATTCCTCTGAACAGGAAATTTTTACATGGGCTTGTAAAATGTGCAGAACTTTAAATGTTTTTTGTAATATGCACATCCGCATTAGGTCCTCCAAATATTCCCCTTCTGGTGTGTTTCTGGACTTGCATTTGATTGAATTTGAATCCACCTTTGTGGTCAGCACTAAAGCTTGAAATGTTCCAACAACGTCAACAGCAATTGACAGGTCTTCAGATTCTTCTTTTCTAAACACTTAGTTCAATGTATCAATGAATATCTTAATTGAAACAGGCTTAACTTTCTCAGAAACGGCAAAGTTGAAATCACTGTTTTGCTGCAATATTTTCGAGGCAATGCTTTTGTCGTTTATTGTAATACTAACTGAGTTTTTTGTTAGTCATACAACATTCTCTTTTCCAAATTCAAAATTGGTTGTGCTTGCAATAGAAACAGGGTCAAAAGTTTGCCGTTCTCTTAACTCATCGTAAGGAAATCTATTATCTAAGTGATTACACACATGCTGAATGAATCAAATAGCAGGCGAGGTATCGACAACAGAATTCGCAGATACAAGCAGATCTTCCACTTTGTTATTCCAATGGTGGCACTATGATACTATAACCATAACTTGTTAGGTTTTCTTTTGCATACTGCAGTGCTTCAATTGTATTCAAACAACTTTTTTGAAAGATGCCAGACCTTCTAAGACCTTAAGACACAGGAGCAGAATTAGGCTGTTCGTCCTGTCGAGTCTGCTCTGCCATTTCATGGCCGATCCCAGATCCCACTCAACCCCATACACCTGATAAGATCATAAGACATCATTAAGGACAGTTAATGCTACTCAGTATTATTCATTCATTGTGTATAGTGTCATTTGACGTGGCAATCATGGTCTCATGATTGTTCTTGGCAAATGTTTCTACAGAAGTAGTTTGGCATTGCCTTCTGGGTCGTGTCTTTGCAAGGCTGTTGACCCCAGCCATTATCAATATTCTTCAGAGTTTGTCTGCCTGGTGTCAGTGGTTGCATAAGCAGACTTGTGATGTGCACCAGCTGCTCCTATGGTTTCATGTCACCCTGATCGGTGGGGGGGATGAGGGGAGGTGCTACACCTTGCCCAAGGGTGACCTGCAGTCTAGCGGAGGGATGTAGCGCCTTGCACCTCCTTTAGTAGAGATGTATCTTCACTCTGCCATCAGGTCCATATGTGGATTGGTCAAAATCTTCAGGCAGTACTTGCTGATTTAGAAAATTTGTGGATTATTATTTGAACATTTATGATTGTAATTAATTATACATTAATACAAGGCATTTCACAATTATATTCACATGGACTTCAAAATTATATTAGCATAGTTTCAAAATTAGATTGCTTAAAAGAAAATTCCAGCTGTGCGGCAACAAAGGCTATGTGCGCGGGAGCATTTCAGTTGCTGCGTGGCTGAGCACCTGGGTAGCTTGGAAAGAACGATCGTGACCACTCACCTTGTGTATGCTCTCATAATTTTCTAAACCTCCAAGGCCTCAGCCTATCCAATCTCTCCTTGTAATTCAAGACTCCATTTAGGTAGCATCCTCATAACTTCCAGATCTGCCATTAGTGTATTCCAATGTAGTATTTTCTTTTTGTTTGAATTTCAGGTCCGACATTTGTACATATGTGACTTCCACAAAAGCTTCATACAAAGTGTGCGAAACAAGAGAAAGAGGAAGGGAAGTGATGACGATGGAGGTGATTCACCAGACCATGATGCTGAATCCCCAGAGGTAATGATGTCCAGTGTCAGTAGTTCCTATTTAAAACTAAATTTTGTAGTTACTTTTTAAAACTTTGTTCTTTCTTTCATAATGGTGCTTCAAATCTTACATTGGAAAATTTATAGCAGACGTATTTCCAGATTCTCTTGAGTGTGCTGAATCTTTCTATAGACTCATTACAGCACAGGAACAGGCCTTTCAGCCCATCTAGTATGTGTCAAACCATTAATCTGCCTAGTTCTATTGATCTGCACTTGGACCATGGCCCTCCATACCTCTAACATGTATTTACCTATCCGAGCTTCTGTTAAATGCTAAAATCAACCCTGCAACCACCATTTTTGCTGGCAACTCGTTCCATACTCTCACTGCCCTTTGAGTAAAAAAGCTTCCACTCATTTTTCCCCTTAACAATTCATCTTTCACTCTTAACCCATGACCTCTAGTTGTAATCTCGCCTAACCTCATTGGAAAAAGTCTGTTTGCATCTACCCTATCTATACCCCACGATTTTTTTTATACCACTGTCAAATCTCTCCTCAATCTTCTATATTCTAGAGAATAAAGTCCTAACCAATGCAACCTTTCCCTATAACTCAGGTTCTTAATTCCCAGTAGCATCCTTGTAAATTTTCTCTGCATACTTTTACTCTTATTTACATCTTTCCTCTGGGTAGGTGACTAAATCTGCACACAATACTCTAAATTAGGCCTTACCAACATCTTAAATAATTTCAACATAACATCCCAACCCCTGTACTCAATACATAGCTCAATGAAGGCCAATGTGCCAAAAGCTTTCGTTATGACCCTATCTACAGTACCTGTGAAGACGCTTTCAATGAATTATGAATCTGTATTCCCAGATCACTCTGTTCTGCTGTACTCTTCAGTGCCCTACTGTTCACTGCAAAATCTACCCTGATTGATCCTGTCAGTGCAACACCTCACACTTGTCTGCATTAAATTCCATCTGCCATTTTTCCAGCTGATCCAGATCCCACTACAAGCTCTGGTCTTCCTGACTGCCCATTATACCCCTATCTTGATGTCATCTGCAAATTTGCTGAGCCTGTTAACCATATTATCATCCAGACCATTGATACAGATGACAACAGACCCAGCACTGATCACTGTGGCACTCTGCTAGTCACAGGCCTCCAGTCAGGTGGGCAACCATCTACTACCACTCTGGCTTCTTCCTCAAAGTCGATGTCTATTCCAATTTACTACCTCATCTTGAATGGCAGGAAATGGTGAGATACAAGACCACAAGTCACAGGAGCAGAATTAGGCCATTTGGCCCATTGAATCTGCTCCACCATTTAAACATGGCTGATCCTTCTCTCCATAACCTTTGATGCCATGTCCAATCAAGAAACTGTCAAGATCTGCCTTAAATACCCCAAACTATCTGGCCTCCACAGCTGCCTGTGGTACTAAATTCCACAAATTCACCACCCTCTGGCTAATGAAAGTTCTTCGCATCTCTGTTTTAAATGGATGCACCTCTATCCTGAGGCTGTGCCCACTTGTCCTTGACTCCCCCACTATGAGCAAAATCCTTTCCACATCTACTCTGTCTAGGTCTTTCAACATTTGAAAGGTTTCAATGAGATTCTCCCCCCCCCACCCCCACCCCTATCCTTCTAAATTCCAATGAGTACAGACCCAGAGCCATCAAACGTTCATCATAGGATAACTCATTCATTGCGGGAATCATCCTTGTGAACCTTCTAAACCGTCTCCAATGCCAGCACATCTTTTTTTAGATGAGCCCAAAACTGTACCCGGTATAGGCAATTTTTAGTTTGACAATGGTTGGCATGGACACCATGGACTTGGCTCTGTTCCTGTACTGTCCTATGCCAACATGGAAAAATAGGAGTAGGAAGATCCATTTGGCCCACTGTTGCTGGTCAACATGGCTGATACTTCATATTCCCAACATCTGCTCATTGCCTTGATGCCTTGTGTGTCTTAATCTATTTCGATCTTAAATATATCCTGAGACTTTGACTCCACATACAAGTAGAGCATTCGACAGGTCCATCCTCAATCTTAAGTGTCTTATACCTGTATTTTAAGGCTGTGACTCCTAATTCTTGTCAACACAGGACCCCAACAGGAAAAAATTAACTTTTTTCAGCTTTTTGAGCTTTTTCAGATTATGTAATGTAGGGTCTTTGTTAAATAACTGGATGTCAATATTGTGGATGCATCGATTATAATCATCCAAAAATCAATAGATTCTGACAAAGTCTGTGACACAACTATTCAAAAAGGTCTGGCAAAATATGAGTATGGACCAATTAGTCTTAAGACTTCTGTTGGGAAAATTTGGGAAGTAATTTATTTGGAGAATTGTAATCCAATCTCAGGCAGTCAGCAAAGCTGTAGTTTTTGAGCAGGTGCGAACTGAAGGAGGCAGTAAACCAATTTGGATTTCGTGCCTTGTGAAAGGTCAAGTCCACAGGATCTACACAGCTGAGCACGTCATGGAAGCTAGCCTCCCCTTGAGTTCTGTCTGCATTTCCATGGGCTCTGGCAGCATGGTAGCATAGTGGTCAGCATAACGCTTTATAGTACCAGTGAGCTGGATTTGATTCCCACCCACTCTCTGTAAGGAGTTTTTGTTCTCACTGTGACCCATGTGGGTTTCCTCTAGGTGCCTGGGTTTCATGTAAGTGCTCTGGTTTCATGTAGGTGTTCTGGTTTCCTTCCAAAGTCATACCAGTTGGTAGGTTAATTGGTCATTGTAAATTGTCCTGTGTTTAGGCTGGTGGGGGTTGGACGGCAGGTAGGAAGAGCTTATTCTGCACTGTATCCCAATAAATAAATAGATTTCTCTTTGTCCTACTAAAGAAGCCCATATATTCAAAGACCTCACCCATCCTGAGCATTCTCTGCCCAACCCTTTGGGCAGAAGATATAAAGTCCTGAAAGCGCGTATCGCCAGATTCAAGGTCAGCTTTTTTTTTTCCCCCCCTGCATTGAGGCTGTAGAATGGTTCCCCTAGTGCAGGGGTTCCCAACCTTTTTTACGCCATGGAGCCTTTCCATTAACAGAGGTGTCCATGGAGGCCCCCTCCAACCCCAGTAGGGAATCCCTACCCTAGTGTGATCAGCTGGACTTTTGGCCTCATCATCTACCTCATTTTGACCTTTCACCTTACTGTCTCTGCACTGCTCTTTCTGTGTAGCTTTTTATTCTACATTGTTGTTGTTTTCCGTCAGTGCAATGATATGATGAAATGATCTATATATTTAACATGCAGAATAAAGTTTTTCACTACCTCAGTACATGTGACAATGATAAACCAATTGACCAAGTACGTAATGTATTCTCATGCATAGAATGGCTAACAGGCAGGAAACAGCGAGTTGGGAGAAGGAGCTAATTTTTATGCTGACAACCTGTGATCGTCAGAGATCACTGGGATTACAACTGTTTACAAAATACACTCGGTGACCACTTTATTTGGTACATCTGCTTGTTAATGCAAATATCTAATCAGCCAATCATGTGGCAGCAACTCAATGCATAAAAGCATGCGGACATGGACACGAGGTTTGGTTGTTCAGCCCAAACGTCAGAATGGGGAAGAAATGTGATCTAAGTGACTTTGACCATGGAATGATTGTTGATGCCAGAAGGGGTGGTTTGAATATCTCAAACTACTGATCTCCTGGGATTTTCATGCACAAGAGTCTCTGGAATTTAGAAGATGGTGCGAGAAACAAAAACATCCAATGAACAGCAGTGGGTGGAAATATCTTTTTAATGAGAGAGGTCAGAAGAGAATGGCCAGGCTGGTTCAAGCTAAAGAAACTGAAATAACCACAAGTTACTACAATGTTGTGTAGAAGAGCATCTCTGAACTCTGAGCACGTCGAACCTTGAAGTGAATGGGCTACAGCAGCAGAAGACTATTCCTGTACTTAATGAATTGGTCACTGAGTGTTTTATTTTTAACAGAAGTGAATGTTAGTGGTAGTTTTTGCAGATGATGCAAAAAAAAAAGGGCAGTTGCTAAAGTTTACAAGCAATTTGCTGAAATATTCTTGGTTAGTAGGTGGTCAAAAAATTGGTGAATAGAACATAATATAAAGTTGAGCACCCTTTATCTGAAATGCTTGGGGCCAGAAGTATTTTGGAATTTTTTCAGATTATGGAATATATAATGAGATAGCTTGGGATCGCCATAATTTTGGACTATGAATTTGTGTGCTACTGATAAGCAGTCGTTGACTTGTCCATCACACATGTACTTAACAGTAAATATTATTACATACCATTAATATATTGAAAATGTGTGCAGGGTAACAAAAGCAACACAGCAGCATCGGGAGAATACCTGAATCAGCTGTTGTACTGAACAAAGAACGGCAAGCTTTCAGTCTCCACTTACCATGCTGTTTTTTTGATTAAAACACTGTTTGTATTTTACACTTTTTGGAATTTATGTAAGGTATTTAAAAGAATTGTTGATTTGTTCGTGTTAGATTTATCAGTGATGCTTTAAAAAGATTTAATGCCATTATGTAAGGTATAAACACAAACAGCATCGTAGATTGCTTCTGTTGCTAGATTTCAGCAGCCGTTTTAGAACTTTGATCCCATGCCTTTTCTTAAACTTCTGCAACCGGTCTGCTGAATATTCATTCCATTTTCAGTTTGTGATAGATCTTTGCTTGTTTCATGATCAGCATACAGTTAAACTGCCTATGTTCACTTTAATGCTGACGGTACATGATCTTTTTTTTCTCATACAATATTTTTCATTAACTTCTGTTCATCACATATGTGAGGTCTGGTGTGCAGAGGCCTGTGCATCACCTGAGAACCTTCCCAGTGTCTTTTGGAATTTTCCATTTGTGACATCATCTCAGTGCGCAAAAAATTGTTTTTGAAGGTTTTCAGATTTTGTAATTTTGGATAAGGGCTACTCAACCTGTAGCTCTTTTTCAAAGAAAACAGTATTTAAATGGAGAAAAAGAACAACAGAAGTCTGTACATAATATAGCTACAGGAGGAGGAGGAGGGCAAAGGGAATGGTAACACTCATTTCAAGAAGTTGGAGTATCAGAGTAGAGGAATCTTACTTCAACTGTAGAACTCCAAATCAATGCATTTCAAGTCATTGTCAGAGACTTCAACTAGGCTTGTTTGAAGAAAACACTTCTCATTTGCCATCAGCACCTGTAGCACCAGAGGTCCCTACGTACTAGATCACTGCTATACTAAGATAATGAATGCCTAATGTTCGATGCTCATACCACATCTGGAGAAATCTGATCACTTGGCTGTATACAGGCAGAGGCTAAAGAGCATAGCTCCAGAGATTGGGACAAGAGGTGGTTGTGGGAGGTAGAGGAACAGCTACGGGATTGCTTCAGGTCAGTGGATTGGGTCTTATTCGAGGACTTATCTAGTGCTCTGAAAGAATACACCATAGTTGTGATGGACTTTATTAAAAAATAAACAGCTATAGTTGAGTGTCTCCTCGCAATCGTTCAGAGTCTTTCCCAAGCAGAAGGCCTGGATGAACCATGAGATCTGAAATTTGCTCAGAGCCAGATCAGAGGCATCCAAGTCTAGTGACCAAGAAAGTTACAAAAGAGCCAGGTGTGATTTCCTGAAAGCCATCTCATGGCTAAAGTGACAATTCCAGACCAGACTTGAATCAATGAAGGATGCTCGACAGTAGTGTCAGGGCTTGAAAGTTAAATCAGGCAACATAGGAGACAGCAGGCCTTTGCTTCCAGATGAGCTCAATGCCTCCTATGCTCAGTTTGACCATCAAAAGATGGAGTGACCATCACAAACTCCCACACCTCTGGATGATCCTATGATTTCAGTCTCTGAAGCTGACATGTTAGCAGCCTTCAAGAGCGTGAACCCACGAAAAGCATCCAGCCCAGATGGGGTACCAGGCCAAGACCTGTGCTGATCAGCTGGCTAGTGAGATCTTTAACCCCTCACTTCAGTAGTGTGTAGTACCCACCTGCTTCGAGCAGGCTTCAATTACTCAAGTGCCCAAGAAGAGCCTTGATGACTATTGCCCAGTTGCACTTGAATCCAACTTGGTGATGAAACATCTCAAGTCCTGCCTGAGAAGTGACTTGGATCTGCTCCAATTTGCCTACTAGAGCAACAGGTCCACAGCAGATGCCACCTCATTGGCTCTTCACTCATCCCTGGAACATCTGGACAGCATAGGTGCATACATCTTTATCAACTACAGTTCAGCATTCAATACCAATATTCCCTCAAAACTAATAAATAAGCTCCAATACCTTGGCCTTAATACCTCTTTGTGGAATTACTGGATCCTCAATTTCCTCACTTGCAGACCCTGGATTGGCAACTACTTCTCCATGATCTCCATCAGCATTGGTGCACCACAAGGCTGTGTGTTTAGTCCTCTGCTCTAAACACTTATACTTGCAACTGTGTGGCTAAGTGCAGCTCCAGCACCATATTAGAGTTTGAGGACATCGCGGTCATAGGTTGAATCAAAGGTGAAGATGAATTAGCATATAGGAGGGAGGTTGAAAATCTGGCTGAGTGGTATAACAACAACCTCTTAATGTCAGCAAGACCAAGGAGCTGATTGCAAACTTCAGGAGAAGGAAACCAGAGGTCCATAAGCCAGTCCTCATTGGAGGATCAGCGGTGAAGAGGGTTAGCAACTTTAAATTCCTAGATGTTATTATTTCAGAGGACCCAGCACGCAAGTGCAATTATGACAAAAACACAATGACAAAAGTACCTCTACTTCCTTAGGAGTTTGTGGAAATTCGACATGACATCTCAACATAATGTCTTTGAAGATTGGAGCTTAGTCAAGATAGCAGTAAATGGCGACTCCTTTGTTTGCATCTTCGGAAACAGCTCTATTTCCATCTTTAATATCTCCGTACTTTCCCTTTTCAGGGTTCTTTTGAAGACCCTGACCTGGAGTTGCACGCTGACTTTGGTTCTTTGCGGGAATAGGACCCCTCTCGGGGCTTCATGACCGGCCGTTATCTGACACGCCAAGGGCACAGCCTAAGAGGTTGGTTTGCCTTTGGAGGCCTGGGATCTTGGGGCTCTGGAGACGGGCGGATCGAAAGTCAGTGTCCCTACAGACCGGTGTGTCGTTGGAGCCAGAAGTTCCTTGGCTGTGTGCCCAGGCACAGAACTTGGAAAAAGCAACACAATGGACTTTTAACAAACAACTCGCTAGTTTACGATGGTATGACTCCCCTCTCGCTGTTAGACGGAGACATCTTTCTCCTTTATTAGGGAGAGAGAGAGAGAGAGCCTGTGGTATGTCGAATACTGGCTGAACGCATGGTCTTTGGAGTACTGAAAGTCTGTCTTTGCTGTTGCTTTTGCTGCACGCTTGAGTGCTCGGTGGTGGGTGCCGGTGGGGGTGGTGGGGACATCATTGCTTGCTGCAGCTTGTGTGCAGGAGGGGAGCTGGGGGGGGGGTACTTTGGGGTTCTAACGTTTAACTGTCATTCATTCTGTGGGGCACTGCTCTTTGTGGATGGTTGCGAAGAATTTCAGAGTGTATATTGTATACATTTCTCTGACATTAAATGTACCTTTTGAAACCTCGAGACTGTGACAAACGTCTATAGATGTGTAGTGGAGAGTATATTGACTGGCTGCATCACAGCCTGGTATGGAAGCACCACTGCCCTTGAGTGGAAAATCCTACAAAATATTGTGGATACGTCCCAGTCCATCATGGTAAAGCCCTCCCAACCACCGAGCACATCTACATGAAATGCTGTTGCAGGAAAGAAGCATCCATGATCAGGGATCCCCACCACCCAAGACATACTTTCTTCTCGCTGCTGCCATCAGGTAGAAGGTACAAGAGCCTCAGGACTGATACTGTCAGGGTCGGGAACAGTTACTATCCCTCAGCCATCAGTCTCTTGAACCGAAGGATAACTTCACTCAACTTCATTTGCCTCATCATTGAAATGTTCCCACAACCAGTGGACTCGCTTTCAAGGACTCTTCATCTCATGTTCTCAATGTTTATGGCTTATTTATTTATTGCCTGTTTTTGTATTTGCACGATTTGTTGTCTTCTGCACTCCAGATGGGCAGTTTTTCATTGATTCTGTTATAGTTACTATTTTATAGATTTGAGTATGTCCACATGAAAATAAATCTCGGGGTTGTAAATGGTGATGTATTTGTACTTTGATGTAGAAAGGATTGGTAAGGCCAGAACTGAGTATTGAAAATGCACCATTTTTGGCATTTTGGTTCCTATCGTAATGAATGGTATTTGTTCATTGGAATGGATCGGTCAAGAAGGCAGAGCAGTTTCCTTTCTAAAGAGATTGCGATGTGAAGGCTCCCCACCCTATTTTAACAACTTTCTGCAGGAGCACCATTGAAAGTGTCCATCTTGGCTGCATGAGTGTTTGGTATGGAAGCTGCAAGGCATCAGACTGCAAGGCCCTACAGAGGATAATAAAAAAGCACCAAGAGAATCACTGGGGTCTCCTTTCCCTCTCCCTACCATCCTCATTTGTGACATTTACTGGATGCATTGTACACAAAGGGCCCAAAGTACTATTGTAGCTCCCTACCGCCCATTCCACAAATCTGTTTGACCCACAGGAAGGAGGTACAGGAGCATCACAACTAGGACTGCCAGACTGGGTAACAGCTTTTCTTCCCCCAGGCTGTGAGACTAATGAAACCCTGCCACTACTGAGGTCTCATCACTAGGAAGCAAGCTATTTACTGTTTCCCTGTGCTGTGCGCTTCACATGTATTTTGAATTGTATTTTATTAACCTATTGGTGGCAGTGTTTTATGTGCAGTCTGTGATATTTGTATTGTGGATGCACTGCTTTGTGTACAGTCAGATGAAAAACTTTAATTGATAATTCATATGAGGGGTGATTGATAAGTTCGTGGCCTAGGGTAGAAGGAGATGAGTTATTAACTTCAAACTTTCTGCATAATCATGCAAAGAGTTAAACTGCATGTGCATGTAACGAGAGCTGTATAACTCATCTCCTCCTACCTTAGGCCACGAACTTATCAATCACCCCAAGGTAGAAGGAGATGAGTTATACAGCTCTCGTTACATGCACACGCAGTTCAACTCTTTGCGTGATTATGCAGAAAGTTTGAAGTTAATAACTCATCTCCTCCTACCTTGGGCCACGAACTTATCAATCACCCCTGCTGTGGACCACTTTCTGGAGGTCCAGGATGCCGACTTCTACAAGAAGGGATCCATATGCTCCACAACCGCTGGACTAAGTGTGTAACTGTAAGAGGGGACTATGTTGAAAAATAAATGTGCTAGGTTTTCTAAAATTGACTCCTCCTACCTTAGGCCACAAACTTATCAATCACCCCTCATAGACCTATAAAGGGGGCTAGATGTGATAAATACTGAAAGGATGTTTCCTCATGGAAAACTGCAGATTCAAACTGTCTCATTATTTTGGTGAATCTAGGCCTGCTGGCCCAATCCCTCTCCTTATACCAGACTTGCAACCCAGCTATTGGTCTGGTGAACTTTTGTTTCATGTACTCGATAGTAATACATTCAGTGGCCATTTTATTAGGTACATCCCACCTTATTAATGCAAATATCTAATCGGCCAATCATGTGGCGGTAACTCAATGCATAATCAGAAACTGTTGATCTCCTGGGATTTTCACACACAACAATCTCCAGAGTTTACAGAGAATGGTGCAAAAAAAAAACATCCAGTGAGCAGCAGTTCTGTGAGCGAAAAGGTTAACTTGCAGGTCGTGTCGGTGGTGAGGAAGGCAAATGCCATGTTAGCATTCATTTCAAGAGGTTGAGAATACAAGAGCAGGGATGTGATGTTGAGGCTTTATAAGGCACTGGTAAGGCCTCACCTTGAGTATTGTGAACAGTTTTGGGCCCCTCATCTTAGAAAAGATGTGCTGGCATTGGAGAAGGTCCAGAGGAGGTTCACAAGGATGATTCCAGGAGTGAAAGGTTTATTGTATGAGGTATGGTTGATGGCTCTGGGTCTGTACTTGCTGGAATTCAGAGGGGTGGGGGGGGGGAACTCATTGAAACCTTTTGAATGTTGAAAGGCCTAGACAGGGTAAAGATGTGGAAAGGATGTTTCCCCTGGTGGGAGAGTCTAGGACAAGAGGGCACAGCCTCAGGTTAGAGTGGCGCCCTTTCAAAACAGATGAGGAGAAATTTCTTTAACCAAAGGGTATTGAATTTGTGAATTTCTTACCACATGCAGCTGTGGCGGCCAGGTTGTTGGGTGTATTTAAGGCAGAGATTGATGGGTTCTTGATTGGATATGGCATCAAAGGTTAAGGGGGGAATGCTGGGAACTGGGGTTGGGGGGGGGGTGGGGAAGGATCAGTCATGATTGAATGGCAGAGCAGACTTGATGGGCTAGATGGCTCCTGGTCTGATGGAAAGCTCCTTGGTAATGAGAGAGGTCAGAGGAGAATGGCCAGACTGGTTCAATTTGACAGGAAGGTAATAGCCAATCAAATAATCATGTGTTACAACAGTGGTATGCAAAAGAGTCTCTGAGACACGACATGTCAAACCTTGAAATGAATTTGCTACATTGGGCAGATGACTACACCATGTTCTAATCTTGCACCTAATGAAATGTCCACTGGGTGTATATTCTAAATTTGCTTTCACCAACTTCTTCATGGTTTAGAACAGGGATCCCCTTCTATTAACTGATGTGTCCGAGGGTCCTAGGTTGGGGAATCCCTGGTTCAGAAGATTATGGGCCAAATGCCGGCAAATGGGACTAGATTGGGTGAGATTCTCGGTTAGCATGAACCAGTTGGCTGAAAGGGCCTGTATCTGTTGTACAACTTGGAGTCGAGATCGTGTCTCATCTTTGTCCAAGGTAGTCAACCTCTTTTTCAAACAGTGATCCTGAGTTACAGATTCTAACCATAAGAGGGAACATCCTTTGTGCAGATTTTCTCGTTTGTGACATCCTTTCTATTGCCCATCCTTTCAAATTTCCTCCTGATCTTAAATATTAAATTCTCTATTAATACTTCTAACGTGCAGTTGACATAGGCCTAGATGTCCAACCTTGTAGAACAATCCACCCATTCTTAGAATCAGTCTAATATATCTGTATTGACTTGACTTTATTACTTGCAGCCTTCATATACAGCAGGAGTAAAAATGTTTTTCATCTGTCTAAATGTGCAATGTGCTCTTTGTAGTAATTTGTTATAAATAGTATGTACAACAGGATAGTCAATATAACATAGAAATACAGTTGCATCAGCATAAATTAATCAGTCTGATGGCCTGGTGGAAGAAGCTGTCCTGAGGCCTGTTGGCCCTGGCTTTTATGCTGTGGTACTGTTTCCCCGATGGTAGCAGCTGACACAGTTTGTGTTTAGGATGACTTGCATCCCTGGTGATCCTTCCAGCTCTTTCTACACACCTGTCTCTGTAAATGTCCTGAATAGTGGGAAGTTCACATCTACAGATGTGCTGGGCTGTCCGCACCACTCTCTGCAGAGTCCTGCGATTGAGGGAAGTACAGTTCCCATACCAGGCAGTGATGCAGCCAGTCAGGATGCTCTCAATTGTGCCCCTGTAGAGAGTTCTTGGGATTTGGGAGCCAATCCCAAACTTTTTCAACTGTCCGAGGTGAAAGAGGTGCAGTTGTGCTTTTTTCACCACACAGCTGGTATGTACAGACCACGTGAGATCCTCGGTGATGTGTATGCCGAGGAACTTAAAGCTGTTTACCCTCTCAACCCCAGATCCATTGATGTCACTTGGGGCTAGCCCGTCTCCATTCCTCCTGTAATCCACAACCAGCTCCTTTGTTTTTGCGACATTGAGGGAGAGGGTGTTTTCTTGACGCCACTGTGTCAGGGTGATGACTTCTTCTCTGTAGGCTGCCTTGTTATCATTTGAGATTAGGCCAATCAATGTAGGATTGTCAGCAAATTTAATTAGCAGATTGGAGCTATGGGTAGCGACACAGCTCCAATGCTTCCAGTTGTTCTGCTTCCAATGCATTCAAATGTTTCCCTGTCTGAGGAGACCTTGATTGTACTCAGTCCTGCAGGTATGGTCTTGCCAATGTCTTGTACAACTGAAGCACAACTTCTACTTTTGTATTTAATCTTTAATAGATTAACTTTATTTGTCACATGTGCATCAAAACCTACAGTTAAATTTATCATTTGTGTCAAATTAAATTAGAGCGGGAGTTTGCTACCTGGCGTCCACGGACCCCTTGTTTAATGGTATTGGTCCATGGCATGACGACGGCTGGCAAACCCTGAATTAGCGGATTGTGCTGAGTGGCACACATGTCACCATACTTGTGCCAACATAACATGCCCACAAACTCACTAGCTCTTATTGTACATCTCTGGAATGTGGGAGGAGAGCGGAGTTCCTGGCGGAAACCCCCGTGGTCACCGGGAGAATTAAGCACTAATCGGTGATTGCTGACGCTGCAAAGCGTTTGCACTAACTGCTATGCTACAATGACAACATATTGTCTGCTTTCCTAATTACTTTCTGCATCTGCACAGTAGCCTGTTATGTATCAATCTCTAGCATACATATCTATCTGCACTCTGCAGTCTCTCACCAGTTAGTTTTTTTTTCTTTCTTCCTGCTCAAAATGGCCAATTTCACTTTTTCTAGCATTTGTACTCCTTTTTGGGTGGTGGGGTGGGGATGTGCCAATACCAAAGGAGGTATAAGGTGCTCCTTCCCTCCACAATCCTGCAAGTCACCCTTCAGTAAGGTATAGCCGTAGGAGCAGGTGGTGGATGGTTGAATGAGCAGCTGGTGCATATCATTAAGTTCCGGTTATGTGACCACTGATGCCAAGCAGGCAATCTCTGAAGAGTATTGATAATGGCTAGGGTTACCCGTCTTGTAGAGGCACTGCCTAAAAGAAGGCAATGTCAAACCACCTCTATAGGAAAAAGTTGCCAAGAACAATCATGGTCATGAGACCATGATGGCCTATGGCTTATAATTATGCTCCTTTTTCAGGATTTTTCTCACTCACTTAACCTATCTGTTCCGATATCTCTGTAACTTCCTTGTGTCCCTGTCATAACTTCCCTACTGTTGGTGCCAGAATGTGTGGTGACATTTGCAGAATACTCTTTTCCGCCCCCCCACCCCACAAAACATATGTAGGTTGTGTCCGTTGTTGATGCAAATGACACATTTCACTGTATGTTTCAATATATATAAAAATAAATTAATCTAAACCTATTTCATGACATCCCCAAATTTTGCAAATCTGCTTTCAAAGCTTTCACCTACCAATTAAATATATTGTAAACTAATGAGGCTACTTGTTAACTTGTGGAAACTGGGGGACAAAGAAAGCTTTATTTCTGGCTACTCTATGACCTCTGACTAAGTGTACTGCTAACTAATCAGAATGATTCTTCCAGATAACACTCTGGATTATTCCCGTGTAAGGACTAACCTCTGACTTCTGCTCACAACATTTTTGAAATGCATTATGAAGTCATAAATTAAATACACATTTCTACTTGAAATTGAAACAATTTTACTTCAGACAAGTTAGAATCATTACATTTCCAAAAGCAGAGAAGAATTGCCTGTGACTTGGTGAAGGTGATTCTGTCCTTTAGTTAGAAGGCAGCATTTAAAGGCTCACCCTGACAAGTTGAGGACAAAATTCAAGCTTGAATGTCCAGCAAACTGTAAAGAGAATGCAAAACTTGGAAAATGTATTTTTTTGAGATTTGCACTCAGTGGCCACGTTATTAGGTACAGGATTGGAGCCTAGTGTAGTCTTCTGCTGCTGTAGCCTATCCGCTTCAAGTTTCGATGTGTTGTGCATTCAGAGATGCTCTACTGCACACCACTGTAGTAACGTGGTTGCCTTCCTGTCAACTTTAACCAGCCTCTGACCTCTGTCATTGGCAAGTTGTTTCTGCCCACGGAACTGCTACTCCCTCCCCCTCCTGTCTTTTCCTATCATTTTGGATCTCCCCCTCCCCCTCCCACTTTCAAATCTCTTACTAGCTCTTCCTTCAGTTAGTCCTGACGAAGGGTCTCGGCCCGAAACGTCGACTATACCTCTTCCTAGAGATGCTGCATGGCCTGCTGTGTTCAGCAGCAACTTTGATGTGTGTTGCTTGAATTTCCAGCATCTGCAGAATTCCTCGTGTTTATGCTACTCAGTGGAAGAGTTTTTGTTTTTCTACACCATTCTCTGTAAACTCTAGAGACTGTTTGTTGTGCATGAATATCCCAGGAGATCAGCAGTTTCTGAGATGCTCAAACCACCCTGTCTGGCACCAACAATCATTTCACGGTCAAAGTCACTCATCACATTTCTTTCCCCATTCTGATGTTTGGTCTGAACAGCAACTGAACTTGACCACGTCTGCAGGCTAGTATGCATTGAGTTGCTGATTAGATATTTGCATAAATGAGCAGGTGTTCTTAATAAAATGACAACTGAATGTATAGCATCTATTTTACTTCTCGTTACTTTAAAAAAAAAAGTCAAAATTACTGGAAACACTCAGCACCTGTGGAAAGAAACAAAGCTGAAAGAGACCTGAGGGCCAACATTTTCTCACACACGGTGTGGGTATACAGAATGAGTTTCTGAAGGAAGCTGTAGAGAATACAATGAAGCTTAAAAAGACATTCAGGCAGGTACACGGATAGGAAAGGTTTAAAGAGAGGTGGGCCAAATGCAGGCAAATGGGACTAGCTCAGGTAGGAACTTTGGTACACATGGATAGTTTGGGTCAGGGGACCTTTATCTGTACTGTATAACTGACTCTAAACATAATATTTCAGACCCTCAGAACTGGGAGGTTTTTAAAAAAAAGAAGTTGGTTTTAAGTTGTAGAGAGGATGGGAAGACAGATGAATAAAGCTGGGGAATATTTCTGAGGTGGCACTGAGTGCTGACATAATTTGGATCAGATCAATTCCTGCCACTGTAAGGAGTTTGTACAGGCTCCCTGTTACCGTGTGCGTTTCCTCCCACTGTTCAGTGATGTACTAGTTGGTAGGTTAATTGGTCACTAAATTATCCTATGATTAGGCTAGGGTTAAATCGGCGATTGTAGGCTGGTGAGGCTTGAAAGGCCAGAAGGGCCTTTTCCGGGCTGTATCCCAATAAATAAAATCAATAAGTTTAATTAAGGCCATCTGCCTTGATGAAAAGAAATACTTTGTGTGTATACTAAAGTGAAGCAGGAAGTTTCACTGTGCAGCATGGTCAATTTTGCAGACAACGCTGCTAAAATAGATTATTTGGTCAATGATTATTTTGCTGTTTTTAGGATCTTGTGTGTAAGTTGGCTTCCACAGTCTCCCTGCACAAGAGCAACCATGCATACTGTCAGGTGTGAGGTCCTTTGGGACATCTGAGACCGTGGAAACGGAAATGTTGAGCTGAATTTGCAATAAATCAGAAACACACTAGAACTAGCTCAGTATATCAAAATCCGTAACTTTATATTGATATTGGTTTATAATTATCACATGTACCAAGATAAAGTGGGAAAAATTATTTTGCATTTTATTAAAAATCCAGATCAAATCATTACACAGTGTTTTGAGGAGGCAATAAGGTTGAACGATAACAATGCAGAATAAAGTGTAAAAATGACTTTTAAAAAGTGCAGTGCAGGTAAACAATGAAGTGCAAGATCACAACAAAGTAGATTGTGAGACCAGGTGTCCAGCTTACCATAAGATGTAGGAGCAGAAGCAGGCCATTCAGCCTATTGAGTCTGCTCTGCCATTCAGTCAAGGGCTGATCAAATTCTTCTAGTCGTCCCCACTCCCCTGCTTTCACCCTATACTCTTTGATGCCCTGGCTATCAAGAACCAATCTCTCTCTGCCTTAAATACACCCAATGATTTGGCCTCCATAGCTGCTCGTGGCAACAAATTCCATAGATCATACAAAAAGTCTGTGCAAGAGCCTGTCAACAGTGGGATAAAAGCTGTCTTTGAGCCTGGTGGTACATGCTTTCAGGCTGTTGTATCTCTTGCTGAATGGGATGGGGGGTGGGGGGTGGAGAAGAGAGAATGTAGAGAGTGGGTGGTGTTTTTGATTAAATTGGCTGCTTTTTATGGGGGCAGTGAAAAGAGAGAGGCGGCTGATGTGCTGAGCCCTGTCCACAACTCTCTGCAGACATGGGCAGAACAGTTGCCATAGTACTGACATACTGTTGGAACTATTTGTGGTTTAGTATGAAGAACTGTATTTGTTCCTTTGATATGTGCTGAATACTGTTAGAATTGATCCAGGTATTTGCACCAAAAATAGTTGTTTCCAGTTCCTTATGAGCATCCTTTACCCCAGGTTCAGGTTAGTTTGCGCTCCTGGGGGAGGATGTATTGGAGCTGCTTAAGTGCTCTGCAGTTCCTGTTCAAGTCATTTGGAGAGCCAGCTGTACTCTTTAGAGTGGAGCTTGACCTGAGCTAAAGTCTTCAGAAGAAAAGAAAAGCTATCAAGTAGACTGTTCAACATTAATGGCACAAAGGAAGCTTGGTCTCCTCTTACGCTCGTTGAGACTATCAAATTAGTTCAAAGATTTTTGAAGCGATTCAATGGTTCAATTTAATATCAGAGGATATATACATTAATCATATGCATATAATCATTACTCTTCGCAGGTGACGAAGAAAACCCTAAAGAACGAGTGTCAGAAAATGTTAGAACCCCAAAGCCCCCCCCACGCACAATCAGCAGCAAAGGTATCAACCCTCCCCCTTCCCCCACTTGCTCCAGCAAATGCATCAAACCCACCCCCCCACCATGCAAGCAATAGCAAAGGCCCCCCCTCCCCCAAGAGACCATGATCTAGATTCCATCAAAATCTACTGTCCATCCCAACACTTTGACATCTCAGACAGGCTTTCTTTCTCATGAACGAGGGTGAGAGAGAGGGATTGCGCCTACCACAGCGAGAGGGAGACCAACAGCTCGCTGTTACGTGTTACAATCTGCAGCGCGCTTATTTTGACAGGAACGTACACTAATGTCTTAACATTTCAATCGCCCACGGCACTTCAGTCAGCAACACCTGCAAGGGATCAGGAGATTAAAGATTTGCTTAATTTCTCGTGTATGTTGAAACATGCAGTGAAATCTCATAGAATTTTTTGAGGATGTAACTAGTAGAGTGGATAGGGGAGAACCAGTGGATGTGATATATTTGGATTTTCAAAAGGCTTTTGACAAGGTCCCACACAGGAGATTAGTGTGCAAACTTAAAGCACACGGTATTGGGGGTAAGGTATTGATGTGGATGGAGAATTGGTTAGCAGACAGGAAGCAAAGAGTGGGAATAAACAGGACCTTTTCAGAATGGCAGGCGGTGACTAGTAGGGTACCGCAAGGCTCAGTGCTGGGACCCCAGTTGTTTACAATATATATTAATGACTTGGATGAGGGAATTAAATGCAGCATTTCCAAGTTTGCGGATGACACGAAGCTGGGTGGCAGTGTTAGCTGTGAGGAGGATGCTAAGAGGATGCAGAGTGACTTGGATAGGTTGGGTGAGTGGGCAAATTCATGGCAGATGCAATTTAATGTGGATAAATGTGAAGTTATTCACTTTGGTGGCAAAAATAGGAAAACAGATTATTATCTGAATGGTGGCCGATTAGGAAAAGGGGAGGTGCAACGAGACCTGGGTGTCATTATACACCAGTCATTGAAAGTGGGCATGCAGGTACAGCAGGCGGTGAAAAAGGCGAATGGTATGCTGGCATTTATAGCGAGAGGATTTGAGTACAGGAGCAGGGAGGTACTACTGCAGTTGTACAAGGCCTTGGTGAGACCACACCTGGAGTATTGTGTGCAGTTTTGGTCCCCTAATCTGAGGAAAGACATCCTTGCCATAGAGGGAGTACAAAGAAGGTTCACCAGATTGATTCCTGGGATGGCAGGACTTTCATATGAAGAAAGACTGGATGAACTGGGCTTGTACTCGTTGGAATTTAGAAGATTGAGGGGGGATCTGATTGAAACGTATAAAATCCTAAAGGGATTGGACAGGCTAGATGCAGGAAGATTGTTCCCGATGTTGGGGAGGTCCAGAACAAGGGGTCACAGTTTGAGGATAAAGGGGAAGCCTTTTAGGACCGAGATTAGGAAAAACTTCTTCACACAGAGAGTGGTGAATCTGTGGAATTCTCTGCCACAGGAAACAGTTGAGGCCAGTTCATTGGCTATATTTAAGAGGGAGTTAGATATGGCCCTTGTGGCTACGGGGGTCAGGGGGTATGGAGGGAAGGCTGGGGCGGGGTTCTGAGTTGGATGATCAGCCATGATCATAATAAATGGCGGTGCAGGCTCGAAGGGCCGAATGGCCTACTCCTGCACCTATTTTCTATGTTTCTATGAAATCTGTCAAAACAAATCTCCGTGGGTTGTGCTGGGTAGCCCACAAGCGTTCCCACGCTTCCAACACCAACATACAGTAGTATGCCCAGAACACACCGATATTCTCATGTTTTCCAAATATTCTTTCTCAATTCTACAAATGGAGAAATATGCTAATTGAGTATGGTAACAAATCAGTCATTTCATAGAAATTTGTTAGCATTTAGGTGTAATATTGAAAAAATGCTGGTGAACGCAGCAGGCCAAGCAACATCTATAGGAAGAGGTACAGTCGACGTTTCGGGTCGAGACTGTACCTCTTCCTATAGACGCTGCCCAGCCTGCTGTGTTCACCAGCATTTTTTGTGTGTGTTGCTTGAAATTCCAGCACCTGCAGATTTCCTCGTGTTTAGGTGTTATATACTTCTGTTTCCAAGTTGTGCTTTACATCTGCCTTTGTGTAATAAATAACGTGGGTGAGAGTGTGTACAACTTGGGTCAGGTTTAGTCATACATGAAATAGAAAATTTGGTGAAATTACTTAGATTCAGTCCTTAATTTTATTTTATTAATAACCTCCATTAATCGTCAATCATTGTTTCTGTATTTTAAGATTACTTGGTCTGTGTTTTTTGCAATTTCCAACTTAAATTAACCAAAATTCTTTCAACCTTTTCTTAGGTCGATTTGTTTCAATTGCAAGTAAATACACTGAGGCGTTATAAGAGACACTTCAAACTACAGACTAGACCTGGCCTAAATAAAGCTCAGCTAGCTGAGGTATTGTGCATTCTAAAATATCTATTTTATTTTGTCCTGTGCTTAGCAATGATGTGCAGCAAGGTGCAATAAGTGAAGTTGAGTTTAAAAACACTTCAACAAATTAGGGATTTGCTCAGGGGTAAAATTAAAATCCAACCGTAAACAGCACCTCACTCCAGACAGGTGATATAATTTTATTTTTAACTACATCTGACCTGAATTCAAAGTATGTGGCTGGGCTTGGCTTAGAGAGCCGTGGAGTTTGAAGCTGATCTTTGGATCCCTGTGTCTGTTACAACCTTACACCTCGCTTGAGGGAGAGTTGCTCGTGAAGAGAGACTTCTGGGAAAAGATGGGTGGAATTGGGGCCACTAAGGGTCTTCAGAAGTTTGTGTCCTCATTTACTCTTGGTTTTATTTAGCTTCTTGTATATCCTTTGCTTTATTAAAATCAAAAATAATTGCTCAATGTTCTCATGTCATTATTTTAAAATCTGCATTTTTGTTCACCATTTTTTTTCAGACTATTGCATTTTATAGAACACTACAGCACAGTGCAGGCCATTTGGCCCACGATGTTGTGCTATCCTTAAAACTCACTTCTAAGATCAATCTAACCCTTCCTTCCTACGTAACCTTCCATTGGGAGAGCACGATAGCGTATTGGTTAGCGCAACACTTTACAGTACAGGTGACCCAGGTTCATTTCCCGTTCTTGCCTATAAGGAGTTTGTATGTTCTCCCCATGACCGTGTGGGCTTCCTCTGGGTGCTCCAGTTTCTTCCCTCAATCCCAAGATGTACTGATGAATTGGTCATTGTAAATTGTCCCTTGATTTTGGCGAGGATTAAATTGTGAGATTGCTGTGCAACGTGGCTGGAAGGGCTTTCTCCATGCTGTTATGTTAATAAACCAATAAAAGTTTCTATGGCAAACCACCACTGTAACTTGCCTCGTGCGCGATTCCCCTCTACGTCAGAGAGGCGTGGAGGGAAATCGTCTGCTAACTGGAGAAACTCCGTCTGTGACGTACCTTTCCTATTATACATGAGCCTATCCACATCCACTCTGTTGAGGCCTTTCAACATATAACCATATAACAATTAAGGCACAGAAACAGGCCATCTCGGCCCTTCTAGTCCGTGCCGAACTCTTACTCTCACCTAGTGTCACCGACCTGCACTCAGCCCATAACCCTCCATTCCTTTCCTGTCCATATAGCTGTCCAATCTGACTTTAAATGACAACATTGAGCCTGCCTCAACCACTTCTGCTGGAAGCTCGTTCCACACAGCTACCACTCTCTGAGTAAAGAAGTTCCCCCTCATGTTACCCCTAAACTTTTGCCCCCTCACTCTCAACTCATGTCCTCTTGTTTGAATTTCCCCTATGCTCAATGGAAAAAGCCTATCCACATCAACTCTATCTATCCCCCTCATAATTTTAAATACCTCTATCAGGTCCCCCCTCAACCTTCTACGCTCCAAAGAATAAAGACCTAACTTGTTCAACCCTTCTCTGTAACTTAGGTGATGAAACCCAGGCAACATTCTAGTAAATCTTCTCTGCACTCTCTCTATTTTGTTGACATCTTTCCTATAATTCGGTGACCAGAACTGTACACAATACTCCAAATTTGGCCTTACCAATGCCTTGTACAATTTTAACATTACATCCCAACTCCTATACTCAATGCTCTGATTTATAAAGGCCAGCATACCAAAAACTTTCTTCACCACCCTATCCACATGAGATTCCACCTTCAGGGAACTATGCACCATTATTCTTAGATCCCTCTGTTCTACTGCATTCTTCAGTGCCCTACCGCTTACCATGTATGTCCTATTTTGATTAGTCCTACCAAAATGTAGCACCTCACATTTATCAACATTGAACTCCATGTGCCATCTTTCAGCCCACTCTTCTAACTGGCCTAAATCTCTCTGCAAGCTTTGAAAACCTACTTCATTATCCACAACTCCACCTATCTTAGTATCATCTGCATATTTACTAATCCAATTTACCACCCCATCATCCAGATCATTTATGTATATGACAAACAACATTGGACCCAGTACAGATCCCTGAGGCACACCACTGGTCACCGGCCTCCAATCTGACACACAGTTATCCACCACTACTCTCTGGCGTCTCCCATTCAGCCACTACTGAATCCATTTTACTACTTCAATATTAATACCTAACGATTGAACCTTCCTAACTAACCTTCTGTGTGGAACCTTGTCAAAGGCCTTACTGAAGTCCATAGACAACATCCACCACTTTACCCTCGTCAACTTTCCTAGTAATCTCTTCAAAAAATTCAATAAGATTTGTCAAACACAAATCCATGTTGACTGTTCCTAATCAGACCCTGTCTATCCAGATACTTATATATACCATCTCTAAGAATACTTTCCATCAATTTACCCACCACTGACGTCAAACTCACAGGCTGATAGTTGGTAGGTTTACTCCTAGAACCCTTTTTAAACAATGGAACAACATGAGCAATACGCCAATCCTCCGGCACCATCCCCATTTCTAATGATATTTGAAATATTTCTGTCAGAGCCCCTGCTATTTCCACACTAACTTCCCTCAAGGTCCTAGGGAATATCCTGTCAGGACCCGGAGACTTATCCGCTTTTATATTCCTTAAAAGCTCCAGTACTTGCTCTTTAATCATCATAGTTTCCATAACTTCCCTATCTGTTTCCCTCAGCTTACACAATTCAATATCCTTCTCCTTAGTGAATACCGAATAAAAGAAATTGTTTAGAATCCCCCCCCCAACTCTTTTGGCTCCACACATAGTTGTCCACTCTGATTCTCTAAGGGACCAATTTTATCCCTCACTATCCTTTTCCTATTAATATAACTGTAGAAACCCTTTGGATTTATTTTCACCTTACTTGCCAAAGCAACCTCGTGTCTTTTAGCTTTTCTAATTTCTTTCTTAAGATTCTTTTTACATTCTTTATATTCCTTGAGCACCTCATTTACTCCATGCTGCCTATATTTATTGTAGATTCCTCTCTTTTTCCGAACCAAGTTTCCAATATCCGTTGAAAACCATAGCTCTCTCAAACTTTTAACCTTTCCTTTCAACCTAACTGGAACATAAAGATTCTGTACCCTCAAAATTTCACCTTTAAATGATCTCCATTTCTCTATTACTTCCTTCCCATAAAACAAATTGTCCCAATCCACTCTTTCGCATCTCCTTAAAGTTAGCCTTTCTCCAATCAAAAATCTCAACTCTGGGTCCAGACCTATCCTTAGATAGGTTTCAATGAGATCCTCTTCCCCCACCCCCAACCTTCTGAATTCTAGTGGGTGCAGGCCCAGAGTCATCAAATGCACCTCATATGATAAGCCTTTCAATCCCTGAATCATTTTCATGAACTTCCTTTGAACCCTCTCCAGTGTCAGCATACTGTTTCTTCTATAAGGGGCCCAAAACTGCTCACAGTGCTTCAAGTGAGGCCCCACCAGTACCTTGTAAAGCCTTAACATTATATCCTTGCTTTTGTATTATAGTCCTCTCAGAATTAATGCTAACATTGCATTTGCCTTCCTCACCACTGACTCAACCTGCAAATTAACTTTTAGGGAATCCTGCATGAGGACTCTCAAGTCCCTTTGCACCTCATATTTTTGTATTTTCTCTCCATATAGAAAATGGTCTACACTTTTATTTCTTTATACACTTCTCGACACTGTATTCCATCTGCCACTTCTTTGCCCATTCTCCTAATCTGTCTGAGTCCTTCTCAGTCTCTCTGCTTTCTCAGCATTACCCACCCACCCCCACCTATCTTCGTATCGTCTGCAAAGTTGGCCACAAAGCCACCAATTCTGTCATTCACATCACTGACATAAAATGTAAAAAAAAATCAGTCCCAACACTGACCCTTGTGGAACACCACGAGTCACTAGCAGTCAACCAGAAAAGCTCCCTTTATTCTCACTCTTAGCCTCCTGCCAGTCAGCCAATGTTCTATCCATGCTAGTATCTTTCTTGTAGCTGTTCTTAGCAGCCTTGTGTGTGGTACCTTGTCAAAGGCCTTCTCAAAATTCAAGTACACAACATCCACTGGTTGTCTCCCTATCGCTCCCCGCCCTGCCCCCCCCCCACCCCCAGTCTATCCTGCCTGTTATTTCTTCAAAGAGTTCCAATAGATTTGTCAGGCAAGATTTTCCCTAAGGAAAACATGCTGACTTCAGCCTCTTTTATCATAGGCCTCCAAGTACCCCAAAAACCACGTCCTTAACAATCAATGAACTCCAGGTCTTCCAAACCACTGAGGTCAGAATAACTGGCCTATAGTTTCTTCTGCCTCTCTCTCTTCTTGAAGAGTGGAGTGACATTTGCAATTTTCCAGCCCTCTGGAACCATTCCAGAATCTTTTGATTCTTGTAAGATCTTTACTGATGTCTCCACAATCTCTTCAGCCACATCTTTCAAAACCCTGAGGTGTAGACCATCTGGTCCAGACCGTCAGACCTTTTAGCTTCCCAAGCACCTTCTCCCAGTCTACCTAATAATTCTATCCTCCAAATCTTCCTCGTAATAGTAACTTCACTCACTACTGTCCCCGTCACTCTTGAATTTAATAGCATACTGGTAGTGTCTTAGTGAAATGGTTAAAAAGGTATAAAAAAGAGAGACTTCCATTTAACTGAGTAACAAATTATGTATTTAAATGAAATACAGAACAAATTAGAACAGTACCAATGCTACTGCAGTTCTCTAAAACTGTGTATTTGTTCCTAATAAATATGGATAACGGAATTAATTTCATGTACCTTGTCATGTTTGGGGTGTCCAGAGAGAGTTAGTGCCTCTGAAGGGGCTTGTCATGTCCATTCTGGGACAGCTCACTCACCTTTGGTCCTCACCGGACTGTCAGCTCTCACCTGTGGCTTCAAGTAGCTGTTTGCATGCAATAGCGGCCACCCCTTTCCCCCTTACACTGCTTTGACAGACAGCCTAAAGCAGATGAAAGTAGCCAGTGGGCTTCATACCCCTGTGAGATAGGGACCCGCCTGCCCTAGCATGTGATGTCATCCCTGGCAGACTGGGCGGATGTGATCTACAGCGAGATCCAACAGCCAAGAAGGTGGTTCTGCAACACTTCATGGAGAGTTAATGGATAAGGCTCAGAAAACATGGTTATCCACTGCACCCAAGGAAGACCCCAATTTATGACGACTACTCATAGTATTGGAGTCAGACATCTGAGGTCGAGAGAGTGGAACTATCAAAATGCAATGGCTTTTCCACTTTTAAAAACTCTCCCGCACAGGTTTCCTGTCATCCTCAGATACGATGGACAACCCCCAACACACTGCCATGTTTTTTAGATTGACTAAATTAATAAAATTAACTCAGTCACCTTGTGCAGATAATGCACTGCATTCATACAATTTTTTTAATGACTGTAACCTCCAAATCCTTATGTCCATTGTAACATTCAAGATGATTGCTGATACCTTAATTCTTTTTAGTTCCTAACTTGTTGAAGTAGTGAAATTGATCAATTTTCACTCCTGACATTTCTAGCATCTCCAAGCCTGAATGCTTGAAACCACAGTGAGCAGAACAATTCTAAGTTGCCTTGCTGCTTATTGTTCGGGGGACCAATATCCTGGCAGGGAGATTAGCGGGGGCTACTGAGGTGACTTTAAACTAGAATGGTTGGGGGGTGGGAATCAAATTAAAGCGGCTAGGTGTGAGGAGGTTAGTTCACAACAGAGGGATGGGAACCAGTGCAGAGAGACAGAGGGGTGTAAAGTGAGCGTAGAAGCAAAAAGTACAAAGGGGAAAAGTAAAAGTGGCAGGCCGACAAATCCAGGGCAAGCATTAAAAAGGGCTAAGAGAGTTGTAAAAGAGTGCCTGAAGGCTTTATGTGTCAATGCAAGGAGCATTCGTAATAAGGTGGATGAATTGAAAGTGCAGATTGTTATTAATGATTATGATATAGTTGGGATCACAGAGACATGGCTCCAGGGTGACCAGGGATGGGAGCTCAACGTTCAGGGATATTCAATATTCAGGAGGGATAGACACGAAGGAAGGGGAGGTGGGGTGGCGTTGCTGGTTAAAAAAGAGATTAACGCAATAGAAAGGAAGGACATAAGCCGGGAAGATGTGGAATCGATATGGGTAGAGCTGCGTAACACTAAGGGGCAGAAGACGCTGGTGGGAGTTGTGTACAGGCCACCTAACAGTAGTAGTGAGGTCGGAGATGGTATTAAACAGGAAATTAGAAATGTGTGCAATAAAGGAACAGCAGTTATAATGGGTGACTTCAATCTACATGTAGACTGGGTGAACCAAATTGGTAAAGGTGCTGAGGAAGAGGATTTCTTGGAATGTATGCGGGATGGTTTTTTGAACCAACATGTCGAGGAACCGACTAGAGAGCAGGCTATTCTGGACTGGGTTTTGAGCAATGAGGAAGGGTTAATTAGCGATCTTGTCGTGAGAGGCCCCTTGGGTAAGAGTGACCATAATATGGTGGAATTCTTCATTAACATGGAGAGTGACGTAGTTAATTCAGAAACAAAGGTTCTGAACTTAAAGAGGGGTAACTTTGAAGGTATGAGACATGAATTAGCTAAGATAGACTGGCAAATGACACTTCAAGGATTGACGGTGGATATGCAATGGCAGGCATTTAAAGGTTGCATGGATGAACTACAACAATTGTTCATCCCAGTTTGGCAAAAGAATAAATCAAGGAAGGTAGTGCACCCGTGGCTGACAAGAGAAATTAGGGATAGTATCAATTCCAAAGAAGTAGCATACAAATTAGCCAGAGAAAGTGGCTCACCTGAGGACTGGGAGAAATTCAGAGTTCAGCAGAGGAGGACAAAGGGCTTAATTAGGAAGGGGAAAAAAGATTATGAGAGAAAACTGGCAGAGAACATAAAAACGGACTGTAAAAGCTTTTATAGATATGTAAAAAGGAAAAGACTGATAAAGACAAATGTAGGTCCCCTGCAAACAGAAACAGGTGAATTGATTATGGGGAGCAAGGACATGGCAGACCAATTGAATAATTACTTTGGTTCTGTCTTCACTAAGGAGGACATAAATAATCTTCCAGAAATAGTAAGGGACAGAGGGTCCAGTGAGATGGAGGAACTGAGCGAAATACATGTTAGTAGGGAAGTGGTGTTAGGTAAATTGAAGGGATTGAAGGCAGATAAATCCCCAGGGCCAGATGGTCTGCATCCCAGAGTGCTTAAGGAAGTGGCCCAAGAAATAGTGGATGCATTAGTGATAATTTTTCAAAACTCGTTAGATTCTGGACTAGTTCCTGAGGATTGGAGGGTGGCTAATGTAACCCCACTTTTTAAAAAAGGAGGGAGAGAGAAACCGGGGAATTATAGGCCGGTTAGCCTAACGTCGGTGGTGGGGAAACTGCTGGAGTCAGTTATCAAGGATGTGATAACAGCACATTTGGAAAGCGGTGAAATGATCGGACAAAGTCAGCATGGATTTGTGAAAGGAAAATCATGTCTGACGAATCTCATAGAATTTTTTGAGGATGTAACTAGTAGAGTGGATAGGGGAGAACCAGTGGATGTGGTATATTTGGATTTTCAAAAGGCTTTTGACAAGGTCCCACATAGGAGATTAGTGTGCAAACTTAAAGCACACGGTATTGGGGGTAAGGTATTGGTGTGGGTGGAGAATTGGTTAGCAGACAGGAAGCAAAGAGTGGGAATAAACGGGACCTTTTCAGAATGGCAGGCGGTGACTAGTGGGGTACCGCAAGGCTCAGTGCTGGGACCCCAGTTGTTTACAATATATATTAATGACTTGGATGAGGGAATTAAATGCAGCATCTCCAAGTTTGCGGATGACACGAAGCTGGGTGGCAGTGTTAGCAGTGAGGAGGATGCTAAGAGGATGCAGGGTGACTTGGATAGGTTGGGTGAGTGGGCAAACTCATGGCAGATGCAATTTAATGTGGATAAATGTGAAGTTATCCACTTTGGTGGCAAAAATAGGAAAACAGATTATTATCTGAATGGTGGCCGATTAGGAAAAGGGGAGGTGCAACGAGACCTGGGTGTCATTATACACCAGTCATTGAAAGTGGGCATGCAGGTACAGCAGGCGGTGAAAAAGGCGAACGGTATGCTGGCATTTATAGCGAGAGGATTCGAGTACAGGAGCAGGGAGGTACTACTGCAGTTGTACAAGGCCTTGGTGAGACCACACCTGGAGTATTGTGTGCAGTTTTGGTCCCCTAATCTGAGGAAAGACATCTTTGCCATAGAGGGAGTACAAAGAAGGTTCACCAGATTGATTCCTGGGATGGCAGGTCTTTCATATGAAGAAAGACTGGATGAACTGGGCTTGTACTCGTTGGAATTTAGAAGATTGAGGGGGGATCTGATTGAAACGTATAAGATCCTAAAGGGATTGGACAGGCTAGATGCAGGAAGATTGTTCCCGATGTTGGGGAGGTCTAGAACGAGGGGTCACAGTTTGAGGATAGAGGGGAAGCCTTTTAGGACCGAGGTTAGGAAAAACTTCTTCACACAGAGAGTGGTGAATCTGTGGAATTCTCTGCCACAGCAAACTGTTGAGGCCAGTTCATTAGCTATGTTTAAAAGGAAGTTAGATATGGCCCTTGTGGCTACAGGGGTCAGGGGGTATGGAGGGAAGGCTGGGTTCTGAGTTGGATGATCAGCCATGATCATAATAAATGGCGGTGCAGGCTCGAAGGGCCGAATGGCCTACTCCTGCACCTATTTTCTATGTTTCTATGTTTCTAACTATCAGTGACAAAAATCTCTGCTCTTGGAACACAAATGCATGATGCTTTTTAAAAACTGCTCACTGTAGGTATGGTGTAGTGTCTAATGGCCACACAAGTTCATGTGACTGATGCTATTTATAAACTGTTTGGCAAGTCTCCTGCCCCAAATAAGGGGCACAGTGCCCCAAATAAACAAAGGGAACCCTGGCTATTTTCTCCATTAGTTTTTGTTTGAAGACTTATCTCAAATAAGTGACTGCACCGATTAACTGATGGACCAATTAACCAGCATCCACTGTAGTTTGTTTCTTAAGGCAGTAGAACTGATTGCCACCAGATTGCTCCTCTTATCCCATGACACAAACATAAATCTAATAACCAATTGTATTCTTCTCCAACGTTTAGTCTCATTGAATTAAACAGGATGAACTTTGTTGGTGTGCAACTGCACAGCAGGTTTAGCCCGAATGAGTAGGGATAAGTTTCTGTGGGATGGAATTTCCCTTGAGATCCAGCACTCTTCTTGGTTATGTGTGTTAGTAATGTTGGTTTGCAATAATATTTGTTCAAGCATCAGAATCTATCACACTGGATCATGTTTGGATTCAAGTAATTTGAGGATTTGCCTATGAATGCAAGATTACATTTGGAATTCTTTGAGATGAGCCTGCCTTTGCCCAAGAAACTTAACTTGCACATTTCTTTTGCAGACAATCAGCCGTCATTTTAGGACCATTCCAGTGAATGAAAAGGAAACTCTAGCCTATTTTATCTACACGGTGAAGAATGACAAAATCAGGCATGATCAGAAACCGGACAGCAACATTCACTGAAAAAGACAATATCTGTGCTTTTATTGATCACATGATGGCACAGTGACAAGAGGTTCCACTTCTAAAGTCAGTTGTATTTAAGTATTTTATTGTTTAAAAGCATCTTCTAGAATTGGCATGTTTTTTTTTACGTAAAATTCATTTTGCAATTATGATTTCCAGTCTCAGAATTTTAATGTCTAGAGTATGCTATAGTTAAATAAGAGCTACAGGAAAGCAGAATCCTTTTGTGTATTTTATTCTTGTGAGGTCCTGCTCTGAAAGAGAACGTGATGCTTTAAAACAGGCTTTTATGTTACTGAGAGCTGAGAATTGCTCCGTGTGTTCTCTCCCTTCCTAATGGAAGCCGTGTGGCCATGAACCGACGACGCCTCTTCATGTGCAGAAGATGGACAATGTTGCAGAGCTGTGGCAGGGCGTCCATGCGGCCAGATCTCTGCACAGCGTGTGCTATTTTTTTGTTAACTTGGCCTTTAATGGGACCTTACAGCAAGAAAATGTGGCTGCGGAAAATGGAGGCACACCGACAAATCTTGTACTGCTTATTCATCCATTTTCTTTTGTGCTGTTAAACATTTATCATTGTGGGAGGTGAAACACTGTCCAGTCTGCAATATGGTGATCAACTGTAAAGTCTGAACTTTTGTGTGCACCGGGGTTCTCTTAAGATTGATTACAGTGTTAATATTTTTCCCTGTGCATATAAATTTACAATGTACTGTACAATGACACTCAAAAATTTTGTAATGTTTACACTTGTCATCTTCATAGGGTGTGGTTGCAGAGGTATGGCTTTGTTACTACTGTACCTTTAAGACATTGTCAATTTTGCATTAAACAAATGTGCCCAAATTCCTTTGGATGCTGCCGAGTTCCTCCAGCATTCTGTGTGTGTCGCACAAAATCTCTGCGCTTTGTTATCTGGCAAATTGAAGAAAAGGAGGCAGTTGCCAATGCTAAATTTGAAGCATTCAATGTTGGTGCATTTCTAGTCAGCCTGTTCCTTCAAATTCCATTGAGATGAAATTCCAAAAAGCCTGGAGACTAAATAATGTTGGAAGCAAATAATGAGCGACGAAGTGTTCTGTGGTGCTCACACAGATTGAATACACTCAGTGGCCTCTTTATTAGGTGCATCTGTACACTTTGTTAATGTAAATATCTAATCAGCCAATCATGAGGCAGCAACTCAATGCATACTAGCCTGCAGACATGGTCAAGTTCAGTTGTTGTTCAGACCAAACATCAAAATGGGGAAAGAAATGTGAACTAAGTGACTTTGACCATGGAATGATTGTTTGTGACAGACGGGGTGGTTTGGGTGTCTCAGAAACTGCTGATCTCCTGGGGTTTTCATGCACAACAGTCTCTAGGTAGGGGTTCCCAACCTTTTTCGTGCCATTATGCGAGGAATCCACAGATTCTAGGTTGAGAACCCCTGATCATTTACAGAGAATGATGTGAAAAACAAAAAACCTCCAATGAGCAGCAGTTTTGTGGGTGACAACTCCTTGTTAATTAGAAATGTCGGAGGAGAGTGGTCAGACTGGTTTAATCTGACAGGAAGGTGATAGTAACTCACATTACCATGTGTTACAACAGTGGTGTGCAGATGAGCATCTCTGGATGCACAACACTTTGAACCTTGGAGTGGATGGTCCACTGCAGCTGAAGACTACACTGGGTTCTACTTTTCTCCTCTGCCCATGAACCCTTCTGGATCAAAGGCTGCCAACAGCAGCTTGCCGAGTCCTTTCCTCTATCCGTGAGTGTAGCCCATCTTTCAATATCCTCCTCCAACCAGGAATGAGGTCTTTGGAGTTTCTGTAGCTCTGGATTCTTACTGGATGGGGTTGCTTGCCCGACCCTCCTGCTTTCGCAGCTGAGCTTGGGACCGATCACGGCAGAGTCTGGGTTCCACTCCTGTACTTAATAAAGTGGCCATTGAGTGTATTTCAGATTGCTTGCTGTAGTGAAGCTCTAAAACGACTGGAGTCAAATATTCATTAAAAAATGGTGGAAGCACACACTGAGCTGCAGATGTATTTGCCCTAAAGTGGTGCACATGGACGGATTGAATACTTGCCTTTTGTTTGATATGTGATACATCGTTACACATCCAGGATAATCAACCATGTAAGAACGTCAACAGAAGATTCCTTTAACATTTTCAAATCGGCCAAGGAAACACCAAATAAATTGCGCCCCCCCCCCGCCAGAACATTGATTCATATTGGAAATACTGTGGTGAAGAAAGCCTTCTTGATAATTTCCGATTTGTTACCTTTCTGTAATGAGCCAAGATCATTAGTGATGGTTGGCTAATTGCTGCGGACTTATTAACTGCAATGTCAAGTTGTTGCTTTAATTCAAATAGTTTTGAGAATCTAATCTGGCTTCTTCAGTGAGTTGTAGCAAGTTTCTTTTTATTTAAAAAAAGTCCTTTTGAAATGTATCTATGTGCAGAAAGGTGCTGTAAGTATTTTTTGAACTGAGATCTAAACTTACGGTGTTAAACTGAGCCCTACAAAGCCAAAAGGTCCTGGAGTTCAGTTTGGTGATGAGTTAGATGATCTTGTGAAGTTCACCTGATGGCTGAAGAAGAGAAATGTACATCCAGAGTTTTTTTCCAAACTGACATTCACTGATCCTTGAAGCGAGATGTCCCTATGGAAGCATGGGGAGCAGGATTATGATCGAGTTATTGTCACCCATGGTTGTGTTCATCTCACCATGGAGGCTAGTTAGTTTAACAATAACTTAGTAATTCAAATACAGATAAGGTGAATATCTGGAAGACTACATTCCTGAAACCTTAATTTTGTCCTTGGTGTAACTGACACACTGTACCATAGTACTGCACAATAAGGGGCATGAAAGATTATTGTTTTGAATTGTATCTGTAAATTAGTGTCCTGTGTAAGTAAAATTACCACAGCATTTATGAACATTTACTCCAGCTGTGAAATTTATGTTGTGCTTCAACACTTTGGCTCTAGAAAGGTGAAGTAAGGTTATGCAGTCAAGAGTGAGGCTTAGAAGTCAAGGCAACAAGTTCCCACTTTGTGCTGAGTTTGCTGATTTAAGCCACGTGTACTGAAATTGACATTTAATTCTCTGAGGAAACTTTGCCCAAATTTCCTGCCTTGTGATGTTGATGCCTTGTTGGCTGTATAATTTACTGTTCCACATGGGGAGTGGGAGTACTCACTAATGTAAGTAGCTGACTGATGCCTCAGCAAATCAGTTTGAGAAGCAAGGACAGTTTGCACAGCTCAGTTTTATCAATTATTGGGGCGTCACAGTAACATTCTGGTTAGCGTAACGCTATTACGATGCCAGTGACCGGGGTTCTCTAAAGAAAATAAAAATTTTCACGCTTGCAATTCTGCAATGTCAAAATTCAATTAAAATAATTGTGCAGTTATACATTTTGGTAGAAAAAATAACAATTGTTTTCCTTTTATCCAAGTTATCATGATTGCTGTGCGCTGGGAAATATTTGGACCCAACACTAACCTGAGTGTCTCTGTCCCTTCAGTCCTTTATTAACTATCCTGCTTTATGATGCTCAACCAGCTGCTTCCTACAAGTATGAAACAGTCCTCTTCATTTCCAGCAGAGGTCATACAATAGCAGTTTGAAGTAGGAAGCCTAGTCAAATGTCTCCACAGGGCCTCAGGTTAATCTCATCATATCGTAAAATTTTGGCTTTTTTCCCGTTTGGATCCGCCTGTCATGATCTAGGGGGGAGAGGCTGGCCACAGCCATCTATTGTCAAGCCCACAGACTCTCAAGCTAGTTTGAGTATTCTTCCTTCCACCCTGCTTCCTGTTACAGTCCCATTGCATTCGCCCTTTGCATTTGCTCCAAAGATCAGACTTTCTGGGTAGGTGACACTGAAATAACTCTTCTTCCCACACCGTTGTTTCCCCTCTAGGAAAGAACCCTTGATTGTGTTTCCTGCAACTCTGTTCTCACCCTGTCCCTGTGGAACACCACTAGTTATCAGTAGCCAACCAGAAAAAGCCCCCTTTATTCTCACTCTTTTCCTCCTGCTAGTCAAGCAATCTTCTATCCATGCTAGTATCTTCCCTGTAATACCATGGGCTCTTCATGTGTTAAGCAGCTTGATGGGCGGCACCTTGTCAAAGGTCTGAAAATCCAAGTGAAAAATATCCACTGACGCTTGCCTATCCCGCCTGTTATTTTAGAATTCCAAAAGATTTATCAGGCAAAATTTCCCTTTAAGGAAACTATGCTAACTTTGACCCATTTTATCAGAGCCCGAGAATACAAGGACATCTCCTTAGTGCAGAGATAATAAGGAATTTCTTTAGCCGGGGAAGGTGAATCTGTGGAATTCATTGCCTCCTGTAGCTGCAGAGGCCAAGTCTTTGGGTATATTTAAAGCAGAGGTTCTTGATTATTAAGGGCATTACAAATTACATGGAGAATGCAGGCGAATGGGGTTCAGAGGGATGATGGAATGGTGGAGCAGACTCGATGGGCCAAATGACTTAATTCTGTTCCTACATCTTATGGTCGCCCTCCCAGATAAAGCAGTTTCCTTAGGTACAGCTACTCATCGGCATCTTCATCCACAGCTCAAACATGATCTCTTCCAGCACCCCAAGGGAAAATATACAGAAAGGTATTGGAAAAAGGCCAGTAACATCATGGAGGGTCCCACCCACCCTGTTCCTGGACTGTTTGTCCCACTGCCATCGGGGAGGAGGCTACATAGCATTCACGCCAGGACCAGCACACTCAAAAAAGTTACTTTCCACGAGCAATAAGTCTGATCAAGACCTCCACCCATGAACCCATCACACCACACACCTACCACCAGTACTTTATCATTTCTTGTCAGAGTCACCTTGTGGACGGACATTACCGTGTCTCGTGTCATTTTATGGACATACAATCAATCTTTGTACATAAACTATCTTGTGTATTTATTTTTTTATTGTGTCCTTTATCTTGTGTTTCATTTTGTGCTGCATTGTATCTGGATTAAAAATTATTTAAAGTCATTACAATTATTTACACTTGAGTGTTAAAAATAATGTTAAACTATCTTGAATCTTGAAGAGGATTTTCCTTTTCCACCCCTCAGATCCACTCTTCCATTCTGTCTCTTTTGACATCTTCCCGTCAAACTATAAGAGAAGGAAGACCTACCCTTTCATGTCTTTCCTTCCCACCAAGTAGTCCCTCCAGGTTGAACAGTGCTTCACTCGCACTTCCCCCTGTCTCACCTAATGCATTTGATGTTGGCAGTGTGGTCTCACCCACGATGGAGAAACCAAACACAGGCTGGGTGATTGCCTTGCAGATCATTTGCACTTGTTCCACAGGAATGAACATGGGCTTACGATTCTCCTTCACACTCCCACTCTGATCCTCCAGTCTAATGCAAACTTTAGGAAAGCACAAATGCATGTTGTAGCATTCTGGATGCATTATTAAATGTTCTCCAACTTTTAGCTAGCTCGCTGTTTTTTCTGTGTCAAAACTGGCTATCTCTGCCTGCCATACTATGGGTTTACAAAATGCTGGAGGAACTCAGCAGATCAGGTAGCACCTATGGAGAGGAATAAACAGTTGACGTTTCAGGCCAAGATCCTTCATGATGAAGGGTCTTGGCCCGAAATATTGACTGTTTATTCCTTTTCATAGATTCTAACTGACCTGCTAAGTTCCTCCATCATTTTGCACGTGGTACTCTGGATTTCCAGCATCCGCAAAATCTCCTGTGTTTATAATTTGGGCTTACTTTTTTTCCCTTCTTTCTCACTGGTATAGTCTGTCCTGCTGCACATGTCCCAGCTTTACCAACACAAAGAAGGAAAATTAGCTTCCATCTACCTCTTTAAGTCATTTGGTCTTTCCCTGTCACCTTTGAGTTACCCTCCTCCCACCACCTCTACTATAGAAGACAAATTTGTTTCGTCTCTTCTGATGAAGGGTCCTAGCGCTGAATTGTTACGTTTCTCCATTCACAGCTGCTGAGTGTTTACAGCATTTTCTCTGCAAAGAGGTTTCTTTGTGATGAATTTGAGGTTGTCCTGAAAAATTTAAATTCTGCTTCAAAAATACATTTTTTAAAATTTTGAATTTGAATAATTGGAGAGAAGTGGCCATCAGGGATCTTTGCTAATTCCTAAAAATGAGTTCTGTGGAAATTAAATGCCTGTTTTCTTTCCTGTTAAATTTAGGTTAGCTGAATAAAGTCGACAGAGGAATATGACTGACTGTTGGTATGCATTGGCCCGTCAGCTGTAGCTCTTTTTCCAAAGCCATACCTTCCTCATTCAAATGATGGTGCACCGTAATTTATGCAATAAAGATGTTCAAAATCCAATATCTCACTGCTATCTGACCTTGAACCGTCAGTTAAAAGCAGGTCGGATGATTCTGCTCTTAGGGAAAGAATTTGTATGCTTGACAAATGCATAAGTACTTTTATATCAGACCATAAGACATAGGAGCAGAATTAAGCCATTTGCACATTGAGTCCACTCCGCCATTCAAACATGGCTGATATTTTCTTCCCCTCTCCTCAGCCCCACGACCACATGAGCTTCCTCTGAATGCTCTGGTTTCCTCCCATATTTCAAAGATGGTCAGTAGGTTAATTGATCACATCTATGTAATTGGACAGCGCGGGCTCGTTGGCCAGGTATCACGCTGTATTTCCACATCTACCAAGTTTGTAATTAAGGAGATGTAGATGTAGTACGTTTGGTTGCCTAAGTAATTGCTCAATATTAGAACTTTTGAGATGGACAAAGGGACAAAAAATAGGAATGTTTGTAACTGCGAGGTGTTCCAATGATCATGCTCAGGGGGTCAGTTGTCTACACTTTATACCAATAGACTGAGTTTTTCAGTAGCTTCCAATGTTTCAGATAGACTTGCCACAAGTCCAGGAAAAGCCAAGAGAAAGATGCTGGGCAGCAGGCAAAATGCAGTGGGATCCCTGCCATACCCTCTCCTCTACCACCAATTCCACCAGGAAATCTGCTCTGATATTCCATGACCTGATATTGAAATGGAGTCCACATTCATTCTGAATCTTAACTTGGAGTAGGAAGAGAATGATAAGTACAGTCTTTTTTTTTACATTTTAAAGTTTTTGTTTACTAGTATTTTAATGTTTTAATTGTATTCTTGTTTATAGTATTTTATTTTTATATAGTAATTTGTGCCATTTTAAAATGAAGATCAGTAACGTTATAACATTTATGAAGGTGAGACAAGACTCACGTTTCTCCTCTAGACTTACCTCCTGTTATGGGCGCTCTGCATTCTCAGGGTGGGTCCACAGTGATTCATGGTCAGAGGGCATGTTGCACCTTACCAGAACCCTCCCAGGTGCTTTTGGCTGGGTGGATGCTCAGGTGGTCAAGCCCTCTGCACCTAAACTAGCTGAGTGTGGGCAACAGATTGCATCCTGCATGTCTTGGCCCAATGATTAGAACGTAGAGTGATCCAAGGGCAAAGTGGGGGAAAAAACAGGCCCTTCAGCCCAACTTATCCACCGTCAACCACAATGCCCGTCTACTGTAAACTAGTTCCATTTGCCCATGTTTAGCCTACATCCTACTAAACATTTCATACTCACGTACCTGTATCCAATTGTTGTTATGGTACCTGCCTCTGGCAGATCATTCTATGTATGCACCGCCTTCTCCATGAAGAAGTTTCTCCTCAGGTTGCTTTTAAATCTTTCTTCTCTCACTTTAAGCCTGGGCCCCCTAGTTTTTAATTCCTTTTCCCCAGAAAATCGACTTTCTATTTATCCTACTGTACCATCGTGATTTCATACCTCTCTAAGGTAAGTCTTCAATCTTCTATGCTGGTAGGAATAGACCTGTCCAATCTCTCCTTGTAACTCAGCTCCTGTCAACAATCTTCTTAATCTTTATTGATGCCTTTTCTGCATCAGGGTGACCAAAATTTTCCACAATATCCCAGGTGCAACCTCACTGTCTTGTACAATCGTTTTTTCTGAGAGAGTCCCATGATGTCACTTCAAAGTTGCTGGTGAACGCAGCAGGCCAGGCAGCATCTCTAGGAAGAGGCGCAGTCGACGTTTCAGGCCGAGACCCTTCGTCAGGACTAACTGAAGGAAGAGTGAGTAAGGGATTTGAAAGCTGGAGGGGGAGGGGGAGATGCAAAATGATAGGAGAAGACAGGAGGGGGAGGGATAGAGCCGAGAGCTGGACAGGTGATAGGCAAAAGGGGATACGAGAGGATCATGGGACAGGAGGCCTAGGGAGAAAGACGGGGGGGGTGACCCAGAGGATGGGCAAGAGGTATATTCAGAGGGACAGAGGGAGAAAAAGGAGAGTGAGAGAAAGAATGTGTGCATAAAAATGAGTAACAGCTGGGGTACGAGGGGGAGGTGGGGCCTAGCGGAAGTTAGAGAAGTCAATGTTCATGCCATCAGGTTGGAGGCTACCCAGACGGAATATAAGGTGTTGTTCCTCCAACCTGAGGGTGGCTTCATCTTTACAGTAGAGGAGGCCGTGGATAGACATGTCAGAATGGGAATGGGATGTGGAATTAAAATGTGTGGCCACTGGGAGATCCTGCTTTCTCTGGCGGACAGAGCGTAGATGTTCAGCAAAGCGGTCTCCCAGTCTGCGTCGGGTCTCACCAATATATAAAAGGCCACATCGGGAGCACCGGACGCAGTATATCACCCCAGTCGACTCACAGGTGAAGTGATGCCTCACCTGGAAGGACTGTTTGGGGCCCTGAATGATGGTAAGGGAGGAAGTGTAAGGGCATGTGTAGCACTTGTTCCGCTTACACGGATAAGTGCCAGGAGGGAGATCAGTGGGGAGGGATGGGGGGGACGAATGGACAAGGGAGTTGTGTAGGGAGCGATCCCTGCGGAATGCAGAGGGGGGGGAGGGAAAGATGTGCTTAGTGGTGGGATCCCGTTGGAGGTGGCGGAAGTTACAGAGAATAATATGTTGGACCCGGAGGCTGGTGGGGTGGTAGGTGAGGACCAGGGGAACCCTATTCCTAGTGGGGTGGTGGGAGGATGGAGTGAGAGCAGATATACGTGAAATGGAGGAGATGCGTTTAAGAGCAGAGTTGATAGTGGAGGAAGGGAAGCCCCTTTCTTTAAAAAATGAAGACATCTCCCTCGTCCTAGAATGAAAAGCCTCATCCTGAGAGCAGATGCGGCGGAGACGGAGGAATTGCGAGAAGGGTATGGCGTTTTTGCAAGAGACAGGGTGAGAAGAGGAATAGTCCAGATAGCTGTGAGAGTCAGTAGGCTTATAGTAGATATCAGTGGATAAGCTGTCTCCAGAGACAGAGACAGAAAGATCTAGAAAGGGGAGGGAGGTGTCGGAAATAGACCAGGTAAACTTGAGGGCAGGGTGAAAGTTGGAGGCAAAGTTAATAAAGTCAACGAGTTCTGCTTCCCTTCCTCCACTATCAACTCTGCTCTTAAACGCATCTCCTCCATTTCACGTACATCTGCTCTCACTCCATCCTCCCACCACCAGAGAAAGCAGGATCTCCCAGTGGCCACACATTTTAATTCCACATCCCATTCCCATTCTGACATGTCTATCCACGGCCTCCTCTACTGTAAAGATGAAGCCACCCTCAGGTTGGAGGAACAACACCTTATATTCCGTCTGGGTAGCCTCCAACCTGATGGCATGAACATTGACTTCTCTAACTTCCGCTAGGCCCCACCTCCCCCTCGTACCCCAGCTGTTACTCATTTTTATGCACACATTCTTTCTCTCACTCTCCTTTTTCTCCCTCTGTCCCTCTGAATATACCTCTTGCCCATCCTCTGGGTCACCCCCCCCCGTCTTTCTCCCTAGGCCTCCTGTCCCATGATCCTCTCGTATCCCCTTTTGCCTATCACCTGTCCAGCTCTCGGCTCTATCCCTCCCCCTCCTGTCTTCTCCTATCATTTTGCATCTCCCCCTCCCCCTCCAGCTTTCAAATCCCTTACTCACTCTTCCTTCAGTTAGTCCTGACGAAGGGTCTCGGCCTGAAACGTCGACTGCGCCTCTTCCTAGAGATGCTGCCTGGCCTGCTGCGTTCACCAGCAACTTTGATGTGTGTTGCTTGAATTTCCAGCATCTGCAGAATTCCTGTTGTTTCCATGATGTCACTTGCTAGTTTTGGTTACTCTGGCATCTTTCAAGGTCTTGGGAAGCAGCAAAGGTTTATAAAGTCAGTGTTTTAAAGTGTGGTCACTGTTGTAAGGCAGGAAGCTTCCAAAAAATCTATGATGTGATCATGACCAAATAACTTGAGTCCTGGTGGAAGATATTTTTGGCCAGGACACCAGGAATCACTCTCTGGACAAAGGTGCAGGACTAGGAGGCTATTGTCAGAGCTCTAATGATTCTAGAACTTTTGTTTCTCTCTTCACTGATGCCTCCTGATATGCTCAGAACCCCCAGGATCAATTTCAGTTTCACATTTCCAGCTTTTTTTTTTGCTTTTCAGCACTCCAAACTATCCCGGCATATTTCGAAATAGTGCCAGGGGTCTTTCACTTCCATCTGATTGACTGGAGAAGCCCCAGGGATTAACATTCAGCCCGAGGAATGGCATCACTGGCAGCATAGATGTCCCTAACTACATGCCATCAGGAGCCTGATCTTTTTTAATTATCAAAATAAACTTTATTCACAATTAAAAAAAAGCCATTCCATGCTTTTCCATTCAAGGGCTTGATCTGCTATATCCAAAACTACTGTGAAGAAACTGGGGGAGACCTGGCCAAGACTTACGCACGGTAGCGTAGGGATTAACACAATGCTTTACTGTACCAGCAACGCAGGTTCAACTCCTTATGCTGCCTGTAAGGAGTTTGTACGTTCTCCCTGTGATTGCGTGGGTTTCCTCCCACAGTCCAAAGACATACCGGTTTGTAGGTTTATTAGTCATGTATATTGTCTCGTGATTAGACTAGGATTAATTCAGCGGATTGCTGGGCAGCATGGCTTGAAGGGCTGGCAGGGTCGATTCCGGTCTGCATCTTAATAAATACACAACTGGTGGGTGATGTGATGGAAGTCTGGAGGGTGGTTAATGTTGTGCCTTGAATTAAGAGAGGTTGCAAATTAAAAGCTGGGCATTGTAGAGCAGTAAACCTAACATCTATGGAAGTAAGTTATTGGAGGGGATAAGATATACATGTCTTTGGAAAGATGGAAATTGATTAGGGATAGTCAGCACAGCTTCACATCTCACAAATTTGACTGAGTTTATTTTGTCAAAGTGACCAAGAAGGTAGATAAGGACAGGGTAGTAGATGTAGTCTATATGTAGAACAGCACAATATTGTAGCTGGTAGCTGTCTGTAAGGAATCTGTAAATTTTCACATGACAGCGTGGATTTCAAGTTCAAAAAGTTCAAAATAAATTTGTTATCAAAGTACATATACGTCACCGTATACAACCCTGAGATTTATTTTCTTGTGGGCATACTCAAGAAATCCAGAGAATAACAATTATAACATCATCAGTGAAAGACTGCCCAACATGGGCGTTCAACTAGAGTATAGAAGACAACAAACTGTGCAAATACAAAAAGAAAGAAAGAATAATAACTAAATAAACAATAAATATCAAGAGCATAGGATGAAGAGCTCTTGAAAGTGAGTCCATTGGGAACATTTCAATAAGGGGCAGGAGAAGTTGAATTAAGATATTCTCTGGATGCTCCAGTTTTCTCCCACATTCCAAAGTCATATGGATTAGGGTTAGTAAGCTGTGGGCATGCTATGTTGGCACTGGAGACACTTGTGGGTTGCCGTCCCCATATTTGAACTGTGTTGGTTGTCGACAGAAATAACACGTCTCACTGTACGTTTCAATGTACATGTGAGAAATAAAGATAATATTTTAATCTTCCTTTTCTTTTAATCCATGTGGTTTTCAGAAAGGTTCACATTATCTTCAGATAAGGTTGCACACGTAGACTGCTATGGAAGGTTGGGATGCAGGGATAGCTAGCTAACTGGATACAGCATTAGCAAAGATAGGAAGCTAGGATGATGGTGGAAGGTTGATTTCTGGACTCTAGGCTCATGACTAGTGATGTTTCCCATGGCTATTTGTCACCTACTTCAATGATTTGGATGAGAACATACAAGGCATGGTTGGCAAGCTTTCAAATGACACTAAAAATACGTGTTGTAAACAGTGAAGATGGTTATCAGGAATTAGAGCTATCCTGATCAGCTAGCAAAGTGGGCCAAGGAATGGCAAATGGCGTTTAATTCGGATAAATGCGAGTACAGCTTGAGTACCCTTATGCAGAATGCCTGGGGCCTGAAGTGTTTCAGATTTTGTTTTTTTTTTGTGATTTTGGAACATATAATGAATAGCTTGGGTTTGCTATAATTTCCCACTCTGAATTTATGTGCTACTGGTAAGCAGTCTTTGCCATACACTTGTTCATATGTACTTAACAGTAAACATTATTACATACCATTAATATAATGAAAATATGTGTGCAGGGAAACAAAAACAGTACAGCAGCATCGGGAGAATACCTGAATCAGCTGTTGAACAACAACAGACAATGGCAGGCTTTCAGTCTCCATCTACAATGCCGTGTTTTGATTAAATGGTTACAGTACAAGTGTATGTGTTTCTGTTTTCGATTTTATATAAGGTACAAAAACAATCAGCATCGTAGACTTGTTCTGGTGTCAGAATTTCATCAGCGACGACCTTCGCAAACTCAGCGATTAATTTCACTGCTGCTTCATGATCAGCAGACGCCTTATCTTTAAAATCTTTTAAATCCTTAAAATTTAATGCGGTGTCTTTTTTTAAATTTATGCAACCAGCCCGCTGGATATTCACAATTACCTTCAATTTTCAGTTCATTGTGATAGATTTTTTCTTGTTTCATGATCAGCATACCATTAAGCAGCATATGTTCACTCCAAAGCTGATAAATCCATTCTTTCAATACATATTCAAGGTCTTCATATTTTACCTTATGCTGTGTTTTTCTATTTTTCATTAACTTCTGTTCATCACATATGTGAGGTCACTTCTCAGAAATATGTGACGTATGGAGACCTACACATTGCCTGGGAACCTTCCCAATGCCTTGTGGAATTTTCCATTTGTGACATCATGTCAGCGTTAAAACAAACTTCAGATTTCCAAGGTTTTTGGATAAGGGGTGCTCAATCTGCATTGTATTTTGGGAATGGAACTGAGTGTAGAACTTGTACAGTCAATGGAAGAGCCCTGGGAAGTGTTGTAGAACAGAGGGACCAAAAAGTACATGGTTCCCTCACATGCTGGCCTTCATTAGTCAAAGCATTCAGTATAGAAATTAGGGTATTATTTTGCAGTTGTACAAGATGTTGGTGAGGCCACATTTGGAATATTTTGTTCAATTTTGGTCACCTTGCTAATGGATCCATTATGCTGGAAGAGTATAGATATTTATAAGGATGTAGCCAAGAATCGAGGGACTGAGTAACAGAAATTGAGCAGGTTGGGACTTGGAGCTTAGATGAGGGGTGATCTTATAGGGGTGTATATAATCATTAAAGATATGAATGGAGTGAATGCACTCAGTCTTTTTCCCAGGGTTAGGAAATCAAGAACTAAAGCGCATGGGTTTAGAATGGGAAGGGGGATTTATCAGGAACTCGAGGGAATACTTTTCCACCCAGAGTGTGGTCAAGAAATGGAATAAGTTGCCAGAGTAAGTGGTTGAGGTAGGTACATTAACAACATTTAAAGGTCACACTCAGGTTGGAGGAACACCTTATATTCCGTCTGGGTGGCCTCCAACCTGATGGCATGAACATTGACTTCTCTAACTTCCGTTAATGCCCCACCTCCCCCTCGTACCCCATCCATTATATATATATTCTTTTTCTCTCTCTGTCCCTCTCACTATACTCCTTGCCCATCCTCTGGGCTTCCCCCCTCCCCCTTTCTTTCTCCCTAGGCCTCCTGTCCCATGATATCCCTTTTGCCAATCACCTGTCCAGCTCTTGGCTCCATCCCTCCCCCTCCTGTCTTCTCCTATCATTTTGGATCTCCCCCTCCCCCTTCCAAATCTCTTACTAGCTCTTCTTTCAGTTAGTCCTGACGGAGGGTCTCGGCCCAAAACGTGGACTGTACCTCTTCCTAGAGATGCTGCCTGGCTGTGTTGCTTAAAGGACACTTGGGCAGGTTGAGAGGATATGGGCCAAATGCAGACAAATGGGACTAGTTTAGATGGGCATCTTAGCACAGACCAGTTGAATGTTCCCATACGGCGTGACTTGATGGAGCAATACTTGAACCCTCAAACTTTGGCCTGTGTAGTGCTACAAAGAATAAAGCTGAACAAAGTATCGTAAATAAGAGCGAAAATCAGGTATATTTCTGACTTTGTTCTATAATAACTTTAAGCAGGCTTTGTTTCTCTGGGAGTTTATTTCTCTCTTTTCGATTTGTTTCTCCCAAACACTGAAGACTTTATTCCTATAGTAATCACTCCAAATAATCAGTTTACATCTTGTGTTTGCAGTACTCCCTTCCCTGCTGAGTTCAGGTTGAATACTTCTTTCTAATTTACACCTCCCCCACAGTTTACTTTTGTTATTCAAGAGCTTTCAAAACAGTCTGAACCAACTCCAGTACCACTAATGTAATTGGATCTCTCCTATCCTTTGCCCTGTCACACTGCCCTCACCACTTTGAGCTGCTCCTGAATCACTGAGTGTGTACCTTCAGGCTTCTGTATCTCCTTCCTGACGGTAGCACTGAGAAAAGGGCATGCCCTGTGTGGTGGGGGGTCATTAATGACGGACACTGCCACTTTGAGGAGCTACGTTCAATGTGAAGACAGGGGACAAAATGCATCGAAAGATTTTCCTGAGCAAAACGTGCTGGAAATCCCTAACAGGTCAGTCAGCACCCGCAGAGAGGGAAACAGTTAAAATCATGGGCTAATACTTTATCAGAAAGCTTAAGGCTGATTTATACTTGTGTGTACTACCACAAAGTTAACAAATTTCACCACTTACGCCGGTGATATTAAATCTGATTCTGATTGACTCCAGGGCCCTAGGAGCTGCATCATGCCCTTAATATGGAACTGTATAGGAGACTAACTGAAGTTGATGCTTGTGTAATAAATTAAACAGAGAAATTATAATTCATGAAGTAAATTTTATTAAATCATAAAACAGCTACAACACAAAAAAATTACAAAGAATGAAAACCCTCGATGGTAAATGCTTTCTATGTTATGCTTGAAGGTTTCATTTGTAACATTTCAATAACAGAACTTGTACAGGTTACGAACATTTACATTGAAATAAGTGGATTAGTTGATGCTGATGGTAGGGTGGGCAACATTAAAGCAGAATAATACTGATGAATAGATATATCTGAAGCCAGGATGGGGTGCAGTAAAGATTTATTTTCAAGCAACACACACAAAATGCTGGAGGAACTCAGCAGGCCAGGCAGCATCTATGGAAAAGAGTACAGTCGACGTTTCAGGCCTAGACCCTTCAATTTTTTTCTCCAGTCCTGCCGAAGGGTCTCAGCCCAAAACGTCAACTGTAGTCTTTTCCGTAGATGCTGCCTGCCCTGCTGAGTTCCTCCAGCATTTTGTGTGTGTGTGTGTTGCTTGGATTTCCAGCATCTGCAGATTTGCTCTTGTTTGTGAAAGATATATTTTCATTAGTTTGGGAATGTAGATTTGCAGCAGTGGGCAGAATGATTTGCAGGACATTGGGGGAAGAAAAGTTTTTACCTTCAGAATTTTCAGCAGATGAAACTTACTGCTTGCAAAGTTTGGAAAGGCCAATTATTATTTTTTAAGATCAATATCTGGTTGAGCACCAGCAAAACTCTGCCATATGGTCCAAGAGATGGGAATAGCCTACCTACCTTCTGTTGCCCATGTAGACATTAATGGCAATGTGACCATCTTCCCCATTGTAAATTCCTATGGTTCTGTGTAATTCATTTGGATACGCAGTCACAAGAACATTTTGGTTTTTCATGAAAAAATTGTATTTCTTTATTAATAAATGTAAAGTAAGTTGTCTTAACAGTAGAAAGGGATTGGGAAGGTTAACTGGATGAAAGAACATGCAAGTTTTATTTACATTATATAACTTCGTGAATCAACAAGGTTATTGGACACCTTATTGTGTGGCATTGGTTACATGTTTAAAAAATATTATGTATACAAGAAATCACCCAATCGTCCATCTGATTCCACGCAGTGAACTGTTTTCCCTCTGCTGTTAAATTTCCTTTTTTTATTGGGAGTTGCAAGGGATCACAAAAGAAATCTTTGGTCCAAAGAAAATGTCCCTGAAACACAACAAGGTAGGCACACTCACTTGAAAAGCCATTAAACATTGGCAGTTTCTTCCGCGATCACGCTGACACTTTTGTTGGACGTGACTAGCAGTAGATAGTTGAGTGGTGGCACTGAGGAATGGTGCTAATCTCTGTTGATCAATCTGAGATCCTGCTCAGTGAGGGGAGGCAGTAAACACTGGCAGGTTCCAAGGCAAGGTTTTAGCCCTGTGATCTGCCTGAAGGCATTAACATAGAAACATAGAAACATAGAAAATAGGTGCAGGAGTAGGCCATTCGGCCCTTCGAGCCTGCACCGCCATTTATTATGATCATGGCTGATCATCCAACTCAGAACCCAGCCTTCCCTCCATACCCCCTGACCCCTGTAGCCACAAGGGCCATATCTAACTTCCTTTTAAACATAGCTAATGAACTGGCCTCAACAGTTTGCTGTGGCAGAGAATTCCACAGATTCACCACTCTCTGTGTGAAGAAGTTTTTCCTAACCTCGGTCCTAAAAGGCTTCCCCTCTATCCTCAAACTGTGACCCCTCGTTCTAGACCTCCCCAACATCGGGAACAATCTTCCTGCATCTAGCCTGTCCAATCCCTTTAGGATCTTATACGTTTCAATCAGATCCCCCCTCAATCTTCTAAATTCCAACAAGTACAAGCCCAGTTCATCCAGTCTTTCTTCATATGAAAGACCTGCCATCCCAGGAATCAATCTGGTGAACCTTCTTTGTACTCCCTCTATGGCAAAGATGTCTTTCCTCAGATTAGGGGACCAAAACTGCACACAATACTCCAGGTGTGGTCTCACCAAGGCCTTGTACAACTGCAGTAGTACCTCCCTGCTCCTGTACTCGAATCCTCTCGCTATAAATGCCAGCATACCGTTCGCCTTTTTCACCGCCTGCTGTACCTGCATGCCCACTTTCAATGACTGGTGTATAATGACACCCAGGTCTCGTTGCACCTCCCCTTTTCCTAATCGGCCACCATTCAGATAATAATCTGTTTTCCTATTTTTGCCACCAAAGTGGATAACTTCACATTTATCCACATTAAATTGCATCTGCCATGAGTTTGCCCACTCACCCAACCTATCCAAGTCACCCTGCATCCTCTTAGCATCCTCCTCACTGCTAACACTGCCACCCAGCTTCGTGTCATCCGCAAACTTGGAGATGCCGCATTTAATTCCCTCATCCAAGTCATTAATATATATTGTAAACATGTGGCTCCGTAAATGGGGACAGGGGAGGGGGAGGGAAGGGGTCACTGTCGAGGGAACCCATCTTATTCTGATGCACTCAGCCATAAGTCAAACCAATTGTGCAGTCTGTATTAATTCTGTATCAAGGCCAGTTTACTGTAGTAGCTTCTTCTCAATCTGTACAGGTGCATGATCTAACTTAAGTATTGAAATGAAATTGTTTATTATTAGAGAGTAATAAAAATGGTGAAGTACAATTTAGAAGGGAGATGCATCCAAGCATTTATTAGTAAACCTATAACTCATTGGTACATATTTACAAGATTGAAACATAGAACATAGAAAAACATAGAAAACCTATAGCACAATACAGGCTCTTTGGCCTACAAAGCTGTGCCAAACAGATCAACAAGTAACTTTCTGTATTGGAAATTCTATAGTCATTCTGGTGGACTAACGATGGGCCAAATGGCCTAATTCTGCTGTAATGTTGTAAGGTCTTACAGGCTACAGGGAGAAGTCTGGGGAGTGGGGCTGAGGAGGGGGAAAAAAGGATCTGCAATGATTGAATGGCAGAGCATACTCGCTGGGCCAAGTAGTCCAATTCTGCTCCTATGTCTTATGGTTTTATAGTCTTCTTCTCACTTCCTTTTCAGTCCTGATACAGGGTCTTGGCCTGAAATGTGCACTGTTTATTCCCCTTCACAGATGCTGCCTGACCTGCTGAGTTCTTCCAGCATTTTGTGTGTTTCTATACAGGAAAATGGTAAGATCATACTCTGCATTCCCAACTACCCGGGTGAGGAGCAGTAAAGATATATTTTCATGAGCAGTAATTTTTCATCCCTTTGCTCATTCTATCTGTATCTTGGCCATATTTGAAGATTCTGCTTCCACTGTTCTTTAGGAAGGAATATCACAGGTTAATAATTTTAGCTTAATTTCTGTCTCAAATGGGCAACCCCTTATTCTTAAAACCTGAAATATTGGGACCTAAATTCTCCCACCTACAAAATATGATTTTTCTGTCACAACCCTGTCAAGAGCCTTCAGGACCTTATACATTTCAGTAAAGTTGAGCTTACTGTCAAGTACACAAGTATGGTGAGGTAAAGGTGCAATGAAAAGCTTTAATTACAGAAGCACCACAAGTACAGACAACACTAAGCATATATTTAAGTTATCTCTCTCTCTTTCTTTCTCTCTCTCCTGCACTCCAGCAGATACAAAACTAGCTGTCCAACCATTCTTCTCGAGGTTTATTTATCTACCTACTTACTGAGCTACAGCAGACAGTAGGCCTTTCCGGCCCTTCGAGTCACACCACCCAACAATCCCCCGATTTAACCCGAGCCTAATCGGGGCACAATTTACAACTGGTAAGTCTTTGGACCGTGCAAGGAAACTGGGGCACCTGGAGGAAACCCACATGATCACGGGGAGAACGTCCAAATAAATTCCTTACAGGCAGCAGTGGGAATTGACCCTGAGGCTGCCGGTACTGTAAACTGTTGTGCTAACCACTATGCTACCATGCCACTCCAATACCCTACTCATTCCATGTATCATTTTAGTAAGCTTGTGAACTGCTTCTTGTATATCAACATAGAACATTACAGCATAGTACAGGCCCTTAAGCCCACAATGTTGTGCCGACATTTTAACCTACTCTAAGATTGGCTAACCCTTCGCACCCACAGTGTCCTCCATTTAGCTATCATCCATGTGCCGATCTAAGAGATTCTTAAATGTCCCTAATGTATCCACCTCTATCATCACCATGGCAGGGTTGAGCCTACTAAAGGATCAGCAATTCTGGTTTGGGTGTTGTGCAATGAACCAGAATTGTTTAGACAGCTTAAGATAAAAGAACCTTTGGGGAAAGTGATCATGATATGATCGAATTCACCCTGAAATCTGACAAGGAGAAGCTACAGTCACAGGTATCAGTATTACAGTGGAGTGAAAGGAATTGCAGAGGCATGAGAAAAAAGTTGTCCAGAATTGATTCGAAAACAACACTGGCAGGGATGATGACAGAGCAGCAATGGCTGGAATTTCTGGAAGTAAATTGGAAGGTACAGGATATAAACAACCCAAAGAGTAAGAAGAATCTAAAAGCAAGATGACACAACTGTGGCTAACAAGGGAAGAATCTAAAAGCAAGATGACACAACTGTGGCTAACAAGGGAAATGAAAGCCAGCATAAAAGACAAACTAGTGGGAAGTTAGATGATTGGGAAGCTTTTAAAAAACCAACAGAAGGCAACTAAAAAAGTCATAAAGAAGGTAAAGATGGAATACGAAAGTAAGCTAATATTAAAGAGGATACCAAACGTTTCTTCAGATATATACACTGTAAAAGAGAGGCGAGAGTGGATATTGGACCGCTGGAAAATGATCCTGCAGAGATAGTAATGGAAGACAATGAAATAGTGGATGAACTGAATAAGTATTTTGCATCAGTCTTCACTGTGGAAGACACTAGCAATATGGTGGAAGCTCCAGGTGTCAGGGGTCATGAGATGTGTGGTTACCAATACTAGAGAGAGCTTCTTGGGAAACTGAAAGGTCAGAAGATGGATAAGTCACCTGGACCAGATGGTATAAGAACATAAAAAAATAGGAGCAGAAGTAGGCCATCTGGCCCGTCGAGCCTGCTCTGCCATTCAATAACATGGCTGATCGGGCCATGGACACATCTCCACCTACCTGCCTTTTCCCCATAACCCTTAATTCCCCCTACTATGCAAAAATCTGTCCAACCATGTCCTTTTCTGAGGTAGCTTCTACTGTTTCATTGGGCAGAGAATTCCACAGATTCACCACTCTTTGGGAAAACAGTTCCTCCTCAGCTCCCGTCTAAATCCACTCCCCTGAATCTTGAGGCTACGTCCCCTAGTTCTAGTCTCACCTACCAGTGGAAACAACTTTCCTGCCTCTATCTATCCATTTCATATGTTTCTATAAGATCTCCTCTCCTTCTTCAGAAATACAGCGAGCAGAGTCCCAGACGACTCAATATCTCCCCATTGTGTAACCCCCTCCTCTCCGGAATCAACCTGGTGAACCTCCTTGGCACTGCTTCCAAAGCCAGTATATCCTTCCTCAAGTAAGGAGACCAGAACTGCACGCAGTACTCCAGGTGCGGCCTCACCAGTACTTTGTGCAGCATAACAGCCTCAGGATGGAGGGGCGTCCTTTTCGAATGGAGATGAGGAGGAATTTCTTTAGCCAGAGAGTGTTGAATCTGTGGAATTCTTTGCCACAGGCAGCTGAGGAGACCAAGTATTTATGTATATTTAAGGCAGAGTTATAGATTTTTGATGGGTCAAGGCATGAAGGCAGGAGTTGGGGGCTGAGAGGAAAATTGGATCAACCAAGAAATAGCGGAGCTGACTCGATGGGCCAATTGGCCTAAGTCTGCTCCAATATCTTATAGCCTTATAAACACCTATCACTTCACTTCTCATCCTCCTTCGCTCCAAAGAGAAAAGCCCTAACCTAATCAACCTATCCTCAAAAGACATGCTGACTACATTGGAGAGTATCATAGTAACATCCTTCTTTAAATAAGGAACCCAGTACTGTACATAGTACTTCAGATGTGGCCTCACCAATGCCTGGTAGAAATGAAGTACTAGCGCCCTCCTTTTCTATTCATTCATCTCACAATATACAATATTGTCAGCTTTCTTAATTACCTGCAATATTTACATACTAGCCTTTTGTGAACACTTGGATGAATGGTATCTCATAGTTCCAGAGATTTGAATACTAACCTGTGTTGCTTCCTACCTGTGTCGAGTTTGCACCTTCTCCCTGTGACTGAGTGGGTTTCCCCCCAGGAGATCCAATTTTCTCCACACCCCAACGACCTGCTTACTGGCAGGAAAAATCATCACTGTAATTTCCCTCCAATGTAGGTGGATGAGGAAGGAATCAAGATGGCATTGAAAAATGAAAACATAATCCATGAAAATCCCTCTGTTTCAGAGTTCTGTAATACCTCATGTATAGATAAAATCCATTTTTATTTTTTCTGTCAAAAATCTAATTTCAATTTAAGTGTAAATGAAAACAGTGGGGTGAATGTGGAACTCGCTACCACAGGAAGTGGTTGAAGTACAGTACGTGAGTGACGATAAACCTGATTCTGATATGGGTCTCTATTGTGGACGGAAAGTGGAAAGGGGGCAGGGAGAGAAGAATCATGGTTGGGAAAAGGGGAAGGGAGCGGGAAACACAAGATAAATATTTTGTAATGATCAATAAACCAATTGTTTGGAATCAAATGACCTTGCCTGGTGTCTCAGGGCTGAGTGTGTCTGCACAAGTGCCACCACTCCTACCCCAGGCACTCCTTCTCCACCACCTGTCCCACAGCCCTCATGCAGGACTCTACCCTCACCATTCCCAACATGCTTTGCTCCCGCCGGATTTACAGACTCGCTCTCCACTCCACGTTGACAAATACAGTTTGGTGTAAAAGTCGCAGGCACCCTAGCTACATATATGTACCTATGACTTTTGCACAGTACTATAACTGATGCAAACATTTAAGAGGGGGTTTGGAACAACATTCACATGGATAGAAATAGATGAAGAAAGATGGGAGAAGGCTCAAGGGAACTTCAAATGTTGGCCTGTTTCTGTGGTGCACGATCAAAGTAAAATTATTATCAGAGTACATATATAGAACCACATACTACCCACATTCACAGTAAAAAAAAAACATAGAATCAATGAAAAACCACATGTATTCCATGTCATTCCTATACAGCCCATGCAAAGACAACGCTAAAGGCAATTCTTGTCAGAAATGGGTGTGCCAGGGAGAACTATCAACCAAATTTCTGTGACATGAACTAAATTAGACCAATTAATAATGCAGTCTGGAATTAATTTCAACCAGACAGCCCTTTAAAAAAGGCAAAACCGTAGATGACAACATTACTTTCTGTATATTTGCCATCATATAGAACTTATTTATCTCAATTTTGTTGGCTAACAAATCCATATTTTGCTTTTATTTAAATTATGTTTTTTATAATTATATTTCTTATTGGCTTTCTGGAAGATAATCCATGCAAAACACTACAGACAAAACATTTATTCACAGGAAAACACAAAAGCTTTCAATGCGATAGCTAAACACAGTGTGCTGGATGTGAACATGTACCTCATCCGAGCTTGCACAGCAACGCAGGCCACTTAATTAGGTATCTAATAAAGTGACTACTGAGTGCATGTTTGTTGTTTTCTGCTACTGTAGCCCATCCACTTTAAGGTTCAACGTGTTGTGCGTTCAGAGATACGCTTCTGCACAGCACTGTTGCAACAAGCAGTCTGGACATTCTCCTCTGACCTCTCTTGTTAACAACACATTTTTGTCTGCTAACCTGCTGCTCACTAGATACTTTATGCTTTTCGTATCATTTTCTGTAAATTCTAGAAAGTTCCAGGAGATCAGCAGGTTCAGAGATACTCAAACCACCCCATCTGACACCAACAATTGTTCCATGGTCAATGTCACTTAGATCACATTCCTTCCACACTCTGATATTTGATCTGAACAATAACTGAACCTCTTAACTATGTTTAAATGCTTTTATGCATTGAGTTGCTGTTACACGATTGCCTGATTAGATATTTGCATTTATGAGCAAATGTATGGATGTACTTAATAACGTGGCCAATGAGTGTATCTCTATCTTCCAAAAGGAGGGCCACCTCATTGAATCTCATGTGGACTATATGTCAGAAATTTCCATTTACATAGCATTTCTCCTCTTTTAAAATTCCTCCAGGTTTTCATTTGAGTGTCTATCAAACAATGTTTGGCAATGAAGCACATACGGTCATATTTACAAGGGAAATTATAAATCTCTGCGTGGGTTCTAGCCAAACATTTTAATTCTGATTCCCATTCTGACATATTGGTCCATGGCTTCCTGTTGTGCCATGATGAGGCCACCCTATGGTGCTGGAGGAGAAACGCCATATATTCTGTCTGGGAAGCCTCTAACTTGATGCCATGAATATTGATTTCTCCTAAAGGTGAAAAAAAATTCCCTCCCCCCTCCTGGCAAGTTACCTCTTCTCACCTGCCTATCACCTCCCTTTGGGTCCTCTCCTCCTATGGTCCACTCTCCTCTATCAGATTCCTTCCTCTCCAGCCCTTTACCTTTCCCACGCACCTGGCTTTACCTATCATCTACCCCTCCACCTATTTTACCAGCAATGATTTCTCCACAAAGTCATTCAGATCCACACTGTCAGAGTAATACAGAACAGAAACAAGCCTTTCAGACCAACTCAACCATGATGACCATATTGTCTACCTGAACTAGTCCCATTTGCCTGTATTCGACCTCAATCCCTCTAAACCCTTCCTATCTATGTACCTGTCCAAACATCTCAAACATTGTAATTGTACCCACCTTGACAACTTCCTCTGGATGCACCTTCCACATATCTACCACCCTCTGTGTGGAAAATATTGCCCCTCAGGTCCTCTTTATATCTTTCTCCTCTCATGTTAAACCTATACCTTCTAGTTTTAGACTCCCCTTATCCTGGGACAAAGACTGTGACTGTCCACTTTATTAAGGTCCCTCATGATTTAACATACCTCTGCAATGTCAGTCGTCAACCTCCTACACTCCAGGGGAGAAAATCCCCAGCCTATCCAGCCTCTCCTCCTAACTCAAGCCCTTCAGTTAGGTCCTGGTAACTGCACTCACTTTCAAGGACTCTTCATCTTATGTTCTTGATATTTATTGCTTATTTATTTATCATTATTTCTTTCTGTACTTGTCTTCTGCACTCTGTTTGAAGGCCCTAGTTGGGTGGTCTTTCATTGACTCTGCTACTGATTTACTGAGTATGCCTGCAGGGTTGTATACAGTGACACATATACCTTGATAATAAATTTACTTTGAATCCTCTCTGTACCTTTTCTAGCTGAATAACTTTCTTCTTGTAGCTGGGTAACGAATATTGCACACACTAGTAGTGCGATCACTCGAGTCCAGTACGATGCTCTCCAAAATGGTTGTCTATTGGGGGGGGGGGTCCCTCGGTGACTGTAGAGGCTGATCCAGTAGCCACAAAACTGTGGTGTTAGTGTGCATTCCATTAATGGAGAATGCATGTGCATGACTTTGTTTAACATGGGGAGTCTGATGCACGGGCAACCACCATAAGGGACGAGAGTCCATTGGCAAGGAGAACGAGTCGACTGGGGACCCTTCTCTGCTCCAACCTTCCTCTGCCTTCACTGACGTTGTGATGGGCACCATCTACCGCCAGTTCCACCAATGAGGTTTGGTTGGATCGCTCTGTCTGGAACCTCCCCTTTGACCTTACCACCATGGCTGACACTGGGGTGTATGGGGTGTCAGGGAGGGGTAGCACCTCTGGTGGGGGAACATGTCACGTCCTTTACAAGGCGGTTAGTCCACCTTTGGTCCCCACCTGGCACTCAGCTCTCACCTGTGGCTCCCTGTAGCTGTTTGCATGTGACACCGGCCACACCCCAGGCAACGGCTTTGACAAGCCGGCTAAACCAGGTGAGGGTAGCTGACGGGTCTCAAACCCTCGGTGAGATAGGGAGCTGTCTATCCTAGCATGTGAAGACAGACTCCGGCGGATTGAGAGGACAAGACCAATGGAAGGTCCAATGGACAAGAAGGCAGTTTCTGCAAGCGTTGTGGAACGTGTAGAGCATGACGAGACACAGAAGACGTCCTGGTCATCCATCGAGCCTAGTCCCATCTCCAGCCGTCTAGACTCTGTCTTGCCACTGGATCCGGATGGGAATTGGGAAGAGAGAATGAGGCTGACACTGCGCAACTCTCCCTCACTTAAATCCAAATCACGCGCTAGTCTCGACACCATCTGGTGTCGAGGTCCTCACTGACATCAACGATGGACGAACAACAATTGCTGACACTACCAGAACCAAGCGTCAGATTGCTAAACTGCAGAAGACATTGTTCTAGGGATCACAGGAACTCACAAAACTCTCCACCACGACAAGGTGATGATCCTGGAGAAGCTCACAATGTTCGTGTGGTCTTACCAACTAACTGTACAGTTGTAACATAACATACCAGCTTCATCTACTCAGTGCCCTGACTAAGTTTTGGGCCTCATATCTAAAAAATTATGTGCTGGCATCAAAGAAGGCCCCAAGGAAGTTTATGCAAAGAATGCTGGGAATGAAAAGGTAACAATGAGGAGCACTTGACGGCTCTGGGCCTGTACTCACTGGAATTTAGTGATTGAGGGGTAGCTCATTGAAACCTAGACAGAATAGATGTGGAGAGGATGGTTCCAATAGTAGGAGTGTCTAGGATCACAGAGCACAGCCTCAGAATAGAAGGACATCCTTTTATAACAAAGATGAGGAGGAATTTCTTTAGCCAGAGGATGATGAATCTGTGGAATTCACTGCCACGGATGGCTGTGGAGGTCAAGTTATTGAGGATGTTTAAAGTAAAGTTTGATAGGCTCTTGATTAGTAATAGCATCTACGGTTATTGGAGAAGGCAGGAGGATGGAACTGAGAGGAATAGTAAATCAGTCATAATTGAATGGTGGGGCAGATACAACAGGCCAAATGGCCAAATTCTGCTCCTACGGCTTATGGTCTGATGGAATGCGGGGAGAATAGCTGTGATCTGGAACTTGCTGTCTTTTGGGGTACAGAAAGTAGAATCAATCCATGTGTTGAAAGTGAATCGGACAGACACTTGAGAGGATAATTGGAAGAGCTTTGATGAAAGGACAGGGTTTGGAAGCAGTTGAATGGGACACAAAGAACCCATCCAGACGATGGGTTAAATAGTCTCTCCCTGTGCTGCAGTCACTCTGACTTCATGAAAACATAAGTGATTTTTAACAGCACTGTCTGTAACTCATTTAAAATTCTAAAATTTACTTCCTCTGTCTCTTTTTTTCTATCTTTCTTTAAACCCATTTCCCCTTGCTTTCTTTACAAATAATGGATTAAATATTCTTTGCAATAATTCTTGGCTAAGACTAAGTGTTTCAGGAAGGATTCTTCATTCCAATTGGTGAGAAACCACACAGATCACTATGAATGGTTCTGCACTGTAAACATTGCCTAGGAACCATAGATTGCCACTCAAAAGCCAACAAAAAGTCTGCAGCCAAATGCAAGTGTAATGAAAGACAATGGCTGCTTCTATTCCATTTACTGTGGAATCCAAGCCTGGATAAAGCAGAGTAGCTTTGGTATACAGCGAATTTTTAAGATAGGAACAGCAGGAAACCATTTACCCTTTCATCCTGTTATACTATTCAATGAGCTTATGGCTGAAAGCCAACACCATGTACCCACCTTTCCTCAGTATCCATTAATAAAGATTAATGAACTTTAAAAAGTAGCTTTATTTGTCACATGTCCATTGAAACATACGAGGGGTGATAGATAAGTTCATGGCCTAGGGTAGAAGGAGTCAATTTTAGAAAGCCTAGCACATTTTTATTTCAACATAGCTCCTGTGATGAAGGCCCGTCACTAACTACGGACAGCACATAGCGCCCTCGGTAAAACACTCATCCCCAGCAGTAATACTGACTGGGTCTGAAACAGAGCTGCTGCTCCTACATTTACACACTAAGTCCAGCGGTCGTGGAGCATACGGATCTTGGACCCCCAGAAAGTGTCCACAGCATGGGTGATTGAAAGTTCGTGGACTTCGTAGAAGGAGATGAGTTATACAGCTCTCATTACATGCACATGCAGTTCAACTCTTTGAGTGATTATGCAGAAAGTTTGAAGTTAATAACTCATCTCCTTCTACCTAAGCCACAAACTTATCAATCACCCCGATGAGTTATTAACTTCAAGCTTTCTGCATAATCACTCAGAGTTGAACTGCATGTGCATGTAATGAGAGCTGTATAACTCATCTCCTCCTCCCCTTCTTACCCCACCCCTTATTTATTATTTTTTATTTTTCCCCTTTCTCTCTCTTTTTTCTCCCTCTGCCCCTCTCCCTATATCTTCCTCTGGTGCTCCCCTCCTCCTTTCTTTCTCCCTAGGCCTCCCGTCCCATGATCCTCTCCTTTCTCCAGCCTTATATCCCATTTGCCAATCACCTGTCCAGCTCTTGGCTCCATCCCTCCCCCTCCTGTCTTCTCCTATCATTTCGGATCTCCCTCTCCCCCTCCCACTTTCAAATCTCTTACTACCTCTTCTTTCAGTTAGTCCTGACGAAGGGTCTCAGCCCGAAACGTCGACGGTATCTCTTCCTATAGATGCTGCCTGGCCTGCTGCGTTCACCAGCATTTTGTGTGTGTAACTCATCTCCTTCTACCTTAGGCCACAAACTTATCAATCACCCCTGCTTTGGACACATTCTGGAGGTCCAAGATCCGAATGCTCCCTGACCACTGGACTAAGTAGGAGGGGACTATGTTGAAAAATAAATGTGCTAGGTTTTCAAAAATTGACTCCTTCTACCTTAGGTCACAAACTTATCATTCACCCCTCATACATTGAAATGCATTGTTTGTGTCAAATCAAATTAGGGAGACTTTGTGCTGGGCATAGTATTAACCCAAACCCATATGTCATTGGAACATGAGAGGAAATGGGAGCACTCAGAGGAAACACAGATGGTTATAGTAGGAATCGAACCCCCATCTTACAGTCTGCGCTGTAAAATGTTGCACTATCTGCTAAGCTACTGTGCCGGCTCGACAGAATTTCCCTGAACAAAAATCTATCAGCCTCAAAGTTAAGACGAACAATTGACATCAATTCATCTGTTATGGAATGGCGTGTGACGTTTCAACAGACACGTCTCCTAACTTCAATACCGAGTCGTTTTATGATCAAACCAATGGAAAGTATCACTTTACATTAATATCTGGGAAACTTCAATCAATTCCACCTTTAACCCAAACTACAGGAAATACTTTGAGGCTTCTGTAATCGTTCCTCAAAATTTAACCCTTGACATTCTGGTGTTATTCCAGTATATCTACATTTCACTCCCTCCAAGGTCATTCCTAACGTGGTGTTCAAAACTACTCGCCTTTCTCTCTGGATGTGGGCAACCAAGAATTAATATAGACATATCACAGCTTCTACTCCAGCCCTTCAAACGTAAAGAGCTGTGATGCATTAATCCTCCATCTCCTGCAGTTCACTTTCCTTTTAGCTGTTATATTATATTCTTCATTGGTCTTTATGCATTTTGTCCCACCTTGATATAGGATAATTATCAAATTTATACAGCGAAAAGCATCGTTTTATTTGGAGATCCAGAGGTCATGGGTCAAGGCTGAAAGGTGAAATGTTTAAGGGGAGACTTCTTCACTCAGAGGGTGGTGAGAGTGTAGAACGAGCTGCCAGTGCAAGTGGTGCATGCAAGCTCGGTTTCAACATTTAAGAGAAATGTGGCTAGGTACATGGATGGTCAAGGGTATGGAGGGCTACGGTCCCGGTACAGGTTGATCGGAGTAAGCAATTCAGCATAGTCTAGATGGGCCAAAGGGCCTGTTTCTGTGCTGTACTTTTCTATGACTCTATGACTAGATACATCACGGTAAGAGGCCCTCCCGGCCCATGAGCCTGTGCAGTCAATGATACCCAAGTGACCAATTAACCTACGAACCCTTACGTCTTTGGAACGTGGGAGGAAACCAGAGCACCCAGAAGAAACCCATGTGGTCATGGGGAGAACGTATAAACACCTTAGCGACTGTGGTGGGAATTGATCCCGGGTCGCTGGCAATGTAATAATGCTATGCTGACCGCTACACTAGACATTTTATCTTGCATTGACTAGGGCTTTATTCACTGGAACTTGGGCGTTTGAGGGGTGAACTGATAGAGGTACAGAAGGCCATGAAGGGCATAGACAGAGGGAAAGCACAATCCTTTTCCCAGGAGAAAGCTGCTAAAATCAAGAGGGCGTAGGTTTAAAATCAGAGGCGAACGATTTGTAGGTAACATCAGGGCAGCTTTGTCACGCAAAGTGTGGCGTGCATTTGAAATGAGCTGCCAAAATAAATGGTCGAGGCGAGGACATTAGCAACATTTAAAAGCCATCCTAACAAGAACATGAGTAGGAGAGGTTTAGAGGGCTAGCGGCCAAACCTGGGCAGATGGGACCAACTCACTGGGCAACACAGACAAAGGCGCTGAAGGGCCTGTTTGCATGCTGTTTGACTCTGTGAATGGAACGATCAGTCTCGATGATATTCAGATAAACGATTTTCACTGCATTTCAGTACATGTGACAACCAATTCCTAATTATTAATTACTTTCAGCATCTTTCCTTGACACTTTCATTAAATTGACTAGCCCTACTATTGCGGAACTTTGCACATCTCCCAACCCCACATCTAGATTTCTTTCGACTGCCACTGTAAGTAGATATGTATAATTACTGCTGCTTCTTAGCAACAAATTTCATGCCATACGTCAGTGATTTATTTACTGAGATACAGTGCGGAATAGGCCATTCAAGTTGCACCGCCCAGCGATCCCCAAATTTAACCCTAGCCTAATCATGGGACAATTTACAATGACCAATTAACCTACCAACTGGTACGTCTTTGGACTGTGGGAGGAAATTGGAGCACCTGGAGGAAATCTACACGGTAGCGAGGAAATGCCCAAACTCCTTACCGGCAGCGGCGGGAATTGAACCCAGTTATGGTATATTAAATCCGATTCTAATTCTGACACCATAATAAATCAATTATTTTGTCATTGACCTAAATGTGAAGCTAAGCTGAAAATGTGACTAGGCTTCAAAAGTACAATCAGTGGCCACTTTATTAGGTACACCTGCTCATTAATGTTAATATCTAATCAGCCAATCATGTAGCAGCAACTCAATGCATAAAATCATGCAGACAGGCTCAAGAGGTTCAGTTGTTGTTCAGACCAAACTTCAAAGTGGGAAAGAAGTTCGATCTAAATGACTTTGACCATGGAATGATTGTTGGTGCCAGATGGGGTGGTTTGAGCATCTCATAATCTGCTGATCTCCTGGGACTTTCACGCACATTAGTCTCTAGAGCTTAGAGAGAACGTTGAGGAAAACAAAGAAAAATCATCCAGTGAGCGCAAGTTCTGTGCGTGAAAACACCTTGTTAATGAGAGGTCAAAGAAGAATGGCCAGGCTAGTTCAAGCTGACAGGAAGGCACCCCAAATAACCACGTGATTCAACAGTGGTGTACAGAAAAGCATCTCTGAACACACAATATGCCGAACCCTACGGGCTACAGCAGTAGAAAGCCACAAACATAGACTCAGGCAACACACACAAAATGCTGGTGGAACGCAGCAGGCCAGGCAGCATCTATAGGAAGAGGTACAATCGACGTTTCGGGCCCAGACCCTTTGTGAGTCCTGACTGTAATAATTTTACTTACTGCACTGTACTGTTGCCGCAAAAAATTTCCATGAGCTATATGAGTGATGATAAACCTGATTCTGATATGGATCTTTATTGTGCTCTGGGAGTCAGAAAGGGACAGGAAAAGGGGAATCACGGTTGGAAAAAGGGGAAGGGAGGGGGAGGGAGCGGGAAGCACCAGAGAGACATTCTGTACTGATCAATAAACCTATCGTTTGCAGTCAAAATGACCTTGCCTAGTGTCTCAGGGCTGGGTGTGTCTGCATCTGCGCCACCCCCTCCCCGCGCCACCCCGGCACTCCTTCTCTGCCACCTGTCCCACACCCCCACCATGACGCTCCACCCCTCACCATTCCCAACATCCTTCGCTCCCACCAGATTTGTAAACTCGCTCCCCGTTCTACTTTGACTGTCTTAGGCACACTAGTGAAATATGTGTGCCTAAGACTTTTGTACAATACTATACGATTTATATTCTGTGTATTGTCTGTACCCAAGTTCCTGTGATGCTGCTGTGAGCAAGATTTTCACTACCTTGTACCTCAACGTACTTGTGCACATGACAATAAATTTGACTTGAAATGCAAGTCTTATCTTTTTACAAAGATAATTCATTGCACACGAGACTATTAAAGCATATAGCACAGAAACAGGCTCTTTGGCCCATCTATTATTCAGCCTAGTCCCATCAACCATTCCTGGGCACAGGGCTCTGGAGGAGTCATTGTTTATATCATGATTGGATAAATATTCATTGGCTTTATTAATCTTTCTTTTCTAGTATTTATCATTGACAAACTCTAGTGGAACAAGTGCTTGGTGTTAGAGGTTCCTGAAGGTGTTTAAACACACAGTTCTGTGCACCATTCCATAAGGTAAGGCAGAGAGCAGTGGTTCCCAACCATTTTTATGCCACGAACCCCATTTACCGAGGGGTCTGTGGATCACAGGTTGGGAACCCCCGGCACAAGTGACTTACTTGGGACAACAGAGCAACTCTCGAAAGCTGCAGTAGCAGACGACCTCACAGCTGTCTCCGTCCCAGAAGTGATCCACCAGACCCTGGTCTATGGGTCGCAAGTGATCAGTCCCTGGGGGGATATCATGGCAGTTTCGTCCTCTCAGCATCTTCTTGTAGCATGACATACGATGAGAGGGCACAGCTTGGGTAGCAAACAAGAAGCCCAGAAGCATTAGGACAATGAATCTCTTCATTCTTCACACACAGCCTGCAGAGCGAGACACACTCCTTCATCGAAATGTACACCCGTAGACACAAAGAAAAGCAGTGAGCTATCGATTTTGCAGTCTCAGGATAAAATTATGACCTTTTTGCTCTTTTGTTTTTGTTACAAAATTGTTTTTTTTAATGTTAACATTATTAATGAATTAAAGTTCAAGTTTAATTGCCCTTCAACCATACACATGTATACAGCTAAATGAAGCAGCATTCCTCCGGGGCCAATACAGTCACAAAATAATGTTAGTCCAAGACCCTGAGTGAAACTTCCACTGATGATTTATCTATCCGTGTATTAAAATGTCTTTGAATTATACATTATTAACCCAAAGCAGATTCTTCAAAGGTGAATAGTCTTGAAACCCAAGTGCATCTGTGGATCAGGCAATCTAAATCAACCCAATTGGTTGCAGCTTAGTAATTGATTCACCTAGAAATCTACATTTATAGAAAATTAAAATATTATGTATCTAAATTATTTTGGTTAAGTTATGTGAAATTGAAAAGGAAAAACTAATTTTCTTTTATATTAGATTTTCGTTCAAGGAAACACTATAAATTCCTATGAGTAATTGCCATCATCCAAATTGAAGTAATTAATATCATTGTTTTTAACATTTAGAAAATCACAAATTATATTTTAAACATTGGCAGGAACAATATAAATCTGAATTCAGCTGCCAGTATGTATTGTTACCAATGGTTTTTTTCTCCCACCATCACCACCCCAACAACAGAATTCAGTACGTTGAAAATTTATTTATTAGTAAATATATGGTTTCGAGGTCTCTTACCTTTTTGAAGGGATGCGAGTTAGTGTCTTGAGCCGTCTAGTTGTGAACTCGCTATTATAACCAATCTCTGTGGCTGGGTTTACGAAGACACAGCCACAATCGGTGCTTTGTGCTAATCGGTCTGTAGCCAAGCCTCATAGCCACTCTTTCACTCCAACCCCCACCTTCCAAGCTATCGAGGGATTAGAAGAACCAGCTCAATTCAGCAGCCTGGATTCAGAGGGGGCAATACGTGTGCAGAGACAGAATTATTTCACTTTTGGAAGCAAAGCCAGATGGAATAATGAGAAACTCCAACTTCCCTGCCAAGAGCATGCTTAATGCATGGTTGATTTAAATTTTTAAATCAGGATTAAAATCAAAGCCGGGCTTCGTTCCTCCACTGATAACTTTTATCTGAAGAAACCTGCACATAAAAAACCTTTGCAAGCCAAAGGCGATGGTTTTCGGGAGGAAGTAGAGGGGTAGTACGAACCCAAACCAGTGGGCCGATTGTCCTCCCTGCATTATGATTGAAAATTGTTGTATTGCAATGGGGCGGGGGGAACAAAGGTGCAAATTTTTAACTAAAAGGATAAATTTTCTACTGAGCACGTGTTCCTATTTAAGTCTTTTTTCCCCCGAACAATTCCCTCTGCAAGTTTCTCCCAACTTCAGTCTGTGTGACTGCGCCGAGACGGTTTCGAATTGTATCCCCAAAGAAAAATTGGAGAAGCGATTTACAAGGCTTCAGTGGCACGCGGTTAATAAAAAAAAGGGTTCTAGCCGTGGCTGGATATTGGTACCATTCGCGGCTGAGAAAGCGACACAATGGAGCCCAAGTAGAAACCAGTACTTAGTGGGTTCAATTAGTAACTGGAATGCCGGCTTTGTGCGGACATTTTTACACCATATGTTTCGGGTTTACACTGCATTCGTTCAGTAGCGCTGACTGTGCGCAAACTAACTACACGTAGACGGTAAGGGATTTAAAAAAAAAAGTTTGGCATACAGCATTTCATATCTTCCGAAGGGCTGAAGAAAAATGTAACAAGACATCGGAAAAGCTGAGTTGTACTTTAGTTAGTGGGGGTGGGGGTGGGAGGCGAGTTGGAGATTTGCGCCACCTGCTGGCCGAACAGGATGTAGAATAAGCGAACAAAGCCTCACCCAAGCGGCACTTGGCGCTGTCCGGTGTTGTTAAGCAAACTCTTTAAAATTACATTTATTTTCAGATTTGGAAACTCAGTGGTGTAAATTTGAAGGCTGGTCACTGAGAGATAGAAAACACAACACTGAATTCTCCAATTCTCCCGAACCAGGGTGGATAACTTAACTCATCTCAACTTTGAACCCATTCCACAACCATGAGGGCTTACTTTCAAGGACTCTACAACTCATGTTCTCAGCATTATCTATCTATTTATCGACCTAATGAAACAAGAAACTGGCCACCCCGACACATTTCAAATAACAGTCGGGGCACTTCAATTAGGCTTGTTTGAAGGAATCGCTGGCCCTTTTACCATCAGCATTTAAACTGTAGCATCAGAGGTCCCAACACACTAGGCTACTGCCATACCAAGATGAGGAATGCCTGCTGTTCCATGCGCAGACTGTTTCGGGAAATCTGATCACTTGGCTGTCTTTCATACAGGCAGAGTTTAAAGAGCAAAACTCCAGTGATAAGGATGATGCAGACGTGGTCACAGGAGCCCGAGGACCAACTATGGGATTGCTTTCAGTCGGTGGATCGGGCCGTGTTCAAGGATTCATCAGTGGATCTGAATGAATACACCGTGGTTGTCAAGGGCTTTATAAAAGCAGTTGTAGATGAGTGTGCCCGTACAAAATCATTCAGCGTCTTCCCCAGCCAGAAGCCGTGGATGAACCAGGAGATCCACAATCTGCTACAGGCCAGATTAGAGGCCAAGTTCGATACAAGAGGTCCAGGTATCATCACTGGAAAGCCACCTCACAGGTGAAGTGGCAATTCCGGACTAAACTTGAATCAGTGACGGATTGATTGACGAGGCTGTGTGCTTAGCCCCCAGCTCTACTCGCTTTACGCTTATGACTGCGTGGCTAAGCTCAGCTCCAACACCATATTCGAGTTTGCTGATGACACCAATGTCATAGGCCAAATCAAAGGAAGTGGCAAATTAACATATAGGAGGGAGATTGAAAATCTGGTTGAGTGGTGCCATAACAACAACCACTCACTTAATGTCAGCAAGACCAAAGAGCTGATTAATGACTGCAGGAGTAGGAAACCAGAGGTCCATAAGCCAGTTTTCATCAGAGAATCACAGGTGGATAGGATCAGCAACTTTAAATTCCTTGGTGTTATTATTTCATAGAAACAGAGAAAACCTACAGCACAATACAGGCCTTTCGGCCCACAATGCTGTGCCGAACATGAACTTACTTTAGAAATTATCTAGGGTTACCCATAGCCCTCTATTTTTCTGAGCTCCATGTACCTGTCCAGGAGTTTCTTAAAAGACCCTATCGTATCTGCCTCCACCACCGTCACCGGCAGCTCATTCCACGCACTCACCACTCACTGCTTGAAATCTGACCCCTGACATCCCCTCTGTACCTACTTCTAAGCACCTTAAACCTGTGCCCTCTCATGTCAGCCATTTCAGCCCTGGGAAAAAGCCTCTGACTATCCACACGATCAATGCGTCTCATCATCTTATACACCCCTATCAGGTCACCTCTCATCCTCCATTGCTCCAAGGAGAAATGGCCAAGTTCACTCAACCTATTCTTATAAGGCATGCTCCCCAATCCAGGCAACATCCTTGTAGATCTCCTCTGCACCCTTTCTATAGTTTCCACATCCTTCCTGTAGTGAGGTGAACAGAACTGAACACAGTACTCTAAGTGGGGTCTCACCAGGGTCCTATATAGCTGTAACATTACTTCTTGGCTCTTGAACTTAATCCCATGGCTGATGAAGGCCAATATATTGTATGCCTTCTTAACCACACAGTCAAACTGTGCAGCAACTTTGAGTGTCCTATGGACTCAGACCCCACGATCCCTCTATTCCTCCACACTGCGAGGACTCTTACCATTAATGCTATATTCTGCCATCATATTTGACCTACAAAAATGAACCACCTCACACTTATCTGCGTAGAACTCCATCTGCCACTTCTCAGCCCAGTATTGCATCCTGTCAATGTCCTGCTGTAACCTCTGACAGCCCTCCACACTATCCACAACACCCCTAACCTTTGTGTCATCAGCAAATTTACTAACCCATCCCTCCACTTCCTCATCCAGGTCATTTATAAAAATCACAAAGAGAAGGGATCCCAGAACAGATCCCTGAGACACACAACTGGTCACCAACCTCCATGCAGAATATGACCCATCTACAACCACTCTTTTAGTGTCCTGACGAAGTGTCTTCTTTTAGTGTCCTGACGAAGGGTCTCGGCCTGAAACGTCGACTGTATCTCTTCCTAGAGATGCTGCCTGGCCTGCTGCGTTCACCAGCAACTTTGATGTGTGTTACAACCACTCTTTGCCTTCCGTGGGCAAGCCAGTTCTGGATTCACAAAGCAGGGTCCGTTTGGATCCCATGCCTCCTTACTTTCTCAATAAGCCTTTCATGGGGTACCTTATCAAATGCCTTACTGAAATCCATATACACTACATCTATGGCTCTACCTTCATCAATCAGTTACATCCTCAAAAAATTCAATCAGGCTCGTAAAGCATGACCTGCCTTTGACAAAGCCATGCTGACTATTCCTAATCATATTATGTCTCTACAAATGTTCATAAATCCTGCCTCTCAGAATCTTCTCCATCAGCTTACCAACCACTGAAGTAAGAAGACCTGTCTTGGCTCAGCACGTAAGTACAATTACAAAGGAAGCTGGCAGTGCCTTCACTTCCTTTGGAGTTTGCAAAGATTCGGCATGTCACCTAAAACTTTGACAAACTTCTATAGATGTGTTGTGGAGCATACATTAACTGGCTGCATGACAGGCCCTTATGGAAACATCAATGCCCTTGAATGGAAAATCCTACAAAAAGTAGTGCATATGGCCTAGTCCATCAGAGGTAAAGCCCTCCACACCATTGAGCACATCTATATGAAATGCTGTCGCAGGGAAGTAGCATCCATCATCAGGGACCCACCACCAGAACCCAGGTCATGCTCTCTTCTCACTGCTGCCATCAGTAAGAAGGTGCAGAAGCCTCAGGACACACACCACCAGGTTCAGGAAGAGTTATAATGTTGAAGTTTTGGACCAAGACCCTTCATTAGGATCCTGTGCTGATGAAGGGTCTCAGCCCAAAACATCGACTCTTTTCCATAGATGCTGCCAGGCCTGCTGAGTTTTTCCAGCATTGAGTTCCTTCAGCATTTTGTGTGTGTTGCTTTGGATTTCCAGCATCCACAGGTTTTCTCATCTCTGGAACAGTTATTACCCCTCATCCATCAGGCTCTTGAACTAGAGGGGATTATTTCACTCAACTTCACTTGGCCCATCACTGAACTGTTCCCACAAACTATGGACTCACTTTCAAGGACTCTTCATCTCATGTTCTCAATAATATTGATTGCTTATTTATTTGTTTGTTTGTCTGTTTATTTATTTATTTATTTTCTCCTTTGTATTTGCACAGTTTATTGTCGTTTGCACCTTGGTTGTTTGTCGGCCCTGTTGGGTGCAGTCTTTCATTGATTCTGTTATGTTTCTTGGATTTACTGAGAATGTCAACAGGGAAATGAATCTCAGGGTTCTATATGGCGACATATATATACTTTGATAATAAATTTACTCCTTGAACTTTTAATTTCAAGTAAACTGCTTACCTGGATCCACCAATCGCTTGTTAGTTTTTGCTCCATCTCTACCCCCTCACTCTTTATACCGGCTATGACCCCTCTTTCAAACCAGGTGAATGATGTGGTCCACAAATTGTTGAACTGTATATTTCCCTCATGGGATATCTCTATACTTCCTCCTATAGTGTGGTAACCAGAACTGCACAAGTGCACCAGGTTTGCAGGTGCAGCAGGCTATCAAAAAGGCAAATGGAACGTTGGCCGTCATTGCTAGAGGGATTGAATTTAAGAGCAGGGAGGTTATGCTGCAACTGTACAGGATACTGGTGAGGCTGCACCTGGAGTACTGCGTGCAGTTCTGGTCTCCTTACTTGAAGAAGGATATACTGGCTTTGGAGGTGGTGCAGAGGAGGTTCACCAGGTTGATTCCAGAGATGAGAGGGGTTAGACTATGAGGAGAGATTGAGTCGTCTCGGACTGTACTCGCTGGAATTCAGAAGTATGAGAGATCTTATAGAAACATATAAAATTATGAAAAGAATAGATAGAGGCAGGAAAGTTGTCTCCACTGAGACTAGAACTAGGGGACATGGCCTCAAGATTTGGGGAGTAGATTTAGGATGGAGATAAGGAGGAACTGCTTTTCCCAGAGAGTGGTGAATCTGTGGAATTCTCCGCCCAGTGAAACAGTAGAGGCTATCTCCCTATATATGACAAGGTTGGATAGATTTTGGACTTCTTTTCTTATATGAGGAGCCCAGAATTGTTTACAATAGTCAAGTGAGGCATCACCAGCGTGTTATAAAGCCTCAGCATCACATTCCTGCTCTTGTATTTTAGACCTCTTGAAATGAATGCAAACATTGCATTTGCCTTCCTCACCATTGACAACCTGCAAGTTAATCTTTAGGGTGTTCTGCACAAGGACTCCTAAGTCCCTCTGCATCTCAGATTTTTGGATTTTCTCCCCATTTAGAAAACAGTCTGCACAGTTATTTCTTCAACCAAAGTGCATGACCATGCATTTTCCAATATTGTATTTCATTTGCCACATTGCCCACTACCAATGCTGTTTATGTCCTTCTGTGGCCTACCTGTTTCCTCAAAACTGCCTGTGCCTCCACCAATCTTCGTATCATCTGCAAACTTGGCAACAAAGCCATCTATTTCATCATCTAAATCATTGATATACAGCAGAAAAAGAAGCAGGCCCAACACTGGCCCCCGCGGAACACCACTAGTCACCGGCAGCCAACCAGAAAAGGATCCTTTCATTCCCACTTGCTGCCTCTTACCAATCAGCCAATGCTCTAACCATGCAGTGACTCTCCTGTAATACCATGGGCTCTTAACTTGTTCAGCAGCCCCATGTACGGCACCTTGTCAAAGGTCTTCTGAAAGTCCAAGTATATGCAGCATCCACTGCATCCCCTTTATCTATTCTACTGGTAATCTCCTCAAAGAAGTGCAATGATTTCATCAGACAAGAGTTTCCTTTAAGGAAACCATGCTGACTTTGTCCTATGTCACCAAGTACTCCATCACCTCATCCTTAACAATTGGCTCCAACATCTTCCCAACCACTGAGGTCAGGCTAACTGGTCAATAATTTCCTTTCTGCTGCCTTCCACCTTTCTTAAAGACTGGAGTGACACTTGCAATTTTCCAGTCCTCTGGCACCATGCCAGAGTCCAATGATTTTTGAAAGATCATTAATAATGCCTCCTTAATCTCTACCTCTACCTCTTTCAGAACACTAGGGTGCAGTTCATCTGGTCCAAGTGACTTATGTACCCTTAGGTTTTTCAGCTTTTTGAGCACCTTCTCCCTTGTAATAGTAACTATCCTTGCTTCTCTTCCCTCACACCCTTCAACACCTGGCACACTGCTAGTGTTTTCCACAGTGAAAAATAATGAAAAATACTCATTTAGTTCTTCTGTCATCTCCTTGTCCCCTGTGATTATTTCTCCGGCCTCATTTTCTAGTGGTCCTATATCCACTCTCATCTCTCTTTTATTTTGTTCAGGGTTGTGTATATTTAAGACAGAGGTTGATAGATTCTTGATTGGTCAGGGCATGAAGAGATACAGGGAGAAGGAAGAAGATTTGGGCTGAGAGGAAAATTGGATCAGCAGAGCAGTCTCGAAGGGCCAAATGGCCTAATTCTGCTCCTATATCTTATTTTATATTCTAGTCCTCTTGAAATGAATGCTAGCATTGCAGTTGCCTTCCTCACCACAGACTCAACCTGCAAATTAACTTTTAGGGAATCCGGCACAAGGACTCCCAAGTCCCTTTGCACTTCAGTTCTTTGTATTTACTCTCCACTTAGAAAATAGTCTGCTACCAAAGTGCATGACCGCACACTTCCTAACACTGTATTCCATCTGCATTTCTTTGCACATTCTCCTAATCTTTCTAAGTCCTTCTGTAGTCTTTTTACTTCCACAAAACTACCTGCTCCTCCACATATCATCTGCAAACTTTGCAACAAAACCATCAATTCCAATATCAAAATCCTTGACATATTACGGAAATAAGAATTAGCCCCATCACATACCCCTGTGGAACACAATTAGTCACTGGCAGCCAACCAGAAAAGGCTTCCTTTATTTCTATTCTTTGCCTCCTGCAAATCAGCCACTACTTTATCCATGCTAGAATCTTGCTTGTAATACCATGGGCTCATAGCTTGTTAATCAGCCTCATGTCTGGCACCTTGTCAAAGGCCTTCTGAAAATCCAAGAACACAACATCAACCAATTCTCCTTTGTCTATCCTGCTTGTTATTTCTTCAAAGAATTCCAACAGATTGGTCAGGCAAGATTTTCCCTTGAGGAAATGATGCTGACTATGGCCCATTTTATCCTGTGCCTCCAAGTACGCTGAGACCTCATCCTTAATAATCAACTCCATCATCTTCCCAACTAACTGGCCTACAGTTGCCTTCCTTCTGCCTCTCTCCCTTATTGAAAAGTAGAGTGACATTTGCAATTTTCCAGTCTTCTGGAACCATTCCAGAATCTAGTGGTGCTTGACAGACCATTACTAATGCCTCCACAATCTCTTCAGCCACCTCATTTGGAACTCTGGGGTGTACACCACCTGCTCCAGGTAACTTATCTACCTTCAGACCTTTCAGTTTCCCAAGAATCTTCTTTCTGGCTATGGTAACTTCACACACCTCATGACCTCTGACCCCTGGAAATCCCACAATACTGTTAATGTCTTCCACAGTGAAGGCTGACTTAAAATACTTATTCAGTTCATCTGCCATTTCGTTATCTCCCATTACTACCTCTCTAACATCATTTTCCAGCAGTTCGATATTCACTTTCACCTCTCTTTCACAATTTGTGTATCTGAAGAAATTTTTGGTATCCTCTTTAATATTATTGGCTTTGTATTCCATCTTTACCTTTTTAATTACTTTTTTCATTGCCTTCTGTTGGTTTTTAAAAGCTTCCCAATCCTCTAACTTCCCACTAATTTTTGGTCTAGTCATAGTATAGTCATAGTCATACTTTATTGATCCCGGGGGAAATTGGTTTTCGTTACAGTAATAGTAATAAAACCATAAATAGTTAAATAGTAATATGTAAATTATGCCAGTAAATTATGAAATAAGTCCAGGACCAGCCTATTGGCTCAGTGTGTCTGACCCTCCAAGGGAGGAGTTGTAAAGGTTGATGGCCACAGGCAGGAATGACTTCCTATGATGCTCTGTGTTGCATCTCGGTGGAATGAGTCTCTGGCTGAATGTACTCCTGTGCCCATCCAGTACATTATGTAGTGGATGGGAGACATTGTCCAAGACGGCATGCAACTTAGACAGCATCCTCTTTTCAGACACCACCGTGAGAGAGTCCAGTTCCATCCCCACAATATCACTGGCCTTACGGATGAGTTTGTTGATTCTGTTGGTGTCTGCTACCCTCAGCCTGCTGCCCCAGCACACAACAGCAAACATGATCGCACTGGCCACCACAGACTCGTAGAACATCCTCAGCATCGTCCGGCAGATGTTAAAGGACCTCAGTCTCCTCAGGAAATAGAGACAGCTTTGACCCTTCTTGTAGACAGCCTCAGTGTTCTTTGACCAGTCCAGTTTATTGTCAATTCGTATCCCCAGGTATTTGTAATCCTCCACCATGTCCACACTGACCCCCTATTATACTGTATGTCCTCTCTTTGGCTTTTATGTTGGCTTTGACTTCTCTTGTTAGCCATGGTTGTGTCATTTTTCCTTTAGAATATTTCTTTTTCTTTAGGATGTATGCATACACACACACACACACACACACACACACACACATATATATACCTGTACCAATCTGATTTCCCCAATCTATCTGCATATTGAAATTCCCCATGACTATCGTAGTGTTTCACATTTGGCATGCATTCTCTATCTCCCATTGTAATTTGTAGGCCACATACGACTGTTTTGGGGGACATCTGTATACAACTCCCATTAGGATCTTTTTATCCCTGCAGTTCCTTAGCTCTGTCCACAATGATTCAAGACCTTCTGACCCTGTGTCACTTCTTCCTAATGATTTGATTTCATTTTTTACCAACAGAGCAATGCCAACCCCTCTGCTTTCCTGCTTGTCCTTTCGATATATAATGTATGCTTGGATATTAAGCTCCCAGCTATAATCTTTGAGCCATGATTCACTGATGCCTACAATGTAATACATGTCAATTTGCAACTGTGCTGTAAATTCATCTACCTTATTCTGTATACTGCGAACATTCATATACATCACCTCCATTCCTATATTCACCCTTTTCAATTTTTTCCGTCTTTTACATTGCAACTCATCCTGTTGTCTGAAATTTCGCCCTATCAAATCCTCTCATTGCCTCTGTTTGTAAACCAGCTGCCTCATTTTCAGCACTAGTATCTGCCTTTTCTACGATACAAGTTGCATTGAAATATATGCAACTCAAGACAGTACCCACACCATGTTCAACCTTTTGATTCCTAACTTTAACCTCTCCACTAATTGTACTGGCACTCTGATTCCCATCCCCCTGCAGCTCTAGTTTAAGGAATAGCTTCTTATCCCCTGCCATCAGATTTCTGAATGCTCCCTGAATCTATGAACACTACCTCACTATTCTGGCACTATTTATTTAATTTTATTGTAATTTGTTATGCCTGCACTGTACTGCTGCCACAAAACAACATATTTCACAATTTATGTCATTGATAATAATACTGATCCACAGTCCGATTTTGATGTTGTAGCCAAATCCCCTTGTTCATGTCTTTCCAACTATTGAAAACAACTGAACATCTATCCAGTTAAGCCTTCTTAAGATTATGTATGTTTAAGTAAGCTTTCTCTAAAGTCTAAGGAATACAGAGCCAAACTGTCTACCTTTTTTGATAGGACCTCCCTGGACTTACTCTGGTGAATCTCCTTTGTGATGCTATTATATCCTGACAGGAGAGAATAGGATCATTCATAGGGCAGTGGTTAGACTGCACTTGGAATATTGTGAGGATCTTGGACTCTGTAACTAAGGAAATATGTGGTGGCCCTGGAGAGAGACAAGAGGAGATTCACAAGAATGAACCCAGGAGTGATAAGCTTAACATATGAGGAATGTTTGATGGTACTTACTTACTTATCTATCTATCTATTTATTTATTTATTATTTTAGTTTGATTTTTCTTCTATATTATGCATTGCATTGAACTGCTGCTGCTAAGTTAACAAATTTCATGACACATGCCAGTGATAATAAACCTGATTCACATTCTGATTCTGATACTGTAACTGCAGTTCAGAAGAAGTACATCTACTAGGGTATCTAGTAGCTTTGTGTGCTGTATGCAAAGCATTTCAAACATCTTGCCTTTTATGATCTCCAGAAAGCCATCTCACATGCGAAGTGGCCAAACTGGACCAATCTTGCATCTTTGAAAGATGCTCGACAGCTGTGGGCCTGAATGCTATGACCTCTTACAGAGTGAAACCAAGCGATATGGGTGACACACATCAAAGTTGCTGGTGAACGCAGCAGGCCAGGCAGCATCTCTAGGAAGAGGCACAGTCGACGTTTCGGGCCGAGACCCTTAGTTAGGACTAACTTAAGGAAGAGCTAGTAAGAGATTTGAAAGTGGGAGGGGGAGGGGGATATCCAAAATGATAGGAGAAGACAGCCAATCATCTGTCCAGCTCTTGGCTCCATCCCTCCCCCTCCTGTCTTCTCCTATCATTTTGGATCTCCCCTCCCCCTCCCACTTTCAAATCTCTTACTAGCTCTTCTTTCAGTTAGTCCTGACAAAGGGTCTCAGCCTGAAACGTCGACTGTACTTCTTCCTAGAGATGCTGCCTGGCCTGCTGCGTTCACCAGCAACTTTGATGTGTGTTGCTTGAATTTCCAGCATCTGCAGAATTGCTCCTGTTTGCGATATGGGTGACAACAAGGTTTCACTCCCAGAAGAGCTCAAAGCCATCTGCACTCAGTTTGACTGTCAAAACCTTAAGGAAACTTCACAGACTCCCACAGGCACCGATGGCCCCGTGATTTCAGACTCTGAGGTTGACCTGAGAGCATCTATCCTGGCTCAACATATAAATGTATATAGGAGGGAGATTGAAAATCTGTCTGAGTGGTGCTACAACAACAATCAATGTCAGCAAGATCAAGGAATTGATTATTGATTTCAGGAGGAGGAAACTGGAGGCCCATGAGCCAGTCCTCATTGGGGGAATCAGAGGTGGTGAGGGTCAGCAACTCTAAATTCTTTGGTCTTATCATTTCAGAAGACCTGTCCAGTGCCCTGCACATAGGTGCAATTGCAAAGAAAGCGTGGAAGTGCCTCTACTTCCTTAAGAGTTTACGAAGATTCGGCATGATATCTAAAACTTTGACAAACTTCTGTATGTGTGTGGTGGACATTATATTGACTTGCTGCATCATGGCCTGCTGTGGAAACACCAATGCCCTTGAACAAAAATCCTCCAAAAAGTAGTGGACACGGCCCAGACCATCACGGCTAAAGCCCTCCCCAACATTGAGCATATCTACATGGAGTGTTGTCGCAGGAAAGCAGCATCCATCATTAAGGACTCCCACTATCCAGGTCATGCTCTCTTCTCGCTGCTGCCATCAGCAAGAAAATACAGGAGCCTCAGGGCTCACAGCATCAAGTTCCAGGAATAGTTATTACCCCTCAACCATCAGGCTCCTGAACCAAAGGAGATAATTTCATGCAACTTCACTTGCCCCATCACTGCAATGTTCCTACCACCTATGGAATCACTTTCAAGGACTGTTCATCTCACGTTCTCGATATTTATTGTTTATTTATTTAATACTAATATATATTTTTACTTTTTCTTTTGTATTTGCTCAGGTTGTTGTCTTTTAGACATTGGTTATCTGTCCATCCTGTCAGGTGCAGCCTTTCATTGATTCTAATGTGTTTCTTAGATTTACTCCATATGTCCACAAGAAAATGATTCTCAGGATTGTATATGGTGACATACAGTATACGTACTTTGATAATAAATTTACCTTGAACTTTATACTTTAGTACAGGTGTCAAAGGTTATGTGGAGAAGGCAGGAGAACGGGGTTGAGAAAGAAATTTAAAGTTGCTGACTCTCTCCAGCTCTGACCCCCTGATGAGGTCTGGCTCATGGACTGCCATTCAATCAATTTGTCTCTGATGCCTTACGGTCTTATATGGGATGTCTTGCTGAAGGAACAGTTGTCTAGTCTGTATACAAAGTAACTTAAAAGGGAGTGAAAATAGTATTAGCATCTCTGGAAGTAGATGAATCACCAAGCTGGAATGAAATCCATCCCAGCTTATTAAGGGAATCAAGAGAAGGAATAGACGAGGCTCAGAGTATCATTTGCCAATGGCCTTCGGCAAATGATACCAGAAGTCAGGAAGTCTGGTAATGCGATGCTCTTGTATAAGGTTGCAGAATGATCACAGCCTCTGGTGGGAAACCTTCTGGTAAAGAATACTGACAGACGATATTAATCATCTTTTAGAAAAGCACAATCGCGGTCGATGAGTGTGGAGATTTAACATGTTCATTTATGGTTATTATGATTGAATCACTGAGGTAAGAACTATGAGTATTGATGAAATTACCATTTTTGATGTGACCTACATAAACTACTTAGCAAGGTGTTTGACAAAGTCTGTGTTAAGGAGCAAAGAGTAATTGTTGGCAGGAGCTTTAATGGCTGGAAAGAAGGTTACAATGAGGTTCCACAGTTATTGATTCTCATTCCTTTAGTTTTTAAAATTTTATTTATTGAGAAACAGCAGGGAATAGACCTGCTGACCCTTTGAGCCGTGTTGCCCAGCAATCGCCCGATTTAATCCTAACCTAACCACGGGACAATTTACAATGACCAGTTAACCTACCAACCGTCTTTGGACTGTGGGAGGAAACTGGAGCACCCGGAGGAAACCCACGCGGTCACAGAGAGAAAGTACAAACACCTTACAGTCAGTGACAGGAACTCAACTTGTCACTAGTCACTAGTACTGTGCTGCTACTTTACCTGCTATTTATTAAGGACTTTGTTAAGAAGTTTGCGAATGATGCAAAGATCTTACGGGAAGAAAGTGAAGGGTGCCACAGTAGAGTAGCAGTTGTCGTGATGCTATTACCGCTCGGAATGTTCCAGAGTTCAGAGTTCAATTCCAACACCGTCTGTGAAGAGTTTATGTTCTCCCCATGACGGTGTGAGTGCTCTGGTTTCCTCCCATAGTCTGAAGACTTTCCGGTTGGTAGGTTAATTGGTCATTGTCAATTGTCCTGTTATTAGGCTGGGATGAAGTAGGAGGGTTGTGGTGTGGTGTGGCTCATTGGGCCAGAAGGGCCTGTTCTGTGCTCTATCTCTACATAAAATAGAGGGCAGCACGACAGCGTAGCGGTTAGTGCAATTGTTTTACAGCAATCACCGATTGCGGTTCGAGTCCTGCTGCCGTCTGTAAAGAGTTTGTACATCTCCCCGTGTCCACATGGGTTTTCTCTGGGTGCTCTGGTTTCCTCCCACAGTCCAAAGACCTACGGTTAGGGTTAGTAGGTTGTGGGCGTGCTACATTGGCGCCAGAAGTGTGGCGATAATTGCGGGTTGCTTAGCGTACTCCTGACTAATTTGATTTGATGCAAATGACGCATCTCACTGTATGTTTTGAAGTATATGTGACAAATAAAGCTAATCTTTCTTTTAAAAAAAATAATAATCATGTGGGAGGGTTGACTAGACTGGGCTTGATTAATTGGAGATGAAGGCAAACATGGAACATAGAACAGTGCAACACAGGAACAGGCCCTTCAGCCCACAATATCTGTGCTGACCGTCACTACTTATATAACCCTTCTGCCAGTAAATGATTAATATCTCTCCATTCCCTATCTGTTCATGTGCCTAACTACATGCCTCTTAATTATTGTGGTGAAATCTGCTTCCACCAGTTCTAACCCTTCTCGATGTAAGCAAAATTGTTTTGTAAATCTCCTTTAAAATTGTCCCTACTTTCCTTAAATCTGTACGTTCGATTATTTGACACTTCCACATTGGCAAATTGTGATATAAGGTGACAGTTTGCAGGCAGGTCACAAAACTACTAGATCTATTTCTTCTGAACTATGCTCACTGCAATCCGTAGCCTCTAATTTCCCTTTCAAAATGCACTTTTGGACTGTCTAAACAAATTAGTGATTTTATGATCTCCTGAAGGATTTGGTGAACTTGGCTCTCGAGAATGCAGGTATGACCATCGCTGGGGCAGTCATTGCAAGAGGAGGATACTCCACTGAGGCTCGAGTGTGGAAAACTAGCCCATGCCCAGCTCTCTTACTCCACACCGATTAAGGCGTCAAGGAACCAGAGTGGAAAACGGTACAGTCTTCCATGCCCTCTGCCTGTGGTTGACCCGCTCCCTCTTTTCTCACTACTACCATCGGGCATGTGATGCAGGAGGCTTGGGTCCCACCCGGCAGCTTTGGGAACAGCTGCTGCCCTGCAGCCATTGGGCTCCTGGACCGGCTTCACTCGCCTTAGTGCAGAACGGGCTCTGCAGATGTGGACTCACTTTCGGGACCCTGCAGCTCATGTAGAGTCATAAAGTCATAGAACACTGCAGCACAGAAACAGGCCCTTCTGCCCATCTAGTCTGTGCCACACTATTAACCTGCCTACACCCATCGACATGCACCTGGACCACAGACCTCCATGGCCTTGCATACCTCTCTCATCCATGTACCTATCCAAGTTTCTCTTAAATATAGAAATCCACTATCTGCACTGGCAGCTCATTCCACACTCTCCCCACCCTCCAATTGAAGAAGTTTTCCCTCATTTTCTCCTTAAACATTTCACCTTTCACCTGTCTGAAAAGAGGATGCTGTCCAAGTTGCATGCCATCTTGGTCAATGTCTCCCATCCACTACATAATGTACTGGGTGGGCACAGGAGTACATTCAGTCAGAGACTCATTCCACCGAGATGCAGCACAGAGCGTCATAGGAAGTCATTCCTGCCTGTGGCCATCAAACTTTACAACTCCTCCCTTGGAGAGTCAGACACCCTGAGCCAATAGGCTGGTCCTGGACTTATTTCATAATTTACTGGCATAATTTACATATTACTATTTAACTATTTATGGCTCTATTACTAGTTATTATTTATGCAGCAACTGTAACGAAAACCAATTTCCCCCAGGATTAATAAAGTATGACTATGACTATGACTATTAACCTATGATCTCTAGTTGTAGTCTCACCCAACCTCAGTGGAAAAAGCCTGCTTGCATTTACCCTATCTATACCCCTCATAATTTTGAATACCTCTAGCAAATCTCCCCTTAATCTTGTACATTCTAGGGAATAAATTCCGAACCTATTTAATCTTACCTTAAAATTTAGGTTATCAAATCCCAGCAACATCCTTGTAAATTTTCTCTGCATTCTTTCAATCTTATTGATATCTTTCATGTAGGTAAGTGACCAAAACTGCACACAATACTCTAAATTAGGCCTTACCATGACTTACACAATTTCAACATAACATCCCAACTCGTGTACTCAGTACGTTGATTTATGAAGGCCAGTGTACCAAAAGATTTCTCTATGACCTTATCTACCTGTGATTCCTCTTCCAAGGAGTTATGCATCTGTATTCCCAGATCCCTCTGTTCTCTTCCATTTTTCAGTGACCTACCCTGGTTGGTCCTCCCAAAGTGTAACACCTCACACTTGTCTGTATTAAATTCCATCTGCCATTTTAAGCCCATTTTTTCCAGCTGGTCCAGATCTCTCTGCAAGCCATGATAGACTTCCTCACTGTCCACTATACCCCCCGTCACAGTCCCGGCTGTTTATTCCTCACGTTCTCCTAATTCCCTTTTCCCTGTGTGCTCCCGGGCTTTCTGATTGCGGAGCACCTGATTCCTATCTATCCAGCAGCATAAATACCCCGGCTTTGCTTCCACTCATCGCCAGATCGTTGTTTCAGCCAGTGTGGTAGTTCACGTTCCTGGCCGCCTAGAATTGTGTATTCTAAGTTTTGTTTCAGCGCTGTTGTTTGCCCGAGTCAACTCTGTCTCTCCGTGTCAAGAGAAGCACTGCCTGCCGCCTGCCTTTCGGTTCATCCTCCTGTTGGCCGTTCAGTCCAGCCACGCTCCGTGTCAAGTGAAGCATTGCCCTCGTCTGCATCCCAACTCTACCTCCGTGCCAGTGTCCTGCGTTTGGGTTCTCCCATTCTTCGCAACACCCCTGATCCTGGTATCATCTGCAGATTTGCTGATCCAGTTGACCACATTATCATTCAGATCGTTGACATAGAATATAAACAACAATGGACTCCGCATTGATCCCTGTGGCACTTCACTAGTCACAGGCCTCCAGTCAGAGAGACAACCAGTTACTACCGCTCTCTGGTTTCTTCCACAAAGGCAGTGTTTAATCCAGTTTACTACCTCATCTTAACTGAACCTTCCTGACCAATCTACCATGTGAGACTTTGTCAAGGGCCTTGCTAAGGTCCATGTAGACAATGTCCACTGCCTTGCCGTCATCAACGTCCTAAAAAAGTTCTATAAGATTTATTAGATGTGACTTACCACCCACCGGTTTGTATTATTTGTTTACTTAAAAAATTTTTTAAAAATGATTTATTCCCTTTTGCACATTGAACGTTTGTTGGTCTTCATTGCGTGTGATTTATGTGGATTCTATTGTGTTTCTTTGCTTTAGACCATCAGACATAGAAGCAGAATTAGGCCATTCAGCCCATCGAGTCTGCTCCACTATTTCATCATGGCTGATTTATTATCCCACTCAACCCTATCCTCCTGCCTTCTCCCCTTAACCTTTGACGGCATAACAAATCAAGAACCTATCAACGTCAGCTTTTTCCGATGGTGGAGAAGTCTAAGACCAGATGATGCAGCCTCAGAACAGAGGGACATCCATCTAAAATGGAGACGAGAAAGAATACCTTTAGCCAGAGGGTGGTGAATCTGTGGAATTTGTTGCCACACGTGGCAGTGCAGGCCAGGTCACTGGGTGCATTGCAGGCAGAGGTTGATAAGGTTGATTGGTCAGGGAGTGAAAGATTATGGAGAGAAGGCAGGAAAATGGGCTTGAGAAGGAAGTGGATCAGCCAGGATGAAATGGTGCAGCAGGCTCAATGGGTTGAATGGCCTAATTCTGCTTCTATATGTTATGGTCTAAGTATACCCAATGACTTGGCCTCCATGACTGTCCATGGCAATGAATTCCACAGATTTACCACCCTTTGGCTACAGAAATTCCTCCGCATCTCTGTTCTAAATGGACATCCCTCTATTCTGAAGATGTGCCCTCTGGTACTAGATTCACTCACTATAGGAAACATCCTCTCCAAATTCACACTCTCTTGCTCTTTCAATATTCAGCAGGGAGATTCCTCCTCATTCTTCTAAACTCCAGCGAGTACAGGCCTAGAGCAATTAAACAGTCCTTATACATTAACTCTTTTCTTTCTTTCTTTTTAAATCTTTTTATTGAATTAGTACACAAGAGGTAAAACATGTAGAAACTAATACACTGTTGCGATATAAATTTACAAGAGATATTAATACACAAAAAAAGTAGTACAAACAGTGCAGTTTAGTTATAAAATAACGAGGTAATATAATAGTATATAATTTTCCATATATATCAATAAAGAGAAGAAAAAACCCAAAAAAAAGACCCCCCAAAAAAACCCACCGTGCAGCTAACCTAAAAAGCAAAGCAAAGCAATGGGCTAACTAGGTATCAAGTAGACTTAAACAACTTAAAACAATCACGTCCTCAAACCCGACCTCCATTAAAAACAGTTAAAAACCAAGAAGGGAATGTAAATATGGTCAAAGAGAAAAAAAAAGTTACATTAAATGAAAATGTTGCATAAAAGATCTCCAGGTCTGTTCAAATTTAACTGAAGTATCATAAAGATTACTTCTGATTTTTTTTCAAATTTAACCATAATATTGTCTGAGAAAACCAAAAAAAGGTAGTTGGGGCATTAATCTCCTTCCAATGTTGTAAAATACATCTTTTCGCCATTAAAGTAAGAAATGCAATCATTCTATGGGCTGAAGGGGAAAGATTACTGGAAGTTTTAGGTAATCCAAAGAAAGCAGTAATAGGATGGGGAGAAATATCTGTATTCAATACCTTTGAGATAATATTGAAAATGTCTTTCCAAAAAGTTTCCAAAGTAGGACAGGACCAAAACATATGAGTTAAGGAAGCTATCTCCCCATGACATCTGTCACAAAGAGGGTTAATATGAGAATAAAAACGAGCTAATTTATCTTTAGACATATGTGCTCTATGAACAACTTTAAATTGAATTAGGGAATGTTTGGAACAGATAGAGGAAGTATTGACTAGTTGTAAAATATGTGCCCAGTCATCCGCCAAAATAGTGAAGCCCAATTCCTTTTCCCAATCTGACCTAATCTTATCGAATGGAGCTATCCCAAGTTTCATGATAGTATTATAAATAATAGCCGTTACACCTTTCTGACATGGGTTAAGGTTAATTATAGTATCTAAAATATATGTAGGGGGTGACGTCGGAAAGGAAGAAAGTATGGTACTTAGGAAATTTCTAACTTGGAGATATCTAAAAAAATGTATTCTTGGTAAGCTACATTTGTTAGATAATTGTTCAAAAGACATAAGGGAGCCATCTAAAAATAAATCCAAAAACTGTGATATACCATTAGTCTTCCAAATTTGAAAGGCACGGTCCGTAGAAGAGGGGGGAAAGAATATGTTGCCTAAAATAGGAATCGCTAGCCCAAATTGATGTAAGATCGAAAATTTTTCGGAATTGAAACCAAATGCATAAGGTATGTTTAACTATCGGGTTACAAACCTGTTTATAGCGTTTCAAATCGAAAGGAAGGGAAGAACCTAAAATGGAACCAAGTGCATAACCTTGAGCAGATTGTAATTCCAATACTACCCATTTAGGAATGGATAGTGCATCTTGGTCAAGTAACCAAAATTTCATGTGTCGAATATTAATTGCCCAATAATAGAATCTACAATTGGGTAATGCCAAACCTCCATCTCTCTTAGCTTTCTGTAGATGTATTCTACCCAGTCTCAGGTTTTTATTTTGCCAAATAAATGAAGAAATTTTAGAGTCAACTTTGTCAAAAAAGGATTTTGCAACAAAAATCGGTAATGCCTGAAATACATATAAAAATTCTGGCAGAATAAGCATCTTAGCAGCATTAATACGACCAATCAAAGTTAAATAAAGTGGAGACCATTTAAGTGAAAGTTGTGTAATGTGGTCAATTAAGGGTAGGAAATTAGTCTTAAATAAAACCTTATGTTTACAGGTAATTTTAATCCCAAGATATGAAAAATGATTATTAACCAATTTAAATGGGAAGTTCTGATATAAGGGAACTTGCTTATTAATTGGGAAAAGTTCACTCTTATTGAGATTTAACTTACATCCTGAAAAAAGACTAAATTGTGCTAATAAATCTAAAGCTGCAGGAATAGATTTTTGAGGATTAGAAATATATAAAAGTAAGTGATCAGCATAAAGTGATACTTTATGAGACTTTAAACCATGAGTTATATCAATAATATTAGGAGATTCTCGAATAGCAATTGCAAGAGGTTCTAGTGCAATATCAAATAATAAAGGACTAAGAGGACAACCTTGTCTGGTACCTCAAAAAAGAGGAAAAAAGGGTGAATTTAAAGAGTTAGAACGAACTGAGGCCATAGGAGAATGATATAACAATTTGATCCAGGATATAAATTTCGGGCTGAAGTTAAACATTTCAAGCACCTTAAATAAGAAAGGCCATTCGACCCCGTCAAAGGCTTTTTCAGCGTCAAGGGAAATGACGCATTCAGGATCATTTTGTGACGGGGTATAGACAATGTTTAAAAGTGTACGAATATTATAAAAAGAATAACGATTTTTAATAAAACCCATTTGGTCTTCCGAGATAATATAAGGAAGTGCTTTTTCTAGTCTGTTTGCTAATAATTTAGAAAAAATTTTAGAGTCAACATCTAACAAGGATATTGGTCTATAAGATGCACATTGAGCAGGGTCTTTATCCTTCTTTAATATTAAAGAGATTGATGCTCTATAAAAGGATTCGGGTAGTTTACCAAGTTTTAATGAGGCCACCAGAACCCTGAATAGCCAAGGGATTAATGAGGATGCAAAAAATTTATAAAATTCCACGGTAAACCCATCAGGACCAGGAGCTTTCCCCGGGTTCATAGAAAAAAATAACATTCTTAATCTCATCAGTGGTAAAGGAAGTGTCTAACATAGAAGATATGTTAGATATATCGTGTGAAATCTTAGGGAAATCTAGGTTATCTAAAAAGTCATACATATGTTTAGAATCTCATGGAGACTCTGATTGATATAAGGAGGAATAAAAGTCAAAAAAGGATTGATTAATCTCAGCTTGATCAAATGTCAGTTGATCTTTTTGATTATAAATCTGATTAATTTGAAATTTAGTAGAGTTAGTCTTCAACTGATTAGCCAACAGTTTACCAACTTTGTCACTATGTATATAAAATTCGCTTCTTGTTTTCATTAATTGATTTGCAATAGAGGACGAAAGTAATAAACTGTGTTCCATTTGAAGTTCAGTTCTTTGTTTATACAACTTCTCAGAGGGAGCTGTAGCATATTTCTTATCAATTTCCTTAATCTTGTCCCGAAGAACTAGCTCCTCCTCCTTCAATCTTTTCCTCAAAGCAGCAGAGTACCAGATGATCTGGCCAATAGTAGACTCCATAATCCCTAAAGTCAACTCTCAAATAAAGGAGGATTGACAATAGGTTCGACCCACGAACCCGGAAAGGGAACAGAATAAACAAGAGGTAACAGGAAAGGGAACACGACAAATAACTCTTTTATTCCCAGAATCATTCTCGCAAACCTCCTCTGGACCCTCTCCAATGCCAGTGCATCCTTTTTTTATATAGGAGGCCCAAAACTGCTCACAATACACCAAGTGCAGTCTGACCAGTGTCTTATAAATTACAATTACGTCCTTGCTTTTCCATTCTAGTCCTCTCAAAATGAATGCTAACATTGTATTTACCTTCTTTACTATGGACTCAACTTGCAAGTTAACCTCAAGGGAGTCCTGCATAAGGACTCCCATGTCCCTTTGCACCTCTGATTTTTCAATTTTCTCCCCATTTAGAAAATAGTCTATGCCTTTATTCCGTCTACCAATGTGCATGAACATACACTTCCCTATGCTATATCTCATCTGCCAATTGTTTACCCATTCTCTTAATCTACCTAAGTTCTTCTCCAGATGCCCAGCTTCCTCAAAACTACCTGCCCCTCCACCTCTCTTTGTATCACCTGCAAACTTGGCCACAAAGCCATCAATTCTGTCATCCAAATCATTGGCATACAATGTGAAAAGAAGCGGTCCCAATTCCAACACCTGCAGAACACCCCTAGTCTCTGGCAACCAACCAGAAAAGGGTCTCTTTATTCCCACTCTTGGCCTCCTGACAGTCATCCTATGCTGTATCCATGCTAGTATCTTTCCTGTAATTCTATGTGCTCTTGTCTTATTAAGCAGCCTCACGCGTGGAACTTGTCAAAGGGCTTCTTAGAATCTATACTGTCAGTGGCTCCCACAGTGAATACTGATGCAAAGTACTTATTAGGTTCACCTGCCATTTCCTTGTATCCCATTACTACCTCTCTAGTAGTCCAATATACACCCCTCCGTTACTCTTTATGTATCTGAAAAAACTTTTGGTATCCTCTTTTATATTATTGGCTATCTTACCTTCCTATTCCATCTTTTCCTTCCTTATGTCCTTTTTAGTTGTTTTAAAAGCTTTCCAATTCTCTAACTTCCCATTAAGTTTTGCTCTATTATATGCCCTCTCTTTTGCTTTTATACTGTTCTTGACTTCCTTTGTCAGCCACGGTTGCCTCATCCTTCCTTTAGAATAATTCTTCATCTTCGGGATGTATCTATTCTGCACCTTCCGGATTGCTCCGAGAAACGCCAATCATTGCTGTACTGCCGTAATCTCTGATAATGTCCCTTTCCAATCAGTTTGGGTCAGCTCCTGTCTCATGCCTCTGTAATTCTCTTTCCTTCACTGTAATACTGATACATCCAATTTTAACTTCTCCCTCTCAAACTGCAGGGTGAATTCTATCATATTATGATCACTGCCTTCTAAGAGTTCCTTTACTTTAAGCTTCCGAATCAAATCTGGTTCATTGCACAACACCTAATCCAGAATTGCCTTTCCCCTAGTGGGTTACAACCACAAGCTGCTCCAAAAAGTCATCTCGTAGGCATTCTACAAATTTCCTCTCCTGGGATCCAGTACCAACCTGTTTTCTCGCATCTACCTGCTTTTTGAAACCCCCCTTTTTACACGCCTTTTCTATCTCCCATTGTAATTTATGTCCCACATCTTGGCTACTGTTTGGAGCCCTGTACATAACTCCCATCAGGGTCTTTTTACCCTTGCAATTTCTTAACTCTACCCATGAGGATTCTATATCTTCCGATCATATATCACCTCTTTCTAAAGATTTGATTAAAATTTTTACCAACAGATCCACTCCACCCCTGTGCCTACCTGCCTGTCCTTTCAATACAAAGTGTATCTTTGGATGTTAAACTCCCAACTACGATCTCTTTCAGCCATGACTCATTGAAGTCCACAACATCATGCTACAAGATCACCTACCTTATTCTGTATACTGTGTGCATTCAAATATAACACCTTCAATCCTGTATTCATCATCCTTTTCAATTCATCACTTCAACTCATCCCACTGACTGTAATGTTGCCCTGTCATCTGCCTGTCCTTCCTCACAGTCTCACTACACACTGCATCAACTTGTATATCAACTGCCCCATCCTCAGTCCTAGCAATAGATAAATAGATAGATAGATAGATATACTTTATTAATCCCGAGGGAAATTTGGTTTCGTTACAGCCGCACCAACCAAGAATAGAGCGTAAATATAGCAATACAAAAAAACCCAACAATCAAACAACAAAATACAAACTATGCCAGATGGAAAATAAGTCCAGGACTAGTCTATTGGCTCAGGGTGTCTGACCCTCCATGGGAGGAGCTGCAAGTTCGATGCCCACAGGCAGAAACGACCTCCCGTGCCGCCCAGTGTTGTATCACGGTGGAATGTGGCCGAAGTCCAACAGCAAAAAGTTCAACATCCAGTCTGCAAACACGTTCCTCGATCGTAATATGCCCCAGATTGCACTATCCGTTGTTAACCAGATCAGTAAGCACCCAACTCCTTTATGCTTACCGCTCCCAGTGCACTTCCGGTCAGGCGGAACGGTATTACCCACCGAACTCCTCTTCTCCATAAGTCTCTGTTGTCTCGACCCGGTCCTCCTTCCTTGGCTTTGTGATCCCCCTCTGCATCCTCTGTGTGTTTTCCTCCGGATTTCAGCAGGGGTGTCCGCCGCTCTGCTCGCTAAACCGGCCGGTATTTGCTGGTCCGTGGAATACACAATGCGACCTTGCTTCTGTCCCGCGTGTCGGGATGTAACCATTTCCAGCGCTAAAGAACACCGAAATAAAACTCTCTCTACCAGCATTTTAGAGAGGGTGCAGCTTTGACGTGTTACCATTCCTCTTGCAAGTTAGTTTAAACCCTCCCCAACAACTCTAACAAAGCTGTCTGCAAGCATATTGGCTCCCTCAGGTTCAGGTGTCACCCATTATTTTTGTACTGGTCGTACCTTCCCCAGAAGAGATCCCAATGATCCAGAAATCTGAAACCCTGCCCCATGCACCACTTCCTCAGCCACTCATTCCTCTCACCCTATTCTGGCCCTGACTAGCACATGGCACTGGGAACAATTCAGAGATGATTACCTTGGAGCTCCTGTTCTTCAGCTGCTTCCCTAGCACAGGACCTCCTTCCCCTTTCCACCTATGTCATTGGTGCCAATGTTCATCATGACCTTTGACTGTCCACCTTCCCTCTTGAGAATCTTCTGCAGCTGCTCTGAGACATCCTGGATCCTAGCGCCTGGGAGACAACACACCATCCAGGCAAACACGAGGAATTCTGCAGATGCTGGAAATTCAAGCAACACACATCAAAGTTGCTGGTGAACGCAGCAGGCCAGGCAGCATCTCTAGGAAGAGGTACAGTCGACGTTTCAGGCCGAGACCCTTCATCAGGACTGGCATCTGGCATCTTTTTTGCAACCACGGAATCTCTTGTCTTACCCTTAACTATTGAGTCCCCCCCCACTATTGGTCGGCCTGACTTTACCCTTTCCCGTTGAGCCTCGGAGCTGGCCATCGTGCCATTGGACTGGCTGCTGCTGCTGCTGTGTCCTCAGAGGTCATCCACCCCAGCTGTGTACTTGTTGCTGAGGGGAATGCCCACAGGGCAACCCTGCACTGACTGCTTACTCCCTTTATGTCTCTGGGTGGTCACCCTTATCTACTATCTGATGCCTGCACTCTGGGTGTGACCACCTCAGTAAACATCTCACCTATGAGTTTTTCAGCCACTGGATGGTCCTGAGTACATCCAGCTCCAGCTCCAATTCCTTGAGCTTGTGCCTTGTCAGTCAGGAGCTGCAGTTGGATGCACTTTCTGCAGATGTAGTCATCAGGGAGACTGTCAGCTACTCTGAAATCCCGTATCTTATAGAAGGAGCATCCCACTGCCTGAACTACCTTGATGCCTGCGCTTAATATACCTCTAGCTTCTCAGGTGTAAGTTCTACCCTGCCCCTGTTCTCACCCAAGCCTGTTAAGCCAAAGTCTGGCCACTCCAACAAAGGCAGCTCCACTTACACCTGACTTCATTTTATTGACTCCTGTCAAGCCCGTAGGAGATCGTTATGACTGCGGCCCGCGGAAAAGTTCAGAAAGGACCCAAGCTCTTTTCAAACCACCAACAAACAATTGCTTGCGATGATCGCAGGCCACACACCATTATATATACCATATACCACCTTGAGATTCACCTTCTTGTGGCTGCCAGCAAGAAGATGAATCTCAAGCTTGTAATGGAATGCATACTTCGATCATTAATTTGAACTTTGAACTTTGAAAAAGAAAACTTTTTCTATCTACTCTACCTATGCCTCTCATAATTTTGTAGCCTCCTGTGAAATCTCCCCTCAACTTCCAGCACCCAGAAAAAATAACTCATTTTTTCAAACCTCTTTTCCTAAGGGATCCTTTGATTCAGTTGGTGGTGGGATTGAGGTAGGCAGTTGAGTGAACAGGAGAATTCGGAAGGTGGGTATCAATGTGATCAGAGTAATGAACATCCATACAGCGTGTGATCAGTGCAGAAAATATTGAAGCAATGAATTGTGGTAAATTATGTGAATCTTATGGACTGTTGAGGTTTATGGAATCTCAAGTGTTAGGCACGTGGCCAAGTGGTTAAGGCGTTCGTCTAGTGATTTGAAGGTCGCTAGTTCGAGCCTCAGCTGTGGCAACGTGTTTGTGCCCTTGAGCAAGGCACTTAATCACACATTGCTCTAGTCTGTGCAAGGAGTGGCGCCCCACACAGACTTCCAATCTGCGCCTTGTAAGGCATGAAAATGCCCGATGCAGGCCTCTCATGGTCTGAGTCGACATTCCCTCCCTCCCTATGGACTGTAACTGTTTAACCGACTGTTAGGAGTTCACAATGTTTCGGTTCAGGAATAGTGTGTGTCCTTCCAGAAGGTGGTTCAAAGTAAATTTATTATCTAGGTACACCTACGTCAGCAAGTACTCCCCTGAGATTAATTTCTTGCAGGCATTCATAGCAGAGCAATGAAATACAATAGAATCAATGGAAATTTATACACATACAATGACTCATAAGCAACCAATGTGCAAGTGAAGTCAAACTGTGCAAAAAACAAAAAGAAAGTAATAAATAAATAAACAAACAAATATAAAAATAATATTTAGAACACAAGTTGTAGATCCTAGAAAGTGAGTCCATAGTTTGTGTTCAGTGATCAGTCATTGTTGAAGTGAGTGGATATAACCAGAGTGGTTCAGGGGACTGATGGTGGTTTCAAAGGTACATTTAATGTCAGAAAAATGTATACAATATACATCCTGAATTTCTTTTTCTTCACAAACATCCACAAAAACAGAGGAGTGCCCCAAAGAATGAATGACAGTTACATGTTAGAACCCCAAAGCCCCCCCACCAGCTCCCCCCTCCCACGCACAAGCTGCAGCAAAGCAACAAACCCCCTCCTCTCCCCTCACCCCAGCAAAAAAGCATTGGTGCCCCATTGGACACTCAACCGTGCAGCAAAGCATCAATAAAGACACAGACGTGCAGTAGCCCAAAGACTACTCGTTCACTTAGTAATTCGACATACCACAGGCTCTCTTTCTCTCTCCCTAATAACAGTGAGAGGTGAGACATAACAAGCAATTCACTGATTTATGATGTTAAAAGTCTGTTGCGTCACTTTTTCCAAGCTCTGTGCCCAGAGAGTGGGCCCCAAGGCTCAGCTCTCTGGACACACAACCCAAGGCAGCTAACCCGCTGCTCCTGATGTTCTGTGTTCTCCCGCGACACCTCAGTTGGGGGCATCAGCCCGACTCCCGAGCCACAAAAATCTGGCACCCTGAATATGCGCTGGTCTTCCAGGCCATGTCCTTGGGATATTAAAAAACGGCTGGTTGTGAGACCCTGAGAGCGGGTCCCATTCCCGCAAAGAGCCAAAGTCAGAGTGTAACTCCAGGTCAGGGTCTTCAAAAGAACCTTTAAAAGGGAAAAAAGAGATATCAAAGATAGAAATAGAGCTGTTTCTGAAGATGCAAGCGAAGGAGTTGCCGTTTAGCGCCGTCATCACTGCTCCACCCCCGTTCAAAGGGTAGTAACGGTTCTTAAACCCGGTGGTTTGGGAGCTGAACGGCCTCGTAGCAGCAAGGAGGTGGATGGTGGAGGTCCCTGATGACAGACCTTGTGACAGCGCTCTTTGTAGTCGTGCTCAATGGTGTGGAGGGCTTTTCCCATGATGAACTGTGCTGTATCCACCACTCCTGGCAATCTTCCTCGTTACTGGGCATTGGTGTTTCTATACCAGCTAGGGTACTCTCTATTGTGCATCTATAGAAGTTTGTCAAAGTTTTGAAGACTTTTCTGTTCTTGGGCATTGGTGTTTCCGTTTGAGGCCATGATTCAACCAGTCACGATACTCTCCACTGTTCACTTATTGAAGAAAGTGTATCCACAACTTTGTTTCCTGAGCTGCCCACTTACAGCCTGCCATGTCTCACTGAGGGCAGTGATATTGACGTCGAAATTTGTAACAGCCCATGGATGCTGCTCTACCGATTTCAGTTCTTGCAGCTCTCTGTTCATTGAGAAGTTAAGAGTTGGCGCCACCGTGTGTTTGCTTTTGTCATCAACTTCCTATTTTCAAAAAAAACTTCCTAAAGTCATTCTCAGAATTAGGCTTATGACCATTGATATGTGTCATGATATTTGTTGTCTTGTGTCAGAAGTACAGTGCAATAGATAAAAATAACTAAGTTACAATATGAAATAGCAAATAAAAAAATAAATAAGTTGTACTAAAAAACAGCAAAACAATGAGGTAGTGATCATGGATTCATGATCATTCAGAAATCCTTTGGCAGAGGGGAGGAAGCTGTTCCTAAAATATTGAGTGTGTGTCTTCAGGCTCCTGTATCTGATGGTAGTAATGACAATAGGGCATGTCCCAGACGTTGAGATTCCTGAATGATGGATGCTGCCTTCTTGAGGCATCATCTTTGAAGCCAAAGTAATAATAACTGGCTCATCTAACATTATCCTTGTGCATTTACATAGCAGAAGTTTGAATGGAGAAATGCATAACTTTGCCAAGCAATAAAGCTCTTTCCTGCCATTATTTCAAGCATGATAATTGCTAACAATGAACTATTGGATTAGGGTGTAGAATTGTTATTTTTTTTTGTAGTTTAACTTTCCAATGCTTGCTTAAAATTTTATATAATCACCAACATATGTATATACGTTATTGTTCAGTAAATGTACTGGTAATTGTAGTACAACTGATTCTATACTATCCAGATGTTTCTCAGTTTTTCTGTAGCGGGTCTCGTACCAATTGAATCTGGCTATTTCATAGATCACATCTTACCAGTGGGATTTGCTTTATCTCTAGTCTGAGTATGAGACGACCACAACTTCTTTTTCTTTCCTTTGTTTGTTCTTTGTCCCAATTTTCGCCAGTTTAAGATGGTCCTGGTGAAACACAGTGATGACTTTCTGGCAGCAGACAAACTACTAATTACTCTATTAATCACACTTTTTCTGGAAAACATTTTGTGACTGGCTATAAGGAGACAAATCCCATGGTTGTCTATCATATACATACCTTGATAATAAATATATTCCAAACTTTGTTCTTTTAACACTTAAAAAAACGCTGTAACCACCAAGTTTTATGCCTCATTCTTTGCTTCCAAAGGACATCTCGATCAATATCACCAGATCAAACTGAAAATGGTAACTAGATCAAGGGCATTTACCATTGGTGCCCATGTCCTGTGAATGAATAAGCAGAGGGATTGGAAATGCACAGCCAGACATACTTATTAAGTTGGTTTGATGTCATCTCTCACAGCTAGCATTGGGCAGGAGGTACAGAGACTGAAGGTTCAATAATAGCTACTTCCTTTCAACCATTCTTTTCTTGAATAAACCAGGGGAACCCTAATCCTACAGTTTAGAAACTCTCTGACCACTTTGCACTAAAATGGACTTTGTTCAGATGGCATGTGTTTAAAATGGGAGGGGGATGTTCCAAGGAGATGTTAGGGGCAGTTTTTTTTATACAGAGTGGTGGATGTGTGGAACGTGCTGCCTGGGGTGACGGTGTAGGCATCTCTAACAGAGGTGTTCAACTGCTCTCAGACAGACAGGAAATGGAAGGGTATGGTCATTGTGTAGGCAAAAAGACATTAAATTACTGATTTAGGGATGCCACGGTAGCGTAACACTTCACATCAGAGTTCAGAATTCAATTCTGGCATCCTCTGGAAGGAAGTTTATATGTCCTTCCCATGTGTGAAGGGTTTCCACCGGGTGCTCTGGTTTCTTTCCGCAGTCCGAAGGCGTGCCAGTTAGAAGACTCATTGGTCACTGTAAATTGTCGTGCGATTAGGCTCGGGTTAAATGGGTGGGTTGTTGGGTGATGAGGCTCAGTGGGCTGCACACGCCTGCTCGACATGTATCTCCAGACAAACAAACAAACAAATAATTAACTGAAAAAAAGAATTAAGATATAAATGAATAAATGGAAAGATAAAAGGTGAAAGATAGAAGATAGTAGGTAGAAGGTAGAAGATAGAAGATAAAAGAAAAGATGGATAGATAGATAAAGAATCACTCTGGGCCAGAAGGGCCCGTTCCTGTGCTGTACTATGTTCTATACTCTAAGCTCTCTATATATTTTTGTCCTTATTGTGCTCTTAATTGTAAAAAAAACTTTTTATCTACTGTTTAAAACATAGGACAGGATGTATGTCTGTTATGCTCTGTGTACAATTGATGTTTTTCTTGTGAATGCCACTTACCTGATGCTCTGTGCCCGTGATTCTGTTGTAAGGAGCCTGTGCATGTGACAATGAATTCTGACTTTGACGCTGAGGTGTTTTAGAGTAGTTCATCCCAGCCATCAATCATCCAATTATTGTAATCCTACACTAATCCCATGTTATCCCCCTCTATTCCCACCAACTTCTCTCAGAACTCGGGATAATTTACCGTACCCAATTAACTTACCCGCCCACATGCCTTTGGGATGCGGGAGGTAACACCCAAGGGCGAACGTGCAGACTCCCCATCGATAGCACCAGGAGACCGAATCTGGGTCTGCAGTGCTGTGGCCTTTCTCTGCTACTTTCCAATGTTTTTAAATTGCTAAACTGGTTCATTATTGTCAAACATTGTTTCGCATGCCCTCCATACAGCTCATTTCGTTACAGCAGTGCATTGAGATTGAACAAGGGAAAACAATCAAAGAATGCAGAATCCAGTGTTACCGTCGCAGAGAAAGTGCAGCACAGACAGACAAGGAGGTGCAAGGCCATGGCAAGGTGAACTGTAAGGTGAAACATCCACCTTATTGTACAAGATATCTGTTCAGTAGATTTATAACAGCAGGGTACATACTGTTCTTAATCTTGGTGGTGTACAATGGAAGGAGAAATGACAGCATGTCTAGGATGGGTGGGGTCCTTCTTCTCCGGCCATTTAATTCTTCCACCTATTACCTTCCAGCTTCTTACTCCAATTCCCTCTCCCACCCACTCACCTGGTCTTACCTATTATTTACCAGATTGTATTTCTCCCCCTCCTCCAGACTTTCTTATTCTGGATTCTGCCCACTTCCTTTCCAGTCCCGACGAAGGGTCTCAACCCCGAAATGTAGGCTGCTTATTCCCCTCTGTAGATGCTGCCCTGAATGGCTGCAGCTTCTCCGGAATTTTGTGCGCATTCCCGCTGCCAAGAATGTGTTGCTTTTAATTCCAGGTGCATTGGTGGGATTCAAACTCGCGTTTACTGGATCAGGTTTAAGGTGAGAGGGTGGGGGGGGGGTTTACAAGGGGATCTGAGAGCAAATTATTCCCATGAACAGTATCCGGTGTGTGGAATAAGCAGCCAGAAGAGTTGGAGGATGCAGAAACAGTAACAACAATTACAAGGCCTCCGGACAGGTGCTTGAATGAGCTGAGCATAGAGGGAGATGGAATTAAGTCAGGCAGGTGGCTTTATTACAGGTAGGCATGATGGTCAGGGTAGAGGTGATGGGCCGGTGAGTCTATTACCATGCTATCCAACTCTACAATTCTGCGATCAATGATCCAGTACTCCTGCTGTTAAACGTTAAAATCAAAGTGAATTTATTACTGAAGTATGTATACGTCACCATATACTATCTTGAGGTACATTCTCTTGCAGGCATTTGCAGGAAAAATACAACAGTATGAGAAAAACTATACATAAACAAAGACGAACACCTGGAGAAACTTCTGAAATGCCCGCTTCGCTGCCGTTGCTACTGTGCGATCGAGAATCTCCGGAGGGGAAGGCCCCAAATCCTTGGCTTTGCCTATTGCCTGTTGCCGGGGTCAGGGTCGAAGCGCTCGGTAGAGATGGTGCTCGGTGCTCGGTGTTGGAGAGCTGGTCGGAGGCTCGGAGTTTTTGGACGGACTCGGAGTTGGACTGTGGTTGGATGCTTCCAGGATGCTGCATTGGCAAGTTTGCGGCGCTGGAGGTTCACCGTCTGCGTGAGATGATGGAACTTTCGAGAGACTTTTGAGACTTTTTACCGTGCCATGGTCTGTTCTTATCAAATTATGGTATTGCTTTGCACTGTTGTAACTATATGTTCTAATTATGTGATTTTTGTCAGTTTTTCAGTCGGTTTGTCATGTGTTTCTGTGATATCATTCTGGAAAAACATTGTATCATTTCTCAATGCATGCATTATTGAATGACAATAAAAGAGGACTGCGTGTCCTCATAATCTGATAATCTAACCTAATCTAACATTGAGGTCCAGTGCTGATGCCAGTACCCCACCCGCCAGCCCATTACCCCTCAACCACCAAGCTTTTGAACCAAAGGGGATAACTTCACTCAACTTCACTTGCCCCATCATTGAAATGTCCCCAAACCAATGGATTCAGTTTCATGGACTCTTCATCTCATGTTCTGGATATTTATTGCTTATTTGTTTATTATTATAACTTATAATTTCTTTCTCTTTTGTATTTGCAGAGATTGTTGTCTTCTGCACCCCAGATGAACTCCCAAGTTGGGCAGTCTTTCATTGATTCCGTTATGGTTACTATTCTATAGATTTATTGAGTATGACCACAAGAAAATGAATCTCAGAGTTGTATATGAATATATATCTGTATTTTGATAATAAATATACATAGAAACATAGAAAACCTACAGTACAGTACAGGCTCTTTGACCCACAATGCTGTGCCGAACATGTACTTACTTCAGAGATTACCTTGGGTTACCCATAGCCCTCTATTTTTCTAGGCTCCATGTACCTATCCAGGAGGCTCTTAAAAAACCTTATTATATCCACCTCCACCACCGTCGCCGGCAACCCATTCCACGCCCTCACCACTCTCCGTGTAATACTTTGAGCTTTAAACTTTGTGTTCATTGGTTCTTCAGAAATCTGATGGTAGAGGGGAAAAAGCTGTTCCTAAAATGTTGAGTGAACATAATTGCAACATTCTGGGGTGGTTGCTTATTAATTGTCCCCTGCAATGGGTTTGCAAGTCACTCTGTTCAGGGGCATGCTAGGAACTGACGGGAGATGTTGGACCTGCCAGTGATGTCACAGTGGCACGAGTGATAGAGCCACTGAAGACCCCAGGTTCAAGTCCAACCTCGGGTACTGACTATGTGGAGTTTGCATGTTCACCTGGCGTGATCATGTGTTTTTCTGGGTGGGACTGTGCGGCACAGTCCTAAAGTGGTTTAAATCATATTCACAGGACGGGGTCTATTTTGTGTCGATTGGTGGCTACATATCTGACCGAACAAAAATGACATGCGGAGTGCCTCAGAGGTTCCTACATATACATGTTCCCTCAAGCTCAAATCATGGTAAGCAACAAAATATCTTACCTTAATCATGTAGATAACATTCAGATTTATATAACAGTGTCATCAAGTGACTACAGTCCCATACAAGCCAAAATTTCCTCCAGTTAAACATAGAGAAAACTGAAATAATTGTCTTTGGTGCCAAAAAAGAACAATTAAAAGTCAGTGCTCATTTAGAACCTCTGTTGTTGTAGACCACAAACCAAGTCAGAAACGTTGGTGTTGTGATGGACTTTGACCTAAATTTTATCTGCCACATTAAGACAATTGGAAAGTTACCCTATTACCATCTTAAACGTCTTATGTCTCAGCAAGATCTAGAAAACTCATCCATGCGTTTATTTTTAGTTGCCTGGACTACTGTAATGGCATTTTCACAGGTCGCTGTAAAAAAATCCCTCATTCAGCTGCAGCTCATTCAGAACATTACCCACTGAGACCAAGGAAATAGAATGTATCACTCCAGTTCTCAGATCACTACCCTGGCTTCCTGTCCATCAGAGGATTAACTTTAAAATATTACTACTGGTTTATAAAGAACTGAATGGTCTAGGACCAAAATATATCTTCGATCGCTTGCTGCATTACGAATCTTCCCAACCTCTCAGTCCATCTGGGGTGGGTTTGCTTACCATCCCCAGGATCAAAACTAAACATGGTGAAGCAAACAACAGGAATTCTGCAGATGCTGGAAATTCAAGCAACACACATCAAAGTTGCTGGTGAACACAGCAGGCCAGACAGCATCTATAGGAAAAGGTACAGTCGACGTTTCAGGCCGAGACCCTTCGTCGGGACTAACTGAAGGAAGAGATAGTAAGAGATTTGAAAATGGGAGGGAGAAGGGAAGATCTGAAATGATAGGAGAAAACAGGAGGGGGAGGGATGGATAAGTGCCGGGAGGGAGATCGGTGGGAAGGGATGGGTGGGACGAATGGATGGGATGAATGGACAAGGGAGTTACGTAGGGAGCGATCCCTGCGGAAAGCCGGGAGGAGGGAGGGAAAGATGTGCTTAGGGTTGGGATCCCGTTGGAGGTGGCAGAAGTTACGGAGAATCATATGTTGGACCCGGAGGCTGGTGGGGTGGTAGGTGAGGACCAGGGGAACCCTATTCCTAGTGGGGTGGTGGGAGGATGGGGTGAGAGCAGATGTACGTGAAATGGGGGAGATGCGTTTGAGAACAGAGTTGATGGTGGAGGAAGGGAAGCCCCTTTCTTTAAAAAAGGAGAACATCTCCTTCGTCCTGAAATGAAAAGCCTCATCCTGAGAGCAGATGCGGTGGAGACGGAGGAATTGCGAGAAGGGGATGGCATTTTTGCAAGAGACGGTGAGAAGAGAAATAGTCCAGGTAGCTGTGAGAGTCCGTAGGCTTATAGTAGACTTAAACATAGTGAAGCTGCTTTTAGTTACTATGCTCCACATATCTGTTCATCTTTTCTGAGGATCAGAAATCTGCCCCAACTTCAAGCTCTTTCAAATTGAGGCTTAAAACTTTCCTTTTCGTTATAACTTTTAATTAAAATCTCCTGCACTGTAACTATCATGTCTATTTTTTTGTGTGATTTTATTCTCTTATATATTGTCTGAAATTTGGTGTTTGATTTTCATATCTTCTTCTATGTAAAGACTTGTGTTTGAAAAGTGCTATACAAATAAACTTACTTGCTTTCCTCTGGGTGCTCTGGTTTCCTCCCACAGTCCAAAGACATGTGGGTCAGTAGGTTAGTTGGCCGCTGTAAAATTGCCCCTGATGTGTAGGTGAGTGGTAGAATCTGGTGGGGGTGGGGTAGTTCAAAGCCATGGTCCCCAACCACCGGGCTGCAAAGCATGTGCTACCGGGCCGCGAGGAAATGATATGAGTCAATTGCACCCTTCCTCATTCCCTGTCTCGCCCACTATTGAACTTGAATGCATGCGAGGTCATTACCCACGCGAGGACATCAGTCGGTCATTAACCTACAACTACTCGATGAGTAAAAAACAAACATCCCTTGAGAGTTTCTCTGGAAGAGATGGTAGGGGACATAAAAGGCCTAACGATGATGATAACGCAGACATAGCTGAGGCCGAGACTGCAAAAAAAAAAGAAAGCTTCCTTCAACAGAAAATACGACGAGTCGTACATAAAATATGGCTTTATTGAGACCGGGTGACTCTCACGCTCCAAGCCCCCTGTGTGTGATATGTGGAGACAAGCTGTCTAATGAGGCAACGAAGCCCTCAAAACTGCTTCGGCATCTTGAGTCCAAGCACCCTGTACTTAAAGACAAACCCGTTGAGTTTTCTGAGCAGAAAAGATGTGAGCAAGTGGGATAGAAGCAAGTGTGAGAGCCACCATCTGCACAAACGCTGCTGCTCTGAGAGCATCGTACTTAGCGGCTAGCCGTATTGCTAAGGCTAAAAGCTGATTTTTACTTCTGCGTCAAATCGACGCTGTAGGTATGGTGTCACCTCGAACCCCACGCAGAGCCTACGCGGATCCCTACGCTGTAGCCTGGCGTGCACCTCTCCCAAAATGTAACTACCTGTCGCGGCAACGCAGATTGCAACAACTGTGATTGGTCCGCTTGGTAGCATCGCATTTCCTCCTGCGCTGCAATAGCTTCCCATTGTGCGACTGAAGGGCAGGGAAGGAACTCTGGCTGCAATGCTTTCCATAAAGCTTTACAGACCTCCGAAATTATGGAGGACACATTTCACTTTTACGAAAAAAGACACTCGCTTTAAACTTGTTTACCTCGAGAAAGACTACCATGATCATGAAGCCTTGCACGGGCAGGTGTGTGCGCATGCATGATGTGCGCGAATTGCAGAACGACGCAGACACACCAACACACAAGTATAAATGCTCACAACGTGCGTAGGCCACTTGCGTAGGTTACGGCGTCCATTTGACACACAGGTATAAATCAGCCTTAAGAAGCCTTTCGCTGTTGGTGAAGAATTGATTCTGCCTGCTGCCAAGGACATGTGCTGTATACTGTTGGGAGAAGCTGCAGCTAACAAGATGGCAAACACGAGGAATTCTGCAGATGCTGGAAATTCAAGCAACACTCTCGGCCTGAAACATCGACTGTACCTCTTCCTAGAGATGCTGCCTGGCCTGCTGCGTTCACCAGCAACTTTGATACGTGGTGCTAACAAGATGGCACAGGTTTCTCTTTCAGCTACCACAGTTTCAAGGAGAATCGATGACATAGCGGATAACATCGAAGCACAGTTGTTGGAACGGCTTAACGAGTCTGGTTTCACTACCCGAATTAAAGAGGTTGCTCCTGAAAGCCAGTCTACACACTGTGTCACACACAGGGAAATGCTGGCTAGCCGAAAAATGTCACCTGATCTTAACAGCGCATTGAGTGACGTTGTTGAAGTTATCAATCACATCAAAGCAAAAGCCCTTAACTCACGTCTGTTTGAGCAGCTTTGCGAGGAAATGGATGCAGAGCACAAACGCCTTCTCTTACACTCTGAAGTCAGGTGGCTATCAAGGGGGAGAGCCCTGGCCAGGGTTTTTGAGTTAAGAGAGCAGCAACAGAGATTTCTTTCAGGAAAAAAGTCACCACTGGCAGCACACTTCAGTGACGAGGAGTGGAGAGCAAAACTTGCTTATCTGTGTGACATCTTCAACCTGCTCAATGAACTCAATTTGTCACTTCAGGGGAGAATGACAACTGTCTTCAAGTTGGCGGGTAAAGTGTCTGTTTTCACAGCCAAACTGGAACTGTGGGGATGGCGAGTGGACAGGGGCATATTTGACATGTTCCCAACATTAGCTGGGAATTTGGGAGAGACTGAGGCTCACAGCCGGTGCGCGGACACCTATCTTCGCTGTCGACAGAATTCGAGCGTTACTTCCCAACTGCAAATGACCTAAGACGTGCAAAGGAATGGGTCTGTGACCCATTTGTGAATGTCCCGGTGAATCATCCATGTCAGCACGGGAGGAAGATCAACTCCTCGAGCTTGCAAATGACGGTGGGCTGAAAAGTACGTTTGACATAACATCTCTGCCGGCATTCTGGACCAAAGTCAGGGCTGAATATCCTGAGACAGCCACGAAAGCACTGAAAACGTTGCTTCCACTTCCAACATCATATCTCTGCGAAGCGGAGTTTTCTGCAGTGAATGCAACGAAAACTAAATTGCGGAAGAGACTGGACATAAGGAACCCCCTTATGAATTATAATTGACTTATCACTATATCCATGCAAGGAAAATATGTGCTGTGTGTTTAATATTAAATTCATTAGCTAAATCCTTTCAGAAACAAAATTGAGTGTATTAACCACTGATAAGTGACATATAGTTGACTCATCACCTATATTCCGGTCGTGATTAACACCCCCCCCGCCCCCACCCTGTCGGCCAGTCCACAAGAATATTATCAATATTAAACCGGTCCGCGGTGCAAGAAAGGTTGGGGACCCCTGGTTCAAAGGATGTCGAGAGAATAAAAAGAGGGTTAATGTAGGACTAGTATAAATGGATAGATGATGGTTGGAATGGACATGATAGGCCGAAGAGCCTATTTCCATGGAGTCAGTAATGTCTTTTTTCAAAAAAAATTGCTCCTGGCTGCCACCTGGTGGCTAATCTCTTGAATTGCATTTAGATTGGAAACTTCCCCAACACACATCAAAGTTGCTGGTGAACGCAGCAGGCCAGGCAGCATCTCTAGGAAGAGGTGCAGTCGACGTTTCAGGCCGAGACCCTTCGTCAGGACTAACTAATACTTTTATGTGTGTTGCTTGAATTTCCAGCAACTTTTATGTGTGTTGCTTGAATTTCCAGCAACTTTTATGTGTGTTGCTTGAATTTCCAGCACTTCTATGTGTGTTGCTTGAATTTCCAGCATCTGCAGAATTCCTGTTGGAAACTTCCCCAGCTTGCTTTGCAGCCCCTACACTGCCTCGTCCTGACAAACATTGTTCATGATATGACAGATAAAACACCAACAATCCTACAAATTCATTGAACGTACAATGATCTTGGACCTCTGTTGCACTGACTGTATTTCAAACAAGTTCTCACAAGCTGAAAACAGTAACAAAATCTAATGTCATGAACATAGATTTCTCCAATTTCTGGTAATTTTTCCACCTTCCCCTTCCCTCTTCCTCTATTCCCCACCATTCCCCACCCCCCACCAACGTATTCATTAAACTTCCTCCACTTACCTTAAAAAGATATTTTCTGGCTCTGGGGAAATGGTGCTTACTGTCCACTCAATCTATACCTCTTACAATCTTACAAGGAATGTGTAGGGATGTTATTGAACAGTGCTGAAAGCATTGACTAGAATGTACAGAATGAAAAGGCATTGTGCAGTTTATTCTTGTATTTTTTATGAATAAAGTTTATTTGATTAAAAAAATACACCTTTATCAAGTCATCTCTCATCCTCCTTTACACCAAAGAGAAAGGCCCTAGCTTGTTCAACCTTTCCTCTCTAATCCAGGCAGTATCCTGGTGGTTCTCTTCTGCACCTTCTCTAAAGCTTCCACATCATTTCTGTAATGAAGTGACCAGAATTGAACACAGTATTCTAAAGTGTGGTCTGACCCAAGTTTTCAAGCTGTAACCTGAAATCATTTATTTCCACCAATGAAGATGGCTTACTTTTATATCTGAGACACCACACGCAATCAAACGTTACACCCCTCCTTCAGTGCCACACTGGATTTTTGTGCTGATGTTTCTGGTGCAGGACTTGAACCTACAACCTTCTAACCCAGAGGCAGACGTGTTCTCACCCAATTTTTCTGGTTGCTGATTGGCAGGTGGGGGTTTGGGGTTTAGATATTCTTGTTGTTTCTCCATGTGGGTGACCTGTTAGTTTTTGTTGAGGGAAGGGTTGTGGGGGTTTGGGGCTTGTGAGTTTTTGTTAAATTTCCTTTTCGCGCAGGGGGTCGGATGTGATGTCTTTCTTTCAATTACTTCTACTTTTTTTCCCTGTATTTTATGGCTATCTGGAGAAGACAAATCCCAGAGTTGTATTCTGCATGCATACTTTGATAATAGAATGAACCTTGGAATCTTTGAACCTTTGAGATCAAATGGAGAACCGAAGACTTTTCTTCCCCAGGGAGGAAATGGCTAAATTTAAGATGCTTGTAGAAATGTGTAGAGAGGATATCAGAGGTACTTTTTTTACGCAGAGAGTGGTGGATGTGTGGAATGTGCTGCCAAATGTGTCAGTAGAGGCAGGTAGATTAGGGACATTGAAGAGACGCTTATAAAGCCACATGGATGAAAGAAAAATGGAGGGCTATGTGGGATAGAAGGGTTAGATTATCTTGGAGTAGGTTAAAAAATGAGCACACCATTATGGACTGAAGGGTCTGTACAGTGCTGTACTCTTCTATGTTCTATATCAAAATCAAACCTGATATTTCCAGTGCAATAGATTGTTGGTGGTTGTTAATTTTCAAGGGAGATGTTAAATTCAGATACTATTTCCATTTTGAAGAAGGGTTCTTCCATTATTTTGCCAGTATCCAGCAACCAACATCAATAAAATAGTTTATTTGGCGATAATAAACTAACAACCTCTCACTTCATTTTTAAATCTTTTTATTAATATAATCTTCTACAGCTATAAAATACAGAGATTCAACAAATTAGTATATATACAATTAATAAAGCTGAAAAAAACATATATATGCTAATGAAAAAAAGAATTTTTATAGAAGAAAAAGAAGGAAAAAAGAGAACCTCAGCTAACCAAAAAAACCCCACTAACTATAAAACAAAAAAAGAGAAAAAAACCCATTAGGAACCAACTCCCGGAGCGATACTTCTTACAATTATTTATATATAAAAAGAAAAAGAAAACAACAACCATCAAATCACGTTTATATAACATAAAATTGGAAGGAAACCATGTAAATTGATTCAAATTAAATGATAATATTTAGCAAAAGAGCCCCACCTTCTCTCAAAATCAAATCGGGGATCAAAAGTTCTACTTCTAATTTTTTCCAAACTAAGACATAACATTACTTGGGAAAACCATTGAGTTAGTGTAGGAGCAGAGGTATCTTTCCACTTCAATAAAATAGCTCTTCTTGCCAACAATGTAACGAATGCAATTACATGTTGGTTTGAAAATGGAATACCCTGGATACGATATGGAACTATTCCAAATAGAACAGTCAATGTATTAGGTTGTAAGTTAACTTTCAAAGCTTTAGAAATTGTAGAAAATAAAGATTTCCAAAAAGATTTCAACAGAGCCAGTAAAACTAAAGTGCTGATTGTTGGATTCATGAAGAGGAAGGAGAGGAACATGTGCTGGCCATTGTTAGGGTTGCTTGTATTGGGTGACCTGCAGTGGAGAGTGTCAGCAGCTTTAAATTCCTGGGTGTTTTATGCATTGCATAAACTGTCTGGGTCTCAGCACATGATTGCAGTCACAACAAAGTTGTGCCAACGTCTTTACATTCTTAGGGGTTTAAGGAGATTCAGCTAGGCATCAAACACTCTAGCTAAACCTCTGTCAAACTGGTTGCATCAAGGTCTGGTACAGAAGTTCGAACGTACAGGAATGTAGGAAGCTGAAGAGGCTAGTACAGCGGTCCCCAACCACTGGGCCGCAAAACGTGTGCTACCGGGCCGTGAGGAAATGATATGAGTCAGCTGCACCTTTCCTCATTCCCTCTCACGCACTGTTGAACTTGAACATAGGGTTGCCAACTATCTCGTATTTGCCAGGACATCCCGCATATTGGGCCAAAATTGATTTGTCCCATATGGGACCGCCCTTGCCCCGTATTTCCCCCGCTAAGGTAGAGCGTTCCTATGAAACCTTTCGTGCAGAAATGGCGTGAAGTGAAGAAGCAATTACCATTAATTTATATGGGATAAATTTTTGAGCGTTCCCAGACCCAGAAAATAACCTAGCAAATCATACCAAGTAACACATAAAACCCAAAATAAATAACACTAACATATAGTAAAATCATGAATGATATGATAAACACACAGGCTATATAAAGTAGAAATAATGTATGTATAGTCGGGAAGATGAAGGCAAAACCGATTTGTGGAGAAAAAAATCGGCACGTACACGCATGCGCACACAGGTGCCCGCGCAAGGCTTCATGGTCATCGTAGTCTTTCCTGGGGTAAAGTGTCCCGGGATTTGACTGCTACTTTTGTCCCTTATTTGGGAGTGAGAAAGTTGGCAACCCTAACTGTAAAAGACATGTTGAGGTGAGTTTAACCCTACTTGAACACTCCCCCCCCAACCCCCGGTCGGCCAGTCCGCAAGAATATTGTCAATATTACACCGGTCCGTGGTGCAAAAAAGGTTGGGGACCCCTGGACTGGTGGACTCAGCCCAATACATCACGGGCACATCCCTCCCTACCATTGCTAATATCCACAGGAGCCTTTGCCCCAAGAAAACAATATCTGTCATCAAGTATTCCCACCATCCGGGTCATGCCATGATTCTGCAGCTACCATTGAACAGGAGGTACGGAATCCCAATGTCCCACACCACTAAAGTCAAGAACAGCTACTTCCCGTCAACCATTTTGCTTTTGAGCCAACTGGCACAACTCTAACCCTATGGCCACTTAGATCATGTTGACTAGAATGGACTTTTTTCCTTAAATTATGTTCCTTTTTGTGAAACTTTTATATACTTCATGTGCAATTTATGCTTTTCTTGGGACTGCAGCTTATATGATGCCATCTGCCTGTAATGCTGCTGCAGGCAAGTCTTTCATTACACCTGTGCATACATGTACTTCTGCAAATGACAAGAAACTCCACTTTGATTATATTTTTTGCATGCTGTTTGTGGAATCTTGCTGAGTAACAATTGGTTGGCATATCACCTCATTCACTGGACTCAAATGTTGCCTTCAAGGCCAGCATTTAATATCCATTTCTAATTCCCCTTGAACCAAATGGTTTTCTTGATCATTTAAGGGTTAACCATATTTCCAGCCCATTGGCCAAAGCCTAGAGACCGGAGACTGGGGGCCTGGGACTCAGGACAGTCCACATGTGTGGGTGGTGGGGGAGGAGGAGGGCAGGGGCTTGTTCTGCTGTTGTTGTTTTGTTGTTTGCTGTGTTCTGCGTTGTTTTGCCGAGCAGTGTGTGCACGCTACGTTGGCGCCGAAATGTGCGGCGACACTTGTGGGCTGCCCCCAGCATGTCCTTGGGTGAGTTGGTTGTAAATGCAAACGATGCATTTCACGAGGAAATCTGCAGATGCTGGAATGTCAAGCAACACACATAAAAGTTGCTGGTGAACGCAGCAGGCCTGACGAAGTGTCTTGGCCCGAAACGTCGACTGTACCTCTTCTTAGAGATGCATTTCACTGTATGTTTCAAAGTACTTACGATAAATAAATCTGAATCTGAACCTGCTTGTGTCTCATGTTGTCTGTACCAGGGAAGGACAACAGATTCCCTTCCCTGAAGGGCAATAACACACTAAGTGAGCTTTTAAGGCAGTCCAGATGTTTTATGGTCACCATGATTGACAATATGTTTTTTTGCATTCCAGATTTATTTAATTAGTTAAATGTAAATTCCCCAGTTGCTGTGATGGGATTTGAGCTTGACTCTGGTTCAATGTTCCAGGATAATAGCTCTTCCTAGGCAGCCCCCACAAGGGCACAGAAAACCTCTGCCTCCTCCATTCCTCGGGCTCTGAGATGGCTGAAGATCCCTATACAGGATTCTCAGGCCAGCTGTTGCTGATGCTAGTTTAAAGCACAAAATCCAAAGTTAATTTACCATCGCAGGGCATACATATCACTGAAGGACATACATCATACACTAGCCTGTGATCCCTTTTTTTCCTGGGCATTTACAGTCATCATCATCATCATCAGGTGAGCTTTGACTGCCATGGCCCACACACTCCTGTTTCGGGTCAAGTGGATCCATTCATTGGTATTCATTTCCAGTTCTCTGGCTGCTGTCTCCATCATCATTTGTCTTTGTCTTCCTCTTGCTTTCTTCCCTTCAATCTTTCCCATAATTACCGTGCATTCTAACTCCTCTTTCCTAATCACATGTCCAATGAAGTTACGTTGCCTTTTCATGATCTCATACATTATTTCTCTTTTTGTATTTGCTCTGTTCGTGGCATCCTCATTAGATATTCATTTCATCCATGATATTCTTTGCATCCTCCTCAAAAACCACATCTCTGCTGCTACAATTCATTTCCTCACGTTACCAGATATTGTCCAACATTCTGAGCCATATAACATAACTGGATAAACGTAACATTTCAGTGCTCTGAGGTGGGTTGTCATGCAGTGGAAGAAAGAAATACAATAGGATCAATGAAAAACTATGCACAAAGACTGATAAATAGCCAATGTGCAAAAAAGACAACCATCTAAATATTACAATAATAACAACAGTAAATAGACAAATAAATAGGTAACTAAATAATATTGAGAACGTGAGCTGTACAGTTCTTGAAAGTGAGTCTATAGATTGCGGAATCAGGTCAGTGTTGGGGTTCAGGAGTCAGATAGTTGGAGGGTAATAACTGTTCCTGGACCTGGCTGGGTGGTACCTAAGGCGCCCGTACCTCCTTCCTGATGGCAGTAGTGAAAAGAGAGGATGGCCTGGATGGTGCGTGCCCTTGATAATGAATGATGCTTTCTCCTGGCAGTGCTCCTTGTAGGCGGGGAGGCTTTGCCTGTGATGGAGTAGACTGCATCACCCAATTTCAGAGGCTTTTCTGTTCTTTTGAGAATTTGTGTGCTCCTTCAGATGCCCTAAGCCTGCAAATGCTCCCGGTATAGGGACTCGGGTACTCAGTGCTGGCCAGGATGCCCTGCTCCATGTGGTTAGTTACGGGTCAGCACTCCCTATGGGTCGGAGCAGATGGTGAACTCATGGCCTCACCTAACTCAACTGGGAGAAAGAAAGAATCAGGGGAATCTCAGAGACTGTCTTCAACAACAAGTGAGTGGTGATTACAAATGGATCTTCATGCTGTCTGACACAGAGAAGGTCATTGTGAGCACCCCTCTCTCAACAGTCCTCCCGCTGGATGAAGAGGTCCTCGTAGAGACAGGGGTGGCAATCCTTTCTGAGAGCATGTGCCCAAATTGATGATAATCTTCTGAACAATTCTCTCGCGTGCCATGCCCTGGTAATGTTGAGCAGAGATCATTGTTGATTAATGAATTAGAAACAATAATTATGGACTTTCTAAAGGGTAAAAGATGAGTCCTGCTGCTTATTTAGGTACAAACATTGCAATACTGTTAATTAATGTGGTACAGGAAGAAGGCCCTTCAGCCCATATATGTCCATGCTGACCAAAATGTATGTACAGGCTAATCCCGTTTCCCAGTACATAGCTCATATCCATAGTCAAAGAGTCATAGAAAAGTACAGCACAAAAACAGGCCCTTCAGCCCATCTAGTCTGTGCTGAACCATTTTACTGCCTACTCCCATCGACCCTCTAAACATGCCTCTAAACTCTTATCTTTCTAAACTTTCTGAATTGACAATAAACCCTGTACACTACCTCACTACTTTTTTTCTTCATTTTTGTTCTCTTTGTGCATAACTTATTTAATTGTTTGTATATATCTATATTTATATACTGTGCAAAAGTCTTAGGCCATATACATAGAGAGAGGCTTTTACACAGTACTGTATTTGTCAATTTGGAGCAGAGAGCGAGTTTGTAAAGCTGGCAGGAGCAAAGGATGTTGGGAATGGCAAGGGTAGAGCGTCAAGGGAGGGGTATGGGTCAGATGACAGAGAGGGAGTGTCAGGGTGGGGGTGGTGTGGCTGCAGGCACACCCAGACCTGAGACAACAGGCAATGGCATTTGACTCCAAAGAATTGCTTTATTGATCATTACAGAATGTCCTTCTGGTGCTTTGCACTCCCGCTTCTCTCCCTTCCCCAATTCCCAACCAGGATTCCCCTCTCCCTTCCCCTATTCCCAACCAGGATTCCCCTATCCCTTCCCCTATCCCCAACCATCATTCCCCTCTCCCTTCCCCTATTCCCAACCATGATTCCCCTCTCCCTGCCCCTGTTCCCAACCATGATTCCCCTCTACCTGCCTCTATTCCCAACCATGATTCCCCTCTCCCTTCCCCTATTCCCAACCACGATTCCCCTCTCCCTGCCTTTATTCCCAACCATGATTCCCCTCTCCCTTCCCCTATTCTCAAACATGATTCCCCTCTCCCTTCCCCTATTCCCAACCATGATTCCCCTTTCCTGCCTCTATTCCCAACCATGATTCCCCTCTCCCTTCCCCTATTCCCAACCATGATTCCCCTCTCCCTGCCTCTATTCCCAACCATGATTCCTCTCTCCCTGCCTCTATTCCCAACCATGATTCCCCTTTCCCTTCCCCCATTCCCAACCATGTTTCCCCTCTCCCTTCCTCTATTCCCAACCATGTTTCCCCTCTCCCTTCCCCTATTGCCAACCATGATTCCCCTCTCCCTTCCCCCGTTCCCAACCATGTTTCCCCTCTCCCTTCCCCTATTGCCAACCAGGATTCCCCTCTCCCTGCCCCCTTCCCACTCTCAGCACACATAGAGACCCATATCAGAATCAGGTTCATCACCACTCACATATGTCATGAAATTTGTTCTTTTTCATGACAACAGTACAGTGTAATACATAAAATTACTACAGTACTGTGCAAAAGTCTTAGGCACCCGAGTATATACTGTATACAGCATGTGCCTTAGACTTCTGCATGATACTGTATTTATTTAGTTATTTTGCACCGTTTGTCTTCTTTTGCACATTAGATGTTTGTCAGTCCTTATGCATTGTTTTTTATTGATTCTGTTGTACTTCTCTGTTCTACTGTGAAAACCTGCAAGAAAATGAATCTCAAGGTAATATATTGTGGAAATATTATTAACTTCGAAGTTTTGAAATTTGAACTTCTTGCATCTGCAGCTCCAGCCTCTGAGTGGCTTATTCAGAATCACAACGGAGGCACGTAAACAACAGGAATTCTGCAGATGCTGGAAATTCAAGCAACATACATCAAAGTTGCTGGTGAACGCAGCAGGCCAAGCAGCATCTATAGGAAGAGGCGCAGTCGACGTTTCAGGCCGAGACCCTTCGTCAGGAGGCACGTAATGTACTTCTGCCTTCACAAGTCAGGGCACAGAACATTAAAGCTGGGATATTATGGAGCAACTTTCGAAAACACTGCTTATGCAGCATATGGAAGCTGTGCACAGTTCTGGTGATCACATCTAGGAAGGGTGCTGCTGCACTTGAGAGAGTTCAGAGGAGTTTCTCCAGGAATTTGCCTCAATTGGAGGACTTTAGTTGCAGGCAGCCGTCTAGATGAAGGGCCTCATATCGAAAACATCAGCTCTCCGTTTACTTCCACAGATGCTGCCTAACCCTCAAAGTACTTTGTTTCATAATTACAGTAAAGCATAACTTTCCTTTCTAAGATGCACTCTGCCACCTTGTGTGAAAAAAAACATGTCACTTTGAAAATTAGTAGATAGGAATTTATTTGTACTGATTACATAGAAATGAAAGGTTGTTAGCTGAATAACAAGTACAAAATATTAATTCGGCAGGTCAGATTCCTTCTTCTTCAGCCCTTTACCTCTTCCACCCATCCCCCCCCACCCCCCAGCTTCTCACTTCATCCCCTCTCCCCCACCCACCTACCTTCCTCCTCATCTGGCTTCACCCATCACTGTGCAGCTTGTACTCCTTCCCCTCCCCACAACCTCTTATCCCGCCTTCTTCTCCCCTCCTATCCAGTTCTGAAGAAGGGTCTCGGCCTGTAAAATCGACTGCTCATTCCCCTCCACAGATGCTGCCTGACCTGCTGAGTTCCTCCAGCATTTTATGTGTGTTACTCTGGATTTCCAGCATCTGCAGAACTTCTTGTGTTTACGAGTTGCTGGCGGAGTGTTGGAATTGTGGCAACAAAAGAATTTTCCAAGGAATTCACCAGACAATTAAATTAGTTTTTCCAAGAGCGGCAGCTGCTGATTGTCACAATCAAACTGCAGTATAAAGAATAGTAAAAGCCAACAAAGATTTAACACAGGAACCGAGAGCTGGGCATGGTCTTAAAAATATATGTGGCTGATGTGAGATATTATCACAACATATAAAATAATATCTGCACAGAGGATCCCAAGAAAAATAAAATGTACTACAGTAACACATATGGTGGTGCTACAAAGTTTATGAACCCTTTAGAATTTTCTCCGTTTCTGCATAACTATGACCTAAAATGTGATCAGATCTTTATGTAAGTCCTAAAACTAGATAAAGATAACCCAATTAAATAAATAACTCAAAAATTATATACTTGTTCATTTATTTATTGAGAAAAATGATCCAATATTACCACTACCACCACCACTCTGCTCCGTCTAGCCCCTCTACCACCACTCTGCTCCATCTAGCGGAATTAGTCCTTACTCTTAATAATTTTTCCTTTGGCTCCTCCCACTTCCTCCAAACTAAAGGTGTAGCTATGGGCACCCATATGGGTCCTAGCTATGCCTGCCTTTTTGTTGGCTTTGTGGAACAATCTATGTTCCATGCCTATTCTGGTATCTGTCCCTCACTTTTCCTTCGCTACGTCGACGACTGCTTTGGCGCTGCTTCCTGCACGCGTACAGAGCTCGTTGACTTTATTAACTTTGCCTCCAACTTTCACCCTGCCCTCAAGTTTACCTGGTCCATTTCCGACACCTCCCTCCCCTTTCTAGATCTTTCTGTCTCTGTCTCTGAAGACAGCTTATCCACTGATGTCTACTATAAGCCTACTGACTCTTACAGCTGTCTGGACTATTCCTCTTCTCACCCTGTCTCTTGCAAAAACGCCATCCCCTTCTCGCAATTCCTCCGTCTCCGCCGCATCTGCTCTCAGGATGAGGCTTTTCATTCTAGGACGAGGGAGATGTTCTCCTTTTTTAAAGAAAGGGGCTTCCCTTCCTCCACTATCAACTCTGCTCTTAAACGCATCTCCCCCATTTCACGTACATCTGCTCTCCCTCCATCCTCCCGCCACCCGACTAGGAATAGGGTTCCCCTGGTCCTCACCTACCACCCCACCAACCTCCGGGTCCAACATATTATTCTCCGTAACTTCCGCCACCTCCAACGGGAACCCACCACTAAGCACATCTTTCCCTCCCCCCCCTCTGCTTTCCGCAGGGATCGTTCCCTACACGACTCCCTTGTCCATTCGTCCCCCCTATCCCTCCCCACTGATCTCCCTCCTGGCACTTATCCGTGTAAGCGGAACAAGTGCTACACATGCCCTTATACTTCCTCCCTTACCACCATTCAGGGCCCCAAACAGTCCTTCCAGGTGAGGCGACACTTCACCTGTGAGTCGGCTGGGGTGATATACTGCGTCCGGTGCTCCCGATGTGGCCTTTTATATATTGGCGAGACCCAACGCAGACTGGGAGACCGCTTTGCTGAACACCTATGCTCTGTCCGCCAGAGAAAGCAGGATCTCCCAGTGGCCACACATTTTAATTCCACATCCCATTCCCATTCTGACATGTCTATCCACGGCCTCCTCTACTGTAAAGATGAAGCCACAGTCAGCTTGGAGGAACAACACCTTATATTCCGTCTGGGTAGCCTCCAACCTGATGGCATGAACATCGACTTCTCTAACTTCCGCTAATGCCCCACCTCCCCCTTGTACCCCATCTGTTACTTATTTTTATACACACATTCTTTCTCTCACTCTCCTTTTTCTCCCTCTGTCCCTCTGAATATACCCCTTGCCCATCCTCTGGTTCTCCCCCCCCCCCGTCTTTCTTCCCGGACCCCCTGTCCCATGATCCTCTCGTATCCCTTTTGCCAATCACCTGCCCAGCTCTTGGCTCCATCCTTCCCCCTCCTGTCTTCTCCTATCATTTTGGATCTCCCCCTCCCCCTCCAACTTTCAAATCTCTTACTCACTCTTCCTTCAGTTAGTCCTGACGAAGGGTCTCGGCCTGAAACGTCGACTGCACCTCTTCCTAGAGATGCTGCCTAGCCTGCTGCGTTCATCAGCAACTTTCATGTGTGTTGCTTGAATTTCCAGCATCTGCAGAATTCCTGTTGTTTCCAATATTACATATATTTGTTGGGAAAAGTCTGGGGGTAATGCCTTCTACAAAAGCTATTTGGAGTCGGGTTTCAATCAAAGAGATGAGATTGGAGGTGTGGGTTATAGAGGTCCCCTGCCCTATAAAAAAGACACACAAAGTCAGGTTACTGACAGAACCTGCTCTTCTCAAGAAAGATGTGTTTACATGCACCATGCCTCGATCAAAACACCTTTCACAGGACCATAGAAGAATCGTAGTTGCATGAAGTTGGAAAAGACGACAAAAGCATTTCTAAAGACCTGAGTGCTCATCAGCCCACAATAAGACAGATTGTCTACAAATGGAGGAATCTCAGTACCATTGCTACTCTCTCTAGGAGCGGGCATCCTGCAAAGATCACACCAAGAGCACAACATGCAATGCTGAACAAGGTGAAAAAGAACCCAATGGTAACAGGAAAAGACCTGCAGAAATCTCTAGAACTTGGTGAAGTCTCTATTCATGTGTCAACGATAAGAAAACACTGAACAAGAATGGTGTTCATGGAAGGACTCCATGGAGGAAACAACTGCTCTCCAAAAAAAAACCACATTGTTCCACGTCTCAAGTTTGCAAAAGACCGCCTGGATGTTCCACGGTGCTTCTAGGGCAACGTTCTGTAGACAGGTGAGACTAAAGTTGAACTTTTTGGCAGAAATGCACATCGCTATGTTTGGAGGGAAAAGGGCACTGCACACCAACACTGAAACCTCATCCCAGCTGTGAAGCATGGTGGAAGGAGCATCCTGGTTTGGAGCTGCCTCGGTGCCCCAGGGCCTGCATAGCTGCAATTGTTAAGGGAACAATGAAGTGAAAATTGTATCAAAACATTTTACAGGAGAATGTCAGGGTAGCAGTCCGTCACCTGAAGCTTAATAGAAATTGGATATTGCAACAAGACAACGATCCGAAAGACAAGAGTAAATCAACAACAGAATGGTTTAAAAAGAAGAAAATTCATGTTTTGGAATGGCCAAGTCAAAATCCTGACTTTAATCCTATAGAAATGTTGTGGAAGGACCTGAAGCAAGCAGGTCATGTGAGGAAATCCAAAAACATCCCAGAGTTGAAGGAGTTTTGTACGGCGGAATAGCCTAAAATTTCTCCAAGCCGATGTGCAGGACTGATCAACAGTTACCGGAAACATTCGATTGAAGTTATTGCTGTACAAGGGGGTCATACCAGTTATTGAAAGCAAAGGTTCACATACTTTTTCCTACAAATACAATGTAATATTGGATGATTTCTCTCAATAAACAAGTGAGTTTATTTAAATGGGTTCTCTTTATCTAGTTTTAAGACTTGCATGACGATCTGATTACATTTTAGGTCATATTTATGCAGAAATAGAGAAAATTCTACAGGGTTCACAAACTTTCTAGGACCACTGTACAAAATGCTGTAAGAACTCAGCAGGTCAGGCAGCACTTACGGGGAGGAATAAACAGCCAATCTTTCAGGTGGAGACCCTTCATCAGGACTGGAAAGGAAGGGGGAAGAAGCTGGAATAGGAAGGTGGGGGAGGGAAAGATTACAAGCCAAAAGGTCATAGGCGAAGCCATGTGTATCAGATTCCATCTTCTTAGCCCTTTATCTTTTCCACCTATCACCTCCCAGCTTCTCATCTCAATCCCCCCCTCCTCCTCCCACCTATCTTCCCCCTCACCAGGCTTCACCTAAAGCCTTCTAGATTCTAGGGGAAGAAGAACAAGCTAGAAGGTAACAGGTGAAGCCAAATGGGCGGGGGAGGGGAGACAAAGTAAGAAGCTGTAAGGTGATAGGTGGAAAAGGTGAAAGGTTGAAGGAGAAGGAATCTGATAGGAAAGGACAGTAGACCAAGGGAGAAAGGGAAGGAGGACGAGCATCAGAGGGCGGTGATAGGTAGGTGAGGAGAAAAGAAGAGGTAAGAGGGTGGCCCGAGTGGGGAATGGAAGGAGAGGGAAGGGAGAAAGTGAACAATTACGAGAAGTTAGAGAAGTTGATGTTTACGCCATCAGATTGGATCTACGTGAACAGAACATACAATGTTGCTCAATCTGAAAATGTACACAGTCATACTCAGAAGTTATTAATTTTATAATGTCCTGCCCAATTAAAAAGTTTATTATGCAGAACAAGCAATGCAAGTTGGTAAGATAATCAATACAGGGAGTGTATAATCAGCAGAATCATCAGAAGGTCGTTGTTTGAAGTACTGAGAAGACCTTTAATTCTTTTTCAGGGAGTTATTGGGTTTTTCAGAAGCAAAGTCAGAAACAGGGTTAATATTATTGGCATATGTCATGAAATTTGTTGTTTAGCAGCAGCAGTACATTACAATACATAATGATTTTTAAAACTATAAATTACATTAAGAAATATATATAAACAATAAATTTATTAAGTAGTGGGGTGCCATAGTAATGTAGCAGTTAGCATGATGCTAAGTGGAACAGGTGGAACAGGTCAAAAGCTTTAAGTTCCTCGGGGTCAATATAACAAATGACCTGACATGGTCCATCCAAGCAGAGTTCACTGCCAAGAAGGCCCACCAGTGCATTTAATTCCTGAGAAAACTAAAGAAATTTGGCCTGTCCCCTAAAACCCTCACTAATTTTTATAGATGCACCGTAGAAAGCATTCTTCTAGGGTGCATCACAACCTGGTATGGAAGTTGTCCTGTCCAAGACCGAAAGAAGCTGTAGAAGATCGTGAACACGGCGCAGCACATCACACAAACCAATCTTCTGTCCTTGGACTCACTTTACACCGCACGCTGTCGGAGCAGTGCTGCCAGGATAATCAAGGACACGACCCACCCAGCCAACACACTTTTCGTCCCTCTTCCCTCCGGGAGAAGGTTCAGGAGCTTGAAGACTCGTACAGCCAGATTTGGGAACAGCTTCTTTCCAACTGTGATAAGATTGCTGAACGGATCCTGACCCGGATCTGGGCTGTACCCTCCAAATATCCGGACCTGCCTCTCGGTTTTTTTGCACTACCTTACTTCCCATTTTTCTATTTTCTATTTATGATTTATAATTTAAATTTTTAATATTTACTAATTTTAACTATTTTTAATATCTTTAATATTTAATATTTGTAATCTAGGGAATGTGAAGCGCAGAATCAAATATCGCTGTGATGATAGTACGTTTTAGTACCAATTGTTTGGCGACAATAAAGTATAAAGTAAAGCTAGGGGCATCAGAGTTCAGAGTTCAGAGTTGAATTCCAACGCTGTCTGTAGGAAGTTTGTACGTCCTTCCTGTGAGTGTGAGGGTTCCCTACGGTTTCCTCCCACAGTCCAAAGACGAATCATTTAGTAGGTTAATTGGTCATTGTAAATCGTCTTGTGATTAGGTGAGGGTTAAATAGGTGGGTTACTGGGCTGCGTGGCTGTGTTGGGCTGGAAGGGCCAGTTCCACGTTGTATCTCAAAATAAGTAAAAAAACTAAGTAAATAGTGCAAAAGGAGAGAAGAAGTAGTGCGGGAGTGTACGTGGGTTTACTGTCCATTGAGAAACCTGATGGCGGAGGGGAAGAAACTGAACCATTGAGTGTGTGTCTTCAGGCTTGATGGTATTGATGATAAGAGGCACTTCCTGAGCGATGAGGGTCCTTAATGATGGATGCTGCCTTTTCTGAGGTGTCCTCAACTGTGGGCAGGCTGGTGCCCATGATACAAATTCTCTTCCTCAGAGGGCACTGGAAGCAAGAGATGTTTCGAAGGTGGATCGACTTCTGTAAAGCAAGGAGGTGAAAGGTTCATGTGGGTAAATGAGAATGAGGAGATGAATCAGAACCAGGTCTGTCATCACTGAAATATGCTGCCGAACATGTTGTTTTGCGGCAGCAGTACAGCGCGTGGAACATAAAAGTACTATATACTGCAATAATAAATAAACGAACAGTGGAAAAGAGGAATAGTGAGAAGGTGTCCATGGACCATTCAGAAATCTGATGACAAGGGGGAAGCAGCTGTTCCTGGAACATTGAGTGTGTGTCTTCAGGCTCCTACACCTCCTCCCCGGTGGTAGCAATGAGAAGGGGGCATGTCCTGGATGGTGAGAGTCCTTAATGACCAAACTTATATTTAGTGAATGGTGTCATGAAGTCATAAAGCACTGCAGCACAGAAACAGGCCATTTGGCTCATCTAGTCCATGCTAAACGCTTATTCTGCCTAGCCCCATCCACCTGCACCTGGACCATACCCAGACTGAGCAAATTCCTGTGCCTACCTTGTATGTTACTGAATGTTTTGTCAAATGTCTGCACTACATTATTTACTGCACTTGTAAAAGTACTTTATTGGCTATAAAATTGTCTGTAATAACATGAGATGGTGAAAGCACATTACTGATAAATATTGTTCATTCATTTTAAATATGAAGGAAGAGCTTTGATTGGAAAAACACTGGAAATTTCCCAAGTTTTATTTACTACTGCTGCAGATTTTGGACATTTTCGGGTTTTACCTACATTCCATTAAACAATATAGTTATGCAAAAAATCCTTGCACTTATACAATAGTTTTCAGAACCTCAGAGAGTCAGTATTTTACAAGCAATGAACATTTCTAAAATGCAATCACTGATATAATGTAGGAAGCATAATACACTCAAAAACTTCTATAGTTGCACCGTGGAGAGCATTCTGACAGGCTGCATCACTGTCTGGTATGGAGGGGCTACTGCACAGGACTGAAAGAAGCTGCAGAAGGTTGTAAATCTAGTCAGCTCCATCTTGGGTACTAGCCTGCAAATTACCCAGGATATCTTTAGGGAGCGGTGTCTCAGAAGGGCAGCGTCCATTATTAAGAACCTCCAGCACCCAGGGCCTGCCCTTTTCTCACCGTTACCATCAGGTAGGAGGTACAGAAGCCTGAAGGCACACACTCAGCAATTCAGGAACAGCTTCTTCCCTTCTACCATCCGACTGCTAAATGGACGTTGAAGCTTTGGACATTACCTCACTTCTTAAAATATATAATATTCCTGTGTTTGCACATTCAAAAAAATCTATTCAATATATGTAAATGATTTACTTGTTTATTTATTATTATGTTTTATTTTATTTATTTTTTCTCTCTCTCTGTCACATTATGTATTGCATTGAACTGCTGCTGCTAAGTTAACAAATTTCATGTCACATGCCGGTGATAATAAACCTGATTCTGATCCTGATCTATGCTACAGAATTCCTGTCCAGACTAAGAAAATTGATAAAGGCAGGTCGGTTGATTTGGCTGATATTGACCTTTAGGCAATTTGGCCTTTAGAATGTTACAAAGCACTTTACAGTCAATGAAGTACTTACAATCTATGGTCACAGTATTGTACAATTTGAGCAGATAATTCAGTTCACTGTTGTTGTCTGGGGATAAATACTGGCCAGGATACCATGTTGAATTCCCCTGTGTTTATTCAAGGGACATTTTCACCTGGGATTTTTCAAACATGGGTGGTCAGATTTAGCTTGAGATCGCAATTAGAAGATGGAATATGCTGATATTGCAGCACCTAACAGTCATCTTAAATTTTCTGTGTGGGTCCTGAACTTAATAGCCACCAAAAATTTACAATCAGAATTAAGTTTATTATTTTCACTGTCTTATATGATGTGAAATTTATACTTTTATGCTTCATCTGTACAGTATAACAGCAGAACCATAGAAATACTAATTTATTATAATAATATAAATACTAGTCATACTAATGGAAAATAACAGACACCCAGTAAACATAAAAACGCAAACACGAGGAAATCTGCAGATGCTGGAAATTCAAGCAACACACAGAGAAAATGCTGGTGAATGCAGCAGGCCAGGCAGCATCTATAGGAAGAGGTACAGTCGACGTTTTGGGCCGAGACCCTTTGTCAGTAAAGCTGGGTGTCTTTGAAGGTCTTGAAAAAAGCTGTGAGTTACACGGTCTTACTGTCAGGAAATCAACCAGTCTAACATAAATATATAATTTATATAAAGCTAGGACAAGACAGTACAGCTTCACAATAGAACATAAGAACACAAGAAATAGGAGCAGGAGTAGGCCATCCAGCTCATCAAGCCTGCCCCGCCATTCAATAAGATCATGGCTGATCTGTCCTAAATTCAGCTCCATCTACCTGCCTTTTCCCCATAACCCTTATTTCCCTTATGATGTAAAAACCTACCTAACGATATCTTAAATATACTTAGTGAAGAAGCCTCAACTGCTTCCCTGGGCAGAGAATTCCACAGATTCACCACTCTCTGGGAAAAACAGTTTCTCCTCATCTCTGTCCTAAATCTTCTCCCCTGAATCTTGAGGCAATGTTCCCTAGTTCTAGTCTCACCTATCAATGGAAACAACTTTCCTACTTCTATCCTATCTATCCCTTTCAAAATTTTGTATGTTTCTATAAGATCCCCTCTCATTCTTCTGAATTCCAGAGAGTATAGTCCCAGGCAACTTAATCTCTCCTTCATCCCTGGAATCAACCTGGTGAACCTCTTCTGCATTCCCTCCAAAGCCAGTATGTCCTTCCTCAAGTATGGAGACCAGAACTGCACACAGTACTCCAGGTGCAGCCTCACCAGTACCCTGTACAATTGCAGCATGACCCCCCTGCTCTTGAATTCAATCCCTCTAGCAATGAAGGCCAACATTCTGTTTGCCTTCTTAATAACCCGTTGTACCTGCAAGCCAACTTTTTGCAACTAGAAAAAGAATTTCAGGATGTATATTGTATACATTTCTCTGACATTAAGTGTACCTATTGAACCTTTAGAACAGCGAAGAGCAGCAGTTTCTTTAGTCAGAGAGTGGTCAATCTGTGAAATCCATTGCCACAGCTGGCTGTGGAGGCTACGTCATTGTGTATATTTAAAGGGGAGGTTCTTGATTAGCAAGGGTGTGAAAGGTGTGAAAGGGAGAAGGGGATCAACAGGGATAATGATCAGCTTTGATGGAATGGTAGAGAAGACTTGATGGGCTGAATGGCCTAATTCTGCCCCTATGTCTTTGGTCTTCTAAGATGGAATTCTGGCCTTCATTAGTTGGGGTATTAAGTATAGACTCTATCAAATTTCTGCAGATGTACTGCAGCGAGCATTCTAACTGGTTGTATCACCATCTGGTATGGGGGTGGTGGGGGTGGGGCGGGGGTGTTCACTGCACAGGATCAGAAAAAGCTGCAGAAAGTTGCAAAATCTGCCAGCTCCATCCTGTGCATGAGATATCGCAGCATGGAGAACATCTTCAAAAGTGATGCCTCATCCATCATTAAGAAACCCCCACCACCCAGGAAATATCTTCTTCACATTGCTACCATCAAGGAAGAGGTAAAGGAGCCTGAAGGCACACACTCAACAGTGTCTTCCCCTCCACCATCAGATTTCTGCACGGACATTGAACCCCAGAACACTACCTCAGTATTAATCCGTAAACTTGAAGAATTCTGCAGATGCTGGAAATTCAAGCAACACACATGAAAGTTGCTGGTGAACTCAGCAGGCCCGGCAGTATCTCTAGGAAGGGGTACAGTCGACGTTTCGGGCTGAGACCCTTCGTCAGGACTAACTGAAGAAAGAGCTAGTAAGAGATTTAAAAGTGGGAGGGGGAGGGGGAGATCCAAAATGATAGGACAAGACAGGAGGGGGAGGGATGGAGCCAAGAGCTGGACAGTTGATTGGCAAAAGGGATACGAGAGGATCATGGGACAGGAGGCCCAGGGAGAAAGACAAGGGGGGGGAACCCAGAGGATGGGCAAGAGGTATAGTCAGAGGGACAGAGGGAGAAAAAGGAGAGAGAGAGAGAGAAAGAATGTGTGTATATAAATAAATAACGGATGGGATATGAGGGGGAAGTGGGGCATTAGCGGAAGTTAGAGAAGTCGATGTTCATGCCATCAGGTTGGAGGCTACTCAGACGGAATATAAGGTGTTGTTCCTCCAACCTGAGTGTGGCTTCATCTTCATCATTAATCCCTTTCGTTTTGCACTACTGATAATATATACGCATAATTCTAATAAGGTCTCCTTATTGTAATTTTGTTTTTAGTATTATGCACTACATTGTACTGCTTCCACAAAACAACAAATTTCACAACTTATACCAGCAATATTAAACCTGATTCTGATTCTGAGTTGTGGAAGACGTTGGTGATGCTACACTTGGAGAAGAGCGTACAGTTTTGGTTACCTTGGTACAGGAAAGACTTCATTAAGCTGGAAACGGTGCAATGATTTTCGACAATATTGCCTGAGTTAGAGGGAGAGGTTGGGTGGGTGATGACTTTGTAACTTGAAGCACAGTAGAGTGAGGGATGATCTTATCGAGGAGTATAAAATCACGAAAGGCGTAGATATGGCGAATACTCAGAATTTCTCCTGGCGAAAGGGAATCAAAAGCTGGACAGCATAAGTTTAAGGGCGAGAGGGGTAAGATTAACAGGGACCCTGGGGTCAATTTCGTTACACAGAGGGTGGTGTGTATGATCGGAACGAGCTGCCAGAGAAAGTAGTTGAGGCAGTAAAAATAGTAAGACATTTGGTCAGGCACGTTTCCGTGTTGTGTTATTCTACTACTCCAAGATGAAATAATATATAAATATGTGTGTGCATGCGCATCTTATACGGAACTAGCGCCAGTTCCTGGAAATTTGCGATGAATTTCTCTGCCTAATTTTAATGATTTTTGGGTGGGTGTTTTGCAGCGGATGTTGACAAGTCTCGCAGCGGTGCTGACTTATCGAGCCTAAGACGGAGATCGTGAATTAATTTTAAGATTAAAAAAAAGTTAGACCATCTGTTACAACACACACAAAATACTGGAGCAACTCAGCAGGCCAGGCAGCATCTGTGGAAAAAAAGTACAATCGCCGTCACAGGCCGAGACCCTTCGGCAGGATCTAAAGGTCGATTGCACTTTTTTCCATAGATGCTGTCTGGCCTGCTGAGTTCCTCCAGCATTTTGTTTTCTGCTTGAATTTCCAGCATCTGCAGATTTTCTCCTGTTTGCGATCCGCTACAACGAAGTTAATTTTGCACGATTTAGTCCCTTGGTGTTTCTCTTGGAGTTAAAACCACTTGTTCATACTCTAAAGAGTTCATACTCTAAGCCATAAATGTGAGTGAGTCGGAATACAAGTTGCAACGTGTGAACTTGTAATTTCCCCGGTTACATTGTGACGAGAAAATACAGCTTGCATTTCTTTATCACAGTGTCTGTCCTCGTCTTTCAGAATTTTACCAGCAAAGGGACAAAATAACAAGCTTACAATCATCGCACTCTCAACTCATTTGCACACACAGAGAACTGCATCGAGGACACCTTCAAAACATGATGTCTCAAAAAGGCGGCATCCATCATTAAGGACCCACATCACCCAGGGCAGGCGGAGATATAGGAGCCCGAAGATACACATACAGTTCGGGAACAGCTTCTTTCTGCCCACTTTCAGATATCTAAATGTTTTAAAAATTATTTTAAAAATGTGTTGCTGCCGCAAAACAACAAATTTCACGACATATGCCAATGATATTATGTAAACCGATTTCTGATTTCGTCGATGATGCTTTGCTATACCGCGCGGACGAGTGTCTAAGTGTCGAAGGATACCGCGCGGACGAGTGTCTAAGTGTCGAAGGAGAGACAGGGTTTGGCAGAGGTAAGGAGCGGGCGTCTCGGGCAGCGTTGTCCAAACTCTTTGCTGGGGAGAGGGGCCCCCATTCCTGTTGACAAAGAGCGGCGCGGGCTTTCCATAAAGAGAAGCCACGCTGTTTTTATTTTGCCCTCCAACTCATTTGCTCCACTGAATTCGCCATCCTCCAATTACTGCTCGGTGACCCCTGCCGTCAAAGAACGCCTTCAATTAAGAACAGAACGACATGGAAACTCACTGCGTTCGCGCACACGGGAGAATGAACAATTGGACAAGGTGCCGGAACACTCTGTAGCGCCCGCGGAACCGTAACCCAGCAAGAGTCCGGATTAGAACTGTTTTCTTTCTTTTTTTTTCTCTTTACAAACGCACAAGCCTGCGTGTTGCAAATAGAAAGCCAATCTGTCTCAATAGCTTTGCTTTTTAATTCCTTCCATTCGCCTGTTCAATAGCATCCTTATGCGTCGCTTTTCAAGATGTACGCGTTTAAGGACTTGACTTGCCTTCACTTAATCTTGAAAGTGAAACCTTTTACATCATCTTATTCCATCGACAAATACCCTATCTTGTTCCACTGACCTCATACCGGCACTGTGTGTTGTAAAGGACGCAATTGTCCCTTCCCTGAAAATGGCCATTCTTGGTTTTGTGGCTACACCGGGAACTCGTATGTGACAACATTGGAACGCTGAACTTTCGATGCGTTCTTGGGTCTAAATCCCAACCTCTGGAGCCGACCTATTCAAGAATGGCCTCGTTACGGGAAATGATTCAACTCTTGAGGGATATTTTAAGAGATTAGCTGTAATTTCTCCCTGTATTTTCTTTATGTGTGTAATTTACAGAGCTGGACTTAAATATCCCAAAACCACAAGCAACGTCTTTGATACACACTTTAAAAATCTCACCCAGGAGCGACTTTTGACCATGGCAGGGGGATATCAGTTGAAAGTAGACCGCGGGACTAATGGCCGGAGTGAATGTGTTTTAGATTACCACACGGAATAAGTAAAAAATCGATTCATATTCATGTGTTTACAATTTAAGTCTTCACCCCTGCGTCTTAGTCGTAAGTCGCGGAGTAAATATGAATTTAATTTGCGGTTACATCCATCCCAGGTACACTCCAGAAGTGTTAATTATATTGCTAGTTCTGATTAATGGGCACAGTGATTTCACTAAAGTCCGAGCAATCATAATGGGGCACATTAAAAGTTTACTGACAGCCTCTTAATGAATCTGTTCCCTGAAATAATTCACTACGAGGTTTAATAAATAACGGAGCATTCAGCGGAGAATTGCGTGATATGAACCAGGTATAATCGATTTCTAAATCCTTAAGGAAGTGAATAAGATAAAGTAGAAGAGGGAACCATTTTGGGAGATTGTCAAAAAAGCGCGCGTGTGTGCAACTATCAGCCATTTTAAATTGTCTCATTGACGGTTTAAGCCCATAAGATACAGAAGAAGAATAAGGCCATTTGGCCCATCGAGCAGGCTCCACCATTTCATCATGGTGGATCCATTTTCCCTCTCAGCCCCAATCTCCTGCCTTCTACCCATATCCCTTCACGCCCTGACCAATCAGGAATCTTTCAGCCTCCGTCTTAAATATTCGTAAAGACTTGGCCTCCATGGCCCTGTGTCCAATATTTCGATATTTTCCTTACATATCCGGATTATGTGGGTCAGTTGAGGGTTTAAACTGGTGTGGTGGGGAGATGGTTGGATGGAAAAAGTAGAGGGAGGCTGTGGACATGTGGAAATGGGTGGAGGGTTGGGTTGGATGAGAATGGAGAAGGGTAGGTTTGGGGGAGCCGATCTGTGAGGAAATGAGAGGTGTCAACACTTAGGGTGGGGATAAGCTGCGATTGGGAAACAGAAGAGGTAGGCAGGTTTAGTGGGGGGAGTGGAGAGATGCTGGAGGGGGAATTTGGCTTTGAGCAGGGAGGAGCAATACAAAGTGTGTATTGGCAATTAAGGAGGAATGGAAGGCAAGGAGTAGGGAGTAGAGGGGAGGGAACTGAGAGCTCAAAGAGAAGGAAATGAGGCGTGAGGGGACTGAGGGGGAAGGGGTTTGGGAGAGGTGAAACAGAGGGAGGGAAAGGGACATCGAGTGGGTCAAGAAAGGGTTGGGTGTTGAGAGGAGAATTGAGAGGCAGGATGTAGTCAGACTGTATTTGCTGTGTGCTTCAAGTGTGTGTGTGTGTGTTTGTGTCAATTGCGTTTGTGTTTGTGTGCGTGTGTGTGTGTGTGTGTGTGTGTGCAGTACCGTGCAAAAGTATTAGTCAGATATATACAGCTAGCATGTCTAGACTTTTGCACAGTAGACCTTTGAAACGATTTTATGTATTGCACTGTACTGCTGCCCAAAAAATCCAAATTTCATGGCACGTGTGAGTGATGATAAACCTGATTCTGATATGGGTCCCTATTGTGGGCCGAGAATGGGAAGGGGGCAGGGAGAGGAGAATCATGGTTGTGAAATGGGGAAGGGAGAGGGGAAGGAGCAGGAAGTACTAGAGATACACCCAGAAATGATTAATAAACCAATTGTTTGGAATGAAATGACTCTACCTGGTGTCTCAGGGCCTGGGTGTATCTGTACCTTCTCTGCCTCTTGTCCCACATGCCTGTTGTGGTATCTACCCTCACCATTCCCAACCTCCTTTGCTCTCGCCAGATTTACAAACTTACTCTCCACTCCATGTTGACAAATATAGTACTGTGCAAAACTCTAAGGCACCCTCTATATATAAATGCCTAGGACTTTTGCACAGTACTCTGTGTGTGTGTGTGTGTGTGTGTATTCATGACCCACTGTGTATAGTCATAGTCATAGTCATACTTTATTGATCCTGGGGGAAATTGGTTTTTGTTACAGTTGCACCATAAATAATTAATAGTAATAAAACCATAAATAGTTAAATAGTAATATGTAAATTATGCCAGGAAATAAGTCCAGGACCAGCCTATTGGCTCAGGGTGTCTGACCCTCCAAGGGAGGAGTTGTAAAGTTTGATGGCCACAGGCAGGAATGACTTCCTATGACGTTCTGTGTTGCATCTCGGTGGAATGAGTCTCTGGCTGAATGTACTCCTGTGCCCAACCAGTACAGTATGTAGTGGATGGGAGACATTGTCCAAGATGGCATGCAACTAATCACATGCAGCAGAACCTGATTTTCCATTGCGAGGTCCCTCTTGCCACTGGATTTCATGCTGTCACACTTGATTAGTAGCTGGTGTCTATTGGCCATCCCATCCTACAACTAAAACATACGCAAAGACAGCTTCTGTTCCCCACAACTCCTCTTCCGTGCCAAATCCCAATGATCTCCAATTCCCCAATTCTTTCAAAAAATATCTATATCTGTCTTAAATATCTTTACTTAAATATCTAGCCGGTTTCCTCCGGTGCTTTGCTTTCCTCCCACAATGCAAAGGTGTACTGGTTAGTAGGTTAATTGGTCATTGTAAATTGTCCTGTGATTGGGCTAGGGTTAAATGGTTGGGTTGCTAAGTGTTGTGGCTTTTTGGGCTGGAATGGCCTGTTCCCCTCTGTATCTCTAAATTAAATAAAAAGAAATTGAAAATAATTTTAAAAAAACTTGAAAATAAGTAAACCATTGTTTTTCAGAACAATTTGAATAGAATTAACTACAAATCAAACCATGCATTCTCAAAAACTGCATTTAAAAACAAACAAGTTGAATCTTTCTTGGGGGGTCCTTCATGAGTATGTTAGTTAATTCGCTCTATTTGAGCAGGAGGGAAGGGAGCAATAAAAATTAAGATGACTTTGAATAATAGTGATACCCTGTTCCAAAAGCAGTCATATTTTAACCTGTTCATTCTGAATCCACAGCGGACTCTTATTTATATACAGGATGTGGCTGTCACTAGATTGTTTGCTGGGAAGCTGGTGTTAAGTCACTTTTGCCTCCGCTACAGTGTGTCTGGTGATGATCATTACACAATGTCTTTGGGTAGAAACTAATATTTACAAGTCAGTGTGACTTGGAGGGGAACTCACTAGTACAGAGATTCTCAGATGCCTGCTTCCCTTGTCATTCTGGGAAGGAGATACTGTTGACGTACATAAAACATAAACTACAGAACACTACAGGCTCTTCAGCCCACAATGTGGTGCTAACCTTTTAATGTTAATCTGTCATAGCCCTCCATTTTTGTTTCATCATGTGCCTGTCTAAGAGTGTCTTAAATTTGCCTAATGTGCCTGCCTCTACCACCACCCGGGCAGCATGTCCCATGCACCTACCAATCTCTGTATTGAAAATTTACATCTGACATACTCCTCCTTTCCTCCAATCACCTTAAAATGCTACTACAGACTTGTTTCACATTGTGTTTTCTTTTTCACTAATGTTGTGTTTTACATGGTGTTTTATTCACTGTCTTGTATAATTTATGTACTATTTGTGTCCTGTGTGTTGTCTGTACCTATGAACCTATGATGCGGCCATAAACAAGTTTTCACTCTACCTTTACCTCACCTTACTTACACATGACAATAGACATGACTGAATTTGATCCAAACAGCAAGCCGGACATAGGTGTCAGAGCATGAAGTGCAACCCACCCCTACTCTACCTTGTCCAGCCAGACAGCACCTTCCAGCTGGCTTTCAGAGATATTTGCAGGTTAAATCAGTGAAAAAGATAAACAATGTTAAGTACATTTATTAACATATAAATCAAAAAATAAACCATGGAACAGTTTATATTTACCTTCTTTTATGAGGGTGTGCGAACCCATTGAAATGACTAAGGTAACACACACAGAATACTGAACAAGCCAGGTAGCATCTATGGAGGGGAATAAACGGTTGATATATTGGGCCAAGAAACATAAAACAGGCCAACCAGATGACATGAACAATAATTTCTCCAACTTCTAGTAATTTCTGCCCCCTTCCTCCTTCTCTCTTTTTTCATTCCCCATTCTGGTTAACCTCTCATCCCTTCCCTTCTGTTCACATGCTTATCACCTCTCCCTGGTGCCCCTCATCCTTCCCTGTCCTCCATGGTTCGCTGTCCTCCTCATCTCTTTACCTCCCCCAGCTATCACCTCTTAGTCTCCATGGAAACGAAAGGAGGAGGGTCCAATTATCCAAGGGACTGGAGTCTATGAAGGAAGTTTGTTCCTTCAGGAAAAACAATGAGGAGACAGAAGCAAAAAAGGGAACCAGATAGGAAAAAAAAAACTGCAGAAAATATTAGCTTTCACTATATCTGTGTGAATCATGCCAGATTGGGAGAATTGTTTCACTTCATCCAGCTCCTCAACCTGGACTCAGTCTAACTGCAGGGGTTCGGCAATTGCCTGTGCTGTCTTTTCTCTGTCTGCTGCTGGCAATAAACCACTCTGCTATTAGTTGGCCACAGGAACCAAACAGAACCAACAAAGTACAACAGTGTCCGTAAGTATAGGATCAATTCTTCACACTGGTTGGACTGACCATACCATAATCCGCACATAACAGAATCCAGAACTTTGGATCCAATCAGGAAAAGTGTGAAGTGATTCACTTCGGAGGGTCAAACTTGAAGGCAGATTACAAGTTTAATGGGAGGATTCTTAGCAGTGTGGAGGAACATAGGGATCTTGGGGTCCATGTTCATAGATCCCACAAAGTTGCTCCAAAGGTTGATGGGGTGGTTACGAAGGCATACAATGTGCTGGTCTTCATTAGCCATGGGATTGGGTTCAATAGCCATGAAGTAAAGTTGCAGCTCTATAAGACTCTGTTGAGAGCACATGTGGAATATGGTGATCATTTCTGGTTGGATGTGGTAGCTTTAGATAGACTGCAGAGGAGATTTACCAGGATGCTGCCTGAATTAGAGAGCAGACCCTGCAAGAAAAGGTTGAGCGAATGAGCTAGGGCTTTCCTCTGTGGACTGAAGGAAGATGATAAGAAGCATTGATAAGTGTGAACAGCCAGAAACGTTTTCTCAGGGTGGAAATGTCTAATACAAGAGGTATTTAAGTTGATTGGAGGAAAGTATTGGGGGGGGGGGGTTGTCAGATGTAAATGCCGGGGGTGGTGGAAGAGGATGATATATTAGGGAAAAATAAGAATCTTGGATAGGCACGTGGATGAAGAAAAACGGAGGATTACGCAGGAGGATTGATCTTAGAATAAGCTAAAAGGTGAACAAAGATCCTGTTGTTCTATAGCAATTCCCAATATTGTAATCAGGTTTTCTTTCCTGTTTCCAAGTCCTAATTTGGTCCCTTGGCCTGATTGGGGTATTTCACGCGGATATTTTTAGAAATTTACACAGAAAAGAGGGTTGATATGGAAAAAAAGAATTCTGATGGTGAAGATTTTCTGAAAAAAATCTGTTCCTGTTGCTGAAAAAAAACTCCACGTTGCCGTAAAAGTCGGAGATATTCCGTTGCTTTTCCCGTTAGTGGGAGGGCTTTATTTTTGTGGGACTGCGTTCGCGAAGTACCCAATGCCGAAAACCACAATCGCTTCTCCGAATGCATTGCGTTCTCTTAATATAGACTTTCGTCTGTTTTAATGTGCACACATTGCAGCAAAAAGCGTTTAATGGGAGGTACGGTGTACTGGACAGAATGAGACGTGAACCCTGAAACCGGGTTAGGTTGAGATCCGGAAAGAGGCAGGCTCACATGCTTGAAATCAATCAAATCATCTCATTAATCGGATCAGTGAGTCGTACAATATAGAACCAGACCCCTCGACCCACCGAATTTCTGCTGTTCATCATTTATACTCATCTTACACTTTCTCTTCTCCCCACTTTCCCTTGAACTACTCCCAGACTCTACCTCTCACCTGCACAGTACACCCAGTTTACAAGTTGCATACTGATTTCTCACATTCCAATCAGACTTATAACCTCCCCCCCCCCCGCTATAGAGAATTAATTCCCTGATGGGAAATTAAGCTTCTATGGACTCAAAATCCGCGCGGAACTTTACACGTATATTACGCGGAATTTGGGATGGCACGGTAGCGTGGCGCCAGTGACTGGGGTTCAGTTTCCTCCTCTGCCTGTATCTTCTTCCCATGTGGGTATCCCCCCCACCACATCCCAAAGACATACTGGTTAGGGTTAGTAAGTTGTGGACATGCTATTTTGGCGCCGGAAGTGTGATGACGCTTGCGGGCTGCCCCCACAAATCCTTGGATTATTCTGGTTGCTAACGCAAAGGAAGCGTTTCACTGCATGCTTCGATGTAGACATGATGACTAAAGTTAACCTTTCAATCTTTATCCGACAGTAATTTACATCAGTGCTAAGTATAGACGGCGAAAATCCTAGATCAAGTTGATGGATGTATCCTGCGAAATTTATATCGAAATATTGTATTGAAATATTGCAGAAATTCACTTTGCGGTCGTTTCTTGCGGATCCAGGGAGTTTGAAGGCATCGTAACCGAGTTCCAAATCCAGCTACAGATTCAGATTTATTTATCACATGTGCATCGGAACACACAGTGAAGTGCCTCTGTCCCCGCCAGTCCAGCAGGGTTCCGTGCAGACAATTTGTGTCGATGCTCAAAATAGACTGTCACCTTGTCACCATTTTCTAGGCATCCGTCAAGGTACAGCAGTAGCTTGAGAGTAAACCATGCAAATTTACTCGCCAGGAAATATGAGAGAGGCTGTGGTCCATGACAATCATAGAGCGAATAACGATTTATTGGGGGGGGGGGTGGGAGAAATTTATCACCGATGTCATCCTAGCGGGCCAAATGGCCTGTGTTTGACCCGTGAACCTTTTGCCTTGGTGTTTGAATTTGAAGGCAGGATCCTGTACGCGCCGTGATTTTCCTAATTAAATATTCTTCCCATATAATTAACCAGATCAGATTGCGCCTGTTAGTTTTCGCTGTGTTTGCAGTTTCATAATTATGAATATGTTGGATATTTTACAATGACGAGGCGATTCGAAGCTGGTTAAAAAGAAGAGTCGCATCTCAATTGTTAAAGGAATATGTTTTTCTGAAATATCAGTAGGACGTTCTGCGGACAATAATCCTTACTATCACAAAACACTAAAATCGAAGAAACACAGACCTTGCATTTTAAGAAGTAAACCGACTGCAGCTTCTGCATAATTATATTAAAATTGTAAAGTGAATGAGGATTACTGCAGTGCAAATTTTCCTCAAATATTGCATCTTATGACATCTTTTGTTAGAGGGATCGGTAAGATATTCAAATCAACAAACTTCTAACAAAATTTCTTACTTTGGAAGTGCTGCAGACATTTCGGGACGATAAAAGCAACACACATAAAAGTTGCTGGTGAACGCAGCAGGCCAGGCAGCATCTCTAGGAAGAGGTGCAGTCGACGTTTCAGGCCGAGACCCTTCGTCAGGACTAACTTCTTTCAGTTAGTCCTGACGAAAGTTCTCGGCCTGAAACGTTGACTGTACCTCTTCCTACAGATGCTGCCTGGCCTGCTGCGTTCACCAGCAACTTTTATGTGTGTTGCTTGAATTTCCAGCATCTGCAGAATTCCTGTTGTTCGGGACGATAAAAGTCGTTTTGAGAAATGTAAGTTAGTTTTTAATTTCAATACTTTCCTTCTTATAAAGCCAAGATGTTTTTTAATTCCAAAATCTTTAACTCCCCAAATAGGCTATTGGATAGAAATATATACTTGGTACAAAGCGCTGATGAAATCAGAAAATGATTAGTTTTACTTTATATTCTAGTATTTGGACTGTCAGATGAGTCATAATTTAGAGAGATGTACAGACAAGATATACCTTAGTGTATTCGATTTTGCATCAAGAAAATAAAATAATATAGATTTAGAGATTTTAATATCGATTAGAACTTATTATCTAATAAGGATAAAGCATGTTACCTTCCCGTTTGGAAGATGCAAAAGTTTCGTTGTTTAAAACTCACAATTCCACTAATAAAACGTGTTCAATGATTCCAAGTCACCTTGTAGTGAACTGCCTAATCGTTCTTTAATTAAATTAATACATACTCATTATACGGAATCACCGCAGAGGAAAATGATTTTTTCAGTGGTCATTAGTACACTAAAATTGTGACGGCTGAAAAGAGGCGTTTAGCAGGGGAGAGAGAGAGACAGAGGGGGAGACAGAGTGCGTGTGTGCGTGTGTGAGACAGACAGACAGAGGGGAAGAGAGAGAGAGAGAGAGAGAGAGAGAGAGTGTTAGAGAGAGAGCATAAAAATTGGTCCAGCTTATAGAAATCAAATTTACTTTGCAGAGCGAATCCGATACATCTCGCTTTTTAAAAAAGATAGATATTAAGAGATCAGGCGTCGAAGCTAACGGGTGCATCAAACCAATTATAAAATATTATTGACAGATTCCTAGTGGTTTCTATACAGTACTTAGTTTTTTCGACTCTGCGAGAAGTCATATTTCTCTTATAATTAATGGCTTCAGCGGTTTTTGCATAAAATCTATTTTTTTACAAACTGAGAAGTTACACAAATGGAAAGTGAAATTGAAAAAATGATAAATATTTATATGCATTTACTATAACAACTTATATACAATTGTTCTTAAACATTTTGAAAACAGTTATATTTGTAGCACATTTCATTCAGAATTCTTAAAGGAACGGAAAGCATAAAACACTTAGTTATGAATAAACGTCCCATATGGACGATTGAATTCAGCTCATTAGGTTTACCAGTTATTTTGATCTATTTACCTTTTAAGTACCTCGTATAGCGACAGGAGTTTATAGAGTTGCAGAGTATAATTGGGAAATACGTAACAAATTTAAGGGCAGGACAAAAGGAACATGGTTAATGATCCAACATTAAGGCATTCCCTTAAGATGAAATGTTAAACGCGTTTCAACTACCTGAAGTTTGATTAATGCTGTAAGCATTGCGCCAGATCTCCATTTTATATGTTGCAACCATTCCCGGTTCTGACAACCAAAGATTGTGTTGAAAGTGAACCGTAATTCTAGCAGACCCCGTCGGAAAATTCACTCATTGTTTGGCTCATACAGATTAATTTAAGCTTGCAACTGAATTGAAGACCGATACTGTTCAATGACTCCGTCAGCCAGCCACTCAATTCGTCATGTTCTGGAATGAGACCAGTTAAATCAGTGATAAGGGGAATGGACCCTTAATAAACATAGTCGCGTAGTTAATTTTCTTTTTAACTTTATATCGCGCGGAATCCCAGGCAGTTGACCCCACTTACGCTGCCGGTGGTATTTTATTGGAGCCTTGGGTAATAAATGCTACCGCTCTCCGATAGGTGGCGGTGTTGTGCGCGCTGCGTCTTTACTCTTCTATTCAGTTCGCGGACAACTTCGAAAACAGTTGTGCTGATTTTCTAAAACCCAGTCAAGTTCGATTCTTATCCTTTCTGCCTTTTCTTTGGTTCATTTGCGACGGACACCATCTATATTGCTTTAAGAACCATCACATTTCGCTTTGAGGCATCTATTTATTACTGGAACTTTAAACACATAGTATACTTTCTTTTTAAAGCATGTCTTATCTCACTTTGAGTGGACAATGGCGGGATATTTAAACGTACTTAGATCAGCTTTACAGTCGACATGGAACTTCTGTGCACGCACAGTATTTTACGTCAGTTTCTTGATAGAGCATAGAAGCACAGCTCAGGAACAGGCCCCACGGCCCACAATGTTGTGCTGAACCAATTGAATTAGCAATCAAAAGGCCAACTCAACTAATCCTTTATACCTACATAATGTCCATATCCTTCTCATTCTTGTGCCGATCTAAGCATATCTTAAGCGTCCTGAATGTATCTGCCCCTACCACCAGCCCCAGCGGCACATTTCAGACACTCACCACACTGTGTGGGGAAAAAAACTTGCCCCTCACATCTCCTTTGAAATTGCCCCTTCTCACCTTAAATGCACGCACCCTGGTATTAGACATTTAAAATTAGACATTGATGAGTTCAAAAACGTTACTATTAAACAAAAAATAAAATCGGGGATATGTCATCCCGTATACTCAGTTCCCTATCAAATGCAAAAAAAAATTCTCAGGCTCTGTTCACACATTTGGCGGGAAATTTTGATGAAACTCCTCTGTGTGTATTTTGAATTATTCGGAGTCGCCCTTCGAGGCTTTCTGACGGCTGAGTACTGTAGATAATGGCAACAAATTGATCATAAGTCAACGATATTTAACAGGGATATTGTAAAGTTAAAAAAAAGACTCATTATAACTTGACACACTACCTGGAATGTTTTCCAATCATGTTCCCCGTGTCCCTGTATAATTGTTCGTGCTTTTCATTACATGGGTAATTCCTTTGAGACGTACTGAGTGTTTGGGGTGTATGTGATCGAACTGAATCAGAACCAAGTTTAATCATCACTTGGCATATGTCGTGAAGTATATTTTTTTGCGGCAGCAGTACATTGCAATACATAATAACAAAAAAACTATGAATTATATTAAGAAATAGACTATACATGTGTTTGTGTGTGTGTATGTGTATATATATACCTTATACTTTATTGTCGCCAAACAATTGATCCTAGAGCGTACAATCATCACAGCGATATTTGATTCTGCTCTTCGTGCTCCCTGGAGTACAAATCGATAGTAAATATTAAAAAATTAAATTATAAATCATAATTAGAAAATAGGGGAAAGTAAGATAGTGAAAAAAAACCGAGAGGCAGGTCCGGATATTTGGAGGGTACGGCCCAGATCTGGGTCAGGATCCGTTCAGCAGTCTTATCACAGTTGGAAAGAAGCTGTTCCCAAATCTGGCCGTACGAGATATATATACACATATACACATTATAATATATTATAATTATATTATAATATATGTAATATATACAAATATGTAGTGGGGAAAAAAGAGTAAAAAGAAAAATAAGTGAGGTCATGTTCATTATCCATTCAGAAATCTGATATCAGAAACCTGCAAATATTTTCCCCCAACATTTTGAATGTTTAATATAGACAACATTAATTTATTTATTGTAAAATACATCATCTTTGCAAATCAGACGCACTCATATCCATGGCTGTTTCCATTTTGACTAACAGATTTTTAATGAAGCCCTTTGACTATGAGGAGGTGCAATTTAAAAGCAGCAGATCCACCCGCGCAGAAATGCCGTCTGATGTGTCAGTGCGTGGAAAGAAACTGTTTACATTTTACAGGAATTTACGGTCTCGGAGCGGAGACAGAAGACGGCGCCCGTGCCCTGGTAATTAACGCCTGGAATTTCAGACAACGCCAGCCTCCGATATCCTGCTTCCCCCACCCCCTCTACTCCTCCCCTTACCACCCCCCTTCGCCTTTAATCCAAATATTTGGGGGAACGTAAGTGATAAGGACATTTGCACTCCTGAAAGGGATACTGAAATTCCCTTTGCAACATGACGTATCAGATTTAAAACCATTCAAGCCATGCTCCCTTCTCGCTGCTGGCACCAGGGAGGAAGAACAGGAGCCTTAGGCCCCGTACCACCAAATTCAGGCACAGTTACTACCGACAACCATCACGCTCCTGAACCGACGTGGTTCACTCACGCCAACACCCATCTGATCCCACAAACCATTGGCTCACTTCCAAGGACTCTGCGGCTCCTGCTCTCAATATCGTTTATTACTTGGTTATAAATTGCTATTATTTGCGCAACTCGATGTCTTTTGCAAATTGGATGTTTGTTGTTTGTTGTTTGTGTGTAGTTATTCTAACGTGTTTCTTTGTATTTATTGAGTTGACCGCAGGAAAATGAATCTCGGGATAGTATATGGTGACATATATAAGACCAAAAGACATTGGAGCAAGATTAAGCCATTCGGCCCATCGAGTATGCTCCAGCGTTCTATCCTGGCTGATTTATCAGCTCTCTCAGCCCCATTCTTTTGCCTTGCCCCGTCATCTTTGACGTCTTGAGTAATCAAGAATGTGTCAACCTCTGCTTTAGAAATATGTACGTTGATAATACATTTACTTTGAACTTTGAAACCCCAACCCACTAACTACACCGCTACCCCACCCACCACCTCCCTGTCAGTCCCCTGATGTACAGACACTCCTGCGCTTAACGTCACTTTATGGACATATAAACAATCTATGTATATAAACTCTCTTATGTATTTATATTCATTGTGCTTTTTTATTATTGTCTTTTTTTTTCTTATTGTGTTATTTTGGTGCTGCATCGGATCCAGCGTAACAAGCATCTCGTTCTCCTTTACACTTGTGTACTGGAAGTGACATGAAACAATCTGGAATCTCGGACTAAGAAACGACCTATTCGTTCCTCCAGCCGTTTGCAATGGAGGTGGAAAATTAACCAAAAGACAAAAACAAAAATCCTTTATGAGAACATTAGTTTTTGCCGACTCATGGTTCACAGTTGCAAGGTTTTGTTTCTCGGAACTCACCAATGCCTCAGCACCGGTGCTTCCAGGTGCTACTGTGAGGCACTCATTCATTAACGGTGGAGTTAGTGCTTAGTAATGTCTTAAATTCGTAAACAGGCTCGGACCTCACACTTCTCTACAATTTACACCTGCGGGAAAATCCACAGGCCCGCTGTTTCGCACTGCAGCCGCACTGACAGTTCAAACAATTAGGTTCACCTTGATTTTAAAATCGGATGCGTGGAGGGGCATTGTAATATCCGGGTTCAGTCTTGCCCTGCACGGCAACTGAGAACCTCTTCCACTTGAAATCACAGCGCACGCAAAGAGGGCCAAACGCTTCCTTTCAGGGGCCGCTTCGCTCGCCCCTTTCCCATGGCCCTGAACACTTTCCCTCATCAAGTAACTGGCCACCTCCCTTTTTGAATGTTAATAGTAAACGCGCACCCGGCTGGGTTTTTCGTTCATGGGCGCCGCAAGACCGAAGCACTCGGCAAAGGCGCGATGGACTGGCCAGTCGGCGCGCCGGCTCGGGAGCTTGACAGGGGGAGGAAAGGTTAGGATCACGCTCTCTGCCCAGTCACGTGCGTCCTTTCTTGTGTGATGTGTTTGCAATGGATACAGTGTTGTCCCCCCCCCACCCCCACCCCCACCCCCACCGCTACCTTTCAGTCGCCTTAAAGACCGGTAACACAAAGCGCTGTATCACGATACTGATTTGGAAACTAGCTACACGAACGTTGACTTCCATTAACACAAATATGTTGGCACTACGAAGAAGGCATTCCAGCGTGATAAGTTAGGAATGGGGCAATCGAGCTTCTTAAAGCAGGATCGATATCTGGTACCCCAGATATTGGACCATAAGGCTAATTCTTTACACGGGAGACATTCGCAAACTAAGACCTGTAAGGTGACGATAAGTGTCATATTAAATGATGGCAGTGATATGGGCCCTCCCAGCTTACAATAATTACATTTCTAAAGAACGTATAACCCGCGCTTGCTTTTATTTTGGGAATGTGCTTTCCGCAGTAAATTAAGTCTGAGGCGCGCTCGCGGCGCCTGGCAGCGTTTATTTCTCCGCGTGAACTGGGCACCTTGCATGATCACCATTTCAGAGAGGGGGAAGAAAAAGGAACGAGTCGGAAAATTGCCGAAATTCCTAGACTTTTAAAGTGAGACCAGTGGCTGTAAAACAGCGTTTATTTGAGAGCGAGTCTTAACAACAATTACGTTAACTGAGCAAGGTCGTAGATACAGATCTGCAAAAGCTGCCTTACATCGAGTATATCCAGCGGGTGTATATCGCTGTCTTTAAATTAATTGCTTAGTAGGAAGTCTGGGATTTATAAGGGTCACGCAAATATTCTTTTCTTTTGTAGTTATAACAGATATAGTTGTAATTATTGGAGTCGCGGTGATTATGTGGCATTCTTAACAGATTTTGTGTAAAATGTATATTATATCAGTAGATTAGTTCCCAGTTTGAAGGATCTGACTCGCGGGATTTGTCCGTCTCTGACGCTTACGGTAACAGGCACGTGAGATAACGTGTAAACAGTGCAGTGACATTTACAATATGACCACATTTATTTATTTTATAGAGGTTGGCTAAAATCTCTTCGTACCGGTTCTGTGAGGATATGTCATTCTCCGCTTTCCATGCCCGGTCCAAAAGGGAGAAAAGGCAAATCCAATCACAGACAAAAAGAGATTCTACAGAGGCTGAAAAATCCAGAACAACACACACACACACACACACACACACACACACACACACACAATGATGGAGGAACTCAGCAGGCCAGGCAGCATCGATGGAAATGAATAAACAGTCGACGTTTTCGGGCCGAGACCCTTCCTCAGGGCTGTTTCTGATCCAGATGTGTATCCCTAATCTGCAATACCCAGTTCCAGTCAATTCTTGATCCATAGGATTTAATCCGGACATAGCTCATAACAGCAGACACATATCCAAAGATAAATGTTCCCCAATCGCACGCTCACTGGCTACAACCACAACTTGCCCCCTGCACCCCCGACGCCGTCTGATCAAGAGCAGTTAGCTTTTTTCAACTGGCATTCCTCTATGTAAACTAAGCTCTGCATTTGGTATTTGGCCTCTTTTTTTTTGGTTTCAGTTTGAATCACTGAATGTATAATAGCACAAATTTACTCCGCCGAGCTTTGAACTGGAAGATTATAACTGTAGTTTACAGTAAACCCGATCCTAGTATAATCCCAATCAAAGCATTTCAGCTCTAAGAAAATAATGCATTTGTCAGCATCCAACGTTTTGTGTACGGATAGATGCCAAACAGGAATATATTCTTTACGTTCAATATTATCTTCATGTTGTACTTGCTGTAAGCACAATTTCCCTTAAACATTTATTGTATTCTTTTCTCTGAAATCGGAGGCTTCAATTAAATAATAATTATATTGGTTCGTGAATATTTTATCTACCTGAGCAGACGCGGACAACGTTCCAGTATGACTGTCGTTTCCAGACACCCCCCTCTAAGTAAAAATAAAACACAAACTCAAACTGACTGGAATCTGAAATGAAAAAAACCCCCAGAAAATATTGGAACTATTTGGTAAGCCAGGCAGCAAGTGTAGGAAGTTAACGTTTAAGGTCTAATAACCCTTTTGACGACTTTGAAGCATTAACTTTATTTCCCTTTCCGCGGATGCTGCCTGAACTGCCCAATCCTCTTCAACCCCTTTGTAAACTAGACTTGAGGTGTTGTCAAGGATCCGTTTTGAATTATCTACTTTACTTAAAGGACGTGTTGGGAAATGGGCGAACCCAGTTGCAAATTGGGAGAATGCAGCCCGCAGTATTTCATTATACTGTACCTCGACAAGCAATACGGTGACTGACGTGGGGGAACAGAAGCAAACTTGATGCCGATTTTAACTACTTTTAAGTTCTGCAAACTCGATTAACGGGATTGATATTTCCAAAGGCAGAATTGAGACGGGGGACGACCGCCGCGCCTATACGTTATATATGACATCAGCACTCCCATGAAATGTTATCACTTTGTAACTTTAACCTCGCTGAACCCTCCCAATGTCGCCTTTAGACTTTATACACCACTTACTCCTAAATCTTAATCCTCGCACGATCTCTTTACATTCACCTCACTAACCCGAAGCGGCGCACGGCAGTTTAGTATACAGTACCTGTGAGAATGGGCGCAGTCTTTACGCAGCGTTTGGGAATGCAGGAAACCTCGCAATTGTGTTCACCACAAAAGGTTATTCTCAGGAGTTTTAAATTAAATTCGACCTGACACTTTCTAGAAAACGAAATGCTCTTAGACTACCCTTTATAAAGGCGTGAACTGCTTCACGCCTTTATATCGAATAGACTACATTACTGGAGTACACTTTCTACTGGCCTTCCAAAGCAATCCATTGAAAAACTTCAAACCATTTAGAACGCCACTGGCGGGTGTTTTTTAACTCAAACCAGGATGAGGGAGAACATAACTCTCGTCCTAACTACTCTGCATTCGCTTCATGTATCTTTGAGAATTGATTTTAAAGTTCTCTTACTCATTTTCAAGCTCTCAAAGGTTTGGACCGGAGTACATCACAGAATCGTTTTCGTTTCACAATCCTGCTCGGGTTCTCAGGTCTTCTTCCGCCGGACTCTTAAATTTAAACAATCTCCCTCAAAAGTCAGCCTTTCTGAACTGCGCTCCTAAACTGTGGAACTCAATACCTAAAACTATAAGGGATGCAGACTCAGATCTTAGACGCCAGCTCAAAAACTATTTATTTAACCTTGCTTTTAGCTAGTATGTTTTGTCTTTTATTTTCATATTCGCACTTTATGCCATTGTTAAGCACTTTGAACTACGTCGTCTGTATGAGAGTGCTCTATAAATAGGTTATTATTCTCTATAACTGCATGTGGAAATGTTGCATTTATTATTCTATATCGCGAACTGATTCATTCAGAATTTGAACGTGGCGGTAGTAACTGAAACGACATTCACGTTTCCACGGTCGTGTTTACACCCAGACCCCTGCATGATATGTTTATTGATATCTCACTATCTGTACAACAATGTCTGAATCTATGTAGTTCTGCATGAAACATGAGCGTTATCCATTCTACACTCCACGGAAGCACTAAACATAGATATGTTTAACGAAATTATAGACCCCTTTTTATCAGGTTCTAATCTCTAATTATTTAGATGCACGTGATATTTGGATCGTAAATTTTATTATGTTTTTATTTTTAATTACACTTATATGCGCGTGTTTGTACCCCAGTGTGATGTATTGAGGTGCAAATCTCTGCCTGTTATTGAGTACGTGTCTATCAGTTTCTGAGTAGAATTATAATTATCTGGATCCCTTGATGGGCCTACATGCATGATAACCATTAACTGGTGAACGAAAATATAGAGACTTGAAAGAGAAGGATAACTAAATTGACAATTAGATGTTTATTAGGGATCGCTAATAGCATTGGTCCAATGTCGATTCTGGGCAAGCTTTATTTTTCAAACATATCAAAAGAAAGTTTTAATACGCTTATTAAGCTTACTGTGCCATTGTGTTTTTTATGCTGCATCGGATCCGGCGCACAATCATTTCGTTCACTTCTATACTTGTGTACTGACGAACGACAATAAACAATTTCGAATATTTCATTGCTATTTATTTATATTTACATTTGCACAGTTTGCTGTCTTCTGCACCCTGGTTGATCTTCATTGATTTGCTGAGTACACCCGCAGGAAAATGAATCTCAGGGTTTTATGTGGTGACATCTATGTAGTTTGATAATAAAATTTACTCTGAGAGAGTTAGACTTTGAATCTTGAATACAAAATAGCAAGCGAATCACAAGATTAACGAAACTTTTATGCCAGCACACTCTGAAATGCAAGTACATTTAACATAGAATAAGATATGCATAGATAAAACCTTTAATTTCAGAGGTGCGTTTAAATTTCAAGTGACAAGATTATCTTTTTGGTTGTCTATTGAATAAACGAAGCCAAAGCTACATTATCGTGCTCTAGTGCTCTAGTGGTGAGTTTGCCACTAGATGTCACTAGTTACTGTTGTAAATAACATACTATACAACAGGGTGTTGCCGCATAAGTTAGAGTAGTTGGATAAAGTTAACGCTAGTTGAACCTGGTTGCTTCTTTCCAATGTTGCTATTAATTTGACCTCTCTGTAAGTATGGGCTATTAATGTAGGGAAATTAATTCTACAAAAGTACAACAAATGCGATACTGGAAATCCAAAGCAATAGTCTGATGAAGGGTCTCAGCTGTTTACTCTTTTCTCTAGATGATGGCTGGCCTCCAGCATTTTGTGTGTTGCTAGTCTAGTTTAAATATTTGGTGGTGGAATACATGAGCTTGCCTACCTTGTTCAGTTCCATGTTTACTTAAAACGAAAAATGTAATAACTAACATTTAAAAAGTACTTGGTTACGTTACTAAATCATAAAAATACAATCATATAAGTCAAGACGTTGAAATTTACAACATGGTTAGAAAATACAATAAATTAGGCTTAATTTTCGTTAAATTCTTTCAACTTTATTTCAAGGTTACAGGATCTCGATTGTTCTGCTTAAATTAGGTTCTTCAGCCACATTCCAGTAAGCCATCAGACATGCAGCACACACGGGATAAGTTTCCAAGTTACAGTTACTCTTCCAGATAGAATTGGTCTGGACGGAAACTTATACCAGGAAGTCTTTTATTATTATCATCTTTATGTATTTCCTTGCAATACTCATTTTTGGTTCTGGCTTCAAAATTCCTAATTTTGAAATTCCTATGTTCACCCATTAGTAACGGGACTCCCATAATTAACAAATGATTAATTTTAACGACCGCTCTGTTTCAGTATAACTTTTTCGTCCAACTTGGCAAACGAACAACGCATTTCGATATTCGACGTGGTAAAAGAAACGGCGAGTGTCCATGTATCTAATTGAACTTACAATTATAACAAGGATTTTGCTTTGTACCCAATAAGGCTTAATATTTTTTTTCCGAGCAGTTTCCAGACTGCCCAGGTAGCCGGGGAGACGTTAAATAAAGAATAAAGGGCTTGGCTCTAATTCTGATTGATTTCACCATCTGTCTAACTTTCATGAAGAATAAGCTGTCTGAAGTTTGATAATTATTATAGTCGATTGAAACCACCGTGATCTCACGTCCCAATGTCGAACAAATAAAGATTAAGTATTCAATATATCATTAGGCATGCTAACAATTATTGGTGTCTAGCGTTTTTCCGAAAGAAATGGAAGAAAATGGACTTAACAGACCGAGGGGTCATTGGGTGTCAGAACTGAACGTTTAGCAAAACCAACAGAACTATTAGGGAGCTAATAGAACTGACCATCGCGACCAACAGACGAGGACTAAATATTAACCCATTTAAAGTAATCGAGGCCCGATTGCGGGCCAAGTCTTGGCAATAAAACATTCTGATTCGTTCACATTATATTTCTGTATCGGGGTCACCAAGTGACTATATACTATTCCGATTTGGATTGCCATTCCGCGATGTTCCCATATTCCTCGTCTGCTCCGTCTCTCATAATAGGTGCAATGAAAATACGTACAGTGCAGCTCACACAGAATGCTGGAGGGACTCTGCAGGTCAGGCCGCATCTATGGAGAGGAATAAAGAGTCGACGTTTCGGACCGAGGCCCTACATCAGGACTATATACATGGCAATAGATACAGTTTATTTTAATTCAACAAGTGTACTCAGGTCAAACGAGGCGGCAAAACCTGAAACGTCCCAACGGCAAATAAAGTGAATTATTATTGATCAACATTGTTGCTCCAATGAACATTGATTTTAATTTAAAATAAACATATCATTTTGCCTTTTGCAATATTATTTTACTATTACATAACAGTTTAGGAAAATGCATATTAGACAATGAACAAAAAGAGCCGTGGAGAATACAACCATAAAGCGCAATGCATATCAGATAAAAATCAATCACATGTGAAACATGAAATTACAGTTGGAAAAGGCGTGCAAACAAGTGGACCATAAAATGTGAAACTTCCACTGCCTCGAAAATTTCACCTGTTATTAGCCTATATCATTGTTTAATCCGCATTTAAATTACTTCAAACATTATTTAAAATATCACTCTCCAGTCCTTAAATATTTATGACATCATATAAAGCATTAAAGATTTTTTTTCATAGCAGTTTTCTGAATCGGTAGTACCGTGAAATGGTTGGAATATAACTGCCAGACCTAAATAAGGCGATATAAATTCTACTCGGGAACCAATGCCTGCAAAAAAAAAGCTTTGGAGTACTTGAAACGCACTTGTTATCAAAATTATTAGCGAACGGATCCCTTCCCTTGCAAGTGAAAACATTGGTGACACAGTTAAAAACTCCTTATATATTCCTCTCGCGATGAAATATGGTTCCCGTTTCCTCGCTTTCAAGGGGTTTCAAGTGGCGTTCGATGCGATGTTCCACTTTTCTTGTCAAAATATTTACTATTTAGTTATTATCAAAAAAAAATCCATTGACAAACACTGAATCTGGCTCCGTTGACTGGATACAGACAAACTGCAGAATCGCAGTCAGTGACATTCAGACCTTGGCCACTTGGGAGGTCTTGAGAGCACCTCAAAACTGAAAGGGTCTTTATACACAGGCACACACACACACACACACACACACACACACACACGCACACGCACACACTCGCACGCGCACACACACTATTTATTAAATGCATATCATATTAAATTTCAGAGATCTAGTACATTGTGGTATGAGCGGGGAAGAAATTTGCAAACCTTTGCTCTCAAATGCTTCTTAGGTGAATTTGCTGTGAAGCTGTCGTAACTACGCAGACAATAAAAAGGGACGGCGAAATTTGAGGGGATATTCTCGCTTCTCCTGCTCAGATTTTCGAGGAAGTGAGTATCTTATTTTGATGCTTTAATTCGCCGTCTGGCCTATCATAACGAAGAATAGGCGCGCGAACTGTTCTAACGCAGAATTTAATTAAAATTTGGACTCTCACGAGGAAATCTAAATTGTCTCTTTTCTTTTGTTACCAAGACGAATCTCTCCATGTCCATGCACCACGATATTTTAAATTGTAGTCGTCTTTCCTGTGTTTTTTTTCCTGAATATTTCTCCTCGTAATAATTTTGCAGCTAGTTCGGAATTTCAAAGCCGCATCCAGATTTTAAGAATTAAATGCGTTTCATCCAACGCAGGGTTACATATGTTAAAAAATTTAAAAAGTCTGGACCAGCTGGCCTCCACTTTGACTCAGTTACCACAGTCGCAGGAAGCCTCTTGTTTTTTTTTGGTTAAAAGAATGAAGTTGGCAAGCGCGTGTCCCTGTTAATGTTCGTCGTGTCTAATGGACCTGCAACCGCTGCCCTCCGAGACTCCTTCTGGCCAGCAATCATTTTATTTTCAGCCACAACAAGCCGCAGCTTTCGATTCATACAAAGGCCATTCTAAAAATACAAAACTTGTTTTCTTACTTTGATCTTTGTCTTCCTGCATGTCTATAAACTTATATACGCAAACCTATGCCTTGCCATATATACTGTATACAGACGTGTTTAAGTGTCACGTATATACATATTTCTTACATATATATTATAAATATCAGGTACACACACACGTTTAGAGAGAGAGAGAGAGAGAGAGAGAGAGAGAATTATAAGAATTATATATATGGATATTGATAGATATACAGAATATCAGACCATTGCGAGACACGGTCCAATTTAACCCTCCGGTCAGTTCCAATCCATCGGTTTATCAGAAATTAACACCAAGCAAATCGTCCGTATTTTCCATATGGATTTAACACTGCCAGCTTTCCACTCACATTCGCCATTGGCCACACATGTCTATAAACACATTTAAATTCTGCACACGTATATAATGGTAGTTTATATTCCTGGAAAGTTTTGCTTCATAGCGAGGGTGTTGAGGGACTGCATTTTTGTTATTTTTCGTGCTCTGTTGAGGTTAAGCCATTAACTTGTGGACAGGGGTAATATGAGGACGAAATTCGGTTGAAACCTATCCTAATCTCTTTCCCAATTTAAAGTTTATCACCGTGAAACCGCCAGGCGACAAAACGCTGCCAAAATAAATGCAAATTAGCATTCGTGCAGAAGCAGACCGACATACATGCGAGGTATCTGTGAGTATGAGCACAAATTGTCGACAATGGCGTATTTTAACTCAAACGAAATCGAGATCCTTAGGCCAAATTAATTTGAGAATCTCACGTCAAAACAAACAAAATATATTTTGAGTTCGTTTAGTTGATTAGATGCACACCACTCTGCAGGTCCCCGGAAACTAAGTGTTTTGAGTGGTCAGATGAGAGCGTTCTAGGAGAGTTAAGGATGTTTGGATATAAAATTCCGGCTCTGATGATTTCAGGCCAGCCTGATTTGTCACGACGATATGTTTTCGATGGGAGTGTACGGGAGAGGGTCTGTGGAGACACACAGGACAGTCCGGAAACCCAATCTCACATACAGTAGCGGCAAAGTCTCCGCTCCATCTGGGATCTGTCACACTGACAGCGCTATAGGTCAGAGACAGACTCCAAAAACACAACATAGCATTCTCCGGCATATCAGACCATTGCGAGAGACCGTCCAACCTAACTCTCCCGTCGATTCCTATCCACCGATTTATCAGAAATTAACACCAAGCAAATCGTCAGCATTTCCCACATGGATTTAACACTGCCAACTTTCCATTCACATTCGCCATTGGCCACGGTTTTACTTGTTAGATTTTAATAATATACCTATATTTAATTATAGGTATATTAATTATATTTATATTTAACTAAGTAAATTATATTCAATGTTGGATAATATAATGCACAAACTGATGTGCTCCCTGACTCTTAATTTATCTTATTATTCCCAATTCAATAAGTGTCCATAGTTTTGATTTTTCTTCATTTATATATTGTTTTGTAAATCTTCCTCTAAGTATATCTCGACTTCTATCAAACATTTATAAAGTTGGCGCCTGATGCGGGCAATTAGAAAGACATTTAATATTTTAACGATGGGAATTCATTTAAGCGACTGATCAGGCCCTCAAATACTCCATGTATTCAGCGGTTTACAACTAGTACCGCTTGGCAATATCCGAGTATATGGAAGCGGTTATAACCGCTCGATTTGCTCCTCACAAACTTAATGCAAACACATCCAAAACCTTGTCTATGCTCCAGCCAGCTTATGATCAATTGTTTCGTCATCTTCCACCTCATTGAGGGCAAACATGTACAGCAGTGAACGAAATCCAGAGAAATAAAGCTGTAATTTGGATAATGTTAAATTAGGATTTATTCCTCGCTGTTACAGTTCATTTCGCTAACTACCCTGAACAAATTACAGGGAATTTAAAGATTACTCAGGATATAATTAATAACTCCAATGTCGAAGTATAATTAGTGTGGACTTTTATATCGCTGGGTTTGTCAGTATTTATCGCCATAACTTTTAATATTTTATATGGCGGCCATTGACTACCTGACCAATAAACCGGACATTTACATTATAAAACAAAACAATATCGAGAAACCTTGGCCGTTTTTGAAACTTAAAAAAAAACTCATTTAAAATCGTTAAACAATCGGATCAGCATTTTTTTTTGCAATTCACTGATGAAATTCGTGTTTTGAAAGGTTATTTATTCTAAGAAGCGGATTGCCGCTTTTTTTTACATATAATTGGAGTGCAAATTGCCGGGGGGCTCCAAAAATCTATTTTAAGGAGAGTTCCTCATTCGTCATAATTATCCAGTCTCTATAGCCCATAATTTTAGGAAGCCAATACAAAATGGAAGTATGACTAAGATATCAGAAGTTTCAATCCGGCAAAGAAACTTGGGGACCTGAACACAGGGATTTCCCAAGTGCAGTTACTACCTGACCTGCTGAATATTCTCAGCATTTTCTGTTTTTATTATAAATTCTGATTAGTCCATAAGAAAAAGTTGGCCGCGACGGAAATCGCATATTTCGCTTTCCTTAAGATTTGCATATCATTCTGTTCCATTACAACGACTTTGGGAAATCTGACGCAAACATAACTTTGACGCGCAGCTAGGGTAGGTTGCTGTTTTATTTCTAAGTATATAATGGTCACCAAGTTCAACAAAAACCCCCTTATTACTCGGGTAAAAACTAAGCCCATCCACATTTGCATGGAATCAAACATCAATATTAAAATGCACAGAAACACTTCCTCGATACCTCGATAAAGCCCTCGTTGCCTCTTAGAGACAGAGCAGTAAACGTGTGAAAGAGACCGCAACAAACCTAACATTTCAATTAACGGTGCCTGCAGAAAAAATCTGAAGGGATTGTTGACCCCCGACAATCTATTTTTCCTTAATGCATCCCTATATTTACGATGCTAAAATCTCACCTCACCCGACTACTTACACCACACGCAAACAAGCCACAGATATGTGCACACACACACATGCACACTCACGCGCGCGCACACACATAGGTACATTTACATTTTCGCCACGCACACGTCGACTCTCGCACATAAACACCACCCAGCTGCCTTTAAACATCGCGAAGGTGGACAAAGCACGCGATGCACTGCCAGTTACCGCGGTGGGACAATTTTAGCGCTGGCTGCCGTATGGCACATTAGTATACTTCTGCATCACACAAACACACACACACACACACACACACACACACACACACACACACACACACATCCGCATTCCGTATTTTGAAATCCAATGACTCCAACTGGAAGGAGTTGGGATGATTACACCCAATTCGAGAACAGGATGGCTCCTGACCGTCTGATGTGACGTCAACATGTCTATAGGCAACTTTGGAAAGATAGGGAATGCGCCGCGGGGGAAGGGCCACGCACAGTAATCACTCCCAGATGTTTGTAATACCAGAAATAAGAACTCGCGCGGTGTCGCAAGATCACACTTTAAACCAACGGTATAAAATACGACGAACAATGTCCTGAAAACGGCCAGTCGAACAAAATCTCGATTTCTATCAAGTTAGATAGACAAGTTTGTATGTACAAGATCTGTCTGAATCTTGTTATTTTGTTAAGCAAATTTCCAATAAATTGGTAGCAAAAAAAAAACTGGAAATAAATCAATTTCCGAAACGTTCAGGTTCTCGAACTGAAGCGATTTGGGGTTAAACTCAATAGTTTTTGTTAATGTTCTTTTTTTTTACCTTCAAGTCAGAATCAACAGTTAAATTGTGCTATGATTAGTTCATTTGAAATGTTTTGCATGGACAGCACAAAACTAACCACCTGCTTGTAAGGTCAATTTTATTTCTTTGGTTCTTCCATTGGCATCTAGCCTAAAGGTCATTCCAAGGTCAAGGATTATCTCCAGCTTCGATCGGATGGGAATGGCCCCAGAATCTATCTTTGACGCCATCTTGACACTGATAACAAATTATCAGTAATTATCTGGTTATTGGAGCCATTGGGAACCTGCTAATATCATGTTAATGTTAATCAATTGGTATGCCTTTGGGGAGACGCGCGTCGAGGGGGAAAGTCTGTGGAGACTTAGAGGGGTAGTCATTGAGAGTGGAATTGTCTTCAGGATAATGCATCTTTCTGTGGAGGCAGAATATTGCCTCTGCAATGTCTCCCGCCAATTACCTCGGTCATCTAAGGCCAAATATGAACCAGTAAAACAGTGAATCTGAATTGCAATATTCCTAATCAAACTCGTGCGTAACATTCACGATTAAACGTGACACATACGATTAATTGCAAATACATCATCAGATAATCAATCACATGGGCTATCTTTGCAAGCATTCTTCACAGAAACGTCAATTATAATTTTTGCTTTTAAAATGTTTCAGCCGTTAGAAGGTGGCATTTGTCTGCATTTCTTTTGATACGTTTTTGGGCGCTATAAGTAATATCGTTTGACAGATTAAAAAAAAATAAATTTATCTGGCGAATTTTACAAAAGGCACTTGCAACCAAGTGGTGATCCGGCTTGTTTCTGTTCGAGGACAGCAGGTATCGTTTACAGATAGGTAATCCCAATTTGCATCCACAGAAACACACACACACACACACACACACACACACACACACACACACACACACACAAAATACAGGAGGAATTTAGTAGGCCAGACAGCATCCATAGAAATTAATAAACAATCGACGTTTCGGCTGAGACCTTTTATAGTTTGCTTCCACAGTATCTCTCCCCCACCCGCCAATTGTTTGATAGCATTTTAAAAATGGAGAACATGGTTGTTCCTGGCCCCACTACTTGAGATAATTATGATTTAAAACCCTAATTAATCAAAATGTCTTGAAATTTCTCTGCACATAACAAGTCTATTCATTTGCCTCAGTGTATATTCCTTCCCGACTTTTGGTCACGCGTGCCAGCGGCAAACCCCGAGACAGTCTAGCTGCACCATCACTCACCTCTATTCCTTTTGGCACAGTAATTGCGCCGATTTTGTGGGCTGGCGGATTTAATATTATACTGGCAAGCGCACAAAACCATTTCCAAGCACCACGCCAGTCTAATCAAAGCCCAAGGATCATACTACATATGTGGGCTACTAATTCCGGCGGAATTTCCGAGCACCTTTTAAAAGACAACAAGGGAACAATGGGCGAGATGATAAAATGAAACGCCGCTATGAATTTACTGACGAGAACCAGTACGGGAAATCCCTTCATACATAAACAACTGCACCTCTATAATCTGACGAATTGGGGCAAGCAATATTAATATTATTCAGAATGGGCAATTTTAGATTTTACTATAAAACAGAACCTTTAATGATCACATTCCATCAATTCAATTAACGCGGTCGCAATCATGGACTTTACAGCGTTTGTTAGGTAAGATCCGATTAAAATACTTTAAACCAAGTGGTAAAACTAGACCTTCGATCTCATCCAGTAACACTGACAAGATTCGCACGCATTTCCCAAGCATAAGACGCTAGTGCAACTACTTTCATTCATGACATTCGTGGCTGAAAGTGATGGCGGATAAGGACGAAGTGGGCGAGAGAGTTTCGGCTTAAAAGATGGGCTTCAGAAAAAGATCCATCTGACTTTTGACAGCTCCCGTTGCACGTTCACCCAACTGAAAGCAGTGTGCCGGGGCGAGAGAGGGAGTGAAGGGACGAGGAGTGTAGTGGGGGAGCAGGCAGCCATCCAATGGAATAAATGTGTTATCGATAACACCATGCCCACATGTTGTACCGAGGCCATGTCACTGACATCGCGGATAGCCCATCAATTTACCTCAACCCATCTCGCTGCACCATTTAGCTTTTAACGTCAAATCGGGCATGTGCTTCGGCTCCGGCAAGTCTAGAGCCCAAATGCTTTCACCCCGCACAAGACTGTTTTAAAAGAGGCAGCATCCACATTAAACAAAGAGCTGGAGATCACTTCTACATTTATATCTACGCATATATCTTCTACTGCCATATCTACATTATTAATCCATAAATTAAAAGATCTAAAACCACATTTATATTAAGGAATATATTTGCAACAGTTTTCATAAAAATATAGTAGCTTTATGGGCCATCAGCAAATGACTGCCGTTTATTTGTTCAGCGGCTTAATCATAATGTGTCAACCTCGTGGCACCCAGGAACACCGTGCTGTTTAAAAAGGGATTAATCAAATAAACACACCGAGTACGGTGCAAACCATGATTTACACTACTTTGTAGAACTGAGACGACATAGTCTGATATATCTTTGAGACTATTCGATGCAACACTCAACACCTAAGAAAATACCCGGTATTTGTTGTTGAGTTAACGCGTAGGGAGTGGGTTTTGTTATGTGATTATTGGAGGGGTTAATAATTAAATTTCTCGTATTTTAAAATGTTCTTGGGTGTGGGAGAAAGTGCTCACCCAAATATAAATGAAAAGGTCTTGTGTCGCAGGGATAAACTGCTTAAAATATACTGACATGATATACAAGTTGTTTCATGTGTTCTAAGAGATTATGACCAGTAAGTGACAAAGAGGACCGTCCCTGTTTTTACTAAAATGACAGCAAACCGGTTCTGGCCGTATGGAACAAACCAACAAGTTTCAGATCATCTCAGTATAGGATGTTTACTCCTGGTGAAAGAGTATATTTAACTATCAAATTTACTAACTAACAAGTTTTTAGATCACTACTTTATATGATGTTTACTCCTGGTGAAAGTATATTTAACTATCAAATTAACTAACCTATAAGTTTCAGATCACCACGTTATAGAATGTTTATTCCGTGTGCAACTATATTTAACAATCAGGTTAGCTAATCAACAAGTTTTAGATCACCACATGTATAGGATATTTATTCCTAGTGAAAATATATTTGACGAGCAAATTTAACTAACCAACGAGTTTTAGATCACCACGTTAGAGGATGGTTTACTGGTGAAAATATGTTTTCAACCGAGTTCCCCAGACATTGTGTGTTAGATAAGCACAGAACCTAAGAGGGGATGACTTAGCCAACCGATAAGTGCATCAAAGTCCCTAGAAAGTGTGAGATAGACTGCAACCATCAACCGTATTAGCAACAAATGCACTTTTATGTAAACATTGCAAACATAAAATATGACCCTGTAGGGCACATCACTTTTGCCCATCCACAACCAGTTTTGTTAACCTCCCAACCTTTGCCTTTGTAACCTATTTGCACGAGGGTGTAAAGCTTCTCTTATCTTTTATGGGCAATTGCAGATGTACCTATCCGAAATGGCAATGCGTGTCATAAAAATAGAGGGGATAGTTACACACCCTCGGCGCAAGTACTGAGACATCCCGGGTCACCACGCAGTACTTGGGATACAGACACTTAACTAAGCACAAAAGGACCCTCTGAAATAATCCATTACACAATGATCATTTTGTCTTACGACCTGCAAATGCCAGTGACCTAGTCCTGAAACCCGCTTCTCAGGTTTGCTACTTTCTGTAATGTTAACATAGAGCACGTACACACGCAAACACACAATTTAAACAGGGTTTTTTCCCCCCCGCAGAAACTGGGTTTCTGCGTTAGGTTTATGAACACGGTATTTCTTCAACGTTTCTTACTATTGTTCTGTCGCCGGCTGCTTTTCTAACTTATCGCGATACGGAGACCCTCAAAACTTAAAATCAAAACTAACATGGTTTGAGTTCAGTGTTAGCAGACTAGAAAATTTATAAGGTCCTTCCGTCTTTAGATTGTTCGTGCAACAACATAAGTCTTCCTGACTCTGCATTTTGAAGTATTCCACCACTCCCCACTCCTACATAGACATTAAAGTCAAAATACTATTATCGAGCTGTCATGGCCTGGTTGGGCCTTCCAAGAAAGGTTGGTGCTTAACTAGACAACCCTTTTGTCGACCACTTGTTTTTATTTTTACCAATTTCCAATTATTCAATTTTCTCTCCATTATACAGCTAAAACTTCATTAACATAAATTTATTTAAAATAAACAGTTGTTGTGGCGACTAAAAATCCCATGGGAGCTCATTATTTAAAAGCAAAACAAATTAATATTAATTTTTTTTGCTTGGATTTAAAAATCCAGAGGGACCAGTTCACGTTCCCGAGACAAGAGCGCTTACTCAGCGCCGGGGAATGTTTGGAAATCTTTACAAATCTGTTATAATTAATGTGTTGGATGTTTGCCATCTGCGATTTAAAGTACAGGGAGGAAAAAAAACCCTCTCCCTCTGTAATGCTGCAAAACATAGTTAAACTTCGTAACCCAGAGTCACTCGACCCTAGTTAGTGGAAGATAAGCATTTAAATATTGGACCTGATTTCCTTCATTAATAGGGCAAGCCACGTTTTCATCCGGGGCCAATATTACTGTTATTATTACCCTGCTCACTTTCTGTAATTAGTCAATAGATCGTACACAGCCTGAATTTAATCTAGTAGCGTCAATGGACGGTCGAAATGATGCAATATATAGGTGTATAGGTTTTATTAAAAAAGTGTTTTTTATTGACAATAATTACAACGTTTACATCTCCAATATTAATCTCCACTTTTTTTTGGACGGAAGTGCACATATCAAACAATTATTGGAAAATAACCGAACGAAATACTGCAAGACCACAACACAACAACATAATACTATATACGGCACACTAACATGACCAAATTGCACGTTGGTACACCTACTTTTCGTTCCAATACAACATTAGAAAAACAAACCTTGAATATTTATACCCCAAAAAGACCTGCCAGGTACTTGAAAAATACACTGCACATACATAATTCTTTACCGAGAAATCTTGTGTGTGTGTGTGTGTGTGTGTGTGTGTGTGTGTGTGTGTGTGTGTGTGTGTGTGTGTATGTGTGAGTGTGTGTGCTATAAACGTTTAACACGTTGAAACAGGGTGGCGATGGGGAGGACCAACATTCACATCTACTATAAAACAATACAACCCCTTACCAACTCGGCCTTTCTCTTCCAATTGTGAAATGCTTTTCTTCCAACATTCCGCTCTCTCTCTCTCCCCCCCTCTCTCTCTGGGGTGGGGTAAATTGCACATATAAATAAAGTTGATTCTGAACATATATAGCTTCTGTCGACGTGCGAAAGTTTGCGTGACAAATACTCGGGGAAACAATTCTGGAAGTCTCTTCTACCCCCACCTTCTCAGGTCAGGTTCAAGCTCTCACTGTTTGAGTTCCAAAGCCCAGACGTGCTGTGGCCAACCAGTCCTTCCTTTTGTTTTCTTGTCGTTGCTGCTGACTGTATTCTTCAGAACTTCATTCTGCCAAATCCCAGCAAAGCAAAACGCAAGACGATTATTTATGATGCAGCTCTAGCCCGAGTTGTATTTTTGTTTCAAAAAGAAACGCGCATTACCCGCTCACAAAATATTCACGCACACAAGGGAAGTGGATGAATGGGGGTTGGTGGTGGTGGAAATTAAGACGTTTTAAGCAATTACGCTTTAGTTTCAGCTTGTATTGAATTCCCAGGAAACATGCTTTTCGAAAATGGAGTCTGCTGCCATGACTGAGCACCATATACTTCTGGTTTTCAGATAATATGTGTTTTTTGAATAAACACAACCACATTTAGCCTATGACCTGGTCGTTTCGCCAGATTTTCCCCCCAGTGTTAATAAGCTTTTTCCCCTGGAACCTCGTTAGTATCAGAAGGCAAAATGTTCTTTTCTCTCTAATGATTATGTTTGTTAGTAATCCAAAAAGACTGCTAAATAAAAACTTCATTGACTAGGTGACTATTCGAAGGTAAAAAAGACTGCCAATTTCAAATAATCTGTCAATACACAAACTTCTTAAAACTCAGTTGGATGCTGTGCAGAAGTCGAGGGCCGTTGTTCAAAATCTGCAAACTCCCCAAATCTTGCGCTTTATTTACACATTGGTAAATGGGGAGAGGTGGTAGCGATGTAATATTACTCAGGCTTCGCAGGCCAACACAATGGAACTCGGGGTAGTGCATGCAGTTATTTCGCCTTGAAGCAAATTCCTGTTGCACTCTCGATTCTATCGCCACGACGCTGACGTGCGAGCAAACCGAACCACTCAAGTATCTTGTACCCTCGACATTTTATTTGAATTTTAATTGAACAAAATCGACTAAATAATGATTCATGAACAAGACTGGGGGTTGATTCTACTAGTTGGGAAATTAAACATAAGCAAAAGTAGTTTCCCAAAAACAGCAATACAGCCACTAAACTAGAAAAATGCGCTTTTAAAAATGCAAATATAAAAGAAAAAGACAGCGATCTGAATTGTTCTTACCAACTCTCGCTTCCTCTTTTCCTCCTTAACATCCACCTTCTTGATTTCCGCTTTGAAGGCCTCCGTCTCTCCATTCTGGTCATCCTTCGCCAGAAGGTCCATGAGGTAGGCGATGTAGCTGGTGGCTAGACGCAAGGTTTTGATCTTGGATAGCTTGGTGTCCGCGGGCACGTTGGGGATGCACTCCCGTAGCTCGGCGAAGGCGCTGTTGATGCTCTGAGTCCTGCGCCTCTCCTTGCGGTTGGCCGTGCCCCTGCGTTTGGTCGGTCGGCCCCCCGCCGCCGCCGCCGCCACTGCCGACGAAACACCCCCGTACGACGTGTGATCGAGGCCCCCGCCGCCGTTCGCGTACTCGGGGCTGTAGTTGGGCGCCATCGTGTAGTCGGGGGGAGACATCTCGGCGTGACTGATGAGCCAACCGTGGAAGTAAGGGCTCTCTTCATGACAGCGGCTGGCGGCCGCCGCAGCTGCCGCCGCGGCGAACGGATAGCCATCGTGTACCACAGGGTGATGAGGAAATCCTCCAACTAAACTCATCTTTCGGTTGTACGCCACCCTTCAGTTTCCTTCCTCTCCCTCTCACCACAATTTATTGAATGAAGATTAAACGGCAGTTTAAAAGTACCAAAGGTGTGCAATATTTTGCAATGTCGCTACGGGTTTTTGTTTATTCGCCTCTTTTCGTTATTTGATGTTGAAGTAACAAACACGCTCTAATGAAGGATATTTTTAGTGTTTTTTTTAAATATCGCGGTGCTTTACTTACAATCAACTTCCTCCATTGTGCGGTCTCTCCGCGGACTTGATTCTTTGCCTTAAATAACTGTCACTTACAACAAAAAAAATCTTCTTTGAAGACAGTGTATTGGGCTCCACAATGCTTACAAGCAACATCAAAAAAGAACACAACACACGCATGCATGCATACAGCAATCTTCTTCAGACGAGCTGGGAAAAACTATGTACCGGTTTCTGTTTCTCTTTTCTCGCTCTCTCTCTAACGCACGAAAAAAAAACAAACTTTATCAGTAACGGTGCTCCAATATTTTTTGATCCAGTCACGACTAAGCAGGGCAGCAACAGAATTTTCCGAATTTGATCTCCATGTAAAGCTACATCTTTAGGGTAGCTTGGGTTAATATATGTCGTCAGAGCACCCAGGAGCCAATGAGAATGCAGAAGGGGCGGGCCTGCAAGAGCAGCACTAGAAGTTCTCCTGACTGTTTACTTTTCTAATTGTTCGAGGCTCACATTTGGATTGGCTTGAAATTTCTTTTACATCATGAAATTAACAATGTGCAAAAAAAAATCTCGTAAACAGGTATTCTTCGCACACATCTTGAAAGATTGTTTCTGGAAAAGGTCGTTAAAAGATAACTGTAATTTCTATCCCCTCCCCCAACAAGAGTCCGGCGACAGCAGTCTAACTATTGCTTGAAGACTGACACAAAACCTGTAAGCATATTAATGTGTAAATATGTATATGAGATGTTGGGCGAACAGCTTTATTTTTCAATCTTGTTCTCGCCCTCCCTTTAATAAAATTCAATCGGTCGATCAAGCATTGAAGTAACTTACCATGGTCTTGCCCTGTACTTTCCTTTTAACTGTTTGATATATCGCGTGTTGCAAATGGATTTTTTTTTTGCTGATCGTTTTAGCGCTACGATGTCAGATCAAATTCAGCACAGTCCGATTTAAAATCTATCTGATCCGATTTAAAATCTATGATTAAAGTTGACATGGTATCTTATAAAACTAACTTTAACTTAAGGTAAAATCTTACTCAGTTGCTTGAGGAAAGTAAGCTATAAATATTATGAGTACATTTATATATAGAGGAAATATGTAATATTTTACTAGGTAACACATGAAATCAGTAAGTATAGCTCTATAGTTACAATACTTTGCAACCAGCATTTTCTATGGTAGTTTGAAATCAAGCCCATTAAATTGGGCCAACATATGAATCTTAATTATTTTATTAAACATTAAAGTTAATTTATTTTGAATATAAAATAACTGATATAGAATGTGTAAAATTGTAAGAGAATATATATTTAATTTTTCTTCCATGTTTTCAGGCGGGTCGAGCCTAAAGCAACAAAACAAGACAGGAAACATACTGAAAAAAGAATCTGTATGAAATTGAGATGGAATGGCTTTTTGTTTGATGTCTATCCATTATAATTCACGATTGTTAATTACTGTAGATATAAATACAGCTTTCGCTTTGGACAAGAATGGCCGTATTTTGGAAAAAGGATGGCTGTATTTTAGGGGAAAAACAGGCAGGATTTGAAAAATAACCAGTGGAATTGGTTATAGCGGATATGAAAGTACTACAATACAGATGGACATGCAATAATAATTTCTGGCTTGTCCAACCTCTGAGAAAAGGCCAATTCAATTCAAAAACGTTTGTTATACTTGTACGGATGTAGAAGACTTACACCGTCAAAATTAATCTCCTTGTATCATAAAAACCGCCCTTATCCCAATAAAGCCATTCAATAGTTTTGTCTTTTGAAACAGACACTTTTTTTTACTAAGCGAATACAATCCATAAGTACTGTTAAAAAGTGAATATATTGAGTGCCACCAACGTATATTTCTAGCACTGAAACTAGTTTGCCACAATACATAGTATTTGAAAGTCTCAAACACTGTTGTTAAGAATGCAATTTGTTTTATATTGCAATGTTAATGAAAACACTTATTCAGTCGGTGAAAATGTTGTTCTTCATTTACTTCATTTTGCTATCTAGAGTAGAACACGGGAAGATATACATTTTCCCAATTTCCAAGTAAGAATGAGCCCAATTGTAGAAGTGAGTTTTAGCGATACAGAGGCATCTACTTTTAAAGGAGCGTTGCATTTTAAAGGGAGACGAAACAATTGTATACTAACCTGATCATTAAATGTTTGGATTTGAAATAAAAATCAGTAAGTTTAGTTTTGTGGTCAGTGAGCTGCTCATGATTCAGGATTTTATTTTTGGAGTTGTATTTACACGGGCATCTAGACGGCGGGTGCGACAATATGCAACAGAACACTGAGTCTACTACTGCGAAGAGAACCGGCAACATTAGCTAATCGCCTAAACAACACACACCCTGAGCTGTGGTCTTGCAGGCACAAAGAGAGAGAGATGCTGCCACTCCTTCTTATGAGTCAGAATCAAAAATGTACCAAAAATGTCTGGGAGTGAGTAGATGAGCTTTTTTTCCCCTGCAATTGAAAATTCAACACTACTTCCAAGTTCGAAGGCGTGAAATTCAAGAAATAATCCGAATATGGATCAGGATGAATATAGCGACTGCAGTTGAGTTCAAGTGAAGACATAAACCGTGAGTCCACGTGTATAACTGAGCTCTACCAACGAGCACAATGTAAGTGTTTATTATTTTTCAATGTTCATGGTCCACGTAATATTAACATAATTAGAACTAAGGCCGGGCTATAACGAACTCAAAGCGACTACACATTGAGGGAGAAATCTAGGGTGCCTATGGATGTGTGGAAACTGGCAGAGCACCCACGCCTTTCTCCGGCTGCTATCCCGAACACACAACCTTGTGCAAAGAAAATTTGGGAGCCTTGCTCAAAACAAGGCTACGCAATAGTCATTTTTACCTCACTTTAGTTCATCAATTGAAAGGAAATCTGTAAATGTGCAATTATAAAAAAAGATCAAATTAAAGTACTCTCTCCAGTCAAATTAAATCAATTATGTACAGTACATATATATGAGTATGCATACACACACACACACACACACACACACACACACACACACACACACATATATATACACACACTCATACATAATTGACTATATACCTATATTTACAATCTATATTTGTAGGTGTTTAGCAAGGATGAATAAGTCAATTTGATTATTTTTTAGGGGACTGGATAATAGAAAGTGTGGACCCAATGGGTTAATATCATAAACAGAATTCGCTGACTTTCAAATTTAAGTTTCAGAATTTCGTCCCTGTTCCGAAATAGAGGGAATTTTTGTGTACATTTCAGTGGAAAGGTATGGCGAATTATTATTTCCTCACACCCTGAACTAATATCAGATTTTGCACGTTGATATACACAGTTACGTTTCACGTCCACACCTACTTTTACAGAGTTAATAGGCGAGGAAGGCAGACCTACGAAGATCTATGTACCAAATCTCTCCAGTAAGTAAGAATAGCCTAGATGGAGGGAGGAACACTCAACCCAGATTCTGTATCTTGCCGTACTGAACTCCCCAAACCCAGCGTATTTCTAATAAACACGATACATTGTATTGCTATATTGATTGTAAAAATAAGCGTCAATGAACAGCCAGAGAACAAACGTCGACTAACTTACCCCGAGCAGAGATAGCCCACCTCTAAACTTACCTAAATATCAAAAGTATAGGTCCCTTTAAGAGATAACAGGTATGTGCATGTGTCAAGAGAGTGAATTATTAAGGTGCGCTGCCATCTTTTCTCATAGGGTGGCGCAGTTTAGTACCAACAAATTAAGTGGAAAATATAGACAGGGTATCTTAATAACTGCGCAGTAATACCGTCTTTTCTCTATTGTCTCTTCTTCTAACTTATCAATGACATATTAGACTTCAACTTGGATCAATATTGCGTGTGGGGATCTTATATTGCTGCTTGCTTTAACTTCGGTACCTGATGAGCAACTTTTGGTGCAAGCAACTCTAAATGACGAACTCATTTATCCCTGATCAATATGAACATTAAAAATTGATAAGTTGGCCTCCAAATTGGGACGCGAACGAAAAAAAAAGATGTGCGGGGTTTATGCAAACGCGGTTTGTTCAACTACCGTGAAAAATATTCACAGCATTTTCGGAATTCATATGTACTGAGGTAGGCTGAATTGCAGATTGGTAAAATGTTGATGAGGAATATTAAAAAAAACACATCTTTCCTAATAACATAAATTATCCTTCCGTGCAAGTACACGACCAAGGATTTGCAAATTGTGCCATCGTTAGCAATTGGTTTGTTCTTCTGAACGAACCTCACAGCTTTGCCTTTTTCCTGTTTAAGACTAAAACATAACTATTCCGCAAATAAATGCACGGATGTATCTATGGACTCGTGATATATATTTTATTTATCATATATTTATATTTATTTTTATTTATCGGCGTTTTCTTCACCAAACATTACGAGCAGATGTATATTCAGTGGAACTACGTTAATATCAGCAGAATTTTACTGACCTGTGGCATATCTCGACCAGTTGTGAATACATCTCTCAATATAACCCGACTGGAGTTATCTGAATGCGTGAATGAATACAAGAAAATATTAATAACACTACATTTAATGGTTTATTTATATAATGCTGTGTGCACACTATCGGTGTAAGTACATGAAAGTCCATTAATAGTGGGTGGCAGGAATGCGCTGCCTGCGGTGGTAGTAGAGGCAGATACATTAAGGATTTTTAAGAGATGTTACATGAATGTGAGGAAAATGGAAGGATATGGACATTGTGTAGGCAGAAAGGATTAGTTTAGTTGGCCATCTGATCACTAATTTAATTGGTTCGGCACAACATTGTGGACTGAAAGGTGTGTTCCTATGTTGTACTGTTCTATGTTCTATGTTCTAATAGACAATACCTGAGCCTGTCTAAATAGTACCTCGTAGCGAGCTAATTCATAAGTGCACACTTAAATCAAAACTAATGCGTGCAATAAAGTAAGCACTATGAAGAGGCCTGCGACGTAGACCCGATGTGCGTCAAGATTGCACTACAGGACCATACTCTGAACAATTCTAACCGAGAAACTGACAAAATAGAATTTCGTTCACTGCAATAATCCCTAGATCACTATATTGGTGAAATACCTTTCAGTTCACGAGTTTCCTTGAGAGCTGAGAAATTGGTTAATGGAGCAGATGCCTATCCCATTGCTGCCAAACTTTACATATAATAATATACACATTCGAGATGAAACGAAATGCAGCCTAACAGAAAATGCTTGACTGTTTTTGTTTTAAAACTCTGCTGATTGGCTTCATGCAATTAAAAAAAATAGTTTGTAATTAAATAATCTGTTCCTGCATTTGTATACCCTGTGCTATGTGCGGCACCCAGTTGTCGATTCGGTACTATTTTGATTTGGAATTATACTTATGGCATTAAGTATTATCCTCACTTCCCGCCCCCTCCCGCTAATGCAGTAGTTACCCTGAGTGAGGTCGGTCTCACCCCCCCTCTTCACCTCTCTGCACTCCCACCCCCTCACAGACTCTCCGGACAGGCTAAGGCTCCAGGTAATTGCATGTAATCAACTCCAAGGGTCACTCGGCCATTCTCTCATTACACTCTCTTCCAGCGCTCTCTGATGTTCTTTCAAACTTTATTTTAAACAAACAGAGAAAACCAAGATATGGCTGGCTTATTGAAAAAAAGAGAAAAGTTGCAATTTTTTCAACATGGAAGTTCAACCATCGATTTGGTAGCAGCACTCATTTTTCAGTCCAATGCACTAAATGACTGAGTCTGCAGATACAGCATGGAAACAAACATTATAGATATTTACAAATGAATTTACTAACCGAAATGACTCACTGAAATCAAGGGCGATTTCTTTAAGCTAATGATATTTGTATGAGCTTCTGAAATACTCCAGTGGTGGTTAATTCTGAAAGAAGAATTTGTAAAGAGTGAAATATCTTATTCAAACCGACGACTGATTGAGATTTCACCTAATCGTTGGTACCCTCGTTTCTGTGTGGACATGATTCGTCTGTTACCCTCCTGTGATAGCGACAAAACCCTATTTTTATTTTAAAGAATACACATTTGAATTTGCTGAATGTTTAGCTCAGGATCAGGTTTCCAATACATCATCAAAATTCGATAGGAGCACTGCTTGATAACTACACATCATGAACTGATGGGGATATAGTAATTGACTGAAGGAGGAAACTGAAAGGGTTTGCAATAAAACAAATTTAAATATTGTTATCTTTGGAGGAACGAGGAAACTGACATTTAAAATGAATATTTGTGTACTTATTTAAAGCATATCATGTTTTGAAAAATTGTTAAATGAAGAATGGTACAAACACCTAAATAGACACAAGAAGTTTTTAACTCGTCACCGAAATCGACAATATTACATATAGATTTTACTTGTTAGTGAACATTGGATAGCAAACAGGAATATTTTGCAGAGGGAACCCATGCTTTAAGATTAATGCTAAGACTCAAGGATCACCGAGTGAAAGTGCGGGCGACTCGGGAAAGCTGTGTAAAGCCGCAATAATGCATCGCCGCATCCGTTCTAACCCACCAGAAGCTGCCGACACAAAATAGAAACGATAATTGTGAAACTTCTGTTCATTGCTTTAACCGATCAACACCCCGGAGCCTGTCAAGAAGCATTTTTTTTTGGGCAAATATTGGTGGCAGTCTAAGCATCGTAACAGAGAAAGATACACTGTATATTGAGACCATACACACACACACACACACACACACACACACACACACACACACACAGACACACACAGATAGATAACTATATATAGTATATTTGCAGATATATAGATATATATCAATAATCTATATGCATCTATACAGAATATTTATTACATACTGTTATATAATATATCATATTGTGTATATATATATATGTACTATATACTTTATTTTTATAGGCTCTTTAGGGATTGAAAGAGATAGATATACTGTTTATTGAGAGAGAGAGAGAGACAGGGAGAAATACTTAACTGATCGTTTCCTATTTAACAATCATATTTGTGTGAAATTAGGAATATAAATTCGTGAAATAAGTTTAAAACTTTCTACTTTCAGGTCCGACCAATAAATGGTTTAAAGAATAAAATTTTAATGACTGCTGCCATGCGCTCATGTAGGCGTTGAACAGACAGGCAGTTTATATATAAATTTAAAGAGCACAGAACTGCGAATTTGTCAGAATAATTCTGCTCCTGTTGTCTATCATAAATCGGCAAAACGGTGTTTAGGAATTTTATTTTAAAAGGTTGAAGCTGTCTTGTTGTGGGAGAGCTTCATTCCCACGACAACCTGGGTTTACTTTTTCTCTTTCTCTCTTTCTCCCGCAGTTAGTCCAGATTTAATGAAAACTTCACAATGCAGATTAGCGGAGGCTCCGCCCCAATGCCCTTCATGGCTTCCAGTAGGAACCTGACACAAAAACCGACTGCAGTTATTTTAAAAATTAAATCTGTTAAAACTCCATAACGTTTCAGCAATCGTCTTGAATTTCTTGAGCATCGATCGTAAACTAAACTCTTCTGGTTGAATCCTAGCTAGTATATCTCATAGTTTGACAGTGGTATGTTTTGGTAATGGTGACTAAAGATCTGTGTGTGTTGCTAAAGATTCAGCAGTCGTTTGTAATCGATGGTGCAGGGGTGATTGAAGGGTGCAATTCTACTCAGTGAATAAAACTCCGGAACGCAAATGTCAAGTAACACCGATACTGCAGAAGCCAAACGCTGCATGCTTTGCAGATTACCTATTCATCTCGATGTTTATAATGCCTTGGACGGAGACCGGGTGACGCAGGATGTATTGTGATGATTATTCGTTATTAATATCATCAGAGTCAGAGGGACTGCTAAACGCTTGCTGAACTGGTTACTGAAGTAAATATCAGCCTGAATCAAAAGGGAAAAATAGTATTTGCACAGATTGTATTATTTCGCACATTGGTTGTTTGTCAGTCTTTGTCTGTAGTTTTTCATTGATTCTATTGGATTTCCTGTTCTATTGTAAATACTGAAAGAAAATGCATCCCATGGTAGAATATAGTGACAAATACCTACTTAGATAATAAATTCACTTTGAACTTGAACTTTAGGTAACTCCTTTGGAAAATAGAGCAGAACTAACATTCTAAATTAATGATAGATGCTTTTGTAGGATATGTTTAACACTAGCTTTTCTAAACCCTGTGTTAGTATTGGTATAATTTTATGCTATCCAATGTTGAAAGGCTTTGATAGGGTGGATGTTGTGAGGATGCTTCCTATGGTAGGAGAGTCTAGGATCATAGGACACAGCCTCAGAACAGAGGGGTGTCCATTTTATAATGGAGATGAGAAGAATTTCTTTAGCCAGAGAGTGGTGAATCTGTGAAATTTGTTGTCACAGGTGGTCGTGGGTATATTTAAGGCAGAGGTTGATAGATGCTTGATTGGTTAGGGGATGAAGGGATATGGGAAGAAGGCAGGAGATTGGGGCTGAGGGGGGAAATGGATCAGCCATGGTGAAATGGTGGAGTAGACTCAATGGGCCAAATGGCCTAATTCTGCTCCTATATCTTATCGTCTTATGCTAAACACAGGTGCAATTTTTGGAATAAATTGTTCATTAATTTAACCATTCTCGCTACTGACTACAGAGTCCACAGGAGAGCTGTTCAGCTCCTCTTCTAACCTGGATGGCCCTGAATCTCTCAGTACCAGTCCCCTACTTTTATAGATTCTTTTTCATTATCCACAAGTTCAACCTATTTTCTGGCAACTGAATTTTAGCTTTAAAAAATTCAGTGGTGAGAATGTAATTGCAAATATCCCTGGATATGCATCATGGACATTAAGCTTGATGTTCATAAAAATAGCAGTACGGCGTCTGTCTTTGCCTTAGATGATGTTTCCTATCATGGGGGAGTCTAGGACCAGAGGGCACCACCTCAGAATAGAAAGATATCCTTTTAGAATGGAGATGAGGAGGAATTTCTTTAGCTAGACCATGGTTAATCTGTGGAATTTATTTCCACAGACGGCTGTGGAGCCTAACTCATTGCCTATTTTTAAGGCAGAGTTTGACAGGTTCCTGATTAGTAAGGGTGTCAAATGTTATGGGGAAAAGGCAGGAGAATGGGATTGAGAAGGATAGTAAATTAGCCATGATGAAATTGTGGAGAAGACTCAATGGGCCAAATGGCCTAATTCTGGTCCTATACCTTATGGTTATACGACCTTAATAATGAAGGGCTTGGGATGAAATCCCAGGTAACAGTGACTACACCGTGGTTCTTAGGTCATGGGTAACTGGGAATCCAGCAGCACAATCCTAGTTACTTCTGTGCTACATTTAACATTAAGTGGTTGCTCCCTCCTTTAAATTTCCAGATGCTGAATGATTCTTGGCTGCAGCTCTACCATGAATGAAGTAGCATTCGACATCAAAGTCTGTAGGGATGATGAATGGTCTTGGCCTGAAATATCACCTGTTCATTTCCCTCCATAGACACTGCCTGCCCAGCTGAGTTCCTCCTGCATTTTGCATGTGCTGATCAAGATTTCCAGCATCTGCAGAATCTTTCATGTCTCTGCTGGGATGTATAGTTTACAATCTGCTGGGATGTGAAGTTTGCAAGAACAGTTACTTATTGGCTTACTCAAGACTTTAGGGCAGAGAGAAGTGACATTCAATCCAGTTCATGCTCCCTGGAAAATTATCTCTATTTACCTGATCACTATTAGCTTCGTCTCTCTTTGCTGTCATCAAAGGTGTCTTTATTTTATGTGACTACTTCTTGAACTACTCTGCAGAATAAAGAGGTTCGCATGTATTCTTAGCTGAAATTTGTTCGTGACTATCTCATTCTTATGGTCTCATACACGGGAAGATTTTCTGTATGTTTATCCGTCTTTCATCACTTTAAGGATATTGGCATGGTTCCCCTTGGCTTTCCCTTACAGAGCGTGGTTATTCGGTCCAACCAGTCTATGCTGAACAAGATGCCCATCTAAGTTACTTCCATTTTCTGAGTTTGGCACATATTTCTCTAAACCTTCCCTATCCAAATATTTTCCCAATTACCTTTTAAATGTTGTTAATGTACCTGCCTCAACTACTTCCTCTGGCAGTGATTATCTGGATCAAAGAGGCACAGTTTATCCAATGTATCCCATTAGTTATAATCCTTCTGCTTTGATATTATTATTGTGGGAGATTTAAAGAGTAATGGAATGAAAGTCTCACATTATCTACCTTTATAAATTCAGCATGTATTATAGTGCTTAATAGCCAATGAAAGACTTTTGATGTTATCTACTATTGCAAAGAAGATGAAGTGATTTTTTTTAAAAGAAAACATTTGGAGAATGAGGATCTTTGTTCTTGTACATCACTAATTACCCTAATTGCCTCCTCAAACTGAAAACGTTTTAAGGCATTTGAAAGTTAAGAATGAAGAAGAATTAATTGGACTCTACGATCTTCTCCAATGCAAAGCAGTGCTGGGAACAGTCAAATATTAAAACAAAAAAATCATGCCATCTTCTCCCAGACAGTTAATCTGATCAACCATTCTAGTTATTCTCCCTATTCCCATTGATCTACTGTCTCAGACCCTGCACTGCACTGTAAACACTTTAAATCACATTTTATAAAGCTGTTTACACTGTAAATACATACTGGTATTTACACTTAGTGACCACTTTATTACATACACATTTGCACCTGCTCGCTAGTGCAAATATCTAATCAGCTAATCATGTAACACCAACTCAAGGCATAAAAGCATGCAAACATGGTCAAGAGGTTCAGTTGTTGTTCAGACCAAACATCAGAATCTAGAAGAAATGTGATCTAAGTGACTTTGACTGTGGAATGTTTGTTGGTTTGAGATGGGGTGGTTTGAGTATCTCAGAAACTGCTGATCTACTGGGATTTTCATGTGCAACTATCTCTACAGTTTATAGGGAATAATGCAAAAAACAAAAAGAAAGCATTGAGATACCGACAGTTTTGCGGGTGAAAATGCCTTCTTAATGAGAGAGGTCAGAGGAGAATGGCCAGACTGGTTCAAGCTGACAAGAAGGCGACAGGAGCTCAAATAACCACATGTGACAACGGTGATATGCAGAACAACATCTCTGAATGCACAGCAGATTGAACATTAGAGTGGATGAGCAATAGCAGCAAAAGACTATGAACATACACTCAGTGGCCACTTTATTAATTATAGGAAGTGCCTAATCAGGTGGCCACTGAGTGTATGCATTTATGCACATCTTATTCCATATTTGTACTTTAACTTCCATCTTATTTTTATATGTTTTCGTTCTTTATAATTGTTGCATGTTGTGCCAACACACCACAGCAATTTCCTAATACATGTAAGTGCATATGGAGAATAAAGTTGACCCTTGATCCATGAGTTGATTGTTGATATTTCCCATTCCTAGTTTTCTTTGGTTTTAAAAAAAGAGGTTTGCATTAGTTAAACACCAGTCACATCATTAGGATTCCTCAAAATCCTTTTACAGCCAGTTAAGTACTTCTGAAATATTGAGACTGTATATATGAAGGGCAGTTATATGTCTCCTTGAGTTGTTGCAGTCTATACAATGAGATGTTTCCACAGTTCTGTTAGTTGCTCCAGGACTTTGACCCAACGTCAATGATTGAACATGCCAGTCCTTATAAGTTGCTATCATATGTAACCTTGTCCAGAAATATCTATTTGCTATTGGATAAGTACTTAAAATACAGTTAGGACATTTCTATTTGCACTTTTATGACTCAGACATTACTAATGAAGATAGATTGGATTTGTTGTTGCTATAGCAGGGTTAAATCACTTATTAAAATAGGCAGCAGGAATATCATATAAATTCAGTAACATCAATGGACATCACAAAGAATACCTTTTGGTTTAAATAACTTAAAAGGAGCCATGTGCTGTAATGAGAGATGATAGCAGCATAATCCTAAATGGCTTCCACAATCGCTCAATATTTTACTACAGTGAGGTTTTTACAGTACAAATTATATGGATAGATTTTTGCTGCCATTCTTATACATAAAAGTATTTCTGGAAACTTCTCTGATTGCTCCATGGAAGAATTAATATGTAAATTTGCTAATATATTCATCTGAATCTTTTGTTGAATGTTTTAACAAACATGACAAACCAATATTGAAGGTAATGGTTCAATGGTTCAAATTAATATCAGAGAATGTATACAATAAACAACCTGAAATTCTTACTGTTTGTAGACATGCATGAAACTGAAAAAAAGTTCTCAAAGAATGAATGGCAGAAACGTCAGAACCTCAAACCCCCTCCTCTCCCATTCTCAAGCAGCAACAAATGCATTGACATTCCCCCTCCTCTTCCCCCCACTTGCTTCATATATATAGATAGAGAGAGAGAAAGAGAGAGATAGAGATAGAGAGGGAGATAGAGAGAGAGAGAGAGAGAGAGAGACAGAGAGAAAGATAGAGAGAGATAGAGAGATAGAGAGAGACAGAGAGAGATAGAGAGATAGGGAGAGATAGAGAGAGAGAGATAGAGATAGAGAGAGAGATAGAGAGAGAGATAGAGATAGAGATAGAGAGAGAGATAGAGATAGAGAGAGAGATAGAGAGAGAGAATGAATGAGAATTATGCTGGTACAAACAAGAAGAGAGAGGACAAGGGAGTGATATCACTGGAGAAGGTGCAGAGGAAATTCTTCAGGACATTGTCAGTGCTGCAATATTTCAGTTACAAAGAGAGGCTAGATGACCTGCTTTGTTTCCATTGAAGCTGGCTACATATGGGAGTCTGACATGAGTTGGGAGCCTGGATGCCAACATATTCAGTCTCACCATTGAACTCAGTTATGCAACAGTGATATACCAGGACAGTGTTTAGATGCATTTTGTATCTGCCATCAGGCATTACACTGAGTGAAGGCTGACACACACATGACAACCCCTTTCATTTGGACATGACACAGACCTTGCAGAAAAAAAGTAAATACAATTGAACCTCAGTCGCTGGTACTGTAAGGCGTTGTGCTAATCACTACACTACCATGCCACCACAGAGACTGTAGGACAGTCAAAGGTTAAGGGAGCAGGCAGATAGGCTAAACTGAGACTGAGATTAGATCAACTATGATATTATTGCAAGGCAAGGCAGGTTTGAGGGCTAGCCTGGCTAGCAGGCAAGACCACACTTGAGTGTTTTTATGTGCAGTTGTGGTTGTTCAGCTGCAGGAAAGATGTCATCTGGAAGGATTCACAAGAATGTGACCTGGAGTGGTGGGGTTGAGTCATAAGAGGCTGAGTAGGCCAAGGCTATTTTCCCTGTACTGTGGGAGGACGAGGAATGACATTATAGATGTTTATAAAAACACAAGGGGTGCAGATGAGGTGAATGTGCACAGTCTTTTTCCCAGGGCAGGGGAGCCTGAACCTTAAGGTCACTGGCTTCAGGTGAGAGTTGTTGTACTGAGGGATGGCTATGTATTGTGGAGTTGCATGAAGTCTGAGATGGGAGACTCTGGGTTTCTGCTGGAATACAGGCTTCTGGACTTTAGGGGAAGCATTGAATGTTCAAAGTTCAAAGTAAATTTATTATCAAAGTACATATATGTCACCATATACAACACTGAAATGCATTTTCTTGTGGGCGTAAACAGTAAATCCAAGAAACACTATAGAATTAATGAAAGGGCACACCCCCAACAGAATGGACAAACAACCAGTGTGCAAAAGACAACAAACTACGCAAATACAAAAGAGAAAAACAATATTAATAAATAAATATCAAGAAAATGAGATGAAGAGTCCTTGAAAGTGAGTCCATAGTTTATGGGAACAGCTTAGCGATGGAGTAAATGAAGTTGGGTGAAGTTGTCCTCTCTGGTTCAAGACCTGTTCTAGAACCTGGTGGTGTGTGTCCTGAGGCTCCTGTACCTTCTTTCTGATGGTAGCAGCAAGAAGAGAGCATGGCCTGGATGGTGAGGTCCTTGATGATGGATGCTGCTTTCTTGTGACAACGCTTTGAGTTGGTATGCTCAATGGTGGGGAGGGCTTTACCTGTGACAGACTGGGGCATATCCACTCCGTTTTGTACTAAACTGGAGATTATGGGGGGAACACTCTGATAGTACCCTATTGGGGAACACAAAAACATCGTTTTCCAGCAGCAGTTCTAAGAAGGTGATAGAAGAGAGTGCAGATGCTGGGATCTGGAGCAAACAATCATACATAAGGATGATTTGTCACATGTACTTCAACACATACAGTGCAATGTGTCAAATTAAATCTGCATAGCATCCCAACAATTTAACCATATGTGGGAGTGGGAGTAAACAGGAGCACCCGGAGGAAACCCATGTGGTCACAGGAAGAATGATGGGAATTGAACCCCAACTACTGATCGCTGATGATGTAGAGTGATGAGTTAACCGCTATGATACGGTACCACCCAATTGTCTACGTTGTCCTAATTTGATCATTTTTTTGTCCATTTGTTTTGCATTCAGGAGTACTTCCCTTAATAATTTTCCTCAACCAATCATTACATGCCTGCCTCAAGGCTTTAAGTATTCTGCATCTTCAAGTTAATGGACTGTAAATCATAGGTCACGGCTGTGTAATTTCCTGAAATTCCCTCCCAACCTAAGACAGGAGGACAGATGTAGAAAGATCAGTGTACTATCAGTGAGCCTGCTGACAGATACAATATTTAACAAACATAAATTTCCATAACCAGAAAAAAGGATTCTATAATATTCTCAAAAAAAGCATTATTTATTGCTGAGGGAAAAAAATCGATGTTTAACTTCAAGAGGAACTGTCTCTGTAAAAAATGGTACTGTTTTCCAATCATAGGCAGAATCGCTGTAATTTTTACCATCTCCTTTAGGTGTTAGTTTTTCTTGGTGATTTAAAATTGAAGAGCATAAATTGTGATACAGCTTAAGTCACCTGTTTGAAATAAAATTGTTCAGTCACTTGTTCTTTTGACTATAAGACCCTGAGACACAGGAGCAGAATTAGGCCTTTCAGGCAATTAAGCCTGCTCCACCATTGTATCATGGCTGATTTATTATTTCTTTCAACCCCATTCTCCTGCCTTCTCCCCGTAACCTTTGATGGCCTTACTAATCAATAACTTATCAACATTTGCTTCAAATATACCCAAAGGTTTAGCCTCCACAGCAATCTGTGGCAATGAGTTTTACAAATTCACCATCCTCAGGCTAAAGAAATTCCTCCTCATCTCAGTTATAAAAGGGTGTCCTTCTATTCTGATGCTGTGCCCTTCACATGCTGGTAGAGAGAGTTTTATTTGGGTTTTTTTTAGCGCTGGAAATGGTTACATCCCGACACACGGACAGAAGCAAGGTTGCATTGTGTATTCCAGGGACCAGTTAATGCCGGCCGGTTTAGCGAGCAGAGCGGCGGACACCCCTGCTGAAATCCGGAGGAAAACACACAGAGGATGCAGAGGGGGATCACAAAGTCGAGGAAAGAGGACCGGGTCAAGACAACAGAGACTTATGGAGAAGAGGAGTTCGGTGGGTAATACCGTTCCGGCTGACCGGAAGTGCACTGAGAGCGGTAAGCGTAAAGGAGTTGGGTGCTTACTGATCTGGTTAACAACAGATGGTGCAATCTGGGTCATATTACGATTGAGGAACGTGTTTGTAGACCAGATATTGAACTTTTTACTGTTGGACTTCGGCCACATTCCACCATGATACAACACTTGGCGGCATGGGATGTCGTTCCTGCCTGTGGCCATCGAACGTGCAGCTCCTCCTGTGGAGGGTCAGACACCCTGAGCCAATAGAGTGGTCCTGGACTTATTTTCCATCTGGCATAGTTTGCATTTTGTTGTTTGATTGTTTGTGGTTTTTGTATTGCTATATTTACGCTCTATTCTTGGTTGGTGCGGCTGTAACAAAACCAAATTTCCCTTGGGATTAATAAAGTATATCTACCTATCTATCAGTTCTATACTCCCTACTACAGGAAACATCCTCTCTACATCCACTGTATCTACTCTTCCCATCCACTCTTTTGAAAGCATTTGTGAATGTGGAATCAATAATCTATAAATATCTCTATAAATCCCTACATTCTAAAATTTGTGTTGGGTTAGATTCTGCAGAGTTCACTGAATTGAATTGTATTAACTTTATTACTTACATCCTTCATATACACGAGGAGTAAAAATCTTTATGTTACGTTCCCATCTATAGTTTGAATGAATGCTTATGTTTAGGTTTTAGGTTTTTGTTGGGTTGGTCTGTGACATGTCATCCTGGCTCATTACCTTATCCAGGTGACACGTAGTTACTTACATGAGAAACACTTGTTTGAGACTGTCATATCATGTTTGAGATATGCTGACAGTCATGTTGGATCTAGCTTGGATAAAGTTAGTGTGTGGTCAGAATGGCTTTGTTTTGGTTAGAGTCAGTTTGGATTTGGATGGGGTTTTAATTTTGCGATGAACCCTGTACTTCAGTACATGAGAGAACCACCCTTTAAGTCCTGTTCAACACACACAAAATGCTGGGTGAACTCTGTAGGCCATGCAGCAACTATGGTCCCACCAGGACTGAATTGTCTCAGCCTGAAACATTGACTGTTTATTCCTATCCGCAGATGCTGCCTGGCTTGCTGAGTACCTCCAGCATTTTGTGTGTGTTGCCCCGAACGTGGCATATGAGTTAGATTCTATTGGACTGTAGTACGCTGTTATCCCTCTATTTAATTAATGCCAAAGTGTCTTTGACTGGAAACATTAACTCTGTTACTCTGTCCACAGATGCTGTCTGACTTATTCAAAGTTCAAAATAAATTTATTATCAAAGTACATAAGTGTCACGGTTTACCACCTTGAGATTTATTTTCCTGTGCGTATTTGCAGTAAATTCAAAGAACCGCAATAGAATCAATGAGAAACTACACACTAAGACAGACAAACAACCAATGTGCAACAGACAACAACTTGTACAAATACAAACACAAACACCTATGTTAGGATGCTGTTTATCGACCATAGCTCAGCATTTGATACCATCATTCCCAATATCTTCATTGAGAAGTTGCAGAACCTGGGCCTCTGTGCCTCCCTCTCCAATTGGATCCTTGACTTCCTAACTGGAAGACCTCAGTCTGTGGGGATTGACGATAACATATCTTCCTCGCTGACGATCAACACTGGCGTACCTCAGGGGTGTGTGCTTAGTCCACTGATCTACTCTCTATAGGCACATGACTATGTGGCTAGGCATAGCTCAAATACTATCTATAAATTTGCTGATGATACAACCATTGTTGGTAGAATCTCAGGTGGTGATGTGAGGGCGTACAGGAGTGAGATATGCCAACTAGTGGAGTGGTGCCACAGCAACAACCTGGCACTCAACGTCAGTAAGACGAAAGAGCTGATTTTGTTCTTCAGGAAGGGTAAGATGAAGGAACACATACCAATCCTCAGGGGGATCAGGAGTGGAGAGAGGGAGCAGTTTCAAGTTCCTGGGTGTAAGACCTCTGAGGATCTAATCTGGTCCCAACATATTGATGTAGTTATAAAGAAGGCAAGACAACGGCTATACTTTATTAGGAGTTTGAAGAGATTTGGTTTGTCAACAAATACACTCAAAATCTTTTATAGTTGTACCGTGGAGAGCATTCTGACAGGCTGCATCACTGTCTGGTATGGAGGGGCTACTGCACAGGACCGAAAGAAGCTGCAGAAGGTTGCAAATCTAGTCAGCTCCATCTTGTGTACTAGCCTACAAAGTACCCAGGACATCTTTAGCGAGTGGTGTCTCAGAAAGGCAGCTTCTATTATTAAGGACCTCCAGGACCCAGGGCCTGCCCTTTTCTCACTGTTACCATCAGGTAGGAAGTACAGAAGCCTGAAGGCACACACTCAGCGATTCAGGAACAGCTTCTTCCCCTCTGCCATCCAGTTCTTAATTGGACCTTAAATCTTTGTACACTACCTCACATTTTTTTAAATATACAGTATTTCTGGTTTTGCACGTTTTAAAAAATCTATTCAATATACGTACACCATAATTGATTTACTTATTTATTATTATTTTAAAAATTTTATTTATTATTATTATTATTATTTTCTCTCTGCTAGATTATATATTGCATTGAACTGCTGCTGCTAAGTTAACAAATTTCACGTCATGTACCGTTGATAATAAAACTGATTTTGATTCTGATTCTAAATGAAGAACCAAAATAATAATAATATAAAAATAAGTAATAAGTAATATTGAGAACACAAGCTGTAGAGTCCTTGAAAGTGACTCCATAGGTCATGGAATCAGTTCAGTGCTGAGTTGTGTGAAGTTATCCAAGCTGGTTAAGAAGCCTGATGGTTGAAGGGTCATAATTGTTCTTGAAGCTGGTGGTGCTGGTCCTGAGTCTCCTGTACCTCCTGATGTCAGCAGCGAGGAGAGAGTATGGCTTGGATGGTGGGGGTCCTTAATGATGGATGATTTATTTCCATCAAAGGTTCATTTTATTGCCAAAGTATGCATGTACAATACAACTTCATCTTCTCCAGATAACCATGAAATACATAAAAAAACATGGAAATTGTTGGAAGAAAAGACATCAAACACCCCCCCATATGAAAAAAAAGAAATAAACAAAACTCGCAAACCCCACCCTCTCCACCCCCTCTCTCGCACAAAAACTAACAGATTGCCCACACGGAAAGCGGCAGCTAGAACATCAAACCCCAAATTGTCACCCACTTTCTTGCAAAAAAAACCACTGACAATAACCCCAACTCCCTCCCTCAGAGAAAAGAACAGCGACAATAGCATCCAAATCCCCAACCCCTCTCTTACACACAAAAACTAACATATCGCCCACTTGCCAGTTGGCAACAAGAAAGAAAACACTGAAAACTGAAGGAGGCCAATATAAACTCCAGTCCAATTATCACATAAATCTCAGAATCATCAGCATCGAGGAGAGCATTCTATTCTAGATTAAAAAGTATTTGCCTGTGCTAAACAACGTGTAGCTGAATTAAAAGGAGTATAATGACTAAAGCTGAAGCTGGAGCAGGTGCAAATATCATAAACAGGAGATTCTGCGGATGCTGGAAATTCAGAGCAACCCACAAATTGCTGGAAGAACGCAGCAGGCCAGGCAGCATTTATGGAGCGATGCAGGGTCTCATTCCGAAAAGTCAACTTCAACTGTCTACAGTATTCCCCTCCACAGATGTTGTCTGACCTGCCAAGTCCCTCCAGCATTTCAAAAACACGAGAGATTCTGCAGATGCTAGAAATCTTGAGCAACACACACACTCCCCACACTCACACAAAGTACTGGGTGGAAATCCACAACTCAGGCAGCATCTATGGAGAAGGAATGAAGAGCTGACATTAACATTGACTCCAGCTGACTGTAAACTATGAAATTCTGTAAACTGCAGATGCTCGCATTGCAAAGTTGTGATTGAAAACTTTGCAAACACGATGAATTCTGCAGATGCTGGAAATTCAAGCAACACACATCAAAGTTGCTGGTGAACGCAGCAGGCCGGGCAGCATCTCTAGGAAGAGGTACAGTTGACGTTTCAGGCCGAGATTGGCCTGAAACATCGACTGTACCTCTTCCTATTGAAAACTTTGGATGATTTTTGAGAGGTAGAAGTATCCTGTAGCCTTTCATGGGAAATTTGAGATCTTAAAATGCAAATTTCAATGACAGTTGAGGAATAGGTCAATGGATAAAATTATTTATATTAATGGCACATAACTTCCTTTAGAAGTTTCATTTTGTTTAAAATTTTTTGGCCATTCTAAGCTTCAATTAATCTGAGGATATATCAGAGGAGAGTATTTTGCAAATATACTTAAAGCAATTTTACACACACGAAATGCCGGAGAAACTCAGCAGCTCAGTCAGAATCGACGGAGAGGAATAAAGAGCTGACATTTCTGGCCGAGGCCCTTCACCAGAACTTCAAAACAATTTAATTGCCTTACAAGACTTATGCCCAACTTTTAGTATAGATAAATTCAATCATAAAGAATACTTGTAGACTACACATCATAAAATGTTAGGCTGTATTACTGATATAGTCCTTGAGTTGGTTGTCTGACATCCCTTGTTCTATTATCTAAAGCACATTAGTATGTCCTAAAGTACAACAAGCCACACTTACTATGTGTCCTTTAAGATCACTTACTACCTTTAAGAAGTGAAGCAAGTATTTGGCAGCATGTTAAATAATGCCTTGATTTAAAAATATTATCATCTTTGTTCTTAGCTTGTGCCATGGCCTTGCATCTTCCCTATCTTTGTAATCTACTCCACCTTGAATTGTCTGAGATCTTGGCACTCCTCCAAATCTGGCTTGTTAGTAATCTTAGAATTTAATTATTGTACCATTGGCAGTCAGACCTTTGGTTATAAATGGAAGAACATGCTGTTGGAATTGATATGAAGGTCTAGAAATAACAGCATTAGTACTTCTTGAACACTTACAATGTCTTCATATGGCATTTTGATAAATGGTATTGTATATAAGGTACTAGATTTCAGATTCAAATTTATTGTCAAAATTATTGTCATTTCAAGTTCAAATTTATTGTCATTCAACCGTACACATCTATACCACCGACTAAACAATGTTCCTCCGGACTAAGGTTCACAGCACAGTATGTAGAACTCACACACAACACACAAAGTATTATTATTACAAATAAATTAACAAATAATAAGGTGCATTTGCAACATGCTAAATAGACAATAGACAATAGGTGCAGGAGTAGGCCATTCAGCCCTTCGAGCCAGCACCACCATTCACTGTGATCATGTCTGACCATCCACAATCAGTACCCTTTTCTTGCCTTCTCCCCATATCCCTTGACTCTACTATACTTAAGAGCTCTATCTAACTCTTTTTTGAAAGAATCCAGAGAATTGGCCTCCACTGCCTTCTGAGGCAGAGCATTCCACAGAACCACAACCCTCAGTGTGAAAAAGTTTTTCATTCTAAATTGTCTACCCCTTATTCTTAAATTGTGCCCTCTGGTTCTGGACTCACCTAACATCGGAAACATGTTTCCTGCCTCTAGCATGTCCAATCCCTTAATAATCTTATATGTTTCAACCAGGTCCCTTCTCATCCTTCTAAGTTCCAGTGTATACAACCCCAGTCGCTCCAATCTTTCAACATATGACAGTTCCTCCATTCCGGGAGTTAACCTTGTGAACCTACGCTGCACTCCCTCAATAGCTAGAATGTCCTTCCTCAAATTTGGAGACCAAAACTGTACACAATATTCCAGGTGTGGTCTCACCAGGGCCGTGTACAACTGCAGAAGGACCTCTTTGCTCCTATACTCAATTCCCCTTGTTATGAAGGCCAGCATGCCATTAGCTTTCTTCACTGCCTGCTGTACCTGCATGCTTACTTTCAGTGACTGATGAACAAGGACACCTAGATCTCGTTGTACTTCCCCTTTTCCTAACTTGACACCATTCAGATAGTAATCTGCCTTCCTGTTCTTACTACCAAAGTGGATAACCTCACATTTATCCACATTAAACTGCATCTGCCATGCATCTGCCCACTCACCCAACCTGTCCAAGTCACCCTGCATTCTCATAACATCCTCCTCACATTTCACACTGCCACCCAGCTTTGTATCATCTGGAAATTTGCTAATGTTACTTTTAATCCCTTCATCTAAATCATTTAAAAAGTAAACAATACAATACTAATGGCGTTTCATATGTGAATAGATCTGGGTGGTGGCAGGGGTTCAGTAATCTCAAGGCTACTTAGAAGAAGCTGCTTCCCTTCCTAATAGTCCTTGTCCTAATGCAACAGTGCATTAGTAGTAGGCCTGATGGTGGGGAGTCGAAGCGATTGTTGGATGATGGGATGGATCATTGACAATGCTAAGGGCTCTGTGTACACAGTGATCCAGATAAATATCTCGGATAAATGGAAGAGAGGATAGGATCATCCCTATGATCCTCTTAGCAGTCCTCCCATTGCAATATAGAGACTTGTGGTCAGATGCCTTGCAATTCCCTTTCTAAATGGTGATGTAGTTGGTCAGGACCTTCTGAATGGTGCTCCTGTAAAAATTTTATGTAAACTTTGTCCTGTAAGACCTCTATGTTTCTGCACAAAAATAAGACAAGGTGAAGAACATGGTTAAAATGTATTAAACAGTTGCATATCAATATTAAGTTTGTTATAGGAAAAATCAACCACTTGATCTTAATAACAGTCTGTTAATAATTAGACTGTTATTAATATCAAGTGGCTGATTTTTCCTGTAACAAAAGTTCTTGGCTCTAAAATGCTTTAGGACATCATAAGATCAGGAAAGGCAAGATTTAGGTTTTCACATTCTCTCACTTTTTCTTTCTTAAATCTTTAGTTATTGCACCATTACCTCCTGGGTTGCAGAATTACAAATGTTTAGAGTGAATAAGGGCAGAAACATATCTATTGATTCAGAAATCAAATGAATATTGAATATTGAATTCTATTGAATATTGAAAGGCTTAGATATAGCAGACATGGAGAGTATGTTTCCTATGGTGGGAGAGTCAAGGACGAGAGGGCACAGCCTCAGAATACAAGGACGTCCCTTTAGAACGTAGCTGAAGAGGAATTTAAATCTTTAGACGGATGGTGGTGAATCTATAGAAATGATTGTGACAGATGGCTGTGTGGAGGCCAAACCATTGGATATATTTACAGCGGAGGATGACAGGTTCTTGATTAGTAAGGGAATCAAAGGTTATGGGGGAAGGCAGGAAAATGAGGTTGAGGGAGATAATAAATCAGCCATGATGGAATGGCGGAACAAACTCGATGGGCCGAATAGCATAATTCTGCTCCTATGTCTCATACTCTTATGATTGATTTTGGATGTACTTGGCACTGAGAATGTCTCCATTAAGGAATAGTGAACCTGTCCTTCATGTGAATCTATTTATTGCATATATGTTAAAACCCAGCCAGGATATTTTTAGTTTCTATAATTTTCACTTGGCTTACTTTCTGTAAACATAGCTAGAAAAGTGATTTCCTACTCAAAAGCTTTTATGTTGACAGTGAGTGATGACGGTGCGAGGAAAGCTGGTCCAAAATTAAATTAAATGTAAAATGAAATTACTTCAGTGTCAATAACCACAACTTACAGTTGAGAAACCATGGTGACAGCAAAAACACCCTTTCTAGTCTTACAGGATCTGCTATCCATCCTTGTTTAATTTTACTTATTTTTTTAAAGTGGAACATGAAATTATTCAAAACAGTAGCTGCCTAGAACAATGTGATTAATGTTTTTCGAGTGCCTCCGAACATAACTGGCAATTGGATAAATACTTACAGCTGGGAGCATTTTTCTGGGACGGTGTTTGCTGAGAAATAAGGAGTTTCATTACACAGGACAAAAATAAATGCAAGTGTACACAAAAGAAAACCCTGAAAATACTTTAATCATGGGAAGGAGATGGGACATTTTCGGGTTAGTGAGTTCCATATGACATAAGCCCAAGTATGTTTGATCGTAGAACTGATTCCATGGTTGTTGTCAAATGCACTAGCATACCGTGTTACACCAGTCTAAAACCAAGAAGTCCGCTTCACACAGAGGGTTAACAGAAATGTAGTATTGACTGTTACTCATTGATACTCACTGGCATCTTTGAGTGGTCATGGGCCAAGCATAATAATGTTAAGTTACCCGTGCACGATGCTGGCAAAGGGTTTGGTAACATGAAGCCATGGGGAGAACCTGAGCCTTAAATAAAGTGTTTATTAATGAACTGCCTTCAAATCAAATTTCTCCCTTGATTTGGAACCAGACTTTTAGTGCCCTGAACCATATTTGGAAAATTGCTATTATTGATAGAGTGGTATGCACTTGAGATATTATATGTCTCAGTGGCCACTTTATTAGCTGGATTGCGTATGAGGCAATTTCCATGGTTGAACGTGACCAATGGAGAGCCTCATATTATTACCATGTGTTGATCCTTTTTTGTGGCTTTTGGTGCACCGGGTGGCAACCTTGCTGTTCCTTTAGCATTTTTGTCTGTTTTGCGAGGCCGAATCCCAGCATGGATGGAAAGCGCGCAAGGAGGCGGCCGGATTCGAACCCAGGACCACTCACCTCGAAGTCCGGTGCAGATGCCACGACACCACCGGCCACATGATTAACATGTGTACTGTTTAGTCTGCGAGCCTCACACAGACAAGAATTTCATTGCTTCCTTGTGCATGTGACAATTAGCTAATCTAATCCAATCTAATCTAGTGTGTGAATTAAAAAAAGGAACAAATGAGGAATACACACAGCGGCCACTTTAGTAGCTATCCTCTGTAACTAATAAAGTTGGCACTGAGTGTATGTTCACGGTCTTCTGCTAGGGTAGTCCCTCCAGTTCAAGGTTCGATGTATTATGGGTTCAGAGATGCTCTTCTGCACATCAGTGTTGTAACATGTGCCGTTACTTGAGTGACTGTTGCGTTCCTGTCAGCTTGAACCAGTCTGCTCATTTTCCTCTGACCTCTCTCATTAACAAGGCATTTTCACCCACAGAACTACCGGTCACAGTATATCTTTTTGTTTTTCACAATATTCTCTGTAAACTCTAGAGACTGTTGTGCTTGAAAAGCCCAGAAGATCAGCAGTTTCTGAGGTACTCAAACAACATTTTCTGGCACCAGCCAAAGTCACATTTCTTTTGTGTTCTGATGTTTGGTCTGAACAACAACTGAACCTTTTATGCATTGAGTTGCTGCCATGGGATTGGCTGATTACATATTTGCATTAATGAGAAGGAGTACAGGTGTACCTAATAAAGTGGCCACTGAGTGTATGTCTCCCAGCTCTATTTCAAACACACAAAAGAATGAAAAAGATTGGGCAAAAAACACAGAAAATAAAAAACTCCAAGACTGAAAAAAAAGTCCATAGTCCAAGTCTATATCCAAAATGCAAAAACCTGGGTAACATTTTCCCCACAATGGCAGGCCTTCCCTCTCCAGCAGCAGAGCGGTCCCACCAGCAATCAAAAGTCAGTCTCCCCACTTCGGTAGCAGAGCAATCCCACCAGTGATCAAAAGGTAGTCTCCCCTCTCCAGCAGCAGAGCGGTCCCACCAGCAATCAAAAGGCAGTCTCCCCACTCCCCAGATGCAGAGCGCTCCCACCACCGATCAAAAGTCAGTCTCCCCACTTCGGTAGCAGAGCAATCCCACCAGTGATCAAAAGGTAGTCTCCCCTCTCCAGTAGCAGAGTGATCCCACCAGCGACCAAAAGGCAGTCTCCCCTCTCTGGTAGTGGAGTGATCCCACCACCAATCAAAAGGCAGGCAGCTAGCGCTCACCTCCCGGATTTACTTCACTGTTTCAATCTCCCTCTTCGCTTTAATCGGCAAACAATGGAAACTTTAATCAGCAAAATGGAGTTGAACTTTGGCTCGCGCCCTGCCCCTTAGCCTTCTCGCCACAAGGTTCATGCACGCTGCCTCTGCCTCCTGGAATCCTCTCGGAGACTGCGGAGCGCTGAAACACCCAAACGATCTCCAGAATCCCAGTCAAGATGAAAGATAAATGTAACAGACATAAAAGAAGTGAAATGTATAGTTTCATGACCTATCCAGAAGATGTCGACTGAAAGAGCATTGTATGCAGGCGGCATCTTGACTTGAAGACCGGAATTTATTGAAATAGAACAGTAGGAGATATTGAACAAAAGTTTTGAGGTTGCTATTTACTCTGAATATCAATTAAAACATGAATTAGGATCCGGAGCACTAGAGCTGTTTTGTAGCAGTAGTACAGGGCAAGACATAAAAATGATATGTTCCACAATTAAATAAATAATGCAAAAGACAAATAATAATATAGTATTCAGAAGCCTGACAGTGGAGGGTAGGAAGCGTTGATTATGGGCTCCTGTACCTCTCCCAATTGTAGTATCACAAAGAAGCAATGTCCCAGATGGGGAGAGTGTTTAATGATGAATGCTGTCCTCTGCGTTATGTCCATGAAGGAACTTGTTGAGTCCACAATGGTCTGCAGCTTTCTATGATCCTGAGGCTCCATACCAGGTTGTGATGCAACCAGCCATAATGATTTTCACTATACATCTATAGATCAGTAAATCTCATCTGGTCCTGGTGATTTACCCACCGTTACACCTGGTGAGGTATCAAGTATCTCTTCATTAGTTATGGAAAACTACTCTGAATTCTTTCACTAGAGTCCATTTCCGTTGTGAATACTGATAAACAGTGAAATTAATAACTTAGGGTTGGATACTAAACATGGTGACTTTATTGACAGGGCCCAATGACATTTAATACTTTGCCCTTGTGATTAATGACATCACAAGAATTGTCTAAGGCCTCTTTTGTTTAACTTTTCCTTTGTTTTTTATCAAGTCAAGTCAAGTCACTTTCTATTGTCATTTCGACCATAACTGCTGGTGCAGTACACAGTAAAAACGAGACAACGTTTTTCAGGACCATGGTGGTACATGAACAATACAAAAACTACACTGAACTACGTAAAATAACACAAAGCTACACTAGACTGCAGACCTACCCAGGACTGTATAAAGTGCACGAAACAGTGCAGGCATTACAATAAATAATAAACAAGACAATAGGCACAGTAGAGGGCGGTAGGTTGGTGTCAGTCCAGGCTCTGGGTATTGAGGAGTCTGATGGCTTGGGGGAAGAAACTGTTACATAGTCTGGTCATGAGAGCCTGAATACTTCGGTGCCTTTTGCCAGATGGCAGGAGGGAGAAGCGTTTGTAAGAGGGGTACGTGGGGTCCTTCATAATGCTGTTTGCTTTACAGATGCAGCATGTGATGTAAATGTCTCTAATGGCGGGAAGAGAGAACCCAATGATCTTCTCAGCTGATCTCACTGTCTGCTGAAGGGCCTTGTGATCCAAGATGGTGCAATTTCCGAACCAGGCAGTGATGTAGCTGCTCAGGATGCTCTCAATACAACCTCTGTAGAACGTGGTGAGGATGGCGGGGGGGGAGGGTGTGGGAGATGGACTTTCTCAGCCTTCGCAGAAAGTAGAGATGCTGCTGGGCTTTCTTTGCTATGGAGCTGGTGTTGGGGGACCAGGTGAGTTTCTCCGCCAGGTGAACACCAAGAAATTTGGTGCTCTTAACGATCTCTATGGAGGAGTCGTCGATGTTCACTGGAGAGTGGTCGTTCCGTGTCCTCCTAACGTTTAATGATGTTAATGGAGTAATATCATATTATACGTCCTCAAAGTTACAGATCAGGATATTCATGGATCAATTAGAACAAGATGGCACTGGTGTACATTGGCAACTCTCTGCGGGCTGCAAGAATTCGTACCAGTTTTCCTCTTAAATATACTCCTTTTGAACTACTTTTGCTGCAATCTGCAGCTTGTAAATTTCCTCTTAACGGACTACAATATTACATCAATGAACTTCAGATCTCACATTTGACCGTTAAATATGGAGCCCTTAATGGGGACAATGCCAAGGCCAAGGCCAAAAACGCAGCAGGAGAGGTGGGATTCAAGCCGGGCTGAAGTACAGAGGGATGAGGCTTCCTCCGCCTCCCAGTTTATTAGCAAATGTATCGTCATTTGAATTAAGATTGACGATTTCAGGGGAAGGCTGCTGTATCAGAGGCAGATGAGACAGATCTCAATTGTTTATGGCATTGAAATTTGGTTAATGGTAAATACTCTGGATGCAGCTATCTGACCAGAAGGTTTTACAATTTTCTGATTGAATTGAACCTCAAATTCTGGTAAGAAAAGAGGTGGTGGCTTATGCTTTTTAGTCAATTCTCGTTGGTGCACGGATGTTGGGGTTATGTCGACTTCTTGTTCCCCTGACCTAGGACAACTAATGATTAAATTTAGACCATTCTATTTGCCTTGAGAGTTCTCATCTATGATCCTGACCACAGTTTACATATGGCCAGTGGCCTATTATAAGCAAGTACTCGTGAAACTGCACGATACTGTCTCTGAACGAGAAATGGTCCATCCTGAAGCATTTCAAATTATTATCGGTGACTTTAACCAGGCCTGTCTGAAGAAAACCCTGCCCAGTTATCACCAGCACATAACCCGTTGCGTCACAGGTTCCAACACACTAGACCAGATGAGCTTCCAGATGAGTTCAGTGCCTTCTATGACCACCAGAAAAGGAGGAACTATCGCGTACCCCCCATGTCTCCCGATGATCCTTTGGTTTCAGTATCTGAAGATGACGTGCGGGCTGCCTTTAAGGGAGTGAATCCAAGGAGAGCATCTGGTCCAGACAGGGTACCTGGCCGAGTACTGAAGACCTGACAACTGGCTGGAGTATTCACGGATATCCTCAGCCTCTCACTCCGGCAGTGTGTGGTACACATCTGTCTCAAGCAGGCTTCAGTCGTACCGGTGCCCAAGCGGAGCGTGGTAACCTGTCTAAATGACTTACATCCACAGTGATGAAGTGTTTTGAGAGGCTGGTGTTGAAGCATATCAGCTCCTGCCTGAGTGGCGACTTGGATCCACTCCAATTTGCCTCCTGAAGCAACAGGTCTACATGCCATCTTTTTGGCTTTTCACACATTCCTGGAACATCTGGACAGCAAAGGTGCATATATCAGAATGCACTTTATCAATTAGAGCTCGGTATTTAACACCATCATCTCCTCAAAACTAAACAGTAAGTTCTAAGACCTGGGCCTCAATTACCCGTTTGTGCAACTGGATCCTGGGTTTCCTCACTTGCAGACCCCAGTCAGCTCAGATTGGCAAAAACATTTCCTCCACATTTTCCATCAACACAGGAGCACCACAGGGATGTGTACTTAGCCCTCTGCTCTACTTGTTTTACACCTCTGACTGTGTGGCTAAGTACAGCTCCAACACCATATACAAGTTTGTTGACAACACCACTGTTGTGGGCTGTATGAAAGGGGGTGATGAATCAGCATACTGGGAGGAAGACTGAAAATTTGGCTGAGTGGTGTCATAACAACAACCTCTTACTCAATGTCAGTAAGACTAAGGAACTGATTGTAGACTTCAGAAGAGGGAAGCCAGAGGTCCATGAGCCAGTAATTACCGGAGGATCAGAGGTGGAGAGGGTCAGTAACTTTAAATCCCTCAGTGTCACCATCTCAGAGGACCTGTCCTGGACCCATCATATAAATATTATTGAGAAGAAAGCACGACAGCACCTCTACTTCCTCAGAGGTCTGTGGAGGTTCAACATGTCATCGAAAACCTTGGCAAACTTCTGTAGATGTGTGGTGGAAAGTGTGCTGACATTATGCCTTTGTGTGGAAAACCCTACAAAAGGTAATGGATTCAGCCCAGTACATCAAGGGTAAACCCTCCCAATCATTGAGCACATCTACATGAAGCATTGCTGTAGAAAAGCAACATACATCATCAAAGATCCTCATCACCCAGGCCATGCTCTTTTCTCGTTGTTGTCATCAGGTAGAAGGTACAAGTGCCTCGGGACTCACACTACCAGGTTCAAGGAACGTTACTACGCGTCAACGATCAAGCTCTTGAACAAAAAGGAATTGCTACACTCATTTAAGGACTCTGTTATATTGTTATTTCATGCTTATTAATTATTGCTATTTATTTATATCTGTATTTGCAGTCTGTTGTCTATTGATCCTGTTTACAGTTACTGTTCCATAGATTTCTAAGTATGCCCACAGAAAAAGAATCTCATGCCCTTTGTGGTGACATGTATGTACTCTGATAATAAATTTTACTTTGATCATAGACTCAATGGCTACTTTAGCAGCTAACTCCTTTAATAAAGTGACCATAGTGAATATTTGTGGTCCTCTGCTGTTGTGGTCCACCACTTTAAGGTGCAATATTTTGTGAATTCAGTGACACTCCTCTGCACACCACTGTTGTAATGTGTGGTTTGTTATTTGAGTTACTGTCTCCTTCCTATCAGCTTTAACCAGTCTGGCCATTCTCCTCTGACCTCTTTCATTAACAAGGCATTTTTGCCCACAGAACTGCAGCTCACTGGATTTTTTTTTCACTTTTTCACACCATTCTCTAAACTCTGTGTATGAAAATCCTGGGGAGATCAGCAGTTTCTGAGATGCTCAAACCACCCCATCTGGCACCAATAATCATTCCACAGTCAAATTCACTTGGGTCACATTTTTCCCCATTCTGATGTTTGGTCTGAACAACAACTGAGCCTCTTGACTGTGTCTTCTATGCATTGAGTTGCTGCCCCATGATTGGCTGATTAGATGTTTGCACAAAAGAGCAGTTGTATTGGTGCAGGTAATAAAGCAGCCACTGAGTGTAACTTATCAGTTGATAGAATTCCTGACAGACAAATTGTAAAACCATTGTTGTTCATAAAATTACTGAATGTTCTCAGCAACATGGTGTAAAATGTATGGGTGTGATAAACTGTGTATTGAAGACCTGGCTCACCTGCAGATATTGAGTAATTGAGCAGAAGGTAGTAAACGACATTAAACACAATATACTGAATCTTCAGTGGAAGTTATATGACTAAACAAACTGGCGGAAAGAATTGCCTTTCATAATTGAGTAAGTGTTTATTGCACTATACTCCAGATCCATCTAAGTAAAAAGGAAAGACTAAATAAAGATTAGCTTTATTTATCACATATATATCAAAACATTGAAAACTACGATGAAACGCATTGTTTGCGTTAGCGATCAACACAATCAAATTATGTGCTGGGGACAGCACACAAGTGCCACAATGCCTCCAATGCAAACTTTGCATACCCACAACATGCTAACCCATACCTCTTTGGAATGTGGGTGGAAACCAGAGCACCTGGAGAAAACACGCACGGCCACAGGAGAATATAATGGAGCATCAGGTTTATAGACTATAACTTTAAGTAAATACAACATTCAATGTATCACATGGGGACTAACTATCACTCAAGTATATGGAAGTCTGAGAAAAGATTCACAGGTGGCATTGGTATTAAATTGCTGAACTTTGAATGGACAACAGGCGTTGAATATGCACCTGTGAACAAACATCAGAATAGCTCTTTGCTGATCTATGCATTTTAATGGAGTTTCACATCAGTCACTGTTCTTGCTCTATCTCCCCATAACTATCTTCATCAAATCACATCTTTGCGATGTCTCAGGTTTTCTTTCATCTTTGTGTTTCTCCTATGCAGATATTATCCTAGTGAATCTGTCTTGTATCCTCTCCCTAAGCTGTACATCCTGACTCACTTATTCTGAACCAGCAAACATTTCCCCCCTCACCCCTAATCACTTTTCAACCCACTTTCAAACTAAGCTGTATAATAATAACATCTCAGGTGCTCAGAAGGCTCCCAACTTGTTTACACCCAGGACTGATATAAAAATAAATGATGCAAATGATGCAAAAATAGTTTGTAAGGCAGGTAAGAACATAGAACAGTGCAGGATCTTCTGCTGACAATGTTGTGCCAACTGCAAGATCAATCTAACCCTTTGCTCCTATGTAACCCTCCATTTTTCTTTCATCCATCTGCCTAAGAATCTCTTAAATGTTCCTAATGTATCCGTCTCTTCCACCACCCCTGGCCGCATGCTCCAAGAACCCATCACTCTCTGTATAAAATAGTCATCTTTAGCATCTCCCCCTATACTTTCCTCCAATCATCTTAATGTAATGCCCCTTGTATTAGTCACTTCTGCCCTGGGAAGAAGTCAATGGCTGTTCACCTTATCCCTCTGATAAAATAACTATTAAGTCAAATCTCATTCTCCTTCAACCTGAAGAGAAAAGCCTTAGCTCATTCAACCTATGCCCATAAGATATGCTCTCTATCCCAGTCAGCAGTCGCAATCCCTGCTCACTCTGGGCAAAATCACATTTCATCCTTTAAAGTATGACACACCTACAGCATCTTTGCCATCTGCTCTTGGTGGTTTAGTGCTCCTACCTGCTTTGTACCACCCAACCGAACCACTTCCTTACATTTCCCTTGCTTTGGTTTACCTATTCAATATGTCTCTGCACAGCCATTTACAGGGGAAGCTGGGACACCAAACCTAGTGAAAGCAGAGTACAAGATGAGGAACTTTCACTTTGAAAACTGTGGTAAACACAAGAGATTCCGCATATGTTCGAAATCTTAAGCAACACACACACAATACTGGGGGATCTCAGCAAATCTATGGAAGGGAACTGGCAGGCAACATTTCAGGCCAAGATCCTTCATCAGGACTAGAAAGGAAGGGAGCCAGAAGCCAGAATAAGAAGCTGGAGGAGGCTGGCAGGTGACAGGAGAGACCAGGTGGTGGGTGATGGCGGGTGGGTGGGGGAAGGGGAATGAAGTGAGACACTGGGAGGAGAGAGGTGGAAGAGGTGAAGAGCTGAATAAGAAAGAATCTGACAGGAGAGGACAGTAGATCATGGGAGAAAGGGAAAGGGGAGGGAGGTGATGGGCAGGTGAGGAGAAATGAAAGGATGAGAGGATAGCCAGAATGGGCAATAGAGAAAAAAAAAAGAGTAGGAGGGTGGGGAAGATGTTACCTGAAGTCAGAGAAATTGATGTTCATGACATCAGGTTGATTGTGAGACCTTATGTAGCTCCTATAGTTGGGACTTGCAGCTTTTAACAGAAATCAGCTTTATAAGGTTAGGCCTGCTATCACAGGGCATAGCTAGCACCACAGTGTGATTCATGTTATCATGTTTGGGTAAAAGCTGCCATTAAGAATAATGCCTAGAATAAGATGTAGTCCCTCTCAGAATCAGGAGTTGGCAACTTAGGACTGATGTGCGGAAAAATTTCTTCACTCAGTGAATGGTAAGACTTTGACATTCTTTAGTCCTGAGCACTGTGGAGGCTTAGTTGTAGGGTTCATTCAAAGCCGAGGTTTCTAGAAATCAAGAGGTTTAGGGTCAGTGCGTAAGATGAAGGGGTGAAAGATCAGCCAGGATCTTAATGAATGGTGGAGCAGGTATGAAAGGTTGGGATGTCCTCTCCTGATCCTTCTAGGTCTTTAATCTGGAGATTCTCGCTCACCAGTATGCTGATCGTAGACTGTGGAGTGCTTTGAATGAGATCAATGTAATTATATGGAAGATTTGCAGATCAGCAATGTAAACAACTTTAATGCTCAAGTTGCCCCAGACATGTACCAGGAACATATGCAATTCTCTTCCCCAGGAAACTTGCAGGTAACTCCCTCTGCTGGTGAATAATGCAACTGACAGAGGAATTTCAGAGTCTTCCCTTTGATTTTGTTTATGAAAGGAAGCAAATTGGTAAATTTTGGTTAACTGATTTACTACTATCACATGGACTGAGGTACATTGGAAACCATGCTGACTATGCAGATCATTTCACAACATCAGCATATCGAGGGAGAACAACGGAAAAACAATAACTGGATGCACAATAAAGTGTTACAGTCACAGAAGAAGAGCTGTGCAGGCAGACATTAAAGTGCACAGGCCAGGACAAGGTAGATTGTGAGGTCAAGTGTCCATCTTACAGTTCAATATTCTTATAAAAGCAGTCCTTGAGCCTGGTGGTACGTGTTTGCGGTCATTTGTATATTCTGCCCAATGGAAGGGGGAAGGAGGGAAAATATCCAGATAGGAGGAATTGCTGATTATTTTGGCTGCCCCTCTGAGGCAGTGTAAAGTGTAGACAGAGTCCATAGGGGTGAGTGGAGAGCAAGTGGAATTGCTTTTGTGATATGTTAAGCTGCAGTCCACAACTCTTGTAGTCTCAGGCAGAGCAGTTGCTATAACAACAGGATGCTTTCTATCATCATTATGTGTCATGTCGTAAGATGTGGACGATCATGGACTTTGACCTTAAATTGTTCTTGGCAAATTTTCCTACAGTGGTTTGCAATTGCCTTCGTCTGGGCAGCGTCTTTACAAGACGGGTGATTCCGGCCATTATCAATACTTCGATATATTGCGGAATATTGGTAGTTCAGATCGGCTATTTGGAGATTGGCAAAATGTTTGTAGACATTTCGGGTCCAATTGAAAAGCTATCATCAGTGCGCATTTGAGGGCATTATCTCCTCAGAATGCTGGTTTATATACTCCTCCGGGGATTAGACGTTGTGATCTGATTGACGGGTTCAAAACCAAATCAGAATCCTCCACTGTTAAACTGTTCGCAGTGTTTAAAACCAGCCAACCAGATCACGGCGTCTCATTAATAGCTACTCAGACCCCGGAGGAGTATGTAGCTGGCAATCTGAGGTGATGACACCCTCAACTGTGCCCTGCTGATGGCTTCTTGACCGGAGCCGCAACATCTGCAAACATTTTGCCAAACTTGCCCTTACACTTCCTCCCTCACCACATTCAGGGCCCCAGACAGTCCTTCCAGGTGAGGTGACACTTCACCTGTGAGACAGCTGGTGTGATATACTGCATCCGGTGCTCCCGGTGCGGCCTTTTATATATTGGCAAGACCCGACACAGACTGGGAGGCCGTATCACTGAACCCCTATGCTCTGTCCACCAGAGAAAGCAGGATCTCCCAGTGGCCACACATTTTAATTCCACGTCCCATTCCAATTCTGATACGTCCAACCATGGCCTCCTCTACTGTCAAGACGAAGCCACACTCAGGTTGGAGGAACAACACCTCATATTCCGCCTGGGTAGCCTCCAACCTGATGGCATGAACATTGACTTCTCTAACTTCCGTTAATGCCCCTCCTCCCCTTAACACCCCATCCCTTTATATATATATATATATATATATATATTTTTTTTTTATTTAAAAAAAAATTTCCCCTTTCTTTCTCTTTTTTCTCCCTCTGTCCCTCTCACCATATCTTCCTCTGGGCTCCCCTCCCCCTTTCTTTCTCCCTAGGCCTCCCATCCGACGATCTTCTCCCTTCTCCAGCTCTGTATCCCTTTTGCCAATCAAATTTCCAGCTGGTAGCTCCATCCCTCCCCCTCCTGTCTTCTCCTATCATTTTGAATCTCCCCTCCCCCCTCTCAAATCTCTTACCATCTCTTCTTTCAGTTAGTCCTGACGAAGGGTCTCGGCCCGAAACATCGACTGTACCTCTTCCTATAGATGCTGCCTGGCCTGCTGCATTTCACTAGCATTTTGTGTGTGTTCCAAATTATTAATACTCTTCAGAGATTGTCTGCCTGGTGTCAGTGGTTGCATGACCAGAACTTGTGATTGTTACATACCTTGTGACTGTCTTATGAGGATGATGTAATGGTTTTGCGGAGGTCACATGATGTAATTTTCCCGCCAGTGAGGTCACATGATGACCTGTTCTCAACAGGCATATAAAGGAGACCCCTGGTGTGATACAGTTGGTTTTTCAGTTTAGTTTTGTGTTAGATACTCCGTTATGCTGCGTATTCGTCTTATGATGCAGTTTTGTTTTAAAGTGGAGTTCTACTTTCTATTGTAAGTAGTATTGGAGAGTGAAGACCTTACCAACGTACAGGAATTCACAGAGTCAAGTAAAGCTGATATCATTTGGCAGTTTTGGAGAGGATTAACCTTTATTGAATCTTCATTCAAGGAAAAGTGACCTGCAACTGAGATATCCTCTGCTAAAGTAGGAAGGATAGTGCAGTGTCTATTCTCCAGAGGAAAAGGTCAGTACCTTTAAACCATTTTATTTCCGTCGTGTGAATCCTGTGGACAAGGTAGGTTCCGGCTGGGATCAGCAGTAACATCACGTCTTCAAGGAATTCTTTACTTCAGGAAAGTCTCTCCTTATTGACTGTGTAAATCTCTTGGACTTTTGAATTTACCATTCTAAGAACTATGTTTGAATTTACCACTTTAAGAATTGTTTTCGCATTTACCCTTTTAAGAACTGTTCCAGAGTTGCCATATAGCAGTTAACTTCTGGTTAAATTAGTCATTTAAATACATTTTGCTATTTTTGAGCAGAGTTTAATAAATGTTAGTTTGTTTTTATAAAACCTGACTCAATTCTATATTCATTGTTGCTGGTCACGTGACATGATAGGCTCCAGCTGCTCATACGACCATCCACTACCTGCTCCCATAGCTTCACATGACCCTGATTGTGGGGTAAGGAGGTGCTACATCTTGCCCAAGGGTGACCTGCAGACTAGCAGAGGGAAGGAGCACCTTACACCTCCAGATCGGGAAAAGCAGAAGGATTGGGAAGGATTCCAAGTTTTCAAGAAATTTTGGGTGTTTATAAAGTGTTCATAGATTTACTATTTTATACCAAGTTACTTAGAATAGAAAATCTCTGATATTATGCCAAATATATACTTAATGGCCTCTTCACTAGGTATAGGAGTGTGCAACATGATTGAGTTCACTGTGAAATTTGAGAAAGAGAAGCTGAAATCCGATGTGTTGGTATTTCAGTGGAGTAAAGGAAATTACAGTGGCATGAGAGAGGGACTGGCCAAAGTTTGACTGGAAAGGGACACTAGCGGGAAGGATGGCAGAGCAGCAGTGGCTGGAGTTTATGCGAGAAGTGAGGAAGGTGTAAGACAGGTATATTCCAAAAAAGAAGAAATTTTTGAATGGAAAAAGGATGCAACCATGGCTAACAAGAAAAGTCAAAACCAAAGTTAAAGCAAAGGAGAGGGCATACAAGGAAGCAAAAACTAGTGGGAAGACAGAGGATTGGGAAGTTTTTAAAAGCTTACAGAAGGAAACTAAGAAGGTCATTAAGAGGGAAAAGATGAACTATGAAAGGAAGCTAGCAAATAATATCAAAGAGGATACTAAAAGCATTTTCAAGTATAAAAAGAGTAAAAGACAGGTGAGGGTAGATATAGGACCAATAGAAAGTGATGCTGGAGAAATTGTAATGGGAGATAGGGAGATGGCGGAGGAACTGAACGAATATTTTGCATCAGTCTTCACTGAGGAAAACATTAGCAGGATACCGAACACTCAAGGGTGTCAGGGAAGAGAAGTGTGCACAGTCACAATTACGACAGAGAAAGTACTCAGGAAGCTGAATAGTCTAAGGGTAGATAAATCTCCTGGACCAGATGGAATGCACCCTCGTGTTCTGAAGGAAGTAGCTGTGGAGATTGCGGAGGCATTAACAATGATCTTTCAAAAGTCAATAGATTCTGGCATGGTTCTGGAGGACTGGAAGTTTGCAAATGTCACTCTGCTATTTAAGAAGGGGGCAAGGAATCAAAAAGGAAATTATAGACCTGTTATTGACATCGGTGGTTGGGAAGTTGTTGGAGTCGATTGTCAAGGATGAGGTTACAGAGTACCTGGAGGCATATGACAAGATAGGCAGAACTCAGCATGGATTCCTTAAAGGAAAATCCTGCCTGACAAACCTATTGCAATTTTTTGAGGAAATTACAAGAGGGCTAGACAAGGGAGATGCTGTAGATGTTCTATATCTGAATTTTCAGAAGCCCTTTGACAAGATGCCGCACATGAGGCTGTTAAACAAGATAAGAGCCCATGGAATTATGGGAAAGTTACATATGTGGATAGGGCGTTGGCTGATTGGCAGGAAACAGAGAGTGGGAATAAAGGGATTCCATTCTGGTTGGCTACCGGTTACCAGTGGTGTTCCACAGGGGTCCGTGTTGGGGCCACTTCTTTTTACATTGTACATCAACGATTTGGATTATGGAATAGATGGCATTGTGGCTAAGTTTGCTGATGATACAAAGATAGGTGGAGGGGCTGGTAGTGCTGAGGAAACAGAGAGTCTGCAGAGAGACTTGGATAGATTGGGAGAATAGGCAAAGAAGTGGCAAATGAAATACAATATTGGAAAGTGTATGGTTATGCACTTTGGTAGAAGAAATAAACGGGCAGACTATTATTTAAATGAGGAGAGAATTCAAAGTTCTGAGATGCAATGGGACTTGGGAGTTCTCCTGCAGGATACCCTTAAGGTTAACCTCCAGGTTGAGTCGGTGGTGAAGAAGGGGAATACAATGTTGGCATTCATTTCTAGAGGAATAGAGTATAGGAGCAGGGATGTGTTGTTGAGGCTCTATAAGGCACTGGTAAGACTTCACTTGGAGTACTGTGTGCAGTTTTGGGCTCCTTATTTAAGAAAGGATGTGTTGACGTTGGAGAGGGTTCAGAGAAGATTCACTAGAATGATTTCGGGACTGAGAGGGTTAACATATGAGGAACGTTTATCCGCTCTTGGACTGTATTCCTTGGAGTTTAGAAGAATGAGGGGGGACCTCATAGAAACATTTCGAATGTTGAAAGGCATGGACAGAGTGGATGTGGCAAAGTTGTTTCCCATGGTGGGGGAGTTTAGTACGAGAGGGCATGACTTAAGGATTAAAGCGCACCCATTCAGAACAGAGATGCGAAGAAATTTTTTTAGCCAGAGGGTGGTGAACCTGTGGAATTTGTTGTCACGGCGGCAGTGGAGGTCATGTCATTGGGTGTATTTAAGGCAGAGATTGATAGGTATCTGAGCTAGGGCATCAAAGGTTATGGTGAGAAGGTGGGGGAGTGGGACTAAATGGGAGAATGGATCAGCTCATGATAAAATGGCGGAGCTGACTCGATGGGCCGAATGGCCGACTTCTGCTCCTTTGTCTTACAGTCTTATGATTTTAATAAAGAAGCCATAAGAGTGAAACCCGCTGTGGTCTTTTGCTGCTGTAGCCCATCCACTTCAAGATCCAATGTGCTGTGTATTCAGAGATGCTCCTCTGCACACCAATATTGTAACATGTGGTTATTTGAGTCGTCAACCTTAATGTCAGTTTATACCAATCTGGCTATTCTCCTCTGACCTCTCGCATTAACAAGGCATTTTTTTGCCCACAGAACTGCTGCTCACTGATTTTTAAAAAAAATTTCACACCATTCTCTGTAAACTTTCAGAGACTGTTGTATGTGAACATCCCAGGTGATCAGCAGTTTCTGAGATACTCAAACAACACTGTCTGGCACCAGCATTCAAAGTCAGTGAGATAACATTTCTTCCCCTGTCTGATGTTTGATCTGAACAACAACTGAACCTCTTGACCATGTCTGTGTGTTTTTATGCGTTGAGTTGCTGTTACATGTTTGGCTGATTAGATATTTGCATTAACAAGCAGGTGTACACGTGTACCTCATTAAAGAGGCCACTGAGTGTACATAAAACAGAAGGACACATGAAATTGGAACAGGAATAAACCGTATGACTTATAAACTGCTGTGATTCTGGCTTCAGTTCCACTCCCCTGCTCAGTCCCTGTAACTATTGACACCTCCATAGTTGTAACGCCTGCTCCTGAATGTTTTCAGTCCATCAGCCTGTCTCCGTTGAAGTATCAAGCTGCTGTTTTCGGGAGTATAGAGAACATTTATTTATTTAGAGATACAGCACAGTAACAGGCCCCTCTAGCCCAGTGAGCCCACATTGCCCAATTACACCCATGTGACCAATTAGCCTACTAACCATGACTTTGAAAATGGGAGGAAACCGCAGACTCAGAGGTAACCCACATAGCTACAGGAAGAACATGCAAACTCCTTACAAACAGAGGCAGAATTTACTTTGAGTCACTATGAGCACCGAGAGCAATATGCTACTGTGCCTCAAGGTATGATCTCTGTCATACCCAGAGAAGAGGGGATCGAGGGATATATCTGTTCTTTTAAGCAAACTTTGTTGTTCCTTTCCAATAACACCATGGATCATGGAAATACACGAGAATTGTTAGTGAGGCACTTGCTGGAAACATTTTGGAGAAAATATGCCAGCTTAAATTGAAGTAAAAGTCCTATACATTTCAAAAGAATATTTTCATAGCACAGGCAATTATGATCAAAATAAACCATTTGAAAAGCTTGTACTATAAATCAGAACTGATCTGTAGGATAGATAGAAGGGGAGGGTGGCTCTGAATGCGCTAGGATGAAGGGATACTAATAAGATTAAGGCAATGGAGGATGATTGCCTCTCCATGAACAACGTAAATCTCTCCCGCATTCTTAACTCTTTCTTTGTTGTCTCCTCTCTTAGGTTGTGTCATTCATGGTGATTTATAAGGTTGGAAATATCACTTGGTTTAACTGATTTGCATGATTTCTCCCAGCCATAAGCAAAGACAATGATTTTATTAATTTATTTGGAGATACACTGCAGATACGAAATGCACTGCCCAGCAACCCACCTATTTAACCCTAACCTAATCAAAGACAATTTACAATGACCAATTAACCTTCTAACCAGTACGTCTTCGGACCATAGGAGGAAACCAGCACACTCAGAGGAAACCCATGCACTTCCTGGGAAGAACGTATAAATTTCTTACAGATGGTGTCAGAATTGAACTCCAAACTCTGATGCTCCAAACCTCTATAGCGTCGCACAAACTGCTATGCTACCATTTTGTCCCTTGATAGGCAGTCATCTTAATGAGTGCTGTTCATTACCAGTTGCCGAGCATCACTGTTTTAGCAGCACGAGAGTATTGTGGTGCTTTTAAGAAATGCCTTACACAGCAATGTAGTAATTTAAAAAATTTAATCATTTCCAGGGCTGGGCATCAGTGGTAAAGCCATTGTTTTTTGTCCATGCTTCACTTCCCCGATTTGAGGAGAGAACCACATAAATGGCGCTGTAGATAGGCCGGCAAGCTCCCTCCTCTTGAGGACACTGATCAAATGGACTTTAACCGCAAACTGGCTATTATCTGATTTCATTTTTTAATCTTCAAAATTATTAAGTACTTGAATTATAATCCTTTGCTTGTGACTGTAATATTTCAGCTCTTATTCCTGGATCAGTGCTGGATGACTTCATCTTCTAGTCCAGTACTAGTCTGGTACACTGGTGTTTGGTACTCTGGAAAACGTGTATAAAGTGTATTTTTATTTACATATTTAAAAAAATTTTCTTAACTATCATTTATTGCTTATTCAGTGTGAAATGTGGTCAGAAGCTGAAATTTTTGCAGAATTAATTCTGGCACTAGTCTCCCTAACATTGATGACACCTTCATCTTCAAAAGGCAATGCTTCAGAAAGGCAGCATCCTTTATTAAGGACCCACAACACCCAGGATATAGTCTCCTTATTACTACTATCAGAGAGGAGGTACAGGAACCTGAAGAGATACACTGCCTGTTCAAAAATCTGATGGCGGAAGTGAAGAAGCTGTTCCTAAAACATTCAATGACCCCACCCATAGACATTACCTCACTATTTTTGCGCTACTTATTTAATTTAAATTTTTAATATATATTTTGTACTGTAAGTGATAGTATTTTTTATGTATTGCGGTGTACAACTGCCACAAAACAACAAGCTTCTCGACATATGTTGGTGTTTTTAAAGCTGATTCTGATTCTGATTTTGGTTTCTCAGGCTTTGTCCAAGATCAGGGACCCCCATCACCCAGGGCATGCTCCTTTCTCACTGCTGCCATCAGGAAAAAGGCACAGGAGTCTCAAGATTCAGCTTCAGGAGCAGTTATTACCCCTCAACCATCAGGCTCTCGAACCAGTGGGACAACATCACTCAATTTCATGTGCTCCATCACTGAACTGTTCCTATGACCAATGGACTCTCTTTCAAGGACTCTTCATTTCATGTTTTTGTTTATTCATTTATTCTTACTACTTCTTTTTTTTTCTTTTGTATTTGCACAGTTCGTTGTCTTTTGAGCATTCCTTGTTTTTTCTCAATTGGGTGTGGTCTTTAATTGATTCTATGAAGGTTCCTGGATTTACTGAGAATGCCCACAAGAAAATGAATCTCAGGGTTGTAAATGGTGACATCTATGTACTTCAATAATAAATTTACTTTGAACATTTGAACCAGTTGTGATCAGTTCGTTGAATACAAAGAGATGCACAGGAGCTAGTTTTACTCTTTATCCAGAATAGCCCTGGGTGCTACAATTAAGTGTTGTTGTCACAGAGTCATACAGCGGGGAAACTGGCCCTACTGCCCACATAATCTATGCTGACCATCATGCAATCATCCACATCAAATCTAACCTAATCACATTTTTTTTCTCCTTGTATTCCCATCCAATCTGCCAGGAATCTGCCACTGGCTTGCACACCATGGGCTATTTACAGTAATCAATTAATTTACCAGCAGACCTGTCTTTGAGATGTGGTAGGAAAGCAGATCACCTGGAGGAAAGCCAAGCAACTGCAGGGAGAAGTGGCAAACACCAGACAGACAGCACCCCAGGTGGGGATTGAACCCGTGTTTCTGGAGCAGTGAACCCGTGGTGCTACTGGCTGTGTCACTGTGCTGCTCAAGCCTTGTTCAAACAGCTTGTTACTTCACTGGTTGCACTTGGCCTTGGATTTTTAAATTTTATTTTATTGAAATACAGTGCTGAATCAACCCTACCAGCACTTCGAGACGTGCTGCCAGCAATCCCCCCATTTAATCCTGGCCTAATCATGGGACAATTTACAATGACCAATTAACTTGCCAACTGGTATGTCTTTGGGCAGTAGGAGCACCCGGAGGAAACCCAAGCGGGTCACGGGGAGAACGTACAAACTCCTCACAAGCAGTGACAGGAATCAAACCCGGGTCACCTGTACTGTCAAGCGTTGTGCTAACCACTGCACTATGGTGACACCCTTATAAAATAATGAGGGGTGTAGATAAAGCAAATGATCAAGATTCTTTTCCCCAGTGCAGGGAGTCTAAAATTAGAGAGCATAGATCAAGATGAGAGGGGAATGAATGAAAGGGGATCTGAGGCGCAAACATTTTACACGGATGGGGTGGATATTTGGAAAGAATTGCCTGTGGAAGTGGTGGAGGGGAGGGCTACAATTGCAATATTTAAATATAAAATCAGACAGGAACGTGGATAGGAAAAGATTAGAGCAATATGGTCAAAAACAAGCAAATGGGAATAACCCAGGTAGATAACTGGATTAGCATAGACAAGTTGGGATGAAGGGTCTGTATCCATGCTCTATAACTCTATGACTTCCCTGTTGTCTTCTCTGATAGAGCACCCCACAATCAACTGAGAAACAGGGCTTTAGTTTAATATGTCATCAGAAAGCGTTCTGACAATCCCCTAAAAATCTCAGCAGGTCAGGCAGCATCTACGGAGGGAGATGAACAGTCGATATCTCCAGCTGAGAGCCTTCAGTAGATGGATTGAGCCAAGATTCTTCTTTAGAATTGATTGGTCTACGCCATCAGTGTTGGTCTGAAAGGTTGACTGTTCATTTCCCTCCGTAGATGCTGCTTGACTACTGAGTTCCTCCAGTGTTGTGCCTGCCTGGTTTCCAGGTTTCCAGCATCTGCAGAGGTTCATGTGTCTCGTTCCAACTGCTTCTTGCACCCTTAGCTCTGTCTAGATCTTGTGCTCAGGTTTTAACCCAGAGTTTTATGACTCTATGGTGATTATGGTACCATACGCCTTCTAAAACATTAAGCATGGAAAGAAGAGTAACACACATAAAATGATGGAGGCACTCAGCAGGTCAGGCAGCATCAATGGAGGGGAATAAGGAGCTGACCGTTTAGGCCAAGACCCTTCATCTGGATTTATAAAGGGGCTCAGCACGAAACGTTGACTGTTCATTCATTTTCATTGATGCTGTCTGACGTGCTGAGCTTTTGTGTGTGTTGCTCAGGATTTCCAGCATCTGCAGAATCTCCTGCGTTTAAGCAAGGAAATAAAATGCACACACTGACCTTGTGTTTCACCAATTTAGAGCAATGCTAAACGCTGCAAATCAACAGGGAGTGGACAATAAAAGCCAGGCTTGTCCTCATTTTCTAAGAGGAACTTAAAAGATAAGCAATGTGTCGTTGGCATAATTTATCCTATAATTAACAGATAATCTGGTTAATAATGAGATCATTTTACGTGGAAATTATCCAGTGTGTTTCTGCACATAAACGACTCAAAAACACACTGTTACCACGATATGGTTACAGCAGTTCAGTTGCATAAGATGAGGGAGAGGGGGAGGGAGCGGAGACTGGCAGAGTGCAAAAAGAGAGGGGGAGAGGGAGAGGGGGAGGGAGGGAGAGGGAGGGGTGAAAGGAGGGTTGAGAAAGAGAGAGAAAGAGGAGAAGAGAGATTGAGAGAGAGAGCAAGAGAGAGAGAGGGAGGGAGGGAGAGGGAAATGAGAGAGTGTGAAAGAATGTGTGTGTGAGAGAGAGAGAGAGAGAGAGAGAGAGAGCACTTATCTATCAACCAATACAATCAAAAGTTAGAGTAAGTGGCTAATCATTTCAATCATGATTCCGCTGTGCATAAAATGGTTGCCACATTTGACTACAAATCAACAGTGACTTGGCCTCAAAGTCACTTGCTGAATGTAAACTCCATGAGATGGTTCTCATCAAGATTAATATTGCAAGATCTTTTCATTCAAACAATGCATTTAAATAATAAATATTTATTCCTCTCTAAACACCGAAGAGGCTCAAGATAGATGGGTTTCTGAAGTTGTTTTGAAAACGACTGGGTAAAAATCATGGTTTAATATGTGCAATGCACATTTTATTTAAGACAAAAGTCATGGAAGATATATACTCTGAAAGAAAAATCTTATAAAATCATAATTAGCCCAAAATGTTTCCCTCTGCCATAGGTCAGATATCAATTACTTTAATGAAAAACAGATTGATTTTCCATTTGAATCCACAGAGTATAAAGTAAAATAAAATCTGTGATTATTAAAAGAAACATCTTGATGGTCGCAGTCAGCATATAAGAAAAGTTAACCGATACCATCTACAGCCAGCAATGGCAGGATTCTGCAGTATGGGCATGCATTACTTACATCTGTGGATGGTGGTTCGGGCAGCAGTACACATTCAAATAACAGTGCCTATGAATCACCAATCAGTGGAGATCACATATACAGAGAGTCAGGGTTCCAGTATATGGGGCCATTTGGTTGGTTCGTGCTTTCTAAAGACCATCTAGTAAGAGGGATATATTTCACTTCAGAGCGACTTAATCCAAATTGGATAGCTCAGGAAAGAAGCACTTCCCACAGATCTCCAGTTTCTTTGTTAACGCAATGTTTTTTTAAAAAAAGAGGATACGATTAGCTTTATTTGTCACATATCCATTGAAACGTACAGTGAAATCTGCTGTTGTGATGTGAACAAAGTTCCTAGAGAGAAACTGAAGCTAGTTGATACAGAAATGTTTTATTCAACAAAAACAGGCAGCAGGCAACATATAAAGACCCTTTCAGAGGAAGAGGCATGCTCGACCCAATAACACATGACATTTTTATATGCTAAAGATCAAAGGTAACAGCAGGACAATTCTACAATTACAATGCACCTACAATGCTTCCTTTGAATTACATATGGTCTTCACACACTTCCTTCTTCGCACCCACAATCCAGACACCCAGAATGAACATTAAGCAGTATTGTCTGGTTTTCATTTAACTCCCGTCTGCAGATCCAGGTATAGTATTGTTCAGTTTAAATTCAATCTACAATCCATGCTCAGTCAGGTCTGAAGATTGGTTGCTGGTGAAATTAATATTTGCTGTATACCCAACTCCAGAATACCGCCTAACAGTGCCAGTTGCATCAAATCAAATCAGCAGGCATTGTGCTGGGCAAGTGGTGCCAAGATAGCATGCCCACAGCCCACTAACCTTACCCATACATCTTTGGAATGTGGGAGACAAAAAGAGTACACACACAGCCATGGGGAGAACGTATAAAGTCCTGACAGACAACAACGGGAAATTGAACCCCGATCTTACAGCTCAAGTATTATAAAGCATTGTGCTAACTGCTTCATTACTGTACTGCCCATGTACCTGTTGTAAGAAGAATAAGTAATGACACTGTGTAATTTAGAACCTCTGTCACCAGCAATTCTCTCTTCTCTCCCCTTTCCACTGGGCAGAAGGTACAAAAGCTTAAGATCATATACTACCAGGCTCAAGGACACTGTTATAAGACTTGAATGGACCTCTTAGATGACAAAGATGAATCAATCCTTAATCTCGCAATCTACCTAGTCATGGCTCTTGTACTTTAATTGTCTGTCTGCACTGCACTTTAACTCTGACACTATATTTGCATTATACAATATTGATATTAGTTTATTATTGTCACATGTGAAAGTGGTTGCCCTGCATACTATCCATACAGATTAAATCATTGCACAGTGCATTGAGCCAGAATAAGGTAAACCAATTACAATGCAAAATAAAGTGTAAAAGCTACCAAAAAAGTGCAGTGCAGGTAAACATTCAAGTACAAGATCACAATGAATTAGATTGTGAGGTCAAGAGTCGATTTGTCATATGAGCGGCCTGTTTAATAGTCTGATAACAGTTGAATAGAAGCTGTCTGATGGTATGTGCTTTCGGGTTTTTGTATCTTCTTCCTGATGGGACAGGGTGGAAGAGAGGATACCTGTGGTGAATGGGGTTTTAAGGCTGATTTATACTTGTGCGTCAAATGTACGCTGTAGACATGGCATAGCCGCGTACCCTATGCTGTACTCTACACCGAACCCTACGCCGTAGCCTAACGCGCTCCTCTCCCAAAATGTACCTACGTGTTGCGGCGACGCAGACTGAAACAACTGTGATTGGTCCGCTTGGTAGCATCGCATTTCCTCCAATGCTGCAATAGCTTCCCATTGGGCGACTGAAGGGCAGGGAAGGAACTCTGGCTGCAATGCTTCCCATAAAGCTTTACAGACCTCTGAAATTATGGAGGACCCTGTACTTGACGCCAGTTTGTAGCTAGCTGCTACGGCCTGTTGACTTCCACCTGAAGCTAAAACTCGAATGGTGATTGCCAGTCTCTGAGTATGCTGTGCGTACACTGATGCGAAATAAATGGTTGGAGACGATGAACCAAATTATCAAATCTGCCTGCCGACATCCGAAAATATTTGAAATGCATTCCCTCGTCCATGTCTCTCAGTGGCCGGACAAACACAGAAAATTCACCCTCCTTCAGTTTCAGTCGCCATTGTTTGAAGTTTGAGTTTCTTCGTGTTGAGTTTCAAAACAAAGAAACTCAACACAGTGGCATAGAAACCCTACCGCCAATTGGCGTTTTGGTGGTGAATTGCAGTGTGATGCAGACACACCAATGCACAAGTATAAATGCTCACAACGGCGTAACCCACTTGTGTAGGCTAAGGCGTAAGCTAGTACGCACAAGTATAAATCAGCCTTTAGATTGTACTGACTGCTTTACTGAAGCAGTGAGAAGTAGACACAGAGCCCATAGAGGGAAGGCTGATTCTTTTGATGTGCTGATTATATGTTACTTTCCTTTTGTACTACTGCTATGAACTGGTGTATGGAACCATCTGATTTAGATTATTTATTACATGTACATGTTAACATATAGTGAAATGTGTCATTTGTGGTAACAACCAACACTCTTAAGAATGTGCTGGGGCAGTGCCAGCCTAACATGTTCACAATGTTCAGCAGAAAAACACAAACATCATCAACAACAGCAAAACAAAACAGATGCAGCAAAACAAACCCCTCATCCGTCCTCCTACCTACTCACAGACCCACAAACCCGGGTCAGGCCACCTCTGGGCCTCTAGTCCTTGGCTCTGGACTTTCTGGGTGGTATATAATTGAAATCTTTTCACTGCATCTCCGTACATATGACAATCACAGACAAATCACCAATTAAGCTGATTTTTGAGATTAAATGTATTGAGGCCATAAATCTATGGAAGAGGTCCACTTGTGTTATATTGCGCAGTCCAGCCAGCATCACTGTAGGCTACACACACAAAAGTTGCTGGTGAACGCAGCAGGCCAGGCAGCATCTCTAGGAAGAGGTACAGTCGACGTTTCGGGCCGAGACCCTTCGTCAGGACTAACTGAAAGAAGAGCTAGCAAGAGATTTGAAAGTGGGAGAGGGAGGGGGAGATCCAAAATGATAGGAGAGGACAGGAGGGGGAGGGATGGAGCCAAGAGCTGGACAGGTGATTGGCAAAAGGGATATGAGAGGATCATGGGACAGGAGGCCTAGGGAGAAAGAAAGGGGGAGGGGGGAAGCCCAGAGGATGGGCAAGGGGTATAGTGAGAGGGACAGAGGGAGAAAAAGGAGAGAGAGAGAAAGAATGTGTGTATATAAATAAATAAATAATGGATGGGGTATGAGGGGGAGGTGGGGCATTAGCAGAAGTTTGAGAAGTCAATTCTGATTAACCTGGGCAGAGCAATGGCAGATGGAATTCAATCATGGAAAATGTGATGTGATGAACTTTGCAGAAACTAATTACACCAGGATACATAGAATGAATGAGTAGACCCCAGAAAGCAGTCAGGAATGGAGCTGGTTGGTGCATGCCCAAGGATTTCTGGATGCAGCAGCACAGGCAGACAAGGCGTTAGCTTAGTGGGAACTTGACTACTAATTTAATTAGTTCAGCACAACATTTCAGGCCGAAGGGTCTGTTCATGTGCCACGCTGTTCTATGTTCTATTTGCTTTGTTTTAGCGTTGCATTGTAATCTTCGAAAGATTGCTTCCAAGATCTATTTATTTATTTATTGCGATACTGTGGTAAACCACGTATATAGGTTACCTGTCTGGACATGCCCTCTGCTGATTGCTCCTGTGGCTCCTCCCGCAGACCCCTGGATAAAGGTGATTGTGCCACTGCTCCTCCCTCAGTCCTGGACAGACACAGCATGGACGAGGACCCATTTTACTGTTAATAAAAGCCTTTCAGTATTTACTCTACTTCCAGTCTTTTGGAGTAATTGATAGTGCATCAGATAGAGTGCAGAGTGGGCCCTTCCAGCCCTTTGAGCTGTGCCACCTGGCAATCGTAGCTTAATCACGGGACAATTTACAGTGACCGATTAACCCACTGACTAGTATGGCTCTGGATGGCGGGAGGAAACGAAAGCACCTGGAGGAAACCCATGCGGTCACGGGGAGAACTCACGAACTCCTTACAGGCAGTGGTGGGAATTGCAGCCAGGTTACTAGCTCTGTAAAGCGTTTGCTAATCACTATGCTACCATGCTGCCCTGAAGACCCATTTGTGCTTGTGGCAACAGACTAGCTTGGCTACATCAGCAACGATTCACTTCTAGCAAGATCCGATTGCTTGGCAAATCTGAGATTTATGGGGTAGCCTTATGTATGAATAGAGACATGTGGATGGTCAGTTATTACTGACTAATTTTTGTCAACATTGAACTGTGAATAGATATGGGAGAGGTCTAGTTTTGAGAATACTTTGATCTTAACTCTAAATTCATGACCTATAGTTGACAGTGTTGCTTTTAAGTGTCCCCAAGACACAAATACATTGGTTTTTTTCTAGCTTGTCCGGTCCCATCTCACACGATATTTGCGATATCTTCTGGGATTGCAATAGATTACTTCTGCGTTGACTTTGATGCCATTGTATGTGTTGTACCCTGTTATGCCACAGCTCCGTTGTCTGAAGAGTTCATCAAACCTCTCTAACAATCTGTCAGTACGTGACTTTGAAATCTCAGTGCTGAAAACAATTTTCCTATCTAGCTTGAGTTATTTCACCTGACCCTTTCACTGAACGGACTGATTTTGTCAAACATCATATTTGCTGCAATAAAATTGGGGTCATCGTGATACTGCCAGAGTGCCAGATCTGCTGATGTCTGTAAGGAGTTTGTATATTCACTCTGTGATCATGCGGGTTTCCTCCCTTATTCCAAGGATGTATGGGTTAGGGTTTGTAAGCTGTGGACATGCTATGTTGGTGCAGAACTTAATTGCAGGCTGCCTCCAGCATATACTTGGACTGTGTTGGTCATTTCACTCTATGTTTTGAGGCACACATGTCAAATGAAGCCATAAATCTTTAAAAGCTCGGGCTCTCACAATACTGCCTTCTTCTTTAAACTTTTTTGTTGCTCTGTATTTTAAAAAAAGTGTCCATTTATTTCAAGTCATAGAGTCATAGAAAAGTACCACACAGAAACAGATACTTTGACCTATCCAGTCTGTGCTGAACCATTTAAGCTACCTACTCCCATCGACCTGCACCCAGGCAATAGCCCTCCATATCCCTGCCATTCACGTACCTATCCAAACTTCTCTTAAATGTTAACAACAAGCTTGCATGCACCACTTGTGCTGGCAGCTTGTTCCACACTCTCGTGACCCTCTGAGTGAAGAAGCTTCTCCTCCAAACTTCAGTGGAAAAGTTCTGTCTGCATTCACTCTATCTATACCCTTCACAATTTCATATAACTCTATCAAATCTCCCCCCCCCCCCAATCTTCCACATACCCTGCATGAGTGAAGTGGATCTCAGTGTTGGTCATTCATATCGAGGTACCCAATATAGCTGGTTTATACAGCCATACTTCCTATTCGACGTTGACTTAACTAAAATGGTGCATGTTATATTCCAGCAACAAGTCCATAGCACTGCCCCTCTTTGTGACACCCTGCTATGTCTCGCATTTCATCAGTACTCACATACAGAGGCCTTAGACAAATGAGATTCCATGGAAACATTGCAAAGCTCTTACAGATTCTTGTAAACCTTCCAAGATGTTGCTCAAAACTGCCATATTCATCAATTTATAATGTTCTCACAAAAGCAGTAAGGTTCGTGGAGATGGTGTAGTTGAAAGATAGAAGGCGTAATAATAATAATAGTTACTTTATTGATCCCGTGTGGGAGATTCTTTCATTACAGTGACATTTAAAAACACACTTCGCAGCGTGCAGATTTAACTAATAATAAAGTACAGATTAATAACATACACAATAATAATTTATCAATGTGCGATAATGTGCAATAATAATGTACAAAATAATAAAACAGAGACTATTGTACTATGATGTGTATTCTCCTGTCGCACAGAGTTGAACTGTTGTATATGCTTATTGCATTTGGTAGGAAAGGTTTTCGGTAACGATTTTTGTGACCGGGGAGCTGCATGAGCCTATTCGAAAGGCTGCTCTGCTGCTTATTCAATAGGCCACCGAGAGGATGTGCCTGATTGTTCATAATGGATAACAGTTTGTTTATTTATCCCTTTCTACCACTAATTTAAAAGAGTCTGGGGTTGTAGCCAAGGACTCATTAAGTTAAATACCGAATGTATGTGACATTGTTACATTATTACAATATCACTTTTTTTGCTTATCCGTGTAAGCGGAACAAGTGCTACACATGCCCTTACACTTCCTCCCTTACCACCATTCAGGGCCCCAAACAGTCCTTCCAGGTGAGGCATCACTTCACCTGTGAGTCGACTGGGGTGATGTACTGCGTCCGGTGCTCCCGATGTGGCCTTTTATATATTGGTGAGACCCGACGCAGACTGTGAGACCGCTTTGCTGAACATCTACGCTCTGTCCGCCAGAGAAAGCAGGATCTCCCAGCGGCCACACATTTTAACTCCACTTCCCATTCCCATTCTGACATGTCTATCCACGGCCTCCTCTACTGTAAAGATGAAGCCACACTCAGGTTGGAGGAACAACACCTTATATTCCGTCTGGGTAGCCTCCAACCTGATGGCATGAACATCGACTTCTCTAACTTCCGCTAAGGCCCCACCTCCCCCTCGTACCCCATCTGTTACTCATTTTTATGCACACATTCTTTCTCTCACTCTCCTTTTTCTCCCTCTGTCCCTCTGAATATACCTCTTGCCCATCCTCTGGGTCACCCCCCCTCCTTGTCTTTCTTCCCGGACCTCCTGTCCCATGATCCTCTCGTATCCCTTTTGCCTATCACCTGTCCAGCTCTCGGCTCTATCCCTCCCCCTCCTGTCTTCTCCGATCATTTTGCATCTCCCCCTCCCCCTCCAGCTTTCAAATCCCTTACTCACTCTTCCTTCAGTTAGTCCTGACGAAGGGTCTCGGCCTGAAACGTCGACTGCGCCTCTTCCTATAGATGCTGCTTGGCCTGCTGCGTTCACCAGCAACTTTGATGTATGTCACTTATTTTGCTGTTCAGTATTTTGTCTTTGAATGGAAAATCCTACAAAAGATAGTGGATTTGGCCCAGAACATTACGGGTAAAGCTCTCCTAACCATTGAACTCATCTACATGAAACATCGCCGCAGAAAAACATTCATTCATCATCTTTTCTCGTTGCTGCCAAAAGGTAGAAGGTACAAGTGCCTCAGGACAAGCACCACCAGGTTTGAGAACAGTTACTCCCCCTCAACCATCAGGCTCTTAAACAAAAGGGGATAGCTGTACTCATCTACTGAGATGTTTCCACAACCAATGATCTCACCTTAACAACTCTTTATCTTGTTATTTTGTGTTCTCGCTATTTATGGCCGTTTATTTATATTTGCATTTTGCACAGTTTGTTGTCTTCTACGCTCTACCTGATCTTTCATGAATCCTGTCACAGTTACTATTCTATAGATTTGCTAAGTAAGCCTGCAGGAAAAAGAATCTCAGGGTTGTATGTGGTGACATTCATGCCTTCTGGGATCATTCTAAGCACAACTTGGGGTGTTGCATTCCATACATTGCAATGCTGGATTAACTTTGAATATTCTCCAGTGGTTGTAAAGCACTTTGAGATGTGTTAGCATTGCGAGAAGTGCAGTATGAATGTATGTCCGTCATCTTTTTCCAGTTGAGCACATTGAGGAATTCAAAATATCCAAGAGCGCAGATCACATTGGATATAAACCATGTTCCTAAATATACGACTGAAGGTGAAGCGGGGTGAAGTAGGGAAATAGTACAGAGAGGGAGCTGGTGGGGTTGGTGGGATGGGAGTGGTGTGGGGGAGGGACAGTAGAAAAAGAGAAAGTGCAACTCTCTTAGCTTAAGCTATTTTAATATCGAAGGATTTTGATTGTTTAAGCTGATTTATGCCGCATTCGCCAAAGGTTGCCAATTTCAAGAGTTCCCAGTGAAGAAATATTGTAAATTATTTACTTCTGCAGCCTGCAAGAGTTCATTTTCTATCCTTTCATTCTGAGTGCAGTGCAGAACTTCAGAAATTTGCTTCATGCCAAACCAGCACAGGAGTTGATGTGACAAAGCTGTTGCAGTGGTATGACAAATGACCTGTTTTAGTTGGGCTGATATAACCTGTGCAAATGGAAGTGTGTCAAAACACTTCCCGACATTTCACCATCTCTGTAGAATTCCATTTCACAGATTAAATTTCACTTGCAAGAAGAAAGGAAACCGTCTGCTAGCTTCAAGTTCATTTTGAGTAATTTACACTCAGTGGCCACTTCATTAGATACAGGAATGGCACGAGGGTGGAGGAAATGGTCTACTGCTGCTGTTGTCTGTCCACTTCGAGGTTTGACATGTGCATTCAGAGATGCTGTTCTACACTCCACTGGTATAACATGTGGTTATTTGAGTTACCGTCACCTTCCTGTCAGCTTCCATCAGCCTGGCCATTCTCCTCTGATCTCTCTCATTAAAAATGCGTTTTTGCCCACAGAACTGGTGCTTACTATATGCTTTTTTTTTGTGTTTCACACCATTCTCTGTAAGCTCATGATACTAGTGTGTGAGAAAATCCCAGCAGATCAGCAGTTTCTAAGACACTCAATCCACCCTGTCTGGCAGCATCAATCACTCCGCAAGTCCAAGGCACTTATATCACACTTCTCCATGATTCTGATGTTAGATCTGAACAACAACTGAATCCTCTTACCATCCCTGCATGCTTTTATGCATCAAATTGTTGCCACATGATTGGGTGATTAGATATTAGCATTAACAAGCAGGTGTACAGGTGTGCCTAATAAAGTGGCCACTGAGTGTATGTTCAAGCTCGGGACACAGTTACTGGAAGACGTTTGCTTCTCTGAGTCTTTCCCTGGAGATTGCTCAAGGTAAGAAGGTAGATCCCATGAGTCAGATATCAGTAGTGCCTCTGAGGAGAATATGGAACGAGGGAAAAATAATAGGAAATGTCTTTGGAAGAGAGGAAGGAGGAAGCTAAATCCTGGGATGAACTTGTTGGGCTGAGTGTCCTAATTCTCATTTCTCTACAATTCTTCGCTTTTCCTTAAACCAATTGTCAACTTCAGGAAAAGAAGTAAGCAACTGAAACAGTCCCACAGACAGTCCTTCCAGGTGAGGCAAAACCTCACATATAAATCTGTTGGGGTCATCTATTGTGTCCAGTGCTCCTGATGTGGCCTCCTCTACACTGGTGAGACTCGTGGTAAATTGGGGGACCGCTTTGTCAAGCACCTCCACGCCATCCAGCAAAAATAGAACTTCTCAGTGGCCAAACAGTTTAATTCCGATTTCCATTCCCATTCCAACATGTCGGTCCATGGCCTCCTCTTGTGACATGATGAGGCCACCCTCAGGGTGGAGGAGCAACATCTTATATTCCATCTGCATAGCCTCTAACCGATGGCACAAATACTGATTTCTCCTTCTGGTAAAAAAAATTTCCTCCCCACCCCCCCCCACCCCGCTGTCATCTTCTATTCCCCACTCCGGACTTTTTCTTCTTCTTACCTACCTATTGCTTTCCCCCGGGTCTCCTCCTTTCCTTTCTCCTAAGGTCCACTCTCCTCTCCCATCAGATTCCTTCATCTCCAGCCCTTGACCTTTCCCACCCACTGGCTTCGCGATCACCTTTTAACTAGCCTCCTTCCCCTCCCCCCACCCTTTTTATTCTGGTGTCTTCTCCTTTCCTTTCCAGTCCTGAAGAAGGGTCTCCACCCAAGAATGTCAACTGTTTATTCATCTCCATAGATGTTGCCTGGCCTGCTGAACTCCCCCAGCATTTTGTGCAGACATCCCACCCTGCAAAAACTCATTTCAGGGAGGTAGCACCAACAGTTTGCGGGAGACTTCCGGGAGAGGTGGAATGTCTGCAATAGAGTAGCTCCTTAGCAGCTGGCCAGCTAGTTTAAATAACATTAGCTATACTAATGAACGAATGACACCTGTTAAACTCACCTCAACATGTCTTTTACAGTCTTAACCCACCATGGGCAAAAGAAAAGTCACTGTTGCAAACAGTGCAGCGAGCAACACTATCATTATTTCGACCCCTATTAGGCAGGGGTACACTTTAGTGTAGTCTGGGGTGACGTACGTTTTATATTTTCTTTTGGAACACTGCCACGCTGACTTTTTTTGGAACTCTCTTGCTCTCTCTCGTGCTTGCTCTCTCGCTCTCTCCCGCTCTCTCGCGCTTGCTTTCTTGCTCTCTCTGTCTCGTGTGCGTTCTCTCTCTCATGGTCGCTCTCACTCGCGCTCGCTCTCTTGCGCTTGCTTTCTTGCTCTTGCGCATGCTCTCTCGTGCGTTCTCTCACGCTCGCTCTCAAAAAAATCAATTTCAGGGACATTGTATATAATTTGCGGGCATCAGGGAGCCACTATTAATTTGCGGGAGACTCCCGGACCTTCCGGGAGAGGTGGGTCTGTTTTGTGTGTGTTGCTACTGAAATCCTCTCCTCTGAGGATGGTGATTAGCATTGCCTTTAACTTCCTTAGTTAGGTTAACTATGAAATTGTAAATTGTAAAAGCGATGAATTCAGAAGTGATTCAAAGTAGAATCCTAGACTCAATAGACAATAGGTGCAGGAGTAGGCCCTTTGGCCCTTCGAGCCAGTACCGCCATTCACTGTGATCATGGCTGATCATCCACAATCAGTACCCCATTCCTGCCTTCTCCCCATATCCCTTGACTCCGCTATCATTAACAGCTTTATCTAACTCTTTCTTGAAAGAATCCAGAGAATTGGCCTCCTCTGCCTTCTGAGGCAGAGCATTCCACAGATCCACAACTCTCTGGGTGAAAAAGTTTTTCCTCAACTCCATTCTAAACGGCCTACCCTTTATTCTCAAATTGTGGCCTCTCGTTCTGGACTCCCCCAACATCAGGAACATGTTTCCTGCCTTTAGCATGTCCAATCCCTTAATAATCTTATATGTTTCAATCAGATCCCCTCTCATCCTTCTAAATTCCAATGTATACAAGCCCAGTTGCTCCAATCTTTCAACATATGACAGTCCCACCATCCCGGGAATTAACCTCGTGAACCTCCGCTGCACTCCCTCAATAGCAAGAATGTCCTTCCTCAAATTTGGAGGACAAAACTGTACACAATACTCCAGGTGTGGTCACACCAGGGCCCTGTACAACTGCAGAAGGACCTCTTTGCTCCTATACTCAGCTCCCCTTGTTACGAAGGCCAACATGCCATTAACTCTGTGATCATGGAGGGGTTGTGGGCTGCCTACACAATCCTTGCTAATTTGATTTGACACAAATGATGCATTTCACTGTATCCTCCAATGTGCATGTGACAAATAAAACTAATCTTTAACAGAGGTCTTTAAACTAATGCAGAGATTATATTTCCAGAGCAACACACACACCAAATGCTGGAGGAACTCAGCAGATCAGGCATCATCTATGGAAAAAAGTACAGTCGATGTCTTGGGCCACGACACTTCCTCAGCACTGGAAAGGAAGGGAGAAGATGCTAGAATAAAAAGGTGTGTGTGGGGGAGGGAGGAGATAGGAGGAATAGCTAGAAGGTGATAGGAGAAGTCAAGTGGGTGGGAAAGGTAAAGGTCTGGAGAAGAAGAATCTGATAGGAGAGGAGGGTGGACCGTAGGAGAAAGGAAAGGAGAAGGTACACCAGAGTTAAGAAGCTAGAGTGAGGAATAGAAGACGAGGGTAGGGGGAGGGAATAATAATTACCAGTAGAAGAAATCAATGTTCATGCCATCAGGTTGGAAGCTACCTAGTTGGAATATGATGTGTTGCTTCTCCACACTGAGAGTATATTACCACCCGTGGGGTCGAGCAGCGCTGTAAACCAAAAGCAAGCCACTAAGAAAGTCAAAAAATAACCCAGAAGAAACATCTTTATGCAACGAGTTGTCAGAATGTGAAACAGGCTATCATAGTAAGTGGTTGAAACAGACAGCATAGATATATTTAAACAGAGGTCAGATTATGAGAACACTCAGTCCTCTTTGATTGTCATTTAGAAATGCATACATGCATGAAGAAATGATACAATGTTTCTCCGGAGTGATATCACAGAAAACAGGTCAAACCAAAGACTAACACTGACAGAACCACATAATTATAACAGCAGTGCAAAGCAATACCATAATTTGATGAAGAACAAACCATGGGCACGGTAAATAAAGTCTCAAAAGTCCCCGAGTCGATCGACTCCCGAGACCCCGCTAGCAGGCGGCAAAAGGGAGAAACTCCCTGCCATAAACCTCCAGGCACCGTCACCCTCACCCTGCCGATGCCTTGGATGCAGCCGACCGCAGCCGACCACAGCCGACACTGAGACCATCCGTTAGACATGTATAAGAGGGAGAAGGGAAGAATACATTGATAGATTTTGATGAGAATAGACGGTAGGAGGCTTAAAGATCAGCACGGATTGGTTGGTCCTAATGACCTGATTCTGTATCATCTATCCTTTTTGTGGAAATGCGAGACTAGGTAGACAAAATCGTGAAGCAGAACGTTGTGTAAATGGATAGTGTAGAGGGATCTGGGTGTGTTTGTACATCAGACACGGAGAGTTAGCATGGGTGTACACCAGTGATTGGGAAAGCAAATAGAAATACCTCAGACCAGATGAAGGGTCTCAACTAAAACGGCTGACTGTCCATTTCCCTCCAGAGATGCTGCTTGATCCGCTGAGTACCTCCTGCATCCCCTATGTGCCTCCAAATTCCAGCATTTGTGTATCCAGAATGTTGACCTTCATTGCCAAACGCAAGACCCATCTTTTGAGAGTTCAATAGGGGTAGCAGCCAGTTATGCAAATAGAAACCATAGTTCAAAGTATGCTTATTCTCAAAATACGTATATATTATACAACCTTGAGATTTATCTCCTTACAGGCAGCCACAAAACAGAGAAACCTCAAAAGAACCCTTTCTAAAAAAGGCCAACGAACACCCAGTGGGCAGAGAGAGAGGGGAAAAAACAAATCATGCTAATAATAAAAGTAAGCAAATAGCTTCAAAACTGATTTTTTATTAAGCCAACTATCACTACTGCCGGAGAAGGTCACAGCCTTAGTTCGGCATGGAGAGAGTAAACATTGAGGAGCAGTGAGCAGAACCAAACAAAACCAGTCTTCAAAACAAAACCTGAAGGGCAAGAAACAAAATTATTTTCTTTGTTGTCGCATTGTTTTACGGTAAAGAACATTTGGCAAAGCTCTCTCAAATACTGGATGCTGATTTCTACCAAGAGCAGTTTTGATATACACCCAGTGGGCACTTTATTAGGTACAAGATTTGATGTGTTGAACATTCAGAGACACTCTTCTGCACACCACTGTTGTAACACATGGTTCTTTGAGTTACTGTCGCCCTCCTGTCATCTTAAACCAATCTGGCCATTCTCCTTTGAGTTCTGTCCTTAACAAAGTGATTTCAGCTACAGAACTGATGCTCACTTGATCCTTTTTGTTTTTCCTACCATTCTCTGTAAACTAGAGACTGTTGTGTGGAAAAATCCCAGGAGATCAGCATTTTCTGAGATATTCAAACTGCCCTGTCTGGCACCAAAAATCATTCAGCAGTCAAAATCACTTAGATCACATTTCTTCTCTGTTCTAATGATTGGTTTGAACAACAGCCGAACCTCTTGGCATCATTTTATGTATTGAATTGCTGTCACGTGATTGGCTGATTAGCCATTTTCATTAATGAGCAGGTGTACAGATGCACCTTTTAAAGTGGTCTCTGAGTGTATTTGCTGCAACTTTTCCCAAACCTGCAAAAGTAATTCACATCTCAGAGGGATCAGTTTCCCATTCAAGGGTTTTAGTTATCAAGCCACTTAATCTCAACAATTTTGTTTATTGCCTGTGGACAATTTTGTATCACTGTACTGCTTAATTTGAGATTGTATAATTTCATCTCTTTTTATGTAACGGCCTTCTCTCTCTCTGCTCATCACAACATGACTGTGTGTTCACATAACCCCGAACATATTTCTGTCACGAGTCCATGACTCCTACGGTTCACTAAAATTACAAGGTTCTTCAACAGTTCAACAGAGTAATCATTCACTTCTCCAGATTTAAACATGCGTAACTCTCATATACAATATCCTCTGATGACTGTCAGAACATGTGCAGTTTCTGTAGAATTTTATGCTTTGTCAGTAGCTGTTATATTTTATTTAAACCAACTAAGCTCATCAATTGTCTGATGCTTATTCAAGGTAAGAAGAATTGTGGTAAGGTCTGGTTTACATGTGGCCCCACAACACCTTCACTTAAAGATACTTAAATAGTAGAATTTCCCCACTTTTATATTTGGGGTGATGGGGTGGAGATACGTCTCTACCAAAGGACGTGTAAGGCGTTCCTCCTTTCCGCCAGCCTGCAGATCCCCCCTTGGGCAAGGTGTAGCACCTGCTTAGTCCCCCGCGATCAGGATCACGTGAGCCATGGGAGCAGGTGGTGGATGGTCGTATGAGAGCTGGTGCATATCACAAGTCCTGGTTATGCGACCAATGACGCCAGGCAGACAATCTCTGAAGTGTACTGATAATGTCTGGGGTCACCCGTCCAGAAGAAGGCAATGGTAAACCACTTCTGTTGAAAAATTTGCCAACAATCATGGTCATGGAAAGACCATGATCACCTATATCATACAACATGGCATATAATGAAGGAATGATCTCTGCAGCCTCTTCTAATTCTTAAATCCTGAGAACAACATGATTAAGACAGGTTATTTGGCACTGTTCCTATTTGCTAGAATGTACCCAGCGCAAATTTGCTGCCAAATTTTATGTTACAATGGTGACAGTTCAAATTGCGGTTATTTTCATGTGCAAAAGCATGGTGAGGTAAAGGTACAATGAAAAACTTGCTTGCAGTAGCATTAACTGGCGTGTAGGTTCAGACAACACACAGCACACATAACTGTGTTGGAATCACCACATCAGACCACGATGCAACCAGTCAGAATACTTTCAACAGTGCAACATGTTGGATATTGGTGTTATTTGTTAGATATTTGGTTATATGTTAAATCTCCTTAAACTTCTAAGAAAATAAATACTCTGGTTTGCCTTCATCATGATTGCATCTATATGCTGGACCCAGGACAGATTATTTGAGATGTTAGCACCTAGGAATTTGAAGCTGTTAGCTCCCTCCACCTCTGACTTACCAGTCAGAACTTGCGGACTACACCTCATAAATCATTGTATCATGCATTAGAATATACTGACTTTGTGAAAGTCTGTCAGCCAATGTGCAAAAGTTGTGCCAGTGAATGCCCAATCTCTAATATCATGGCTGCTCACTCCTCTGGTTCCTCAGTTTTACAAGTCCAAATCATATTAGCATTTTAAACATCTCGATCAGCTTGCTATATGCCCACTCCTGCTCAAACTCAAGAGAACAAAAATCACATTCATGAATCCAAATCTTTTAGCTCCAGCATCAATGAGTACCAGAATTAGCAAACCACTTCTGTAGAAAAATTTACCAAGAACAACCATGGTCAAAAGACAATGATTGCCCACACCATATGACATGGCATATAATGATGATCAATCTTGATAGGCTAATTGATTTCTGTCAATTGTCCCTTCTGTAGGTTGGTGGCAGAATATCAAGGGAGAGTTGACGAAAATGTAGAGAGAAATTGTTACAGGGCAAATCATTAGGGTGGTGGGATTGAGTTGGCATAAACAAAATGTGCAAAATGGTCACACACTATGTCCTATAGAACAGGGGTCCCCAACCTTTTTTGCACCACGGACTGGTTTAATATTGACAATATTCTTGTGGACCGGCTGACTGGGGGGGGGGGTGCGGGGGGTGGTTTAGGGTTGCCAACTTTCTCACTGTGTTTACCCCGAGAAAGACTACCATGACCATGAAGCCTTGTGCAGGCTCCTGTGTGCGCATACGTGTACGTGCCGGTTTCTTTCTACAAATCGGTTATGGCGATTCTGTTCAATGAAACTACACAGTACATACATTATTTCTACTTCTATAGGCTGTGTATTTATCATATCATTCCTGCTTTTACTATATGTTAGTGTTATTTTAGGTTTTATGTGTTATTTGGTATGATTTGGTAGGTTATTTTTTGGGTCTGGGATCACTCAAAAATTTTTCCCATATAAATTAATGGTAATTGCTTCTTGGCTTTATGCCATTTTGGTATGAATGGTTTCATAGGGACGCTCTACCTTAGCGGGGGAAATATGGGACAAAGGTGGTCCCGTAAGGGACAAATCAATTTAGCCCAATATACGGGATGTCCCGGCTAATACGGGACAGTTGGCAACCCTAGTGGGGCGGAGGGGGGGGGAGTGTTAATCACGACCGGAATATAGGTGATAAGTCAACTACTAGTCACTTATAAGTGGCTAATACACTCAATTTCATTTCTAAAAGGGTTTATCTAACGAATTTAATATTAACCACACAGTGCATATTTTCCTCACATGAATATAGTGATAAGTCAATTATATGTCACTTATAAGTCAATAGCATCATAACATTTTAAGTAACGTTTGGATATTAAACACAGCGCATATCTTCCTCGTATGAACATATAAAATCATTGAAACACACCAATATTGCTGAATCAGTGGGAGCCCTGGGCTTGTTTCCCTATAACAAGATGGTCCCATCAAGGGGTGATGGGAGACAGTGATACTTGAAGCGGGGGTGGGGGGGTTCCTTATGTCCAGTCTATTCCGCAATTCAGTTTTTGTTGTATTCATTGCAGAAAACTCTGCTTCACAGAGATATGTTGGAAATGGAAGCAACATTTTCAGTGCTTTCGTGGCTATCTCAGGATATTTAGCCTTGACTTTGATCCAGAATGCCGGCAGAGATGTTATGTCAAACATACTTTTCAGCCCGCCGTCATTTGCAAGCTCGAGGAGTTGATCTTCTTCCCGCGCTGACATGGATGACGCATGGGTAATGACCTCACGTATGTCATGACCTCGTGTGTGTTCAAGTTCAACAGTGGGCGTGACAGGGAATGAGGAAAAGTGCAGCTGACTCATATCCCCAAATCGTATCATTTCGCCGTGGCCCGGTAGCACGTGCTTTGCAGCCCGGTACCAGTCCGTGGCCCGGTGGTTGGGGATCACTGCTATAGAAATATGAAGATATGGTGAATCTGCGTAGTATAGTCATCTTTCAATGCTACACTTTTCTTGAAACACTGAGCCCAAGTATAAGCCTAAGGTGGAGAGCAGCCAATGTTCTCAACAGCTCAACTTTATGTTCTGTCCTCCTGAGACAGTAATTAAGATACTGTACCGCACCTGGAGTCTTGAACATGGATCAAATTCTTTCACTTTAGCTGGGGAACTTATTTTCAAATCAATAAATTAGTCTAGAATTAAAAAGTAGGGTCTGTTGCATTAATCATTGAGATAGTGAAATTCTGTTAAAGCTCATCTGGTTTACAATTCCAGTCAGAGAAAGTTGTCAGCTTACCCAGTCTGACTCCTGACCTACAGCAATCACATTGACTCAACTGCTTTCTGAAGTGATGTAGTAAGTGGCACGGTAGTGTAGTGGTTAGCACAACACTTTACAGTACAAACGACCTGGGTTCAATTCCCGCTGCTGCCTGTAACAAGTTGAATGTTCTCCCCACAGCTGCGTGGCTGTGTGGGTTTCCTCCAGGTGCTCTGGTTTCCTCCCAAATTCCAAAGGTGTGCTGGCTGGTAGGTTAATTGGTCGTTGTAAATTAGGCAAGGATTAAACTGAGGGAATTACTGGGTGGCGTGGTTCGAAGAGACTGTTCTGCTCTGTATCTCAATAAATCAACAGAATAAATAAATAAAGCCACTCAGAGTCATCGAGAAATAGAGAATGAGAGTGCTGAAGCAGACCCTTCAGCCTAAGTCGACCACGTTGACCCATTTTTCTGCCTAGTCCCATCTACCCGTACCTGCACCATAGGCCTCCAGGCATTTTTCATAACCCTCAGCTCCTCCCTACCAAAAAAAAACAGCAAGATGGACTGATCTTTCTGTATTAATATTAGTATACTAATATCAGAAAGAATTCTCTGTGATAGTCACAGGAGTATTAAACATAAACTATGCCTTTGATTTTTTTTTTCAAAAAGAAACAAAACTACAGCTTAATCAAGTGTGATATTGAAGTTCAAAGGGAGATGGTTCAGATCCTCCCTTGGGCCCAGACTTTGCTTCGGACTTTTTCAGGGAGTTGAAATGATGGCAATAAGTTCCTGATTATTACAGAATCAATCACGCCCGGGTGTACTGATGTCAGGCAGCGATTGGAGTGGTCTTGTGCCAGATCGGCTAATTTAATAAGCGGCGTGTCGTTAGATGAAAGAAGATGTCGTCAGGTGTTGTCTGTTGGAGGAGCCTCCGTGGCCATGAAGGGAGGGACAAGGGAACCGCTCAACACCGGGGGTGGGGTCGTGTTTGTCTGCATGAGTAATCTCCGTGCCTGAAATTAGACTCTCTGACTGATTCATGTCCATTTATTATTCCACATTAATATGAACCAGGTGATAAAGCTACGACATCTCTGGCAGATGGGCAGCCTTTGCTGCATGATCCCTGATGTTGAGTTTTCCTCTGGGAATTTGTTACTTAATTAACAGTTGCTGCCCTGAGCCTAAGAGGTCACTTCAACTGTTACTGAAGAAACCCGACGTAAAACAGTGCAGGGCAACGCAAGACACCAATGTGCTAACTCCATTTGTGTGCTTTAATGGTGGACAGTTTATTCGATTTATCTTGAATTCATCACTGTCATTCACACAGACTAATTTTGACTCAAAACCTGTTTAAACAAATCAGTGAAGATCAAAAGGCATGAACATTTTCTGAGGCTACAGGGTGGGTTTTAAGGCTTTTTTTAGTTTTAATTCTAAACGAATAAAACTGAGCACCTCCTGTCATGTTCCTGTCTACTCTGATGATCTTGAGGCTGAGAGGGATGAGAGCTTCAAGCTCCTGGCAAAGAAATGGCAGATGGAATACAGTGTCGGGAATTGCATGGTTATGCACTGTGGTAGAAGAAATAAAAGTGTAGACTATTTCCTAAGTGGAAAGAATATTCAAAAATTAGAGGTGAAAAGAGACTTGGGACTCCTCATGCAGGATTCCCTAAAGGTTAACACGAGGAAATCTGCAGATGCTGGAATTTCAAGCAACACACATAAAAATTGCTGGTGAACCCAGCAGGCCAGGCAGTATCTATAGGAAGAGGTACAGTTGACGTTTTGGGCCGAGACCCTTCGTCAGGAGTCCTGAAATGTCGGCTGTACCTCTTCCTATAGATGCTGCTGGGCCTGCTGTGTTCACCAGCAACTTATATGTGTGTTCCCTAAAGGTTACTTCACAGGAGGAGTCAGTGGTGAGGAAGGCAAATACAATGTTAGCAATCATTTTGAGAAGACTAGAATATAAAAACAAGGATGTAATGTTGAGACTTTATAAAGCACTTGTGAAGCATCATTTGGAGTTTTGTGAGCAGTTTTGGACCCCTTATCTAAAAGGATGTGCTAACATTGGAGAAGGTTTAAAGGAGGTTCATGGAAATGATACCAGGGTTAAAGGTTTATCATATGAGGAGAATTTGGTGGACTCATTGGAATTCAGAAGAATGAGGGGGGACCTCACTGAAACATATCAAATTTCGAAAGGCCTGGATAGAGTGGATGTGGACAAGATGTTTCCTATGGTGGGGGATCTATGACCAGGGCAACAGCCTCAGAATAGAGGGACATCTATTTGGAACAGTGATGAGGAGAAATCTCTCTGTCCAGAGAGTGGTGAATCTGTAGAATTCGTTGACACAGGTGGCTGTGGAGGTCAAGTCACTGGGTATATTTAAGGCAGAGGTAGATATATTCTTGGTTAGTCAGGACTTGAAGGGATACTGGGAGAAGTCAAGAGACTGGGGCTGAGAGAGAAATAGATCATCCAAGATGAAATGGCAGAGCAGACTTGATAGGCCAAAAGGCCTAAGTATGCTTCTATATCTTATGGTCTTATGAACATTAACTAATAACCTGTGCTGGTCTAACCACACTGATGCCATGGCTAAGAAAAGTCACCGATGCCATGGCTAAGAAAAGTCACCAATGCCTCTGCTTCCTCAAGAGGTGAAGGAAATTTGGCATGTTCCCTTTGATCTTCACCAATTTTTTATCAATGCACTACAGAAAGCATTCTGTCTGAACGCACAACAGCTGGGATGGCAACGTGATCACAAGAAATTGCAGAGAGTTGGGGATACAACTTAGCACATGGACTCTGTATATTCTTCTCACTGCCTCAGTAAAGCAGCCAACATAATCAAAGATCCCACCCAATCCAGACATTCTCTCTTCTCATTTCTCCCATCAGGCAGAAGGCACAAGAGCCCAAAATCACATACCACCAGGCTCAAGGACAGCTTCTATCCATCTATTATGAGATTTTTGAATGGATCTCTTCTACAATAAAATTGCCACAAGCCCTACAGGCCTCTGCATCTTGCCATAGAGCATTGTAGCTTTGAGGTTTCTCAAGCACCTGTATTTACTAATCATTACCTTAACTAGTATTGTTAAACCCTTGTGCATTTGGTTTAATCTTGTTGTTAATTGTGACTGGCGCGGGTTTTCTCACATTCTGTGATTATGTAAAGAGGACTCTCGTTTAGTGCCTTACCGGAGTTATTGTGTTGTAGAGAATTGCTCAGCCGTTCCTCCAAAGCTCTGTTGGTATTCCTATGACTAACCTCTTGTTTCCGTCTCTTCGTGGGGAACGTGCCGCCTTGCACTCCTGGGTCGAGTTGTGAGCCTGCTGTTCTCTGCTCCTGGGTTGAGTTGGTGCCAGTGACCTCCATGACAGAGAAAACCTGCCATTCCTCTGCACTTGGGTCCAGTCCTGCAAGCACACACCGTGACAAAGATAGACTTTTGACCTCACAATTGACCATGTTATCATCCTGCACTGCAACTTTTTGTTAGGTGTTACACTCTATACTGTTTTACCCTGTTTGACCTTAATGCACTGTGTAATCATCTGATCTGTATGAACAATATGCAAGACAAGTTTTTCCCTCTATCTTGGTGCGTGTGACAAAAATAAACCAATACCAATACATAAAAGTGCGCTATATACCAAGGTGTTACAAATAAGATGCTGGAGGAAGTCAGTGGGTCAAATAGCATCTGTGTCAGGAAATGAAGTGTTCACATTTCAGGTTCAGACCTTTCATCCAGTTGAGATAAAGGGTCTTGACCATCAGCCACACAGTCATGTGAGTATTGGGAACAGAGCAAGGGAATCAAGCATGTTGCCTCAAGGTGTACCTTTGTTGATAATCAATGAGAAGGGAGCGTTATTACAAGTTCTCAGTGATTTGCTGTCTAAATTAGATGAAGGGTCTTGTCCTGATATACTGACTGATCATTTCCCTCCACAGATGCTGCATGACCTATTGAGTTCCGTTATATCTGCTCCAGATTCCAGCATTTGCAGTCTTGTTTGTCTTTCTATCATGATGCATATTTTTATGGTCTATGTATTCAGTTTCTATGAAAAGAGAAACATAACGGGAACACACATCAAAGTTGCTGGTGAACGCAGCAGGCCAGGCAGTATCGCTAGGAGGAAGTACAGTCGATGTTTCAGGCCGAGACCCTTCGTCAGGACTCAATCCTTGGCCTGAAACGTTGACTGTACCTCTTCCTAGAGATGCTGCCTGGCCTGCTGCGTTCACCAGCAACTTTGATGTGTATTGCTTGAATTTCCAGCATCTGCAGAATTCCTGTTGTTAACATAACTGGAAGTTGGGGACTTAATATGTTCTTTGCGATATCTGCAGTTTTCAGTGTGAGGCCTTCGTTCTTAGATGCACTGAGCACATCTGATCCAGGATATCTGCAGTGGCTTTTGTCAGGACTCAAGCTATAACCTGGAAGCTACCTCAGTAATCTTTATAGATGCATGTACATTCAGAGGATGATAATTTACTTATTTATTGAGAAACTGCGTGGAACCCTTCCAGTCCTTCGAGCCATGCTGCCCATCAATCCCTTGATTTAATGCTAGCCTCATCATGGGATAATTTACAATGACCAATTAACTTACCAACTGGTCATCCTTGGACTGTGGGAGGAAACCGGAGCACCTGGAGGGAACCCAAGTGGTCACGGGGGGAACGTACAAACTCCTTATAGGCAGGGGTGGGAATACCGGTAGCACTCTTGTATGTTCTCCTCCTGACTGTGTGGGTTTCCTCTGGTTGCTCCAGTTTCCTCCCAAATTTCAACGACATACGGCTTATAATTATTGAGTTGTGGGCATGCCCTATTGGTGCCAGGAGTGTGGTGACACTTGTAGGCTACCCCCAGTGCATGCTTGGAATGTGTTGGTCATCGATGCAAATGAGGGTTCAAGGTGAAATGTTTAATGGGAGCATGGGGGAAACTTCTTTACTCGGATAGAGGAACGAACTATCAGCACAGGTGGGTGGATGCAGGTTTGATTTCAGCATTTACTAGACATCTGGGATGGGTGCGTGGATGGGAGGGTTATGGAGGTCTATGGTCTGGATGCAGCTCGATGGTAGTAGGCAGATTGATAGTCTGGCATAACTAGATGAGCTAAAGGGCCCATGCAGTAGTGTTCTATGACTAAGTCCTAAACCATGCAAGACAAAACAACCTGTTTGGTTCTATCCTAAGCATGCCTCTCCTTATCTCCTGTGCACTGCGGTGCAGATAGGCATGACATCCCAAATCCACGATCTCTACTACAAGTGTGCCAGACATTTGGGAATGCCACTGCTAGTCGGTTGCTGAACCTCTCATCACAGCGCTAAGCAGTATTGCATCCATATTGTACTGTCTCAGTACTTTTATATTTGTGTGCTGTAGCACTTCTTTTATCCGCAGTTATTTTGTAAATAGCACTATTCTTTGCATTTCTGGTCAGATGCTAAATGCATTTCATTGGCTTTGTATCTATACTTGGCACAATGACAATAAACTTGAATCTAATCTAATCTCCAAATCACACATCGACTTCACTTGGATGTATACTGCTGGCCCTTCATTGTTGCTGGGTCTAAATGCTGGAGCTTCCTCACCAGGAGCACAAAGATATGACCTTCACCAGAAGGACTGCTGTGGTTCAAGAGACTAGCCCACTACCACCTTTATAAAAGGAATGTGGGGATGGGGAATGAATGTTCGCCTGCATCATAAAAAATGAGTTTAAATATATGTTGACAAAAATAGGATTGACAACTGAAGATTTGTCCTCAGAATCAGAATCAGGTTTACTATTACGGACATAGGCGGCAAAATTCATGGTTTTGCGGAGAGTATATAAAAAATTAAATAGGTATTGCAAGATAGTGAGGTAGTGTTCATTGTCCATTCCGAAATTTGATGGCAGAGTGGAAAAAGCTTTTCCTAAGCCATTGAGTGTGAGTTTTCAGGCTCCTGTATCTCCTTCCTGATGGTAGTAACGAGAACGGGGCAGGTCCTGGATAGAGGGGGTCCTTAATGATAGAAGCTACCATTTTGAAGCATCTTCTTTTGGAGAAGTCCTTGGTGGTGGGGAGGCTTGTCCCCATGATGGAGCTGGCTGAGTTTACAACTCTCCGCAGCTTTTTCCGATCCTGTGCAGCGGCCGCTCCGTAGCAGACAATGATGCAACAAGGCAGAACGCTCTCTATGGTACAACTGTAAAAACTTGATCGAGTCTTTGGTGATGTACTAAATGTCACCAAATGTTTGATGTCCTGATGACATCATTGCTGACGGTCATTTCTTCCCTACTCCTGGATAGCCTTGGAGCTAGAGAAGTCATGCTGAAAATATATCCAAGGAAAACAAGAAAATGGACCAGTTCCCAAATTAACAAGGTTCCTTCTCTCTAACAGAGTAATGTTATTACAAGGAAATGGGCAATTTACTGTTTAAACAATTGTGTAGTACTAATCATACTTACACAGCCTTGATGCAATTGTCCCCCTTTCTGCCTACACATCCACATTTGTTGCTTCGACTACTAATTCTACAGTGATTTCAATATTCTTCTAGTTTTCACCTTTAGACCAGAAGCTTAAAACCTAAAAAAAGTAATCATTTACATGATCTGGGTGTTTTTGCCCTGACCATCATTTATTGCATATCCCTCTTTGCCCTTATAAAGGCCGTGGTGAGTTTCCTTCCTGAACCTCTGCTGAGTTTGTAGCGAAGGTTCTTCCACAGTGTTACTGGGTGGGAGGATCCAGGACTTATTTAGAGGTACAACACAGATCTGGCCCACGAGTCTATATCGCCCAATTACACCCATGTGATTAATTAACCCACTAATCTGGAATGTGTGAGGAAACCAGCACACTTGGAAGAAATCCAAATGGTCATGGGGAGAAGATACAAACTCCTTGCGTATAATGGTGGGAAATGAACCTGGGGTGTTGGTGCTGTGATAGCACTATGCGAACTACAACACTACTGTGGCTGCTCGGTGATGTTGAAAGCCTTCTTCTTCTACTACCCATTGTTTTCAGGGCTATGATGTCAATGCTTTCCCTCTCCCACCCCTTTGTCTTTCAAATTACTGATCTTTCAACTGACGCTACAAGCATTCTTCAAATCCTTCCCCATCTTTCATTCTTCAGTCCTGACGAAGGGTTCCGGACCGAAACGTCGACTCATCATTTCTGACTGAGCTGCCCGACCTGCTGAGTTCATCCAGCGTACTGAAAGTGTTGCTTTGATGTTGAAAGCATGGCGGCTGGGCGCTTGGAATAGACCCTGCGTTCGGTGGTGTTCCCATGTGCTGCTGTTCTTGTCCCTTTGCTTTATACTTTATTGTCGCCAAACAATTGATACTAGAACGTACAATCATCACAGTGATATTTGATTCTGTGCTTCGCGCTCCCTGGAATACAAATCGATAGTAAATATTAAAAATTTAAATTATAAATCATAAATAGAAAATAAAAAAGGGAAAGTAAGGTAGTGCAAAAAAACCAAGAGGCAGGTCCAAATATTTGGAGGGTACAGCCCAGATCCAGGTCAGGATCCATTCAGCAGTCTTATCACAGTTGGAAAGAAGCTGTTCCCAAATCTGGCCATACGAGTCTTCAAGCTCCTGAGCCTTCTTCCGGAGGGAAGAGGGACGAAAAGTTGTTGGCTGGGTGGGTCGTGTCCTTGATTATCCTGGCAGCACTGCTCCGACAGCGTGCAGTGTAAAGTGAGTCCAAGGATGGAAGATTGGTTTGTGTGACATGCTGGGCTGTGTTCACGATCTTCTGCAGCTTCTTTCGGTCTTGGACAGGACAACCTCCATACCAGGTTGTGATGCACCCCAGAAGAACACTTTCTACAGTGCATCTATAAAAATTAGTGAGGGTTTTAGGGGACAGGCCAAATATCTTTAGCTTTCTCAGGCAGTAAAGGTACTGGTGGGCCTTCTTGGCAGTGGAGTCTGCTTGGTTGGACCAAGTCAGGTCATTTGTGATATTGACCCCAAGGAACTTAAAGCTTTTGACCTGTTCCACTTGCGCACCACCGATGTAAATGGGGTCGTGCGGTCTGCTACTCCTTCTGAAGTCAACAACCAATTCCTTCGTCTTGCTGACGTTGAGGGATAGGTTATTGTCTTCGCACCATGCCACCAGGTTCTTAATTTCCTCTCTGTACTCAAACTCATCATTACCCGAGATACGGCCTACAATTGTGGTGTCATCAGCAAACTTACATATTGGGTTCGATAGAAACTTGGCTACACAATCATGGGTGTACAGTGAGTACAGCAGGGGGCTGAGTACACAGCCTTGTGGGGCACTGGTGCTCAGAGTGATTGTAGAGGAGAGCGTGTCCTCTAGTTTTACAGCCTGGGTCATGTCTGTGAGGAAGTTGAAGATCCAGCTGCAGGTCTGAGTGCTAAGGCCCAGGTTCTGGAGCTTAGGAATCAGTTTATTTGGAATGATGGTATTAAAGGCAGAGCTGTAGTCAATGAAAAGGAGTCTTACATATGCGTCTTTATTCTCCAGGTGTTCTAAGGAGGAAAGTAGGGCCAGAGAGATGGCCCTTGACCTCTTGATCCCGTAGGAAAATTGCAAAGCGTCAAGGTTGACCGGTAGGCTGTGGTTGATGTGTGCCATAACCAATCACTCGAAACACTTCATAGCAATTGATGTCAGAGCCACAGGTCGATAGTCATTCAGGCATGCCACCTTGCTCTTCTTCAGCACCGGGATTATCGTTATTAGGCAGTAGACCCTGCAAGCTTGAGAGATGCTGTACCTGTAACCTGGGCAAGTAACTGCAGTAATCTTCTTGATGGTGCTCACAGCGGCCGCTGTGTTTTGGTGATTGAGGGAATGATTTTTTTTCCCGGTAATAGATGGGGTGGTGATGTTCTGTCCTTATGCCTTTAATGCTGTTGGAGGTGAATGAAAGTTGCCAGTATTCAAACATACCCCTAACCTGTGTCTTTTAATGACAGCCATTGGGATGCATGGTACCATGGTGGTTAGTGTAATGTTATTACAGCACCAGTGACCCAGGTTCAGTTCTGCCGTTGTCTGTAAGGGGTTTGTATATTCTTCTTCCGCTTCTGCTTGGTACTGCGCAAGCACTGCCGGACGGCTGTTATAACGCGCAGTCGGTATGAACAGTGTGGGAGTTAAATTGTAAAATAAACTTTTTTGACTAGATCCCCTAAATTGATTTGATTGAGTCTATCTTTAAAAATATTAATGTCAGAAATAATGCACAGGTCTGGTGGCAGAAGATTCCACTCTGTTGTTGATCTTGGGAAGAGGGAGTACTGGTAGCAAACCTTATTGAATGTAGGAGTTTCCAATATGTGAGGTCCAGTTTGCTGTCGAGTTGAACTGACCCTGTGACGAATTTGGATGTTTGACGGAGTGATGTTGTGAGCTTCTTTGAAAATGAAAATTAACCGTAGTTTGATACTTCGGTTTTCAAGTGGTTCCCATTGAAGGTTAGAGAGCATGTTGGTGACACTGGATTTCCTGCTGTAATCGTTTAATACAAAGCGAGCAGCACGGCGTTGGATTTTTTCGATGGACTTCCTAATACCTTCCTAATATCACATTGGTTTTCTCCGGTGCTCCCACATTCCAAAGATGTAAGGGTTCGTGGGTCAATTGGTCACGTGGGTGGAATTGGGCAGCACTGGCTCATTGGGCTGGAAATGCTTACACCATGCTGCATTCTAACTTTATTTGTCCCATGTTCTGTCCTGGCGAAGGGTTTCCGCTCAAAATGTTGATGTTGCCTGGCCTGCTGAGTTCCTCCAGCATTTTGTGTACATTACCATGCTGTATGTCTAAATTAACAGTAAAAAATTAACTTTAGGATATCAGGAGGCGATTCTCATGAGTGTTTCTCATATTTTCTGTCGACAGAGAGGAAGTCCACTTGACCTATTGAATCTATTACTAGTTTTCAGAGCACGCTGGCCAGTTACATTCCCTGTTTAGTTTCTGGGAACCTACCTGTCACAGAACTATCAATTTGCCCCTAGTTCACATTACACTCAGTGCAACTTACAGTGGCCAGTTAACCTACCTACATTTCATTGGGAAATGGGAAGGAATTGGAGTACTCAGGGAAGAAAATGTGGTCAACGATTTTTAAGGGTTAAAGCTTAGCTTTATTTGTCCCATGTACTTTGAACAATACAGTGAAATGTGTCCTTTGTGTCAAAAACAACACAGTCCGAGGATGTGCTAGGGGCAGCCTGCCAGTGTCGTTGTGTTTCTGGCACCGGCATAGCATCCCACAACTTGCTAACCCTGACCTGTATGTCTTTGGATTGTGGGAGGAAACCAGAGAGCAGGAAGATAATGGAGGGAATGTACAAACTCACTATAGACATCGGCAGAACTGAACCCTGTTGCTGGTACTGTAAAGCGTTACACTATCTGCTACGCTACCATGCCACCAGGAGGATGTTCATTGTCCAGCAGAGAGCATCTGAGATCCGAATCGATAGCAGGTCACTGAAACTCAGAGGTATCAGCACTAACTATTGCATCCCCGTTGTTGCAGGGATGAATTGTAGAAGGAAACTAGGGGCCAAGTAGTACTTGTGTAACAATTTTTCCAGGGTCAGACTTTACCATGCCCATCATCAGTTTTCAAGTATTAACGAACAATGTTGTATATTAGTCAAATAATAATCAGTTTTTGACTATGTCGCTTATTTTAAAACAAAGAACAAGGAATACAGGGGTGAAAGTAGACTATTCCTGCCCTCCCATTCATTTTGATCCTGGCTGATCTGTTGCAGGCTTCAACTCTTCTTCTGTGCCAGTTTTCATTGCCCTCAGTTTCCGCAATCTTTGAAACCTGTGTCTCCCTCCTTTTTATCGAAGTCCAATGATTCTTTTCTTTCTTTCTTTTTAAATCTTTTTATTGAGTAAGTATACAAAAAAGGTAAGCCATATAAACATTAATACAATGTAAAGTATAATAAAATTCCAAAAGATAACAATACCAAAAAGAAAATACTACAAACAATGTAATTTAAGCATAAGAAACCAAGATAACATAATAGTATACTAAATTTTATATATATCAATGGAAAAAAAAGAAAAAAAAAACCCCCCAAAAAAAACCCACCGTGCAACTAACTAAAAGCAAGGCAAAGCAATGGGCTAACTTGAAACCAAACAGAGTTAAACTTAAAATCATGTCCTCAATCCCGACCTCCATTAAAACAATGAAAAAAAAAACAAGAAGGGTAAATATTACATTAAATGAAAATATCGAATAAAAGGTCCCCAAATCTGTTCAAATTTAAATGAAGAATCATAAAGGTTACTTCTAATTTTCTCCAAATTCAAACATAAAATCGTCTGAGAAAACCAAAAAAAGGTAGTTGCTCCAACTACCTTTTTTTGGTTTTCTCAGACGAAGTCCAATGATTTAAACTCCATAGTGCTTCATAGAAGGACATTCAAAAACTTCACCTTCCTCTGTGAGATGAAATTTCTGTACTACTTGGTTCTAAACAACTATCCTCTTGTCTTTACCTATTCAACTTGTGCAAATATCTCAATTTCTTCCCTCTGATTGGCCTACTTCTTAGAATCTTATGCGTTTCAATAAAATTCCCCGCTCGTAACTCTAAACTGCAAAGAATACAGATTTTATTAGTTTTTCATTTAACACCATGTTTTAAATTTTCACCAAATTGTATACCTTAATTTGGTCTGCTCTTCTTATTCTTTATTGACATCATCTTCCCCTGGAGTTACAGAATTATAGTTTCAACATTGTTTAATGTTACTGTATTTCCAGTATGCAAGTGTAAAGGAGAATGAAAAACCTATTACTCCCGATCTGATGCAGCGTATGAAAAACATACTAAGATAAATAGCTGGCAGGGTGGAGATATATCTTCACCAAATGAGGTGTAAGGCACTCCTCCCATCTGCTAGCCTGCAGGTCACCCTTGGGCTATGTGCTTAGCCACCTTTCCCCCGCCATATGATCAGGGTCATGTGAAGCCAAGGGAGCAGGTGGTGGATGGTCATACGAGCAGAAGCTACCTACACATCACAAGTCTTGGTTATGTGACCACTGACACCAAGCAGACAATCTCTGAAGAGTATTGATAATGACCGGGGCCACCCATCTCATAAAGACACTGCTCAGAGGAAGGCAATGGCAAACCTCTTCTCTGGAAAAATTTGCCAAGGCCAATCATGGTCACGGAAGGACCACAATTGCCCACGTCATACGACACATTAAAAATGAACAAACTGAGATAAAGAACACAATACGTGATATAAGGAGATAAAGTGAAGAGTATTACAACATGAAAACAGGTCTTTCAGCCCAACCCATCCATGCCAACAAAAATGTCAATCTAAGTTGGTTCTATTTGGCCCAGATCCCTCAAAATATTTCCTTTTCATGTGCCTGTAGAAATAACCTTTAAAAGTTGCTATTGCACTTGCCTCAACCATTTCCTCTGGTAGCTTGTTCAATATAAAAGCATCACCTACAATATTGTCCCTCAGGTCCCTTTCATATCTTTCCTCTCTCACTTGAAACCCCTGTCCTCTGGTTCTTGATTCCTTTTCCCTGGGAATAGGACTCTGTGCATTCCTATTGCATTTACTCAGTCCTTACGAGGCATTCATCAGACTGCATTTGGTGAGCAGTTTCGGGCCCCATACCTAAGAAAGGATGTGCTGGCTTTGGGGAGGGTCCAGAGGAGGTTCATGAGAATGATTCTGGGAATGAAGAAGTTAATGTGTGAGGAGTGTTTGATGGCTCTGGGCCTGTACTCGCTGGAGTTTAGAAGAATGAGGGGGGATCTTGTTGAAAGGTCAAGAAAGAGTGGACGTGGAGAGGATGTTTTCTACAGTGGGGGCAGTCTAGGACCAGAGGACCAAAGGATCAGAATAGCTGCAAAACTCCATATGATGGACATCCTTTTAGAACAGAAAAGAAGAGTAATTTCTTCAGCCAGAGAGTGGTGAATCTGTGGAATTCATTGCCACAGATGGCTGTAGAGGCCAAGTCATTGTGTACATTTAAAACAAAGGTTGCTGTGTTCATGATTAGTCAGGGCAACAAAGGTTATGGGAAGAAAGCAGGAGAATGGGTTGAGAGGGATAATAAATTAGCCATGACGGAATGGCGGAGCAGACTCAATGGGCCGATTGGCCGAATTCTGCGCCTATGTCTTATTGTCATTCACCTCGTCTATGCCCCTTGTGACTCTTACATATGTCAAATTCCCTTGCCTGTGTCTTCCCAGGATGCATTGACAGTGACTTAAAAAGCATTCTAATATTTTCTCTGCTTCAGAAACAGAAGAGATGAAGAGGGTAGAAGAATCATATGTAATTATTTGTATGTCAGGTTTTCAAATGAAATTCTCAAGCTTCTGTGTTTAAAAAGAAATATCCAACAATGCAAGTAAAGAATGAATTGCATTGGAATAATAATAATCAGCAATATGGTACAGCTTCGTGCAAGTTCTTTTAGATAAGTTTGGATAATGGATTCTTGATAAATTATAGTGGCAGCATAAGCTGGCCATATCTCCACATTTTTCCCTCTTTCAATAACTTTGTTTGGACAGATTGATTTCCCAGGGGCATAAATAGTGTAAAGAGTGATGCTGGCAGACCCAACAACCCTCAGTTCCCTGATGGTGATCATACGGTCTACAACACTAAGTACTGTATTTACACAATGCATGACAGATTTACTTTTTTTGGTGCAGGCAAAGGCAAGTAATTGCGTATATTATTGAAAAAGTGTCACAAGAGGTGTTTTAGAGATTTACTGATTCTCAAACAAACTGTAAATTCATATGGTCAGCATTCTGAGAGCTCGTCTTGAAATATTTTAGTGTCATTGGGAGGCTTTGAATCAATTGGGGCACCACGGTAGCGTTGAGGTTAGCGTTATGCTACTACAGCTTGGAGCGTTGGAGCTCAGAGTTCAATTCCGGCGCCTTCCATAGAGAATTTGTACATTCTCCCCGTGAATGTGTGGGATTCTTCTGGGTGATCGTAAGATATAGGAGCAGAATTAGGCCATTTGCCTCATCAAATCTGCTCTGCCATTTCACCATGGCTGATACGTTTCCCTCTCAGCCCCAATCGTCTGCTATCTCCCTGTATCCCTTCCTGCCGTGACTAATCAAGAATCTATCAACCTCTGCTTTAAATATACCCAATGACTTGGCCTCCACAGCCTTCGTTGACAATGCATTCCACATATTCACCACTCTCCGGCCAAAGAAATTCCTCCTCATCTCCATTCTAAATGGATGTCCCTCTTTTCTGAGGCTGTGTCCTCTAATCTTAGGTGCTCCAGTTTCCTCCCACAATCCAAAGACGTACCAGTTAGTAGGTTAATTGGTCATTGTAAATTGTCCTGTGATTAGGCTAGTGTTAAATGGCTGGTTTGCTGGGCAGTGTGGCTCGATGGACCAGAGGGGCCTGATCGCTAAATAAATAAATAAGTAAACAAACAAACAAACAAGCAAATATCTTGCTGCTCTGTCCCCTCTCTATCTAAGTTTGGCCGTGTTGATTTGAAATCCATCATGGTGAACAAATGAGCAGAGCAGCTTTGTCGTTAAAATATTTTAAACAGAAAAGTGCTGTCAACGTCAGATGGGAAGTCTGGTATGACAGTTGATCTGGATGGTTTTACAAGACTGATTCTGAACCAGCATTTTGGGATCAATTTCCTCTTTCAGCCCCAGAGCCTGCATGATCACAGGCCTGGAATGGAAGCACCAATGCCCCGGAACGGAAAAGTCTACGAAATGTAGTGCACCACAGGAAAGGCCCTCCCCACCATTCAGCACATTTACAAGGAGTGCTGCCACAAGAGAGAGTAGTATCCATCATCAAGGATCCCCATCATCCAAGCCATGCTCTCTTCTCGCTACCAGTATCGGGCAGAAAGTACAGGAGTCTGAGATCCCACACCACCAAGTTTAGGAACAGATATTATCAACAACCATCAGGGTCCTTAACCAGTGTAGATAACTTCACTCACCTCAACGCTGAACTATGTCCACTCACTATCAAGGACTCTACAATAAGTAAAATTTAATCAAAGAATCATAGAAAGCTACAGCATAGAAACAGGCCTTTCAGCCCATCTGGTCCATGCTGAACCATTAATCTGCCTAGTCCCACTGATCTGCACCCATACCATAGCCTTCCATATCCTTCCCATCCATGTACTATACCTATCAAAATTTCTCTTAAATTTTGAAATCGAACCCACATTCACCATTTATGCTGGCAGCTTGTTCTGCACTTACCCTAGTGAAGAAGTTCTTCCCCCCCACCATTTTCCCTTTGAACATTTCACCCTTAAACTTTTTTTTACTTGTTTTTAATTATTTGCATGAATTTTCTTCTTTTGCACATTGGTTGTCTGTTAGTTTTCATGAATTCTATTGCATTAATTTAGTTACCTGTAAATGCCTGCAAGAAAATGAATCTCAGGGAACACATATATGTACTTTGACAATAAAGTTACTTTGAACTTTTATGGTCCGAATGTAGTTTTATATGAAGAAAATCTCCTACTTTTCACGTTTTATATTTGTGTTTCTTATTTGAATGCTTGATGCTATGTGCCTGCGATATTGCTCCAAGCAAGTTTTTCATTGTGTCTGTGCATACATGAACGTATTTGTGCATATAGCAATAAATGTGACCTTTACTTTGACTTTGAAGATCTCTCCCAGGGCACCAATAGTTCATCTGCTCACCTTACCTCTATTATTTGGTTCCATACTTTGTTTTCCTATCAAATTCCATCATCTGCAGCCCTTTGTTGCCTCCACCAATCACCTCCCAACCTCTTTTGCTGTCTCCACTCTTCCCACCTCCACCTGTCCATCAACTCTTCTTACCTGGGTCCATCTATTGCATGCCAGCTCTTGCTACACTCCTTCCTTTCATCCATCTACTAGCTATCTCTGGTCTACATGAGAGGATAAAGGGGGCTGCAGACTTACTCAGCTCCATTGTGGGCTTAAGCCTCCATACCACTGAGGGCCTCTTGATAAAGGAATCCACAAGAAAATGGCACCCATCATTAGGAACTCTCACCACCCAGGATAGCCCTCTTCTCGTTTCTACCATCAGTGAGACATGCACTTAATGTTTTTAGGAAGAACTTCTTCCCTTTCACCATCAGATCTCTGAATGGTCCCTGAACTCATGAACACTACCTCATTATTCCTCTTTTGCTCTATTTATTTTATTTCTTATTGTAAAATGGTATTTTTAATTTTTTTAATACTTGCTATGCACTGTTGTCTCAAAACAACAAATTTCAAGGTATACAGTACTGTCCTACCTATAGCTAGGGCGACTAAGACTTTTGCACAATTTTGTATTTGTCAACATGGAGTGGAGAGCAAGTTTGTAAATCTGGGGGGAACAAAGAATGTTGGGAATAATGGGCAACCACGAGAGGGGTGTGGGACAGGTGGCAGAGAAGGAGTGTCAGGGGTGGGGCATAGCACGAGTGTAGACACACCCAGCCCTGAAATACCAGGCACAGTCACTTGATTCCAAACAGTTGGTTTACTGATCATTACAGAATGTCTCTCTGGAGCTTCCCGCTCCCTCCCCTCTCCCTTCTCCTTTTCCCAACTATGTTTCCTCTCTCTCTGCCCCTTTCCCACTCTCAGTCCACAATCGTATCCATACCAGAATCAGGTTTATCATCACTCACAAATATCATGAAAGTTGATTTTTTTTTGAAACAGTACAGTGCAATACATAAAATTACCGCAGTACTGTGCAACTGTCTTAGGCACCCTAGCTGTATATACGTGTCTAAGACTTTTGCACAGTACTGTACGTCAGTGGTAATAAACCTGATTCTGAACAAATGCCTTTATTTCTTCCCCCACCTGTAATGTTCAAAACTGTTCTCATAGCCTGTAGGTGACAGAATGGCATCACTCTGATTCAGAAGATTCATTCATTTCTGTCAAGGAATTTAACAGTCCCATTAGAGTCACAGAGCTATATTGCACAGAAACAAGTACTTATATCCACAATTTTTGTCCATCGATTCTAATCCTCTTTGCCTTCATTAGGTCTGTATTGTTTTGTGCTTCGTCTAACCCTATCCCTAGTTAAATGCCTGTCTAAGAGCCTCTTAAATAAATTAATTGAATCTGACTCCATTACCTCCTCTGGTCTTGAGTTTCAAATATTAATCACTCTATGTGGGGAAAAAAAAAGTTTAGACCATAAGACCATAAGACATAGGAGCAGAATTAGGCCATTCAGCCCATCGAGTTTGCTCTGCCATTCTATCATAGCTTATATATTATCACCCTCGGCCCTTTTCTGCTGCCTTCTCCCCATAACCTTTGATATTCTTACTTATTGCGATGCTATCAGTCTCCGCTTTAAATGTACCCAATGAAGGCCTGTGGCAATGAATTCAATAGGTCATCCAGGTTTCTCCTCAGATTCCCTTTAAAGCTCCTGCCCTTCACCTTAATACTATGCCTTCTTGTTTCTGATTCCTTAGTGTGGGAAATAAAGATTTTGGCTCTCTATCATATCAAAAGGGGAGGAGAAGATGGCGGCGCGACACAGCGCGCGTGGCCACTCCAAAATGATATAGGTATTTGTTAAGTAGGTACCATGCACAATCCTGATTTGATGGAGACAGACGTGAGGAGCATGGAGGAACATCTGGAGAAACTTCTGAAATGCCTGCTTCGCTGCTGCTGCTACTGTGCGATCGAGAATCTCCGGAGGGGAAGGCCCCAAATCCTTGGCTTTACCTATTGCCTGTTGCTGGGGCCGTGGTTGAAGCGCTTGGCAGAGATGGTGCTCAGCGCTCAGTGTCGGAGGGCTGGTCGGAGGCTCGAAGTTTTCGGAAGGACTCAAGAGTCAGCTGTGGTCGGGTGCTTCCAGGGTGCCGCATCGGCAAGTTTGCTGCGCTGGAGGTTCATGGCACGGAGAGTTTCTCCCTTCTACCGTCTGCATGAGGTGATGGGACTTCGAGACTTTTTTTTTACAGTGCCCATGGTCTGTTCTTTATCAAATTATGGTATTGCTTTGCACCGTTGTAACTATATGTTATAATTATGTGGTTTTTGTCAGTTTTTTAGTCTTGGTTTGTCTTGTGTTTCTGTGGTATCACACCGGAGGAACATTGTATCATTTCTTAATGCATGCATTACTAAATGACAATAAAAGAGGACTGCGTGTCCTCATGGTCTAATCTAATCTAATCTAATATCCACCTCTCTCAGAATTTTATATACTTCTATCAGGTTATCTTCATTCTCCTGTGCACCAGGGAAATTCTATCCAACCTGTCCACATCGTTGAATCCAGGCAACATTCTGGTGAATCTCCTCTGCATTTTCCCTGACACTATTGCCTCTTTTCTGCTTACTAGAGACTGCCTCTCTGCTCAGCAGATGGACTACTTAAACAGTACTAATCAACTAATCTTGAAAAGAAGCCTATGTCATTTAAACCACCAATTTGTCGTAAAATTCTACCCAGTTTATGACCAAGGCAAAGGAAAGCTGCCTTTCATGCTTGGTTGTTTACTCTTAATTGCCCCCAACCTTCCCCGGCTAAGCACAGCTCCAATGCCATATTCACGATTGTTATTGTAGGCTGAATCAAAGGTGGTGATGGATCAGCATATAGGAGGGAGATTGAAAACCTGGCTGAGTGATGTCAGAACAACAACCTCTTACTCAACGTCAGCACGTCCTGATAAAGGGTCTCGGCCCGAAACGTCGACTGCTTACTCTTTTTCATACATGCTGCCTGACCATGGAAACACTAATGCCCTTGAATGGAAGGGCGCGGCCGTTCCAAATGATATCGTATGTGTAACTTGGGGCCGTGAACAATCCGGATTTGATGGAGACAGCTGGGAGAAGCGCAGAGGAACACCTGGAGTAACTTCTGAAATGCCTGCTTCGCTGCCGCTGCTACTGTGCGATAGAGAATCTCCGGGGACGAAGGCCCCAAATCCTCGGCTTTGCGTATCGCCTGTTGCCGGGGCCGGGGTCGAAGCGCTTGGCAGAGATGGTGCTCGGTGCGTGATGTTGAATAGATGGTCGGAGGCTCGGAGTTTTTCGGACGGACTCGGAGTCGGACTACAGTCGGATGCTTCCAGGATGCTGCACCAGCAAGTTGGCGGCGCTGGAGGTTCACCGTCTGCGTGAGATGATGGAACTCTTGAGAGATTTTGAGACTTTTACTGTGCCATGGTCTGATCTTATCAAATTATGGTATTGCTTTGCACTGTTGTAACTATATGTTATAATTATGTGGTTTTTGTTAGTTTTTAAGTTGGTTTGTCATGTGTTTTTCATGATATCATTCTGGAAAAACATTCTATCATATCTTAATGCATGCATTACTGAATGACAATAAAAGGGGACTGCGTGTCCTCATAATCATAATAATAATAATAAATCCTCCAAGAAGTAGTGGCCATGGCCGAATCCTTCACAGGTAAAGCTCCTCCAACCACTGAGCACATCTATATGAAATGCTATTGAAGGAAACCAACATCCATCATCAGCGACACCGACCATCCAGGGCATGTTCTTCTCTTACTGCTGCTGATAGGAAGAAGGCACAGGAGCATCAGGACTCGCACCACCAGGTTCAGGAACAGTTATTACCCCTCAGCCATCAGGTTTCTTGAACCAAAGGGAGAATTTCACTTGCCCCATCATTGAATTTGCTTTCCAGGACTCTTTATCTCAAGTTTTTGATCTTTATTGCTTATTTATTTACTATTATTATTTCTTCCTTTTCTATTTGCACAATTTGTTGTCTTCTGCGTGCTGGTTGAACCCCCTAGCTGGGTTGTCTTTCATTGATTCTGTCATGGTTATTATTCTATAGATTTAGTGAGTATGCCCACAAAAATGAATCTCAGGTTTGTATATAGATGTACTTGGATAATAAATTTACTTTGCACTTCGAACTTTGGAAATACCATAGTAACCAATAACACACCTTGCAAACTTTCAGTATGATTGGGATGTCTATTTTTAAAAATTTACAGGTACAACACAGTAATGGGTCCTTCTGCCCCAATGAACCCATGCCACCCAATTACACCCATGTGATTAATTAACCTACTACCCGTGCATCTTTGGAATGTGGGAGGAAACCAGAGCACCCAGAGGAAATCCCGACAATCATTGGAAAAATGTACAAACTCCTTATTGGTAGCGGAGATAAGCCCTAGTCTCAGGCACGGTAAAGCAATGTAGCAACCGCTACTCCACTGGCAGGGTAAAACAACATGATAACAGCTACTCTATTGGCAGGGTAAAGCAATGTGATAATCACTACTCTACTGTAGCGCCCATAAGATTTTATTCAGAGGACTCTATTGGGATAGAGAAATGTATTATGACTGTGTAACAACTCACCTTCACCTTGCATTGATTCCAACTTATCTTCTCAGAGTCATCGAGTCATAGAGCACTACAGCACAAAAACAGGCCCTGTCTAATCTGTGCTGAGCCATCATGACTTGCATCTGGACCATAGCCTTTCATACCCCTCTTATCCAAATTTCTCTTATATGTTGAAGTCAAACCCTCATCCACCACCTGTGCTGGCAGTTCATTCCACTCTCAACACCCTATGAGTGAAGAAGTTCCCCCTCATGCTCCCCTTAAACATTTCACCCTTCACCCTTAACCCATGACCTTTAGTTTCACTCAACTGGAAAATGCCTGCTTACTTTTATCCTATCTGTACCCCTTGTAATTTTGTATACCTTTAACAAATCTTCCCTCATTCTCCTACATTCCAGGGAATAATATCATAACCTATTCAATCTTTCCTATTACTTAGTTTCTCAAGTCCTAGCAACATCCTTGTAAAGGCCTGGCAACATTGGTGTGCGTCCTGTCCGGTTTTAGATAAAGTTCCCACACAGCTATCAAATTGGATACGGGCATCCATGTGGATATTGCCGGCGAGGGTGGCAATTATTTTCCATTCCTCAGTGTTACATGAAATGAGGATGTAACTGAGTGTTGATGGGGTCACCTATTGTCCCTACAACCCTTTGGATCTCTGTTTCAGCTGCACGTCCTTCTTGTACTTTGGACCCCAGCTCACTTTCCAAACAACTGAGTGAGTCAGATGGTGGACCAGCTGGGTCTCTGACCAACTGGATGCTAGATTATTGGAGTTTTACTCCCAGTGTAGTTCAGAATCAGGTTTAATATCACTGGCGTATGTTATGAAATTTGTTAACTTTGCGGTGGCTGTGCAATGTAATTAATGATAAATACAGAAAAAACAATTACAGTAACTATGTACTGTATATGTATATTAAGCAGTTAAAATAAGTAGCGGAAAAACAAAAATAAAAAAATGTAGCATTCATGGGGTCAATGTCCATTTAGAAATCGGGTGGTAGAGGGGAAGAAGCTGTTCCTGAATCACTGAGTTTTTATCTTCAGGCTTCTGTACCTCCTTCCTGACGGTAACAATAAGAAGAGTTTTAAACAAATGTAATAAAAGGTATGATGAAGAAGTTTGCAGATGACAAAAACTTGGCCATCAGAAAACAGTGAAGAGGAACACTTTGGAGAGGTAGAGGTGGTCTGATCATTTGGGAGGAACATGGCCAATGGAATATTATCAAGTGTAAGAGAGGTGCAATAGGACAAAGGAGTACATAATAAATGGAAAATGGAGATAAGACAAACTTGATTGCTTTCTGATAGAACTACGTAAATTATGAGATGCATTGATAGGGTAGGGTTCCTTGAGATTTTTGTAGCCAGAGGTGGTATGCAGATAAGCTCCCGCTACTTACTAAGTGCTCCCAATGGCATGTGACTCAGATAGCCTCTGTCAACCAGCACCTGGCCTTCATGCATGGCTTAGCTACTAAGCCCAGCGGAACCATTGCTACTGACAGGAGAAGGGGCAAAGGCAGGTTACTGGCACCTTAATACCAGTCACTTCGGGCAGATGGGGCTCATCAGCCATAGTTGGCGTTCATCTAGGAAAACTCTTGACCTCAAACCTCCGCTGCCTTGCGGCCATAACTATTCATGGAGAAGGCTTTGGGAGTAAACCCTGAGGAAAATCTGGAGCTGGAGTCCCTAAGAGAGTCCTATACTGAGTTCAATACGGACTGGCAGTTCCTACAGTGCTGCTGGTGTCAAAATGCATTGGTCTGTACTGTTTCTTTTGGTTTCATCAGATGTGTGGAGACGGGGAGCTTGCTACACGGGCAACAACTTGTTCTCCATGTTGTACTGCCCTGGCCTGTGTATCTAGACACTGTAGCTGGGATGCAACATCCACGGTCAACACTGATCAACAGAGGCCTCCAGATAGGTTAGATAGAGTCTTTTTCCAGGGATGAAAATGTAAGATACTAGAAGGCATAGCTTTAAGGCGAGAGGGGAAAGATTATAGGAAATGTACAAGTTTTTACAGTGTGGTGGGTGCATGGAATGCACTGCCAGGAGAATTGGAGGAGGCAGGTGCAACAGCAGTATTTAAGAGGAATTTAGACAGGCACACAATCAGACAGGGTATGGAGGCTTAAACACCATGTGCGGGAGACAGGGATGAGTTTGAATGAGGATCGGAAGTGGTACAGATATCATGCGCCATAGGACCTGTTCGTCTACTGTATTGTTCTATGGTCTACATATGTCCGCCGATCTTTAAAGGCAGCAGGAGAATCAAATAATGCTACTGAAAACATGTACAGGATTCTTGTCTGTTTATAGAAATTGAACACTACAGCACAGAAGCAGACACTTTGGCCCATCTAGTCCATGCTGAGCTGTTATTTAGCACGGCATAGAAAGTGTGAGTGTGGTGATTATGCTGGCTCTGTGTGAATCATGAGCCGGATCACAACTTACTGCTCTCACTACAAGGGCAATGAGACGGCACTGAAGAAAGTGCAGAGGAATTTTTCGTGACATTGTCAGAACTGGAAAATTTTAGCTGATAGGGAAAGATTTAATAGGTCCAGGTTGCTTTCCTTGAAATAGAAATGTCTCAGTGTAATATTGTCATGTGTACTGAGAGACAGTGAATAACTTTGTTTTCCAGCCATCCAGGCAGACTGTGCCATACATAGGTACATCAAGGTAGTAAAAAGAGAACAAAATGCAGATTTGATGGTGTAACTAGGAAAGACCTTCTTTAGTAGTTCAGGGGATTCAACACCAAGGGTCAGACTTTGTAAGTAATTAATTGGGATAGAGGGAAGATGAGGACATTTATTTTCAACCAGAGAGTGACAAGGGACTAGGACTATCAGCCTAAAAGAATGGGAAAGGGATAACAATTCATTGCATTTAAACAGTGCACGCATGTATTCTTAAAGAGCAGTGATCTATGCACCTGGTGCTGAAAGATGTGGTTAGGCTGGGTAGCTCTTTTTCAAAGTTCAAAGTAAATTTATTATCAAAGTACATATACAGTATGTCACTATGAGACTCATTCACACAGATCCAACTTGTATTTACAAAAGGTTTGCTGTAATATCATAAGCCAATGTCAAAAGTTGAGTTTATTGTCATATACACAAGTAGGTTTAGGCACTGATGCAATCGAAATCTTACTTGCAGCCACCTCACAAGCACATAGCTTCATATAGGCAGCACAGAATGATGGATTTAGAACATCAAACATAGAATAGTATAGCATAAGAACGGGCCATTCCGACCACAATGTTGTGCGAACCAACTAAAAAGAAAATAAAAAAAACAAAAACGAATCCCTCCTACCTATACAATGTCCATCCCCCCTCCATCCCCTTCATATTCCTGTGCCTATCTAAACATCGCTTAAAAGAAACCTTGCATTCTGGGAAAGTCACACTAACGGCAGTACCTGTTTAGATGCTTTCCAAGCTCAGATTTTAAAGAGGAGTGTATAGATTTCTAATTTAGTCTTACCTGTTAATAACAATAATAAATCTTCATAAATTTGCAGTCATGCTTTAACCAATATGGCCTGTGTAGTTCAAACAGTGATCATTGATTTGTCAAGAGTGCCATAACCAATTTGTGGCATGGAAACTTTACTCTCTTCAAAACTGACTCCACAAACTATGGGCTCACTTTCAAGGACTCTACAACTCATGTTCCCAGTGTTATTTATTTATTTACTTACTATTTGCAAGCTTTGTCCTCTTTTGCCATTCGGATGTTTGTCATTCTTTGTTATGTATAGCTTTTCATGAATTCTATTGCATTTCTTTATTTTCTACGCCATGCCAAATAACAGTTCAGCACGGACTAGATGGGCCAAAGTGTCTGCTTCTGTGCTGTAGTGTTCAATTTTTATAAATAGACAAGAATCCTGTACATGTTTTTAGTAGCATTATTTGACTCTCTGGCTGCCTTTAAAGATCGGCGGACATATGTAGACCATAGAACAATACAGTAGACGAACAGGTCCTATGGCGCATGATATCTGTACCACTTCCGATCCTCATTCAAACTCATCCCTGTCTCCCGCACATGGTGTTTAAGCCTCCATACCCTGTCTGATTGTGTGCCTGTCTAAATTCCTCTTAAATACTGCTGTTGCACCTGCCTCCTCCAATTCTCCTGGCAGTGCATTCCATGCACCCACCACACTGTAAAAACCTGTACATTTCCTATAATCTTTCCCCTCTCGCCTTAAAGCTATGCCTTCTAGTATCTTACATTTTCATCCCTGGAAAAAGACTCTATCTAACCTATCTGGAGGCCTCTGTTGATCAGTGTTGACCGTGGATGTTGCATCCCAGATACAGTGTCTAGATACACAGGCCAGGGCAGTACAATATGGAGAGCAAGTTGTTGCCCATGTAGCAAGCTCCCCCTCTCCACGCATCTGATGAAACCAAAAGAAGCAGTACAGACCAATGCATTTTGACACCAGCAGCACTGTAGGAATTGCCAGTCTGTGTTGAACTCAGTATAGGACTCTCTTAGGGACTCCAGCTCCAGATTTTCCTCAGGGTTTACTCCCAAAGCCTTCTCCATGAATAGGTATAGCCGCAAGGCAGCAGAGGTTTGAGGTCAAGAGTTTTCCTAGATGAACGCCAACTATGGCTGATGAGACCCATCTGCCCGAAGTGACTGGTATTAAGGTGCCAGTAACCTGCCTTTGCCCCTTCTCCTGTCAGTAGCAACGGTTCCGCTGGGCTTAGTAGCTAAGCCATGCATGAAGGCCAGGTGCTAGTTGACAGAGGCTAACAGGCACTTTGGCCCATCTAGTCCATGCTGAACTGTTATTTGGCATGGCGTAGAAAGGGTGAAAATGCTTGCAAGAAAATGAACCTCAAGGTCATACATGGTGGCATATACATAATAAATTTACTTTGAACTTTGAACACACGTTATAACAGAACTACCTGTATGAGATTGATTGAATAGCCTCCCTCTGTGCTGTGGGATGTGGATGATTCTATGATGCCTTCACAAAATGTCACAGCACAGCAGTGGACTCAGTGCAAACCCCAACGATAGCTGGTGTCATTACTGTGTGGTGGTTGTCTATCGTGTCCAATGACGATAGGAAGCCCATGCAGCAGAGTCTTTTAAGTGGAAAATTGGGGCAGTTCCACTCTCTCAACCTCAGAAGGCCAGGTCCAGTGTATGAACAAGCATCACAAACTGGGGAGTTACAATGGATGACCATGATGTCTTCTGTGCCTTGTCGTGTCTTTCACGCTCCATGGGATGTAACAGTACTGCCTTCCTGGCCATCGGATCTCACTGTAGATCTCACCCGCCCAGTCCGCCGCTGTTGACTTCGCTTGCTGGGACTGGCATGTTTTGAACTCACTGGGGTACGAGGCGGACTACCGGGATGTGGCCGCTGCTACATACAAAGAGCTCCATGGAGCCACAGGTGAGATCTGGGTGTCCAGTGGGACCAAAGGTGAGCGAGCTACTCCAGAATAGATACAACAAGCCCATTCACCAGAGGTGCTACCCCTCCCTGGACACCCCGTACACCACATCATTATTGTACGTACGTAAGTAAATTTAAATCTTAAGCCATCAAGTGGAATATTCTCAGAAGATCTTGCAGCAAAACTATTTTCCACAGCCTGAAGTTCTAGCCAGATCAACTGAATCAGGTGACGAAGGCTGCAAACAGCCATGGACGTGGTGGTGTCCTGAATTACTGATGGTGCTTTGAACTTCTGTGCTGAACAATGTGATTGTGTAAATTACAAATTTCAAGTTTCAAGTGCAATGACAGCAAAGAGCTGGGAGTTCTGCACAAGAACCTTGGGCATTTAGAGGAGCTGTCTTTCGGGTGAGCTGTTATAATGAGATCTTGTCTACACTCTCCAATGAATGTTAAATATCCTTGCGGGTTATTTAAAACATGCCACGGTAGAGTACTGGTTAGCATAAGGCTGCTACAGCGCCAGTGAACTGGGTTCAAATCCTATCACTGTTTGTAAGGAGTATCTACATTCTTCATATGACCATGTGGGTATCAAAATGGCTATGATTTGTCCTTTGATTTCTAATCTCATTCGGTTCTGTACATTTACAGATATTCCTCCGTTCCAATGCTCCGGTTTCCTTCCACCTTACAAAGACATACAGATTACTAGGTTAATTGGTAATTGGTTGGCGCAGGCTCGTGGGCCGGGAGGGCCTGTTACCATTCTGTATCTCCAAATAAAAAAAAAGAACAGGGAATTATCCTTGTGTTCTGATCATGATTTCGGGAAAACTTCCAGAAAAAGAACTTTATCATATCCACAATTCTGTGTAAGAATGGATTGTCACATTTCCTACAATTATTAACCGTGAATACAGTGCATTTCACTGCTTGAAACACGTTTATATCCTTTCCAAAATGTTTCAGGACATGTTGGAAAGGACATAAAAAGTATTAAGGAAATTATAAAAATGTCATGTAATATTGAGTTGAATAGGCCTGTTTGTCCAAGAGTGTCTCGAATACGATGCGCGTATACTCAAATGCTGTATAAAACACTTCTAGAGAAGGACACTAGCTTTAGTGTCTCTCCAGTGACTTTGTTCATAGTTGCACCAGTGCCCATCTCAGCTTGTCCCATTTGTCTGTGCTCGACCAATTTCTTCTAAATTATTTTTGTCAGAATCTGAAATAAAAAAGCTAGTATCAATATCAATGATGTTAATCATTAAGCTGAGAGGAATGCCTGAGTGATGCAGGTATGGGCTCAAAGGGCTGAATGGCATTATGCTATAATGAAATATAAAAAATACAACAATACCAGATAGATATAAATATAATTTATATGTATCCTACAAAGAAGGAATCTGTCTGCCTTACTTAATTTTCCATTACTTAATTAGGAGACAATTAGAGAAAGACAATAATCAGAGGTATTGCGAGTGATGTCCTCTTCTGAACAATAGAAGAAGCGTCCTGTCTGAAAGTGCAATGATTAGTGTGCTCAGGAAATCTTTGCATGTGATGCTGGTAGATAGCTTTGTGAAAATTCTTCTACAAGTTATGAGAGAGATGGTACAGGAGTCTGAAGACGCACGCACAATGTTTTGGGAACAATTTCTTCCTCTCAAGCCATCAGATTTCTGAAAGGACAATAAAGCCTACCTCACTACATGAACATGATCTCACTATTTTTGATCTCTTTTTACACTATACGCGCACACACACACACACACACACACACACACATAAATATGCTGTACATTTCTTACTGTACTTTGTCATATATTTTATGTAATGGACTGTACTGCTACTGCAAAAAAAGAACAAATTTCACAACATATGTCAATGATAATAAACTTGATTCTGAATTGGTCAGTTGCTATGCGAAGCGAAATGAAATGAATAGTCTCCTGTTAAAACTGATGCTGGTTCCACATTTTATCCGACGCAGAGGCTTTTTTTTCTGCTGTGTGGGAACAGAGAGGTGTCCTGAGTCTGTTCATCATCCAGAATGGTGACAAAGACACATGCAGTTTGCTGATTTATCGTGTCATAAATGTAGCCTTTACTGTTTACACAAGTACACTAATCCACCATAAGCCTCCAGGCATCGGACTGCAGACCTTCAGGCTGCAGCCTCCCTAACGTCTGCCTTCCCATCATCAACAACAAGCCCCTTTTATTGCTCGTTGGCACCATGCTGTCATCTGCTTTCCTAAAGCTCCAAAGTAAGTGCAAGCAACTTATGATCACACAACTGATACGGTATAAACAAACAAAGATAAGTCTGTAGTATGCGAACATTTGCTGGTACCAGGGAAACAAACTGCAGTGCATCAGGACCTCTCCAACACCCCCCTCTCTCAAGCAGCTATGCAAGCTTCTCATGAGAAATAAGAGCCAGAAAGATGCTATTGTCCTCTTGTATCAGCTCTGTTATTGATGGCTGATTTTAATTCGCATGTCATCTCCTGCTTTAAACACTCATCCTTTGATTTCATTAGAGTCATAGAGTACTATAACAAAGAAACAGACCTTTCGGCCCATCCACTACTACCAGCCTGGTCTTCTGCCTAGTTCCATTTACCTGCACTGGGACCATAGTCCTGCATACCAGTCTCACCCATGTACCTGTCCAAACTTCTTTTAAATGAGACAACTGAATCTTCAGCTGCCAGTTTCACTCTCGCTTATGCTCTGAATGAAGATACTTTCACCCTTCAGATTCCCCAAAAACATTTCACCTTTCAACATAAACCTATGACCTCTAGTCCTGGTCTCACCCAACCTGAGGGGGAAAAACCCTGCATGCAATTCGCCATCTATACCCTTGATAATTTTGTATACTTTTTTAAGATCTCCCCTCATTCTCCCCTAAAAATCATTTATTTTTGCCTTGACAATATTCGACGGCTATCGTTCTTGGGTAGAAAGTGGCGGAAGTGTAGTGGTTGGCGTAACACTATTACAGCACCAATGACCCAAAATTCAATTCCAATCACTGTCTGTAAGGAGTTTGTACGTTCTTCCCATGACTGTGTGCATTTCCTCTGTGTGCTTTGGATCCCTCCCACATTCCAAAAGATGTACGCGTCAGTAACCATATAACCATATGACAATTACAGCATGGAAACAGGCCATCTCGGCCCTTCTAGTCCGTGCCAAACGCTTACTCTCACCTAGTCCCACCGACCTGCACTCAGCCCAGAACCCTCCATTCCTTTCCTGTCCATATACCCGTCCAATTTTTCTTTAAAAGACAATATCGAACCTGCCTCTACCACTTCTACTGGAAGCTTGTTCCACACAGCCACCACTCTCTGAGTAAAGAAGTTCCCCCTCGTGTTACCCCTAAACTTTTGCTCCCTAACTCTCAACTCATGTCCTCTTGTTTGAATCTCCCCCACTCTCAATGGAAAAAGCCTATCCACGTCAACTCTATCTATCCCCCTCATAATTTTAAATACCTCTATCAAGTCCCCCCCTCAACCTTCTACGTTCCAAGGAATAAAGACCCAACTTGTTCAACCTTTCTCTGTAACTTAGGTGCTGAAACCCAGGTAACATTCTAGTAAATCTTCTCTGTACTCTCTCTATTTTGTTGACATCTTTCCTATAATTAGGTTAATTGGTCACATGGGAGTAATTGGATAGCATGATCTCATTGGGCCAGAAGGGCCTGCTATCGTGCTGTATCTCTAAATAAAAATAAAATGTAAAATAAGCACTTAATTCTGGATGAAGAATTCTTTTCATCTTCATCATGAATAACCAGCACCTTGGTTTTTTTTAAAGACACACTTTCTCCCTGGTTCTGCTAATGGCTCAGTTGGTTCTCACAGCAGCTTGCTGAGTTATGCAGCTCTTCTTAATCAACGAATCACTCCTGTCGTCAGGGAATCAAGAGAAATGAGAAAAGTTGATCTGAGGTGAAAGATGTGTCATAATCTTATTCAGTGCAGAGCAGGCACAAAATGTCAAACACGGGAAATTCTGCTGATGCTGGAAATCCAAAGCAACACACACACAGAATGCTGGAGGAACTCAGCAGGTCAGTCAGCATCTATGGAACTCAATAAACAGTCGATATTTCAGGCCGAGATCCTTCCTCAGGACTGGAAAGGAAGGGGGAAGATGCCAGAATAAAAAGGCGGGGGAAGGGGAAGGAGGATAGCTAGAAAATGATAGGTGAAGCCAGGTGGGTGGGAAAGGTAAAGGGCTGGAGAGGAAGGAATCTGATAGCAACAAGGTGGCAGTAAGGACGAGTTCCCAGGAAGGATACATAGCTGTACGTGGGGAGTCTGGGTGAGTACATGGTCGAAGAGTCGGAGGAGGGGGAGTTGTCAAGGATGGTCTCGTGAACTCCCACTGAAGAGATGATTTAAATTTCTTCAGGGTAGGCATCCCTCGAAGATACTTAGCAGTGGAGCAGCAAATCATAAACATGAGAAAATCTGCAAATGCTGGAAGTCCAAAACAACACACACAAAATGGTGGGGGAACTCAGCAGGTCTGTCAGCATCTATGGAAGAATAAACAGTTGACATTTCAGGTCAAGACCCTTCTTCAGGACTGGAAAGGAAGGGGGAAGATGTCAGAATAAAAAAGTGGTGAGAGGGGAAGAAGGATAGCTAGAAAGTGATAGGTGAAACCAGGTGGGTGCGAATCGTAAAGGGCTGGCAAGGAAGGAATCTGATAGCAACAAGGTGGTGGTAAAGACAAATTTGAGTGGTCCATTTTTGTTTATGGTTACAGCTGTAGTCTCTACTCTCTTGGTGTGAGTAGTAGAGAGTGGTAATCAGATATTTTAATTAATTTTGAAATCTATAAGTTGAAGAAGGAAGATTGGCCAAGGATCCAGCCTCTGGTTGGTAATTAGCCACTATCCCTTCCTTCTTATTGTCTTTTCACTACCCCCATTAAATGAAGCAGGAGCATACACAGGAATTTGATTATGCAAACATGAGGAAATCTGCAGATGCTGGAATTTCAAGCGACACACACAAAAAATGCTGGTGAACGCAGCAGGCCAGGCAGCATCTCTAGGAAGAGGTACAGTCGATGTTTTGGGCCGAGACCCTTCGTCAGGACTAACTGAAAGAAGAGATAGTAAGAGATTTGAAAGTGGGAGGGGGATGGGGAGATCCGAAATGATAGGAGAAGACAGGAGGCGGAGGGGAATGGAGCCAAGAGCTGGACAGTTGATTGGCAAAAGGGATATGAGAGGATCATGGGACAGGAGGCCTAGGGAGAAAGAAAGGGGGAGGGGGGAATCCCAGAGGATGGGCAAGGGGTATAGTGAGAGGGATAAAGGAGAGAGAAAACAAAATTAATAATAATAAATAAATAAATAAATAAATTGATTTAATTAAAAAATATTTTATTATTATTATTAATTTTGTTTTCTCTCTCCTTTATCCCTCTCACTATACTCCTTGCCCATCCTCTGGGCTCCCCTCCCCCTTTCCTTCTCCCTAGGCCTCCCATCCCATGATCCTCTCCTTTCTCCAGCCAATTTCCCCCAGGATCAATAAAGTATGACTATACTATACTATACTATATCCCTTTTGCCAAACAACTTTCCAGCTCTTAGCTCCATCCCTCCCCCTCCTGATTTCTCCTATCATTTCAGATCTCCCCCTGCCCTTCCCACTTTCAAATCTCTTACTATCTCTCCTTTCAGTTAGTCCTGACGAAGGGTCTCGGCCTGAAACGTCGACTGTCCCTCTTTCTAGAGATGCTGCCTGGCCTGCTGCGTTCACCAGCATATTTTGTGTGTGTTACAGGAATTTGATTGTTGGCATTTGAATCAGCATTTCAGAAGATGCATATTGCATATGCAGCATCAATAGATTTAATGACTGGTTTCTTTCCCCAGACAGTTAATGTGATCAACTATTCTAGTTAGTTCCATTCCGCCCCCCCCCATCCATTCCACTCCACTCCACTCCACTGCAAAACACATTAAACCACTGTTTATAATGCTGTTTAAATTGTAAATACATGCTGGAATTTGTAGCATGTATTTATGCACATTTTATTCTATAACTGTACTTTAACCTGTAACTTTGTTTTTTATATACTCCTTTATAATTGTTGAATGCCATTCTTTTTTGTTGCATGTCATGCCAACACATCACAGCAAATTCCAAATACACGTAAATGTATATGGCAAATAAAGTTGAGCCTCGATTCTTGGTTATCATATTAGTTTCTGACTGTGCATGTCCCTGGTTGGAAATGTATGCACAGATGTTGTTGAATGCAGCCTGGGCTGTACAATAGTAATCTGTTTGGTTCCCTAACATTCAGTCAAGTTGTACATAATGGGGACGCCAGCTTGTGTTCCTAATTGCAGAAAGGAACAAAACTGCAGGTCAGAGAACATAATCCGGCAGTGTAGCGGTTAATGCATTGCCTTACAGAGTTAGCGACTGTCCAATTCCTGCTGCTGACTGTAAGGAGGTTGTAAATTCTGCCCGTGACGGCACGGTTTTCCTTTGTGTGCTCTGGTTTCCTCCCACATTCCAAGGACGTACTGGTTGGTAAGTTAAATAGTCACATGGGTGTAATTTGGTGACGCAGGCTCATTGGACCAAAAGGCCTGTTAATGTGCCTTTTATTTATTGAGATACAGTGTGTAATAGGCCCTTCTGGCCCTTTGAGCCATGCCTCCAAGCAATCTTCGGATTAGTCCTAGCCTAACCATGGGACAATTTACAATGACCAATTATCTTCACACTGATGGGAGGAAACCAGAACACCCGGGGAAATGCACACAGTCACGGGGAGAATAAACAAACTCCTTGTAGGCAGTGGCGGGAATGAAAAACTACATTAAAAATAATGCGTGGTAGAAAATTGGAGGGAATCAAAGCGGAATAAATTTTATGGATCTCAGAAATGTGGAAGAATAGCATTGATACAGTGGAAATCGTATACAGTACTAGACAATTTCTGGGAAGTAGGCATTTTGGTTGTAAAGATAAATTGGTAATTCTGCTATTGCCTCCTTTGAGCTTAGAAGTTAAAAGTCACAGAGTCATAGTGTTTCATAGCACAGAAACATGCCGTATGAACCACCTTGTCCAGGACAACCTTTGTATATATTTATACTCTTCCCTGAGGATTGTCACCTTGTGGCGGTGGAGAGGCTTGTGGGTTCCTGAGATCCCGAGACTGATCCCGTCTGGATTTTAGCCTTTTGACACTTAGCTCCTGGTAGGATCACCCATGGCTCTAAGGTCAACAGGAGGTTCCAGACAAAGAGCAATCCAACCAAGACCTCAATGGCCCAGCTGGTGGAAGATGAAGATGCGTCACAACAGCAGTGAAGGTGGAGGAAGGCTGAAACAACGAAGAGTCTCCAGTTGCCTTGCACTTCATGTCACTGAACACTGACCCCGATCTGTCAAGGACTATGTGGTGACTGCCCATGCATCAGCCTTCCCATATTGAACAAAGTTACACATCGGTGTTCTCCATTAAGGGAATCTACCCCAACGTCCCACATATGTGGATCCCAGACTGGCCTCTACAGCCACCTGCGGACCCACCAATAGACAATCTCATCATACTTGACTGGAATGATTGTAATACTACTACTGCTGTATCCATACTAGTTCCATTCACTCATGTTTGATCCGTGGCCTTTAAGATAGAAACACAAAAACCATGATGTTTTCAGATAAGGTAGGACATAATTCAGCTTATAATCTCTGTGCTGGTTCTCTACAGTGTAATCCAGAGTATCCACAGAACAGTGCAACACAGGGACAAGCTCTTTGGCCCACAATGTTGATGCTGAACATGATGCCAAAGCCCATTCTGTACATTCATCAAAAGACTCCATTGTACCTTCCTTCACCACTATCCCTGGTAGCTCATTCCATACACCTACCAATCTCTGCAAAAAAACCCTTTCCCTTTACCAACGGCACAGAGTACAGGACGGGTACGTACCAATCAGAAGACAGGACAAGGATGGCAAGACAAAAGAACCTTGGATGTTGAGAGACATGATGAATTTAGTCAAGAAGGAAAAGGAAAAGTGGGCAAAGCTTAGGAAGCTGGAATCAAACAGAGCCCTTGAGGATTATTTTGAGGTCTCTGTTGGTCAGGGTTGACTATGGACATTGCATCCTAGCTCTCTAGATACACAAGCCTGGGCAGCACAATATGGAGAGCGAGTTGCTACCCAGGTAGCAGGCTCCCCCTCTTCACGCATCTGATGAACCCAAAAGAACGGCAGATACCAGCTTCAGCAGCATCGCAGCAGTTGCCATTTAACGTTGAACTCGGTGTACAATAGGACTGCCTTAGGGATTCCAATTCTGGATTTTCCTCTCATGGTTAACTCCCGAAGCTTCCCCATGAGTGTGTATTGCCACAAAGCAGTGGAAGTTTGAGATCAAGCAACACACATAAAAGTTGCTGTTGAACGCAGCAGGCCAGGCAGCATCTCTAGGAAGAGGTACAGTCGACGTTTCGGGCTGAGACCCTTCATCAGGACTAACTGAAAGAAGAGCTAGTAAGAGATTTGAAAGTAGGAGGGGGAGGGGGAGATCCAAAATGATAGGAGAAGACAGGAGGGGGAGGGATGGAGCCAAGAGCTGGACAGTTGATTGGCAAAAGGGATATGAGAGGATCATGGGACGGGAGGCCTAGGGAGAAAGAAAAGGGGGAGTGGGGGAAGCCCAGAAGATGGGGAAGGGGTATAGTGAGAGGGACAGAGGGAGAAAAAGAAGAGAGAGAAAAAGAATGTGTGTATAAAAATAAATAACGGATGGGGTACGAGGGGGAGGCAGGGCATTAGCGGAAGTTTGGGAAGTCAATGTTCATGCTATCAGGTTGGAGGCTACCCAGATGGAATATAAGATGTTGTTCCTCCAACCTGAGTGTGGCTTCATCTTTACAGTAGAGGAGGCCGTGGATAGACATGTCAGAATGGGAATGGGACGTGGAATTAAAATGTGTGGCCACTGGGAGATCCTGCTTTCTCTGGCGGACAGATCACAGTTTTCCCTCTCCTAGATGAGTTGCCAACCATGGCTGATGAGCCCCATCTATCTGGAGCGACTTGTTTTAAGGTGCCAGTAACCCACTTTTGCCCCTTTTCCTATCAGTAGAAATGGGTCCACCAGGTTTAGTAGCTGAGGCACATGTGAAGCCGGGACTGGACTTGGTTGTCAGAGGCTATTTGAGGCTCATGCCATTGGGAACATTTAATAGGTGGTGGGAGCTTATCCCCATTACCATCCCCGGCAACAATATCCTTAAAGAACCTTGAGGATTATAAAGAAGCCAAAAACTAAGTTAAGAAATTAGAAAAGCTGGGAGGAGTCACAAAAAGTCCTTGGCAAGTAGGATTAAAGATAATCCCGAGGCATTCTATACGTCAAGAGCAAGAGAATAACTAGGGAGTGGGTAAGACCACTCAAGGATAAGGGAAGGAACATTTGCTTTGATGTGGAGGATGTGAATGAGGTCTCTACTGAGTAGTTTACATCACTCTTTACCAAGGAGAAGGAAGTGGAGGACAGGGAGATCAATGCTGAACATATTGATATGCTAGGGCTTTTCGAGGCAATGGAGGAAGTAATACTGGGTCTCCTTAAGAGCATTAAGGTAGATGTCCACTTGGCCTGATGGGATATGCCCAAGATTATAGAGAAAGTCAAGAGAAGAGATTGCTCTCTAGCCACTGGCTAATGTACGATAAGATGAGATAAGATAAAACTTTATTTATTTAAGGAAATTATTGTTGCAAGGTTGCTCAGTCAGAAATATATGCTTTAAAATACAAAATGCAAACATTGAGGTATGAAAAAATACAAAATGCACATTAAAAAGTAATACCGCAAAATACAGATGTGCAATGAAACCATACACCCATATACTTGAGGAGGAGGAGTTGTAGAGTTTTAGAGCCACAGGGAGAAACGATCTCCTGTGGTGTTCACTGGCGCACCTCCGTGGAATCAGTCTCTTGCTAAAGGTGCTCCTCTGTTTGTCCAGTGTGTCATAGGGGGTGGGTGGGGGGGAGAGGGTGAGGGGGATTCTCCGTAGCTTCTGCAGCATCCTCCTGTCAGACACAACCACCAGGGAATAATGTTCTTCCATTATCCAAGAGATGAACCAGGGATAATCCTGGAAACTATAGACCGGCGAGTCTCACTTCAATGGTAGGTGGCAAATGAGAGCATCCTATCCAGTGTCACGCCCAGGTAAATTGGAGTCGGATGGTGTTCGAGCTCCTTCCCATACCAGATGATTTTGAGTTTCCCAGCTGCTTCTCGATTCCTCAGGTGGAATGCACACACTTGAGATTTTGATGGATTTGGGTTCAGAGACCATTTTTCATAATACTGCTTCAAAGGTTCGAGGACTGCTGTAAGTCATACTTCAACTTCTTGGAAGGAGTTAGCTTGTGTTGCGATGCATGGGTCGTCTGCATAGATTAACCTGCATGAGTTAGGAAAGGTTGGTTGGTCGTTTGTGTAAACATTAAATGGTAGAGGTGCCAGGACTGATCCCTGTGGTAGTCCAAAAACTCTGAGGGAAAGTTGGCTGTCGCAATTCTCTCTTGAAAAAATTAGCAGGCACAAAATGGGGAGCTAATGCTCACACACTTAGATCAACTGCCCTAGCACTCTGCTATGCACCTGTGTGGGGCAGATCAGCCCATGCAAAGAAAATAGACCCTTTGCTTAACGAAGCCTGCCGAATAATCACCCCACACCCACTAACATCATTTACAGACTTGCAGGCATTGCTCCCCCAGAGATCCGAAGACACACTACAACAAAAATTGAAAAGGGTAAACAGAACTCGGATCCATGGCACCCACTACATCATCATGTGCCAGTTTCCAACTGCCTAAAATCAAGGAAAAGCTTTGCTACAGTGGAGGAACTACCACATGGAACATCCCCCCAAACATACAGGATTGACCCCTGACAACAAACAGAAGCCAGAACCCCACCAAACAATACAGTGCAAGACCCCACAGAAATGTTACCAGACGGGGCACTGCTTGACAGATGGAAGTGGTGCACTCTCAACAGAGCGAGAGCGGGAGTTTGTAGGACGGGAGACAATATGGTGAAGTGGGGTTTAAAGACCAGCGAATCCTGTGAGTGTGGCGAAAGGGGGGCAGAACATTGAACACGTTCTGCGCAACTGCCCACACTCACCTGATTTAGCTGTCACTGACCTGCTCAACATCAACCAAACAACACTAGAGTGGCTGGCTGTCGGGTGTGACAAGCTGTGATGATGATGACTTCAATGGTAGGGACGTAAACACGAGGAATTCTGCAGATGCTGGAAATTCAAGCAACACACATCAAAGTTGCTGGTGAACGCAGCAGGCCAGGCAGCATCTCTAGGAAGAGGTACAGTCGACGTTTCGGGCAGAGACCCTTCGTTAGGACTAACTGAAAGAAGAGTTAGTAAGAGATTTGAAAGTGGCAGGGGGAGGGGGAGATCCAAAATGATAGGAGAAGACAGGAAGGGGAGGGATGGAGCCAAGAGCTGGACAGGTGATTGGCAATAGGGATATGAGAGGATCATGGGACAGGAGGCCCAGGGAGAAGGAAAAGGGTGGGGGGAACCCCAGAGGATGGGCAAGGGGTATAGTGAGAGTGACAGAGGGAGAAAAAGGAGAAAGAGAAAGAATGTGTGTATATAAATAAATAATGGATGGGGTACGAGGGGGAGGTGGGGCATTAGCAGAAGTTGGAGAAGTCAATGTTCATGCCATCAGGTTGGAGGCTACCCAGACAGAATATAAGGTGTTGTTCCTCCAACCTGAGTGTGGCTTCATCTTTACAGTAGAGGAGGCCGTGGATAGACATATCAGAATGGGAATGGGATGTGGAATTAAAATGTGTGGCCACTGGTAGGCAATGGTAGGGAAGTTACTGGAGAGAATTCTTAGGGATAGGGTTAATGAGCGATTGCAGAACTATGGCCTAACTAGGATTTGTACAGGGCAAGTGGTGTCTTACTAACTTAAATGAGTTTTTTGATGAGGTGATGAGTATGACTGATGAAGGCAGAGCTGGGATGTTGTCTACTTGGATTCCAGTAAGGCATTTGACAAGACCCCTCATGGGAGGCTCATCCAGAAAATTAATATGTATGCATCCATGGTGAATTAGCAATTTGGATTCAGGACTGGCTTGACCATAGAAGTCAGAGGGTAGTGGTTGAAATGACTTATTCTAGCTGGAGGTCAGTGATTAGTGGTATTTTTCAGGGATCTGCAGTGAGACCTCTGCTGTTTGTGATGTATATAAATGACCTGGATGAAAATGTAGATGGGTGGGTTATTAAGTTTGCAGATGATATATCCTTCCTGAGGTTCATGACTAGGACTGGGTGCAATGACTCAACTGTGATTCAATAATAGTTTTATTGACATTCTTTCAACTTCAATAAATAGTTAGGAACCTACGTGTTCCCATATGTAGGATAAATATTCCCGCCTATTTTCCTTCCCTGATGCCAAGGAGAAGGGAGCAAAGGGTAAGAGCAGCTCCAACTGAGACTGGTTAACTCAAGACAACCCTGGAATAACACTGTGCCGCTTAAACTAAGCGCCATGGTAATGTAACGGTTAGCACTATGGTATTACAGCTCGGGCATTAGGGTTCAGAGTTCACTTCCGGCATCATCTTTAAAGAGTCTGTCCGTCCTCCACGTGGATGCGTGAGTTTTCTCTGGGTGCTCTGATATCCTCCTACAACCTAAAGACAAACCAGGTAGCTTAAAAGGTCATTGTAAGTTTTCCCATGATGAGGTCAGGGTTAAATTGGGGTTGTCGGGGATTGCTGGGACGACGTGGCTCGAAGGGAGGGAAGGATCTACTCTGCACTATACTGCTAAAGAAATAAAAATAAAAATAAACTATGTGAAGTGAATGTTCATCACAAAACCTGTGAGAAAAGTTTGAATTTGTGCAAATTATTTTGCAAAAGCAAAGTGCTCCCCTTAATTCTGCGTTTAAGGTGCAAACATAAACTGGGGAACTTAAGATGAGATTCTTTTTTAAGGTTCATGTATGAATGTACATCGAAACATACGGTGAAAGAGCGCGTTTGCATCAAATCAGATCTGCAAGGAATGTGCTGGGCAGCCCGCAACTGTTGCCACACTTCCAGTGCCAATGTAGCATGCCCACAACTCACTAACCCTAACCCGTACAAATTTATGGAGATACGCAAAAGTTGCTTGACCCCTGAAGCACCTCATGTCCTCTGAGTCCCCACCTGTTATTCGATGCAGATGAAATACCGACATGCTAGGGAAAGCTGAGTCCGTGCCCATTTCCTGGTGCTGATCCTCAATTTAAAGTAATCGCCTCTCATTAAGGAGCAGACAAGCTCAAAGATTTCCTACAATGAATTATTTATTGACTTAGGCTCTGCTGAGGGACAGATCTCTGACTTAACCCATCAAGCAAACTATTGATTGCAGGAAACCACACGGCAAGGACGGAACTTGTATTTTTCATCGTTTATGAGCTGCTTATTAAAAATGCAGCCCAATTTCTGGTTTATACGAAGTATCCTGTGTAGAAGTTTCAGGATGAATTTATTTCAGTAAGATTAGTTTTGCTTTTCACGTGCACGTTGAAACAGACAGTAAGACGTGTCACACACAAAATGCTGGAGGAACTCAGCAGGTCAGACAGCATCGATGGAAAGGAATAAACAGTTGATGTTTCCGGCTGAAACTCTTCTTCAGGACTGGAAAGGAAGGGGGAAAAGACTACAATAAAAAGATGGGGGGTTGGGAAGGAGAACAAGTGAGAGGGTGATAGGTGAATCCAGATGGATAGGAAAGGTAAAGGGCTGGGGAGGAAGGAATCAGATAGGAGAGGAGAGTGGACCATAGGAGAAAGGGAAGGAGGAGGGCTTCCAGAAGGAGGTGAGAGGAGGTAAGAGGCCAGAGTGGGGAACAGAAGAAGAGGGGAGGGGAAAGGAATTTTCTTTTACTGGAAGGAGGAATCAATATTCAATGCCATCAGGTTGGAGGCTACGCAGGTGTTGCTCCTCCACCCTAAGGGTGACCTCACCTTGGCAGAAGAGGAGGCCATGGACCGGCATGTCGGAATGGGAATGGGAATCAGCATTAAAATGCTTGGCCGCTGGGAAGAAAGGTGTAATTAGAATCAATGACTGACACAGTCTGAGGGAGCGGCAAGGGCAGTCTGCAAGTGTTGCCATACTTCTGGTGCCAACAGAGCATTCCCACAACTTACTAACCCGCAGGTCTTTGGAATATGGGAGGAAACTCATGGGGTCACAGGGCGAATGCACGAAACACTTCCAGACAGCGGCTGAACTGAACCCAAGTCGCTCCACTACCATGGCATCCTCTGAGCCTCTGAGCAAATGATATAAAAGCAGGTTATAATAGGAAGGGAAATGAGAAGGATTAACCAGTTTGGTGTAATGAGATAGTGAGTTTATTTATTTTATTTCTATTTCCATTTTATTTAGAGATACAATGCGGAACAGGCCTTTACAGCCCAACGAGCTGCACCACCCAGCAACTTACCTGTTTAACACTAACCTAGTCGCAGGACAATTTGCAATGACCAACTAAATCACTAACTGGTATGTCTTTGGTCTATGGGAGGAAACCAGAGCACCAAGTTCACGGGGAGAATGTACAAACTCCTTACAGGTGGCACTGGAATTGAACTCTGAACTCTAGGATGCCCGGAGCTGTACCACTACATTACTGTGGGCACCCTGTGAAGAATATTCTGTGCAGTTGGTGAGCAGGGTTGAAGGGTACAGTGTACATTGGAGGACGAAAGACTCATGGAGTTGTAGAATGGATGTAGCAGAGAAGAAACCCACATGGTTCATTACATTCAGGGACAGGTACTACCCCTCAAACATCAGCTCTTGAACCAGTGGGGATAACTTCACTTGCCCATCACTGAAATATTCCCACAACCTATGGACTGACCTTCAAGAACTCTTCATCTCATGTTTTTGATATTATTTATTTATTATTTCTTTTCTTTTTGTATTTGTGCAGTTTGTTGTCTTTCATACACTGGTTGAACACCCAAGTTGATGTGGTCTTTCACTGAGATTCTACTATAGTTATTAGACCATTATGGATTTATTGAGTATGCCTGCAAGGACATGAATCTCAGGGTAGTATATGGTGATATAAATGTACTTTGATAATAAATTTGCTTTGTACTTTGAAGTCTCTACAGATACAAGAGACTGCAGATGTTGGAATCTGGAACAACACAAAAAGCACAGGAGAAACTGAATTGGTCAGGCAGCACTGTGGAGGGAAATGCCCAGTCAATGTTTGGGCTTGAGATCCCTCATCGTTGTTGCAGAAAAGCTGTTAAATGGTGAGAGATTTGGCAATGGTGATATTCAAAGGGTCATTGGTACGCTCCTACAGAAGTTACTGAAGGCCAATATACAAATGCTGCAAATATTTGGGAGGGCAAATGCCTTTATTACTAGAGGATGTAATTTCAGGATTCAGGAGGTCGTATTGCAATTATGCAGAATCCTGATGAGATGGCTCCTTGAGCTTAGAGTACAGTTTTCATCTCCTTAAAGATGTACTTGCCGTTAAAGGAGTGAGTGAAGTTCACTAGATTGGTTCAGGGATGGTGGGTTTGCCATATGATGAAAGATTTAGACTGGACCAAATTGTTTGGCATTTTGAGGAATGAAATGAAATTTCATCATATCTTATATAATTTTTAACAGGTTTATTGATTCCAATGAGGTGTTGTGGAAGACAGGGACCTTGGTGTATATGTCCAAAGGTCCCTGAAGGCATAGCACAGGTAGGTAAGGTGCTAAATTGTGTGGGATAATTGTCTTCATTAGCTTGGATGACACTGGCAGAAAGGAAGCTATGTAAAGTTATTGAAATCAATTGTCCGCAGCTGCAGTACTGGAGCAGTTCTGGTCATTACACGATAGGAGATGTGATTACAGGAGATGGGGTGCAGTGGAGGTTCTCTAGGATTGTGCCTGGAATGAACCAGAGTCAAAAGATTAAATTGCCTTTCTTTCATCTCGGTGGCATTTTCCAGCACAACCCCCATATCCCTACATTCTCTTAGTACCTAGAAATCAATCTACCTCAGTTCTAAACAAATCCAATTCAATGAATGAATGAAGGAATTGCAGAGAGCTGTGAATGAAGCCCAGTCCATCACACAAATCAGCCACCCCTACATTGATTTTGACTACACCTGCCACTGCCTCAGGAAAGCAGCCACACAATCAAGGACACTTCACCCTGGTATCTTCTCTCTTTCCCCCTCCCATCAGGCTGAGGAGACAAAAGCTTGCGAAGTCATCAGATTCAGAATCAGGTTTAATAACACCGGCATATGCCTTGAAATTTGTTGTTATGTGGCAGCAGTACATTGTAATATTTAATAATAAAAACTGTGAAATTAAGTAAGTATATCTCTCTGGCTATCCATCCCATAGGATGATGATTGTTCCTTTCAGTAGAAAGGAACAGCATGTGCGTGAATGGATTTTATGTGAGTAGGAGGTTGCAGAGGTCCAGACCCACCCTCTCGACATCCCCTCCCGGATCCAGCGGCATGGTGGGATCCAAGACAGCTGGGGGAAGTTCTGTTGCAGCGCATGGCCAGACCAAGCTTCGATGCAAGGGATGCCCTTCCCGCGCTTCACGGCACGTGTTTGCTAGGTGGCCGTTGACCCTACGAGAGGGTTCATCCGCCCTTTGACAGGTCTTGTTTTTCGTCCTGCAGGGTATCTAGCCACCCTCCTCACCAGGCAAGCCTGGTGGGGGAGCCGGTTTAGTCGCCGACCACCCGACCATGCGACAGGTTAGTACTGAGTTACATGGTACCAGTCGCACTCAGATGAGTGACCTGACATATAAAAGTATATATGCCTTTCTGGGGCATCACTTCTTGAAGATGTCCCCGATGTTGGGGAGGCTAGCGCCCATGATAGAGCTGACTGAGCTCACAACTTTCTGCAGCTTCTCTTGATCCTGTGCTCTACCCCTTCCATACCGGACGGTGATGCAGCCAGTTAGAATGCTCTCCACGGTACATCTGTAGAAATTTGGGAGTGTCTTTGATGACAGACCAGATCTCCTCAAACTCCTAATGAAACATACCGGCAGGCTCAAGGACAGCTTCCATTTTTTATTAATAGAAACCTCTTCTATGCTAAAGATAAGCCGTTGAGTTCCCAACTAAACTCTTCACAGCTCTTTCATTTTATTTGTCTACCTTCATTGCATTTTCTCTGTAACTTTAAGCTATATTCTGCATTCTGTTTATATAACCTCAGTGCGCCTTTGTATGGCATGATGCGTCTTGATGGCGTTCAGAACAAAGTTTTTCAGTGTATGTATGGCAACAATAAACCAATTGCAACAACTGATCTTCCACAAACCTCTGGGGCAAAAAAGTTCCAAAGGATTACCAACCTCTGAGTGAAGGAATTTATCTGAAAACATAAAACCATAAGATATAAGAGCAGAATTAAGCTATTTGGCCCATTGAGTCCTCCCCACCATTCGAAAAGGATGATTTATTATTCCCTCTCAAACCTATTCTCCTATAACCTTTGAAGCTCTTATTAATCAAGAACCTATCAACCTTTACATTTACCCAATGATTTGGCCTCCATCGCCACCACTGGTAATAAATTCCTTTCACCACGAAATAAATTCCTCCTCATTTCTGTTATAAAGGGATGTCCCTTCATTCTGAGGCGGTGCCCTCTGATCCTAGACTCCCCTACTAATGGAAACAACCTCTCCACCTCACTCTATCTATGCCTTTCAATACTCAGTAGGTTTCAATGAGGTGTCCCCTATCCTTCTAAACTCCAGTAACTACAGTTCAAGAGCCACCAAACATTCCTCATTGTCAGAGGCAAATGGCTACTTGGAGGCACAGATGAGAGCTGAGTGTTCCACGGGGACCAAAGTTGAGTGAACTGCCCCCGATTGGACATGACAAGCCCCTTCACCAGAGGTGCTACCCCTCCCTGGACACCCCATACATCCCATCGTAGAGCATTGCAGAAAGTTTAAGTGACTGAGAAAAATCTGGGAGATTGAGGATAAAGAAGGAAAACATCAGGTTATCCCCATCAGTGGAATGAATAGAAAAGCAGAGCGTTCTTTCAATGGAGGAAGCCTCCAGAATGCCACAGAGGAATCATGCATTCTCCCAGTAAACTCTTGTGTTTTCCCTGGTAATCGAGTTTCCTCCCACGTATCAAACATGTCAGATGGTAGAGTTATTAGGCTACTGTGAAATATCCCAATTGTATTCGAGTGGTAGATGAATTGGGATGAAGTTGATGGATGTGTTGGGGAATATGCAGTACTCTGCAAAAATCTGAGGCACATATATTGTAGCTAGGGAACCTAAGACCTTTAGAACAGCACTGTAGTAATTTTATGTATTGCACTGTACTTCTGCCCTCTAAAAAAAATGCATGACATATGTAAGTGATGATAAACCTGATTCTGATATGGGTCTCTGTTATGGACTGAGAGTGGGTCAGGGGAGGGGACTCATAGTTGGGAAAAGGGAGGGGTGAGGGAATGGGAAGCACCAGAGAGACATTCTGTAATGATCAAGTAACTAATTGTGTGGAATCAAATGACCTTGCCTAGTGTCTCAGGGCTGGGTGTGTCTACACCCGTGCCATCCCCTGCCCCTGGAATTCTTTCTCTGCCACCTGTCTAACATCCCTCCCGCGGTGCTCCACCCTTGCCACTCCCAACACCCTTTGCTCTCGATTTGCAAACTCGCTCTCCACTCCATGACGACAAATACAGTACTGTGCAAATATCTGAGGCATCCTAGCTATATATATGTGCCTAAAACTTTTGTACAGTACTGCATCACAAGGAAATGTGGAGAAAATTCTATTGATAGGCTAGCTTAGAAAGCTGGTATTGACTTAGTGCCCTAATGAACCACAGGATGTTAGCCTGTAAAGGCAGTGACTGATTTGGTAGGCAATTGGAAGATCAGTGTTTAAAGGGTCAAAGGTTCAATTTAATGTCAGAGAAATGTATACAATATACATCCCGAAATGCTTTTACTTCGCAAACATCCACGAAAACAGAGAAGTGCCCCAAAGAATGAACGACAGTTAAACGTAAGAACCCCAAAGTCTCCTCCCCACCCACTCAGCTCCCTCCTGCGTGTAGGTGGCAGTGAGCAATAATCCCTCCTCCCTCCACCAGCAAAAAAAAATGCATCGGCAAGCTACCGAGCACTCATGTGTGAACAAAGCAATAGCAAAGACACAGACTTGCAGTTACCCCAAAGACTTCGCATTTCACCTGGCATTCGACATACCACAGGTTCTCTCTCTCCCTAATAAGGGAAAAGGGGGTGTCTCCATTTTCCCAGGGAGCGGGGAGACATAACAAACAACTCGCTGGTTTATGGTTAAAAGTCCGTTACGTTGCTTTTTCCGAGCTCTGTTCCTAAAGATCGCAAAGGTCCCGGGTCTTCGGGCACAGGGTAGTAGATTTTCCGACTCCCCCGACGACACACGGGTCTCCTGCCATGACACCGACCCTTGATCCGCCTGTCTCCAGAGTCCCGAGATCTTAGGCTTCCAAATACGAGCCATACTCTCAGGCCGAACCTCTGGCGTGTCAGTCTTGACACCCCAAGAACGGGTCCCATTCCCACAAAGAACGGAAGTCAGCGTGTAACTCCAGGTCAGGGTCTTCAAAAGAACCCTGAAAGGGAAAAATAAAGATATTAAAGATGGAAATAGATCTGTTTCCGAAGACGCAAGCAAAGGAGTTGCTGTTTAGTGCCATCTTAGCTTCGCTCCGCCTCCGCCTTATTGCAATTTGGAAAGGAGTATAACCATGGGAACATCTTGCAACAACCGTATGGGATAGTATTGAGGTACTATTGAAGACAGTTTAGTCTCCCAAGCACAAGAGATTCCGCCAATGCTGGAAATTACAAGCAACACATACAAAACTCTGGAGGGACTCAGCAGGTCTGGAGGGGTTAAACTATTGATGTTTCGGGCCAAGACTCTTCTTCGGGACTCTTTTTGGTCTCCTTATTTACAGAGGGGAATATTTATACCCCACATGGAGGATGTGTTTGAATCTTGAGAGCATAGGGTTATAGTGTAAAAACTTTAGAGGGGATCTGAGGAAGAAATATTTCACCAGACTGGTGGCTGAAATCTGGGATGCACAGTTTGAGTGGTTTATGGAGGCAAGTACTTCAAAGTATGTAAAACATTGAAACAAGTACTTGAATCATCGAGGAATAGAAAGCCACAGACCAAGAGTTAGTAAATGGGAATAGATAGAAGGATAACTGCTCTGTCATGATGCAAAAGCTGACTGTACTCTTCCAGTCCATGTGGAAAAAGGGACAGGTCCTGCAACAGCTGAAAGATGCCAGCATAGTCCACATCTACAAGAGGAAAGGCAACCGCCAGTCTTGCAACAACCACCGAGGCATCTCCCTCTTGTCCATTGCGGGGAAGATTCTGGCCCGCATCCTGCTCAACCGCCTTCTCCAACATCTTGAGCAAGGTCTGCTCCCAGAAAGCCAGTGCGGCTTCCGTGCTGAATGTGGGACCGCGGACATGATTTTTGCTGTGCGCCAACTCCAGGAAAAATGCCAGGAGCAACACAGCGACCTCTTCGTGACCTTTGTCGATCTAACCAAGGCTTTCGATACGGTCAGCAGAGAAGGCTTGTGGAAGATCATGGAGAAGTTTGGCTGCCCCAGCAAGTTCATCACAATCGTCCGGCAGTTCCACGACGGTATGATGGTGAAAGTTCTGGATGACGGCGATGAGTCGGAGGCCTTCCCAGTGACAAATGGCGTCAAACAAGGCTGCGTTCTTGCCCCGACTCTGTTCAGTATGGTATTCTCTGCCATGCTGACAGATGCCTTCCGTAACTACGAAGAAGGAATACACGTCAGGTACAGGACTGACGGCAGGTTGTTCAACCTTAGGCACCTGCAGGCAGTTACAAAGGTGCGAGAGACTGTCATCAGAGACTTCTTGTTTGCTGATGACTGCGCACTCAATGCCAGCACAGAGCAGGAGATGCAGCGTGAAATGGACTGCTTCTCACAAGCCTGCGACAACTTCGGTCTCACTATCAGCACCAAACAGACCGAAGTTATGTACCAGTCTGCCCCAGGAAAGCCATACCAGGAGCCGCGCATCACGGTGAAGGGCCAGAACCTCCAGGCAGCCGACAACTTCACCTACCTGGGCAGCATACTCTCTCGCGCAGTGAACATAGATGCTGAGGTCAGCAACAGGATTGCCAAAGCCAGCGCCGCCTTTGGGAGACTCCGTGAGAACGTCTGGGAGCGGAGAGGACTTAGCCTTACCACCAAGCTGAAGGTCTACTGTGCATTGGTCCTTACCACCCTCCTTTACGCCAGCAAGACCTGGACTGTCTACAGCAGACAGGCCAAACAGCTCAACCATTTTCACCTGAGCTGTCTCCGCAGACTCCTCCACATCAGGTGGCAGGACAAAGTCCCCGACACGGAAATCCTGGACCGAGCTGGGCTCTGCAGCGTCTACACCATCCTGCTGAAAGCCCAAGGACATGTGGTCAGAATGCCAGACAGCCGATTGCCTAAGCAGCTGCTGTATGGAGAACTGCGTCAGGGGGGCAGAAGAAACGTTACAAAGACTGTCTCAAAGCGTCCCTCAAAGGCCTGGGTGTCGACATCAACACGTGGGAGATGCTTGCCCTTGACTGTCCAGCTTGGTGCAGCAAGATCACCACAGGAGCCCGTGCAGCTGAAGTCAGGCGCATCCTCGAGGCGCAATGAAAGCGTGCTGTGCGCAAGGCCCGAGCAGCATCCACTGTCACGACAGCACCCACCCACTTGTGTCCCACATGTGGGCGAGCCTTCAGGGCGCGGATTGGCCTCATCAGTCACCTCCGGACCCACAGCCACCAATCTCCCATTTGACTTTGAAGCCATGGTCATCTTCGACTACGAAGGACGAACAACAACAACAATTGATGACCATCACGGATGTCTCATCATGAATGACTTGATGAATCCTCTTTATTGCCAGCATTTCAGGGGTGATCCACTTGTTTCATCATTACAACAGAGCGTCTTACGTGTAAAGGTTGAACATGCTGAATCTCTGCTCTTTAGAATCAGAATAAGAGCTTATTTCATTGAGATGGTATTTGATTTGGAGCTAGACAGGGGAGATGTTGAAAAGATGTTTCCCATCATGAGAGAATCTGCAGCTTGGAGACATAAATTCAAAATAGTGCGTTGTCCACTTAAGATGGAAACTTGGAGGACTTTCTTCTTCCAGAGTGTCATTAATCTTTGCAAATTACTATGCTAGGGGATTGTGGAGGCTGAGTTATTATATTCTCAGATTTTGCACTATAGGGAAACTAATGCTTATGGGGAACAAGGGAGAAAGTGGAACGGAAGGCAAAATCAGATCAGCCATAACTTTAATGAATGGCAGAGCAAGCTCATGATCTGCAGGGGGTGAAAAAAGAGATGTATTTTCACATTAGTGAATGATTTAAGAGCCAGGGCAGACAGATTTAAAACAATGGGCAAAAGATAAAGGGGCCATATGACGGGATTACTCGATTAGGAATGGCCATATATACAAAGGATACATGGCTATTCCTAATAGAGTAATGTGCTTTAACAATGTTGTAATACAAAGACTACTTCCATCACAGATCTTTCCACCTCAGATCCATCTTTCCTTCCTCTCTGGGTTCTGCCACCTGAGGTCCACCCATAGATCCTTCCATTCTCTATCTAGGACATAGGGAAAATGCAGGAGAGGGCTCCACAAACCACAATAGAATGGAAGCACATTTCTTAATAAAAGGACATTTCATATGCCCTGGAGTGGAAAGTCTCATCTTTAGAACCAATATCGTAGAGAAAGAGGGTTGGAACCTTTATAGGAGACAGGCTGGGAAGAGGAGTAACCTAAGTAGCCGAAGGAGTCATTGGGTTTAATATCAAAGTGGACTTTCTTTTCCTGGAGAGCCATTGTCGGCATTCTTGCAGCCTGACTGTGCAGTATCCACTACTTTTTGTAGGATTTTCCATTCAAGGGCATTGGTGTTTCCATACCAGTCAATATACTCTCCACTGCACATCTAAAGAAGTTTGTCATTCTGAATCTCGGCAAGTTCCTAAGGAAGCAGAGGTGCTACTGTGTTTTCTTTGTCACTGCACTTATGTGCTGGGCCAAGGCCAGGTCCTCCAAAATAATAATACCACAGAATTTAAACTTGTTGTCCCTCTCTATCATTGATCCTCTGAGGACTGGCTCATGGTTTCCTTCTCCTGAAGTCAATCAGCTCCTTGGTCTTGCTGACATTGAGTAAGGGGTTGTTGTTCTGGTACCACTCAGCCAGATTTTCTATCTTCCTCCTACATGCAGAGTTGTCACCAGCTTTGATTCAGCTTACCTAAATATGGCATTGGAGCTGTACTTAGCCGCACAGCCGTAAGTGTCAAGCGAGTAGAGCAGGGGGCTAAGCACACAGTCTTGTGGTGCACCTGTGCTGATGGAGATTGTGGAGGAGATTTTGTTCTTTCACTCCAGTCAAAGTCTGGAGTCGGGGGGGGGGGCGGGTTTGAAGGACGATTAGATAAAAGTTTATGAAATTAGGCAAAGCATAGATAGAATAGCCAGCCAGTATCTTTCTCCCAGGATTGAAATATCTAGTATTAGAGACCATGCATTTAAGGGGGGGCAGAGCAAAGTATAAAGGAGAGGTGCAGGGAAAGTACTTTTTTTGCACAGAATATGGTGGGTGCCTGGAATGCACTGCTAGAGCTGGTGGCAGAGACAGATAGCATAGGAGCATTTAAGGGACTCTTTGATTGACACATGAATACGCAGAGAAGGGAGGAATATCTTCAATGTGCAGGGAAGAGAGATTAGTTTAATTAGGAGGTATTGGTTCAATTAGTTTGGTGCAACATTTTGGGCCAAAAGGCCTGTACTGTGCTGCACTGTTCTATGTTAATGATTAATGACATAATGCAAGACATCTCACCTCCAGACCAGAAAGCCCATAATACTTACCAAGAACGTAAATGCAATGGACACATCTTCAAAAGGCAATTCCTCAAAAGGTGGCAGCCATCATTAAGGACCCCATCAACCAGGAAATGCCTTCTTCTCCTCACTACCATCAAGGAGGAGGTGCAGGAGCCTGAAGACACACTTTCAGTGTTTTAGGAGCAGCTTCTTCTCCTCCGTTATCAAATTTCTGAATGGACAACAAACTGATAAATACCTCCTCACTACTTTTCGCTCTCTTTTTGCATTACTTATTTAATTTATTATTTATATATATAAATTTCTTATTGTAATTTATAGTTTCTTATTACTACGTATTGCAATGTACTGCGGCTGCAAGACCACAAATTTCATGACATATGCCAGTGCTATTAAACCTGAATCTGATTCTGATTTCTCCTTATGTCTGGCAATGATAAGCCTGCTCCCTCAGACGTGCCCCATTGGGAATTCGTGGCAACCTGCGTCCCCTTTGTTATTCAGTGAAATAATAATCAACAAACACTGTGAATGCTGGATATCTGAAATATAAACCATCAAATTGCCCAGTAAAGAAGGCAGCACCTGGTTGAAACAAACACTGTTAATGATTAAGTTCTCAAGTGTCCTGTCCTCTGGTTGGAGGAGCAACATCTCCAACTAGGTGGCATGAAGATCAAATTTTCTAACTTCTGGTAATTTTTCCCCTTCCTCTTTCCTCTTCTTCAATCTCACACTCTGGCTCCTCACTTACCTCTTCTCTTCTCCTCACCTGTTCATAACCTCCCCCAGTATCCCTCGTCCTTCTCTTTCTCCCATGGTCTTTACTCCTCTCCCATCAGATTCCTTCTTCTCCAGCCCTTTACGTTTTCCACCTATCACCTCCCACTTTCTTACTTCAACCCCCCCCAACCCACCTGGATTCATCTATGAACTTCTAGCTTGTACTCACGCCCCTCCTCCCCCCACCTTCTTACTTTCGCTTCTTGGTGCTTCCTTTCCAGTCCTGATGAGGGGTCTTGTTTCAAAATGTCCTCTTTTTATTCGTTACAATAGGTGCTGCCTGACCTGCTGGGTTCCCCCATGAGTGTGTGTGTGTTTCCAGCATCTGCAGAATCTGTTGTGTTTAAGAGTCCTGTTAGCAGTTTCTGAGGAAGAAGTAACTTAAAAATTAAGGAAACAACTGGGGTTCTGGCTGAAATCTGCACTGGTGGTCAGGTGGAAATGAGAGTATCTTCTGCCAACATGTGCCCTTAATATTCACGTGGATAATTGATACACAGTTTGGTGTTCCAATCACTTTTGAGTCCCAACAACTGGCCTGGTTAATTAGTATTGCTTATTTTGGGAGGATTTCAGCTTATCATATGATAAAACAACTGCCTAGGATAACTGAACACCAAAAGGGAGGCTAAAGAAAGTTCAGAGTAACTTCATACATACACAACCCTAAGATCTGTTTTCTTGCGGGCATACTCAGTAATTCTATGGAACACAATAGAATCAATGAAAGACCTGCTCCCAACAGGACGGACAAGCAACCAATATGCAAATGAGAACAAACTGTACAAATTGAAAAAAAATAACAACAAATAAATAAGCAATAAATATTGGACATGGTGGTTTAGCGGTTAGCTCAATGCTTTACAGTACAGATGGCCTGGGTTTAATTCTTGCCGGCACTGGTAAAGAGACAATGTTGGATAGATTTTTGCATAGTAGGGGAATTAAGGGTCATGGGGAATAGGCATGTAGGTGGAGATGAGTCCATGGTCAGATCAGCCATCGCTGTATCTCAATAAATAAGTAAATAAATAGTGTCCCTGAAAGTGAGTCTATAGGTTGTAGGACATTTCAGTGATGGGACAGGTGAAGTTATCCCCTCTGGTTCAAGAGCCTGATGGTTGAGGGGTAATAACTGTTCCTGAACCTGGTTGTGTGGGTCCTGAGGCTTCTGTACCTTCTTCCTGATGGCAGCAGCGAGAAGAGAGTATGACCGGGGTGATGGGGGTCCCTGATGATGGATGCTGCCTTCCTGTGACAGTATTTCGTGTGGATGTGCTCATTAATGGGGAGGGCTTTACTTGCGATGGACTGGGCCGTATCCTCTATTTTTTTTTGTAGGAGTTTTCATTCAAGTTGAACACTACACTTAAAATGTGTCAACAATTAAAATGCACATTTTCATCTTTGATCGGCATAAACAGAAAAGCTCTCTTTACCGAGAAATGCTTATAATCACTACAATGTGCCTTCAGCAAGGAACTAAATATTATTGGCAAATGTTGAGGTAAAATTAATGGATGAAATGAATGGTAATGTGGATTTAAGGGCAATGATAACAAACACCACATTTCCTATATTACACTGGCAGCTACGCTTCAAACGTGTCTGTGAAGCAATTTAGGAATACTTGAGGCCATGAGGGGGCTATAGAAATGCAAGAACAAGCAAGTGCGAGTTGCGTCTCAGCTGGCAACACTCAACCATCTAAGTCAGAATCATCAGCACAATATTCCCAGCTGATGTTTCAGGAGAAAGATGCTGCTCTTCTCAGTGAGATATTAAGCCTTACCAGTCTTCTAGGGTGGAGCTACAAGATTGCCTGGTGTTATTTTAAAGAAAACCAGAGGATTATTGCTCCTCAGCAAGAAAATCAGAATCGGGTTTATCTTTGACAGATTTCAAGAAATCTGCTGTTTTGTGGCAGCAGTACAGAGCTCGAAATTTAAAAAATATCAATTAGGATAAGGTATATATATTAATATATATAATATTTATTAAAATAAATTAAATAAACAGTTCGAAAAAGAGAAAATATAGTGAAGTAGTTGTTCATGGGTTCATTGTCTGTTCAGAAATCTGATGGTGCAGAGGAAGAAGCTGTTCCTAAAACATTGTGTGTGTCTTCTGGCTCCTGTACTTCCTCACCTTCTACTATTCCTTCACCTTGTCAATCTGTTCCTACTATCCTCGCCAATGTTTAGCCTGAGCTAACATTGCAAAAACAGTTTATACTGAAACTCCGATAATCTGCTGTCCTGTTAATCCAAAATCCTAATGATTTTGCATCTAGTTCATGGTTGGCTCCTTTTAAACTCACCGGGACTTCATTTCCCCACTCCTCTCTTTTAACCTACCTGGTGCCATTTCCCATCCTCCCTTCAACATCACCAAAACTCCATTTCCCACACCTCTCTGAGGCTCCCTGTTTCCTGCCTCTCCTGAAACTCACTGAGGCCCGCTTTCCCAGGCTCCCTTGAAAATCACCAGGGCCCTGTTTCTCTCAGTTCCTTTAAACCTATTGGGTTGACAAGAGATTGTATTACACTACCATGTAACTGGTTTAAGTTCAAAGTTCAAAGTAAGTTTATTATCAAAGTACACATGTATTTGTCACCATATACTACCTTGAGATTCATTTACTTGCAGGCATTCAAAGCACAAAAAAGAAACACAATAGAATCAATTAATAACTACAAACAAATAAAGATCGACATACAACCAATGTGGAAAAGAAGGCAAACTACATGTAAACATAAACAAACAAATAAATAAGCAAATAACTAAAACTGAGAACATGAGCTGTAGAGTTGTTTTGTAAAGAAAATTAAAATTGTGTTGCAATATCCCCACCAGTGAGCTCCTCTACCGGGAGACCTGTTGCAAGAAAGTCGTATCCATCATCAAGGACCCCCACTATCCTAGACATGCTCTCTTCTCACTGTTGCCATCAGGAAGAAGGTATAGGAGCCTCAGGACCAACACCATCTGGTTCAGGAAGAGTTATTAACCATCAGACTCCTGTACCAGAGGGGATAACTTCAATCGTCCCATCACTGAACTGTTCCTGCAACCTTTAAACTTACTTTCAAGGACTCTTCATCCCACATTCTCAATATTTATTATTTATTATCATTATTATTATTTTATTTTGCACTGTATATGCCCAGTGTGCTGTCTTTTGCACATTGGTTTTTGTCCATCCCGTTGGTTCTGGTCTTTCATTGATTCCATTGTATTTCTCGGATCTACTATGTGTGCCCGCATAAAAATGAATAACAGGTAGTAGTATATGGCGACCTATATGTACTTTGATATTAAATTTACTTTGAACTTTTAAGAACTTTCAATTGTCCAGAAAATCTGCGAGCAAACTCCCAAGTGTGACTGATCATCGGACTTATTGTAAGTAAGATTTTGGTTGCAAGATTTTTGCTTTAAGTAAGTTGTCCATCAGGATTTCTATTTTGCACTAGTGACTATACTTTATGTTGAGGGCTCTGGGCTTTTTTTGTTAGCACACTTAAGGGAGCTGAGTTGGGTACCCCCTGTGGATTACCTCAAACACGGAAGTGATTAATCACTCCAGAGGAACCACATGAAAGGCAACATTGCTATGGTTTTAAAAAAAATGTTAGCAGTACTCAATGCATTGATCATGAATATAAACTAAATTGATAAAACTTATTTAAAAAAACACACACACATCTGAATTGCATGGAAGGCTAAGGGCCAAATGTTGGGATGAGATTATTAAGCTTGGGTGCCCACCGGTTAATGTGGACATGTCAGGCCGGAGAAACGTCCCCAGTGACTTGGCCATCTCAAGTCCATGACTGCTCAAATTGGAGAAGGAGTATTCAGAAGAGTTTTGAAAAGCTTGATTCCATGCATCAGGAGCACATTGAAGTCCTATACACCACTCCATAAAGTAACTACCCACCTGACCCATCAGGTACCTCGTGTCCCATCTCCAGATGAGCTTGCAACTCCCATTTTAGCCCCATCATCTACTGAGAAACCACAGCACCTGAGAAGAAGGATTTGCTGCCATCATTGTTTTAGAAGGATACACTAGTGATTTTTTTTTTTATTTTATTTTTATTTGGATAAGGAGTTCACAATTATCATGTACTTTTTTCACACATATAACCTTTTCCATTTTTTTATATGTATAAAACTACAATTATTTATACATTCTTAAGTACACATTGAGATGATATAAAAGCAAAATAAACATTTAAATAGATAATTATGTACTGTGGTAAATCTAACCTATTAGGCTAAGTAATGAAATTAGTTGTTAAGAAAAATGGTAATAATAGTTTCCATACAACCCTTCTGGACCATTTCCACTGGTCCAAAATGTTGCATACAAGCCTATATACCAACCATTGTAGGTGTTTATATCCCAATTTGTTCGTGCTTGTTCCTGCCCGCAGACATAATTATCCAATCCCTATGTACTTATTTACTTAATTTTTTCATTTTTTTTTATCCCTTTCCCAAATTTTTCCCTTTACTTGTGTTAATTCTCTATTTTCCAAAAAAAAACAACAACAAACATTTAGACTAGGGGTGCTTACGTTAGCAATATTACTGTGTTGATGAGAAGAGCAATATAAATCATTAGGAGAGTCATCTAAAGTCTGCTCGCATTGGGGTTATATATTCAATCCATTTATTCCAGATTTGATAAAATGTTTCTTTTTGAGTTCTCAGGGAGTAGGTCAACTTTTCCATTTTAAATATTTCCAAGATAATTTCGTACCAATCTTCTAATGTAGGTGGTATTGGATTTAGCCATTTTCTAGTGATTGATTTCTTACTTGCCGCTAAGAGGGCCTGCAGCAACTTTATATCTTCCTTCTGTTCAAGGAACAATACATGCCCCAAATAGAGCGTCTCAAAGTTCAGAGGTATCTGGGACCTAAGTACCTTAACTAATGTTCTATGAATACCTTCCCAAAATAGACTTAATTTAGGGCAATCCCAGAAAATATGAAAATGATTTGCCTCCTTAGAGCCGCACCTTCTCCAACACATCATTGTATCTTTATATTTTTCCTGATATGGGGTCTTGAAGTATCTTATAATGTTTTTCCAACAATGTTCTCTCCAAGTCAAAGAATTAGTCAAGGACCATTGAAAGCTGCAGATTTTCCCCCAAGCCTCCTCTGAAAGTAGCAACCCCGCTTCTTTCTCCCACTTCTCTTTAATCTACAGTGTATTTACATTTTTAGCATGGGAGAGTGCATTATATAGGCGAGAAACTGATTTACTAGGTATTGAACTGCAAGCCGAATTCAGAATCTTGAAAAATTCTAATTCTACTGTTGATAGGTCTGTATATCTACAACTCTGGTTAACATAGTTTCGTATTTGAAGGTACCTAAAAAAGTCATTATGTTCTAGGCCATGTTTGTCCTGCAGGATTTGGAAACTTTGTAATACTCTTTTATCTATAAATGAGAGGTAGGTTGTAAGACCTTTCTTTATCCATAGCTCAAATCTTTTATCTCCTCTGTTGGGAAGGAATTCGGTATCATATGCACACCATCTAAAGAGTTTTAGCATATTATTAATTCCACATGAATTAACCACCTTCTGCCATACTTTTAATGTTAGATTTATCCAAGCATTATTAAATTTTTCCAACTGGGCCATCAATCCTTTGTCAGCTATTGAGGCCTGAAGAGGAAAACTGTCAACTAATCCAAATTCTATTTCCTTCCATCTAGCCTTATATTCCCTATTACACCAATATAACAGAGGGGTTATCTGTGAGGCATAAAAGTAATTTCTCAGGCAAGGAAGAACCATACCTCCTCTTTCCTTCCCTAACTGTAAAGTGTTATACACTAGTGATTGTCATAGCGATTTTAAAAAATCACATTCAAATGTCTTCAAAAAGATTCATTTTGTTTCTTGCCCTTGAAAAGCCAGTTAACAGAAAATCCTTCAAAAAGTAGTGGATAAGGCCCAGCCCATCACAGGTTAAGCCCTCCCCACCATTGAGCACATTTACATCAGGATTTCTACTCACAGGAAATCAGCCCTCATCATTAGGGACCCCCACCACCCAGGCCATGCTCCCTTCTCGCAGCTGCCGTCAGGAGTAAGGTACAGAAGCAAGGTTCACACCACCAGGTTCAGGAACAGTTATCATCCCTCAACCATCAGGCTCTTAAACCAGAGGGGATAGCTTCACTCGAATTCACTTCCCCCATCACTGAAACATTTCCACAATCTATGGACTCACTTTCAAGGACTTCACCTCATGTCCTCAATGTTTATTGTTTATTTATTTATTATTATTATTTCTTTCTTTTTGCATTTGCACAGTTATTGTCCTTTGCACACTGGGAGAATACCCAGTTGGTGGGGTCTTCTATTGATTCGATTATGGTTATTATTCCATTATGGATTTATTGAGTATGCCTGCAAGAAAATGAAATGGCCTATGGTCAGGCCATACTTAGATCCCCTCCAGTTCGCCTACCAATCCCGACTAGGAGTTGAGGATGCCATCGTCTACCTGCTGAACCGTGTCTACGCCCACCTGGACAAGCCAGCAAGCACTGTGAGGGTCATGTTTTTTGACTTCTCCAGTGCGTTCAACACCATCTGCTCTGCTGGGGGAGAAGCTGACAGCGATGCAGGTGGATGCTTTCCTGGTGTCATGGATTCTTGATTACCTGACTGACAGACCACAGTACGTGTGCTTGCAACAGTGTGATCAGCAGCACTGGGGCTCCACAGGGGACTGTCTTGTCTCCCTTTTTCTTCACCATTTACACCTCGGACTTCAACTACTGCACAGAGTCTTGTCATGTTCAGAAGTTTTCTGATGACTCTGCCATAGTTGGATGCATCAGCAAGGGAGATGAGGCTGAGCACAGGGCCACGGTAGGAAACTTTGTCACATGGTGTGAGCAGAATTATCTGCAGCTTAATGTGAAAAAGACTAAGGAGCTGGTGGTAGACCTGAGGAGAGCTAAGGTACCGGTGACCCCTGCTTCCATCCAGGGGGTCAGTGTGGACATAGTGGAGGATTACAAATACCTGGGGATACGAATTGACAATAAACTGGACTGGTCAAAGAACACTGAGACTGTCTACAAAAAGGGTCAGAGCCGTCTCTATTTCCTCAGGAGACTGAGGTCCTTTAACATCTGCCGGACGATGCTGAGGATGTTCTACGAGTCTGTGGTGGCCAGTGCGATCATGTTTGCTGTTGTGTGCTGGGGCAGCAGGCTGAGGGTAGCAGACACCAACAGAATCAACAAACTCATTCGTAAGGCCAGTGATGTTGTGGGGATGGAACTGGACTCTCTGACGGTGGTGTCTGAAAAGAAGATGCTGTCCAAGTTGCATGCCATCTTGGACAATGTCTCCCATCCACTACATAATATACTGGGTGGGCACAGGAGTACATTCAGCCAGAGACTCATTCCACCGAGATGAAACACAGAGCATCATAGGAAGTCATTCCTGCCTGTGGCCATCAAACTTTACAACTCCTCCCTTGGAGGGTCAGACACCCTGAGCCAATAGGCTGGTTCTGGACTTATTTCATAATTTACTGGCATAATTTACATAATACTATATAACTATTTATGGTTCTATTTATGATTTATTATTTATGGTGCAACTGTAATGAAAACCAATTTCCCTCAGGATCAATAAAGTATGACTATGACTATGACTAACCTCAGGGTTGTATATGGCGACCTGTATGTACTTTGATAATAAATTTACTCTGAACTTTGAACTAACTTGCAAATTGATCTGTGGGGTAGCACAGCAGTTAGAGTAAAAGTATTAGAGTGCCAGCAACCCGTGTTAAATTCTCTGCTGTCTGAAAGGGATTTGTAAGGTCTGTAACTCTGTGTGTTTCCACCCCGCATCCCACAAGACATATGGGTTTGCAGATTAACTGGGCAGAATAGCCTCATTGTCTCGGAAGAGCCTGTTACCATGCTAAATCTTCAAATGCAAAATCTCCGTGGGTATTAATTCATCCTGGGGTAGAATCCTAGTTCTGTGGGCTGGGCTGATTTCCTGTACAATGAAATGACAATGTAAACAGTGAAGTGACAACATTGCACCGGTCAGTGCATGGCGTTGCTGGGGTTACTGTGCAATGACAAGTCACTCAGAAGCATCATTTAAAGAGAGGAGCAAGGAGACATAACAACCTCCCAATAGAAGGTACATCAAAGTTGCTGGTGAACACAGCAGGCCAGGCAGCATCTCTAGGAAGAGGTACAGTCGACGTTTCGGGCGGAGACCCTTCGTCGACTGTACCTCTTCCTAGAGATGCTGCCTGGCCTGCTGCGTTCACCAGCAGCTTTGATGTGTGTCGTTTGAATTTCCAGCATCTGCATAATTCCTCGTGTTTGTGTCCCAATAGAAGATGACTTGTTTACTTATTACAACTTAGAAGGAAGACATTCATCCCATTGGTGAGGTGACACTTCATCTGTGAGTCTGTTGGGGTCATATACTGTGTCCGGTACTCCCGCTGTGACCTCCTGTATATTGGTGAGACCCGACATAGATTGGAAGACTGCTTCGCCGATCACCTATGCATCGTTCGCCTGAAAAAGTGGGATCTCCCAGTGGCCATCCATTTTAATTCCACTTCGCCTTCCCATTCTGATATGTCCATCCATGGCCTCCTCCACTGTTGTGCTGAGGCCACATTTAGGTTGGAGGAACAACATCTTATATTCCATTTGGGTAGCCTCTGATTTGATGGTGTGAACATCAATTTCTTGAACTTCTGGAAATGCCCCCCGCACTACTTCACCATTTCCCATCCTCTTTTCCCTCTCTCACTTTATCTCCTTGCCTGACCATCGCGTCCCTCTGATGCTCCTGTTCTTTCTTCCATGGCCTTCTGTCTCTTATACCAATTTAATTCCCCGGCTCTGTTCTTCATTCCCTCCCCTTTCAGCTTTTACCTATCACCTGGTGTTTGTCTCTCCCCTCCCTCCACCTTTTAAATCAACTGCTCAGCTATTTTTCTCCAATCTTGCCGAAGGGTTTCGGACCAAAATGTTGACTGTGCCCTTTTCCTAGATGCTGCCTGACCTTCTGAGTTCCTCCAGCATTTTGTGCGTGTTGCTTGGATTTCCAGCAGATTTTCTTGGGTTTCTATCTTCCGCTCCTTATTTTCCCTTAGCACAATAACAAATTCCTAATTCCTTGAAAGTGGCATCACAGGTAGAGAGGGTCATAATGATAAGCCTTCACCACCGTTTCGGGAGATTTTAACCAGGCCAGTCTGAAAAAATCATGAAGCAATTACCATCAGCAGATCACTTGCAGTACCAGAGGAAACAACACACTGGACCATTGCTACACCACCATCAAGGATGCCTACCGTGCTATTCCACGCCCTCACTTCGGGAAGTCTGATCACCGAGCTGTACTTCTACTCCCTGAGTATAGGCAGAGACTGAAGACTGCAGCACCAGCAGTGAGGACCAAGGTCAATTATAGAAACATAGAAACATAGAAAATAGGTGCAGGAGTAGGCCATTCGGCCCTTCGAGCCTGCACCGCCATTTATTATGATTATGGCTGATCCTCCAACTCAGAACCCCGCCCCAGCCTTCCCTCCATACCCCCTGACCCCCGTAGCCACAAGGGCCATATCTAACTCCCTCTTAAATATAGCCAATGAACTGGCCTCAACTGTTTCCTGTGGCAGAGAATTCCACAGATTCACCACTCTCTGTGTGAAGAAGCTTTTCCTAATCTCGGTCCTAAAAGGCTTCCCCTCTATCCTCAAACTGTGGCCCCTCGTTCTAGACTTCCCCGACATCGGGAACAATCTTCCTGCATCTAGCCTGTCCAATCCCTTTAGGATCTTATACGTTTCAATCAGATCCCCCCTCAATCTTCTAAATTCCAACGAGTACAAGCCCAGTTCATCCAGTCTTTCTTCATATGAAAGTCCTGCCATCCCAGGAATCAATTTGGTGAACCTTCTTTGTACTCCTTCTATGGCAAGGATGCCTTTCCTCAGATTAGGAGACCAAAACTGCACACAATACTCCAGGTGTACAACTGCAGTAGTACCTCCCTGCTCCTGTACTTGAATCCTCTCGCTATAAATGCCAGCATACCGTTCGCCTTTTTCACCGCCTGCTGTACCTGCATGCCCACTTTCAATTACTGGTGTATAATGACACCCAGGTCTCGTTGCACCTCCCCCTTTCCTAATCGGCCACCATTCAGATAATAATCTGTTTTCCTATTTTTGCCACCAAAGTGGATAACTTCACATTTATCCACATTAAATTGCATCTGCCATGAATTTGCCCACTCACCCAACCTATCCAAGTCACCCTGCATCCTCTTAGCATCCTCCTCACAGCTAACACTGCCACCCAGCTTCGTGTCATCCGCAAACTTGGAGATGCTGCATTTAATTCCCTCATCCAAGTCATTAATATATATTGTAAACAACTGGGGTCCCAGCACTGAGCCTTGCGGTACCCCACTAGTCACTGCCTGCCATTCTGAAAAGGTCCCGTTTATTCCCACTCTTTGCTTCCTGTCTGCTAACCAATTCTCTATCCACATCAATACCTTACCCCCAATACCGTGTGCTTTAAGTTTGCACACTAATCTCCTGTGTGGGACCTTGTCAGAAGCCTTTTGAAAATCCAAATATACCACATCCACTGGTTCTCCCCTATCCACTCTACTAGTTACATCCTCAAAAAAATTCTATGAGATTCGTCAGACATTATTTTCCTTTCACAAATCCATGCTGACTTTGTCCGATCATTTCACCGCTTTCCAAATGTGCTGTTATCACATCCTTGATAACTGACTCCAGCAGTTTCCCCACCACCGACGTTAGGCTAACCGGTCCATAACTCCCTGGTTTCTCTCTCCCTCCTTTTTTAAAAAGTGGAGTTACATTAGAATCTAACGAGTTTTGAAAAATTATCACTAATGCATCCACTATTTCTTGGGCTACTTCCTTAAGCACTCTAGGATGCAGACCATCTGGCCCTGGGAATTTATCTGCCTTCAATCCCTTCAATTTACCTAACACCACTTCCCTACTAACATGTATTTCCCTCAGTTCCTCCAACTCACTGGACCCTCTGTCCCCTACTATTTCCGGAAGATTATTTATGTCCTCCTTAGTGAAGACAGAACCAAAGTAATTATTCAATTGGTCTGCCATGTCCTTGCTCCCCATAATCAATTCACCTGTTTCTGTCTGCAGGGGACCTACATTTGTCTTTACCAGTCTTTTCCTTTTTACATATCTATAAAAGCTTTTACAGTCCGTTTTTATGTTCCCTGCCAGTTTTCTCTCATAATCTTTTTTCCCCTTCCTAATTAAGCCCTTTGTCCTCCTCTGCTGAACTCTGAATTTCTCCCAGTCCTCAGGTGAACCACTTTCTCTGGCTAATTTGTATGCTTCTTCTTTGGAATTGATACTATCCCTATTTTCTCTTGTCAGCCACGGGTGCACTACCTTCCTTGATTTATTCTTTTGCCAAACTGGGATGAACAATTGTTGTAGTTCATCCATGCAACCTTTAAATGCTTGCCATTGCATATCCACCGTCAATCCTTTAAGTGTCATTTGCCAGTCTATCTTAGCTAATTCACATCTCATACCTTCAAAGTTACCCCTCTTTAAGTTCAGAACCTTTGTTTCTGAATTAACTATGTCACTCTCCATCTTAATGAAGAATTCCACCATATTATGGTCAAGAGAATATGAACAAGAGAAGCACAGGAGCGCCTACAGGACTGCTTTGAATCAGTGGACTGGCCTGTATTCAGGGATTCATCTTCGAACCTGAATGAGAATGCTGCAGTTGTTACTACTTCATTAAAACCTGTGTGGATGAGTGTGTGCCCACAAAGACTTACTGTACATTCCAAACCAAAAGCCGTCGATGAACCAGGGGTTACGTCGCCTGCTGAAGGTTAGATCTGTGGCATTAAAGTCTGGCAATCCAGGCCTGTACCAGAAAACCAGGTATGATTTGCAGAGGGCTATTTCAAGGGCAAAGAGACAATTCTGAACGAGATTGGAAGTGACATCGGATGCACAGCAACTCTGGCAGGGTCTGCAAGACATTACTTCCTACAAAACGAAACCCATTAACATGAATGGCAGTGACGCTTCACTACCAGATGAACTCAACGCCTTCTACGCACGCTTTGAAAGGAAGAACACATCTACAGCTGTGAAGATCCCTGCTGCACCTGATAACCCTGTGATCTCCGTCTCAGAGGCCGATGTTTGACTGTCTTTAAAGAGAGTGAACCTTCATAGGCAGAAGGTCCCAATGGACTTCCTGGTAAGGCTCTGAAGACCTGTGCTAACCAACTAGCAGGAGTATTCAAGGACATTTTCAGCCTCTCACCGCTATGAGTGGAAGTTCCCACTTGCTTCAAAAAGGCAACAATTATACCAGTGCCTAAGAAGAATAATGTGGGCTGCCTTAATGACTATCGCCCAGTAACACTCACATTGACAGTGATGAAATGCTTTGAGAATTTGGTCATGACTAGACTGAACTCCTGCCTCAGCAAGGACCTGGACCCATTGCAATTTGCCTATTGCCACAATAGGTCAAAGGCAGACACAATCTCAATGGCTCTCCACACTGCTTTAGACCACCTGGATAATACAAACACCTACATCAGGATGCTGTTCATCGACTATAGCTCAGCATTTAATACCATCATTCCCACAATCCTGATTGAGAAGTTACAGAACCTGGGCCTCTGTACCTCCCTCTGCAATTGGATCATCAACTTCCTAACCGGAAGACCACTATCTGAGGGGATTGGTGATAACATATCCTCCTTGCTGACGATCAACACTGGCGCACCTCAGGGGTGTGTGTTTACCCCACTGCTCTACTCTCTATATATACATAACTGTATGGCTAGGCACAGCTCAAATAGCATCTTTAAATTTGCTGACGATACAACCATTGTTGATAGAATCTCAGGTGGTGACGAGAGGGTGTACAGGAGTGAGATATGCCAACTAGTGGAGTGGTGCTGCAGCAACAACCTGGCACTCAATGTCAGTAAGATGAAAGAGCTGATTGTGGACTTCAGGAAGGGTAAGACAAAGGAACACATACCAATCCTCATAGAGGGATCAGAAGTAGAGAGAGAGTGAGCAGCTTCAAGTTCCCAGGTGTCAAGATCTCTGAGGATCTAACCTGGTCCCAACGTATCGATATAGTTATAAAGAAGGCAAGACAGCCGCTATACTTTATTAGGAGATTGAAGAGATTTGGTATGTCAACAAATACACTCAAAAACTTCTATAGTCGTACTGTGGAGAGCATTCTGAGAGGCTGCATCACCGTCTGGTATGGAGGGGCTACTGCACAGGACCAAAAGAAGCTACGGAAGGTTGTAAATCTAGTCAGCTCCACCTTGGGTACTAGCCTACAAAGTACTCAGGACATCTTGAGCGAGCTGTGTCTCAGAAAGACAGCGTCCATTATTAAGGACCTCCAGCACCCAGTGCATGCCCTTTTCTCACTGTTACCATCAGGTAGGAGATACAGAAGCTTGAAGGCACACACTCAGCGATTCAGGAACAGCTTCTTCCCCTCTGCCATCCGATTCCTAAATGGACATTGAATCTTTGGACACTACCTCACTTTTTAAAAAATATGCAGTATTTCTGGTTTTGCACATTTAAAAAAATCTATTGAATATACGTGATTGATTTATTTGTTTATTTATTTTTTTTATCTCTGCGAGATTACGTATTGCATTGAACTGCTGCTGCTAAGTTAACAAATTTCACGTCACATGCATCCTGATTCATGTGACGTGATAATAAACCTGATTCTAATTCTGATTCTGATTCTGAGAGCTTTTGGTACATTAATCTTCTTAAGTCAGAGCACTGAGTACTGGAGTTGTGATGTTACATCGAAGATGTTGGTGAGATGATTTTTTTTTGGTGAATTTAGACTATTGCACACAGTTCTGTCACCTCCCTACAGGAACAATATCAATAAACTTTAAGGAGTACAGAGAAAATATATTCAGGTGATGCTGGGACTTGAGGACCTGAGTTATCGGGAAAGGTTGACTAGGCTCTCCTGGAGTGCAGGAGAAGGAGGGGAGGTATACAAAATTGTCAGGGGTATAGGTGGGGGGAATGAGTGTACACTTTTTCCCATCAGGCTTGGTGAAACCACAATTGGAGGTGATAGGTTTATGGAGAAAAGTGAAATACTGAAAGGGAAATTGAGCTTCTTCACTCAGAGGGTGATACGAGTGTTGAATGATCTGACTGTGGAACTGGTAAAGGCAGCTTCAATTATAATACTTGGATAGATACGTAGATGAGAGGGTTATGAAGGGCTATGGACTGGATGCAGAAGGATGGGAGTAGGCAGGAGATCAGGCCAGCACAGATAAGATGGGCTGAAAGGCCTGTATCTGTGCTGCTCTGGTCTGTGACTCTCTAACCAATTCTTTTTCAGATGACCATCAACTCTCCTTTTAGATCAAAATCAGGTTTATTATCACTGACATACAGTATAAAAATTCAAAGTAAATTTATTATCAAAGTACATATATATATGTCACCATATATAACCCTGAGATTCATTTTCTTGTGGGGATCTGATTGAAACGTATAAAATCCTAAAGGGATTGGACAGGCTAGATAAAGGAAGATTGTCCCCGATGTTGGAGAAGTCCAGAACGAGGGGTCACAGTTTGAGGATAAAGGGGAAGCCTTTTAGGACCGAGATTAGGAAAAACTTCTTCACACAGAGAGTGGTGAATCTGTGGAATTCTCTGCCACCGGAAACAGTTGAGGCCAGTTCATTGGCTATATTTAAGAGGGAGTTAGATATGGCCCTTGTGGCTACGGGAATCAGGGGGTATGGAGGGAAGTCTGGTGCAGGGTTCTGAGTTGGATGATCAGCCATGATCATAATAAATGGCGGTGCAGGCTCGAAGGGCCGAATGGCCTACTCCTGCACCTATTTTCTATGTTTCTATGATTCTCAATAAATCTATAGAATAATAATCATAATAGAATCAATGAAAGACCGCCCAACTTGGGGCGTTCAACTCGTGTGCAAAAGACAAGCAACTTTGCAAATACAAAAAGAAAAAATAATGATCATAGTTAAATAAGCAATAATTTCGAGAACATGAAATGAGGAGTCCTTGAAAGCGAGTCCATTGCTTTAAAAAAATTTTTTTTAATACTTTATTTTCAAAATTTTCAAAAAACAATGAAATCAACAAGAACATACCAGCTCAGACATGTGTAAAAATAAAATAAGAAAAAAAAGAGACATAACATTAGAGGGATGCCTATTGCACAAAGTGCTCAAAAGTGCTAAACATTAAGTCTCAAATGAAGGCCATGAAAAATCAGCTGGGAGGAAATTATTCATCTGCCCCCCGCATCATCTAGGTAGGCAAGAAATGGATCCCAGATAGCCAAAAAATTTATAATTGAAGTGGTTCTCAAGAACCCAAGTCTCTCCATCTGTATGACTGAGATCATGTCAGCCATCCATCTCTGAAATGAAGGGGGAGAGGGTGATTTCCATTCCCTCAAGATAAGTCTTTTGGCGACAGTCATCCCCAGCATCCAAGACTGTTGTATGGCTGTAAGAAGGCATAGAGTGGATTGCAAACAGCCAAAGATGGCGAGACCAACTTCCAAGGGGAAGGATCTTTTCTAGTCCATTGCTTGAGGGAACATTTCAATGATGGGGCAAGTGAAGCTGAGTGAAGTTATCCACTTTGGTTCAAGAGCCTGATGGTTGAGGGGTAGTAACTGCTCCTGAACCTGGTGGTGTGAGTACCAAAGCTCTGTACTTTCTTCCTGATGACAGCAGCAAGAAGAGAGTATGACCTGGGTGGTGGGGGGTCCCTGATGCTTTCCTGCGACTATGCTTCATGTAGATGTGCTCAATGGTGGGGAGGGCTTTACCCGTGACAGACTGGGGTGAATAGCATGAATTTTTTTTGTTTTATGGCAGCAGTACAGAGCAATATGTAAAATATACTATAAATTACAAATAAGAAATGTATATAAAAAATTAAATAAGGAGTGCAAAAGGAGAGCAAAATGTGAGGTAGTGTTTATGGGCTGTTCAGAAATCTGTCCTTAAAATGTTAGGTGTATGTCTTCAGACTCCTGTACATGGGAAGAACCAGATTATTTTGTGGAAAGGCAAGTAGAGTAGAGAGGATGTGCAATTACATAGGTTATATGTGATGTTACATCTGGTAATATTGAATGGGATAGGGTTAACTAAAGATTTTGTAGAAAATAATCCCCTCGGGAACTCAATACAATTTTCATACTAAGCTTGGAATTGATATGATTGTCCAAATTTAAGCTCTTTAATTTAAATAGGTCTGTTAGGTATTTGAGGTAAGTTATATGAGACAGAGTCATTAAATCATAGTCACAGAGTTGTACAGCATGGAAATAGGCCATTCAGCCCATCTCATCCATGCTGGCCAAGTTGCCAACTTCAGCTAGTTCTGTGTCCCCGGCCCGTAATCCTCTAACCATTATTATCCGTGTGCATATCTAAATGTGCATGGCCTGTTACAATTTGAATATTGCAATTGTCCCTACCTCTATCATGTCATCTGGCAGCTCAATCTATTTTCCCACCATTGTCTATGTGAATAGGTTTCCCCTCAGATCCTCTTTAAATCTTACAGCCTCTCACTATAAACCTATACCCTTTAGTGTCCTTTAGTTTTATCCCCCCCTATTCTGGGAAAAACACTGTGACTATTCACCCTATCTATTCCCCTCATGATTTTATAAAGCTTTATACAGCACAGTGCAAACATTTTACACACATATATACAGCTATAGTGCCCAAGACTTTTGCACAGAACTGCAGCAATTTTATGTTTTACACTGTACAGCTTCCACAAAAAAAAGAAACAAACTTCATTACATGTGAGTGATGATAAACCTGATTCTGATATGGGTCTCTATTGTGGACTGAGAGTGGGAAGGGGACAGAAAGGGGAGAATCATGGTTGGGAAAAGAGGAAGGGAGAGGGGGAAGGAGTGGGAAGCACCAGAGAGACATTCTATATTGCAACACTCACAACAAGCTGAAGGAACTCAGCAGGTCGGGCAGCATCCGTGGAAACGATCAGTCAACGTTTCGAAACGTTGACTGATTGTTTCCACGGATGCTGCCCGACCTGCTGAGTTCCTCCAGCTTGTTGTATGTGTTGCTTTGACCCCAGCATCTGCAGAATATTTTGTGTAGACATTCTACTGTATAATGATCAATAATTCAATTGTTTGAAATCAAATGACCCTGCCCTGTGCCTCAGGGTTGGGTGTGTCTGCACCCGTGCTACTCCCCATCCCTGGCATCCCTTCTCTGACTGCAGTCCCACACCCCTCTCGCGGCGCTCCACTTTCCCCATTCCCAACACCCTTTGCTCCCACCAGATTTATAAACTCGCTCTCCCCTCTGCGTTGACAAATACAGTACTGGTCAAAAGTCCTTGGAATCCTAGCTATATATATGTGTTCAGTCAGTCCTTAGACCCCCCACGCTGCAGGGAAAGAAACGCCAGCCTATGCTGCCTCTTCTTATAACCCTAGATTTCTAGACCCGGTACTATCCCTGTGAATCCTTTTCAGCGTAATGGCATTTTCACTACAGCTGGATGTCCAGAGTGGCACACAACACTCCAAGTGTGATTGGAAATAAAGACTAAAAGATTCAAAGGTTCAATTTAATGTTAGAGAAATGCATACAATATACATCCTGAAATGCTTCTTCTTTGCAAAACATCCACGAAAACAGAGAAGTGCCTGAAAGAATGAATGACAGTTAAATGTGAGAACCCCAAATTCCACCCCCCCCAGCTCCCCACTCCTGCGCATAAGCGGTGGTGAGCAACAATCCCCCACCGGCAAAACAAAAAGCGCACCCGCTACCAAGCACTAAGCGATAGTAAAGTCACTGTGGTAAACCATATATATACGTTGTAACTGGGTTAAGTGTCTGGATACGCCCCTCTGCTGTCTGCTCCTGTGGCTCCTCCCACAGAGTCCTGTATAAAGGTGTTTCGCCTTGCCCCTCCCCCTCAGTCCGGGGGCAGACACTCACCGTGGAGGTCGTATTGTACAGCGAATAAAAGCCTTTCAGTATTTTACCAGTATTTTTGGAGGTGCTTCAATTTTATTCGCTGTACAATACGACCTCCACGGTGAGTGTCTGTCCCGGACTGAGGGGGAGGGGCAAGACGAAACACCTTTATACAGGATTCTGTGGGAGGAGCCACAGGGGCAGTCAGCAGAGGGGCGTATCCAGACAGTGAACCCAGTTACAACATATATATATGGTTTACCACAGTCACAGACCTAACAGTTACCCCAAAGACTATTGCAATTTATCCTGCATTCAGCAACCCACAGGTTCTCTCTCTCCCTGGCCAGGGGGAGGGAGGTATCCCCCATTTTCAAAAGACATAATAATGGATAAATAAGGGCAAATATTTTAATATTTCACTATTTTTAGTCAAAAATTATGTGAAACTATTAAATCCAGTTCAGTCACCATTAAAATACTGGGCTTAGTTTTGGGTGCAGTAATATAAAAACTGTATTTAATAAAACAATTCCAGGGCTGGGAATCATCAGTCACATGAATGAATGGGAGAAATTGAAATTTTTAATTTTACATCGAAGAGGCTTGAGAGGAATTTGTTGGAGTGGAGAGTGAGTTTGTAAATCAGGCAGGGGCAAAGGATTTTGGGAATGGTGAGGGTGGAGTGCCGTGGGATAGGTGGCAAAGGAGGAATGTCAGGGGTGGGATTGGCAGGGGTCCAGACACACTCAGTGCTGAGACACCAGGCAAGGTTTTTTGATACTGAACAATTGGTTTATTGATCATTACAGAATGTCCCTCTGGTGCTTCCCACTCCTTCCCCTCTCCCTCCCCCTTTTCTCAACCATGATTCCCCTCTCCTTGCCCCCTACCCACTCTCAGTCCACAATAGGGACCCAGATCAGAATCAGGTTTATCATCACTCACATATGTCATGAAATCTGTTTTTTTTTTTGTGGCAGCAGTACAGTGCAAAACATAAAATGACTACAGTACTGTGCAAAAGTCTTAGGCTCTCTAACTATATAATGTATGTCCCTAAAGAATTTTGCACAGGACTGTATGTATAAATAAAAAACCTAATAAAATTTGAGGTTAAAGGATGGATGGAATAAAATGTGCAAAAATAAATAAGTATATGATTGCTTGACAAAGAAGAGACACTACGAGGCTATGGGAAAAGATCTGCAGGATGATTCAGGCTAGATTGCTTTTGCAAACAGCTCGTAAAGCTATATGGTCTCCTGTGTCGATGATTCTAACACATTGCCTTCAGTGTAAAGCTTCACTGGAAAAGTTATATGGCTTCCTAACCCTGAGAATGAGCCTCTTTCTACCAATAGGAGCTGCTCAGGAGAATAAAACAAACGCAGATAAGGGAAAATAAACAGAAAGCGTAAATGTGGATGGAACAGGAGAGAAGCTGTTGTGAAACATTGACACCAAGCTTGGTTCTCTAGGTCAGGAGTTTCCAACCTGGAGTACTCGGACCCCTTGCTTAATGCTGTTCGTCCATGGCATAAATAATGTTGGGGGGGAGGGTCAAATACAATGTTCGCTCCAATTTGTAATGACTAGTGTGTACAAAAATCTTATGCTGTGCTATTTTTGCCCAGTGACATCTACATGTGCACGCTGAATTTTTAAGTGGAAGTAAACATGAAGCTATACTGAGGATAATAAACTATCAAGTCCAGTTTGTTGTTCACTGTTTAAAAGAAACAAAATAACTGAAAATAAGAATTTTGACCTCCTTTGGGTTTGATCGTTTTTGCTCTTGTTCATCTGCACTCTCACAAAACATATGTAGCAGGCCTGTAGCGGGAAATAAAGGATTTTCTCACCAGAGCTTTTGCACATGGTCTACATGTGATTTACTTGCTAAAGGATGCGTTAAAAAGTCAAGTTTTCAAATATCATTCCACTTCTTCCCACTTGCAAATTCTCTGGCAACTTTCGTATTGCGACAGTACATGCAGGTAAAATCAGTTTCTGTATTGTACATAAATATTTCTATATCGGTGTAGCTGCACATTCTTGACTTCATGAACTTCCAGTGTAGCAGTTTCTACTGTTTCATTAAGCCATTCTGCTTTAAATGAACTAGCAGTTCCTTTGCTTCTTTGGAGTTTGACAAAGTGATTCAATAATTTCTTCAATAAAAACAGTCTAAATAAGCCAGTTCTAAAATCTGCAGACAAATAATTGCAAACTCCACATTGTCAACACTGTCTGCATCAGAAACCAGAAAAGGAAATGTGATTGTGCATAATCATGAAATATATTTAACATGCCAGCAAGGTAGAGGGTGACAACCTTTTGTGCACAGCTTAAATCATTAGAAAGAGGTGATATAGGATTGGAAGGTGCAGAAACTTTATGGGTTGAGCTAAGAAATCGCAGGGGTAAAAGGACCCTGATGGCAGTTATTTATAGGCCTCCAAACAGCTGCAGTGATGTAGACTACAAATTACAACAGGAAATAGAAAAGGCTTGTCAGAAGGGCAGTGTTATGATAATTGTGGGGGATTTTAACATGCGAGTGGATTGGGAAAATCAGGTCGGCACTGGATCTCAAGAGAGAGAATTTGTAGAATGTCTGTGAGATGGCTTTTTAGAACAGCTTGTTGTTGAGCCCACTAGGGGATCGGCTGTACTGGATTGGGTATTGTGTAATGAACCGGAGGTGATTAGAGAGATTGAGGTGAAGGAACCCTTAGGAGACAGTGATCATAACATGATTGAGTTCACTGTGAAATTTGAAAAAGAGAAGCCGAAATCTGATGTGTCGGTGTTTCAGTGGAGTAAAGGAAATTACAGTGGCATGAGAGAGGAACTAGCCAAAGTTGACTGGAAAGGGACACTGGCGGGAAAGACGACAGAGCAGCAGTGGCTGGAGTTTATGTGAGAAGTGAGGAAGGTGTAAGACAGATATATTCCAAAAAAGAAGAAATTTTCGGATGGGAATATAAATTTTCGAATTTTAAAAGCTTACAAAAGGAAACTAAGAAGGTCATTAAGAGGGAAAAGATTAACTATGAAAGGAAGCTAGCAAATAATATTAACGAGGATACTAAAAGCTTTTTCAAGTATATAAAGAGTAAATGACAGGTGAGAGTAGATATAGGACCGATAGAATATGATGCTGGAGAAATTGTAATGGGAGATAAGGAGATGGCAGAGGAACTGAATGAGTATTTTGCATCAGTTTTCACTGAGGAAGACATCAGCAGTATACCGGACACTCAAGGGTGGCAGGGAAGAGAAGTGTACGCAGTCACAATTATGACAGAGAAAGTACTCAGGAAGCTTAATAGTCTAAAGGTAGATAAATCTCCTGGACCAGATGGAATGCACCCTCGTGTTCTGAAGGAAGTAGCTGTGGAGATTGCCGAGGCATTAGCGATGATCTTTCAAAAGTCGATAGATTCTGGCATGGTTCCAGAGGACTGGAAGATTGCAAATGTCACTCTGCTATTTAAGAAGGGGGCAAGGAAGCAAAAAGGAAATTATAGACCTGTTAGCTTGACATCGGTGGTTGGGAAGTTGTTGGAGTCAAGGATGAGGTTACAGAGTACCTGGAGGCATATGACAAGATAGGCAGAACTCATCATGGATTCCTTAAAGGAAAATCCTGCCTGACAAACATACTACAATTTTTTGAGGAAATTACCAGTAGGCTAGACAAGGGAGATGTAGTGGATGTTGTATATTTAGATTTTCAGAAGGCCTTTGACAAGGTGGCACACATGAGGCTACTTAACAAGATAAGAGCCCATGGAATTACGGGAAAGTTACATACGTGGATAGAGCGTTGGCTGATTGGCAGGAAACAGAGTGTGGGAATAAAGGGATCCTATTCTGGTTGGCTGCCGGTTACCAGTGGTGTTCCACAGGGGTCCTCGTTGGGGCCGCTTTTTTTTACATTGTACGTCAATGATTTGGATTATGGAATAAATGGCTTTGTGGCTAAGTTTGCTGATGCTACGAAGATAGGTGGAGGGGCCGATAGTGCTGAGGAGACAGAGAGTCTGCAGGGAGACTTGGATAGATTGGAAGAATGGGCAAAGAAGTGGCAAATGAAATACAATGTTGGAAAGTGTATGGTTATGCACTTTGGCAGAAGAAATAAATGGGCAGTCTATTATTTAAGTGGGGAAAGAATTCAAAGTTCTGAGATGCAACAGGACTTGGGGGTCCTCGTACAGGATACCCTTAAGGTTAATCTCCAGGTTGAGTTGGTGGTGAAGAAGACGAATGCAAAGTTAGCATTCATTTCTAGTGTAATAGAGTATAGGAGCAGGGATGTGATGTTGAGGCTCTATAAGGCGCTGGTGAGACCTCACTTGGAGTACTGTGGGCAGTTTTGGTCTCCTTATTTAAGAAAGGATGTGCTGACATTGGAGAGGGTACAGAGAAGATTCACTAGAATGATTCCGGGAATGAGAGGGTTAACATATGAGGAACGTTTGTCCGCTCTTGGACTGTATTCCTTGGAGTGTAGAAGAATGAGGGGAGACCTCATAGACATTTCGAATGTTGAAAGGCATGGACAGAGTGGATGTGGCAAAGTTGTTTCCCATGATGGGGGAGTCTAGTACGAGAGGGCATAACTTAAGGATTGAAGAACATTCAGAACAGAAATGTGAAGAAATTTTTTTTGTCAGAGGGTAGTGAATCTATGGAATTTGTTGCCACGGGCAGCAGTGGAGGCCAAGTCATTGGGTGTATTTAAGGCAGAGATTGATAGATATCTGAGTAGCCAAGGCGTCTAAGGTTACTGTGAGAAGGCGGGGGAATGGGACTAAATGGGAGAATGGATCAGCTCATGATAAAATGGCGGAGCAGACTCGATGGGCCGAATGGCTGACTTCTGCTCCTTTCTCTTATGGTCTTATGGTCTAAATTCCTTTGAGTGCTAGTAGCAAAAGATGTGTGTACTTGCATTGGTCAAATATTGAAATGAAATTCAAAGGGAAATTGGGAAAGGAAAGAGAAGGCATGGAGAAATAATATTAAGTAGCATCAAAGAACAATGAACAAATTTGGTAAGTGTGCAAATAGAAAGATAATAGTTAAAAAGGAAATGGGGTCAAGTACAAACCAAAGCATGAAATGGAGGATATGATCCTGAATGATCTGAATTACAATTGTCTTTACAAATTAGGCGATGATGCCTATGTTTGTAGTTAAGGTTAATGAGAAAAATTGGATGTGATAAATAGAAGAAAATAAATATTATGGAGTTTATCATCCTTGAAAATGAATAGTCAACAGGGTCATAATGCTATTACTGTACATCACCAGCATCATGGGTTCAATTCCAGTTGCTGTTTGTGAGGAGTTTGCACATTCTCCCTGTGACCATGTGAGCTTCCTCTGGGTGCTCTGGTTTCCCCACATTCCAGAGACATGCGGATTAGTAGGCTAATTGGTCACTTGAGTGTAATTGGACAGTGGAGACTCACAGGGTCAGAACTTGATTCCATGTTGTATCTCTAAATAAATAAAAATAAAATAAAAAATAAATGTATCCCAAACAAAAAGGAGAGAGAGTGTTGGAAGTATTCAGAAATCTAAGCAACATCTGCGGAGAGAGAAAGCTTTTTAGTCAAGAACTTTCATCAGACTTTGACTCTGCTACGTTACCCATGGTTCCCACTTGACCAGGTGAGTGCTTCCAGGAATTTCTACTGTTGATTTGGATTTCCAGCATTGAGGTCCAAACTCAAGAAGGCAGCATCTATCATCAACAATCCCCACCATCTGGGTCAAGCTTTCTTCTCACTGTCTTGGGTCAGGATGTCCAGCAGCCTGAAGTTTCACAGAGCCAGTTTCAGGAACAGCCATCAGGTTCTAGAACTGATCTGAACGACCTTAACACCAGCTTTGTAAAGGGGCACTGCAGACAACCTCTTGCTCAACCATGGACTTGCTTCTGATTGCCTTTTCTTATTTTGCACTGAGATAGTTCTTTTGTAAACATTTTGGGATTTTGCTATAAGTAAGTTTTTCATTGGACCTGTACCAAAGTTCAATGGAACAATACCCTAGCAGAGATGACAGTGGAACAGCAATGGCAAGTGTTTCTGGGAATAATGCGGAAGGTGCAGGTGCAGGATCAGTTCGATCCAAAGAGGAAGAAAGTCCTGACGAAGGGTCTCGGCCTGAAACGTCGACTGCACCTCTTCCTAGAGATGCTGCCTGGCTTGCTGCGTTCACCAGCAACTTTTATGTGTGTTGGTAATCATTTTCCAATGTTCTATAGATTCAGGATCAGTTCCTATGGATTGGAGGGTGGCTAATGTTGTCCCTCTCTTCAAGAAAGGAGGAAGAGAGAAAACAGGGAATTATAGACTGGTTAGCCTGACGTCGGTGGTGGGAAAGATGCTGGAGTCAATTATAAAAGATGAAATTACGACACATCTGGATAGTAGTAACAGGTTTGGTCCGAGTCAGCATGGATTTACGAAGGGGAAATCGTGCTTGACTAATCTTTTGGAATTTTTTGAGGATGTAACTATGAAAATGGACAAGGGAGAGCCAGTGGATGTAGTGTACCTGGACTTTCAGAAAGCCTTTGATAAAGTCCCACATAGGAGATTAGTGGGCATAATTAGGGCACATGGTATTGGGGGCAGAGTACTGACATGGATTGAAAATTGGCTGGCTGACAGAAAACAAAGAGTAGCGATTAATGGGTCCCTTTCGGAATGGCAGGCGGTGACCAGTGGGGTACCGCAGGGTTCAGTGCTGGGACCGCCACTGTTTACAATATATATTAATGATTTAGATGAGGGAATTAAAAGTAACATTAGCAAATTTGTCAATGACACAAAGCTGGGAGGCAGTGTGAAATGTGAGGAGGATGTTAAGAGAATGCAGGGTGACTTGGACAGGCTGGGTGAGTGGGCAGATGCATGGCAGATGCAGTTTAATGTGGTAAATGTGAGGTTATCCACTTTGGTGGTAAGAACGGGAAGGCAGATTATTATCCAAATGGAGTCAAATTTGGAAAAGGGGAAGCACAACGAGATCTAGGTGTTCTTGTACATCAGTCACTGAAAGCAAGCATGCAAGTACAGCAGGCAGTGAAAAAAGCTAATGGCATGCTGGCCTTCATAACAAGGGGAATTGAGTATAAGAGCAAAGAGGTCCTTCTGCAGCTGTACAGGGCCCTGGTGAGACCACACCTGGAGTACTATGTGCAGTTTTGGTCTCCAAATTTGAGGAAGGACATTCTTGCTATTGAGAGAGTGCAGCGCAGGTTCACAAATTTAATTCCCGGGATGGCGGGACTGTCATATGTCAAAAGATTCGAGCGACTGGGCTTGTATACTCTGGAATTTAGAAGGCTGAGAGGGGATCTTATTGAAACATATAAGATTATTCAGGGATTGGACACGCTGGAGGCAGGAAGCATGTTCCCGCTGATGGGTGAGTCCAGAACTAGAGGCCACAGTTTAAGATTTAGGGGTAAGCCATTTAGAATAGAGTTGAGGAAAAACTTTTTCACTCAAAGAGTGGTGGATATTTGGAATGCTCTGCCCCAGAAGGCTGTGGAGGCCAAGTCTCTGGATGCTTTCAAAAAAGAGATGGATAGCGCTCTTAAAGATAGTGGAATTAAAGGTTATGGGGATAAGGCAGGAGCTGGATACTGATAGTGGATGATCAGCCATGATCACAGTGAATGGCGGTGCTGGCTCGAAGGACCGAATGGCCTACTCCTGCACCTATTGTCTATTGTCTATTGTCTGTTACCTCACCGTACTTGTGCATATGATAATAAAGAACCTGAGCCTGAACCCAAGGGATCCAAGGGAGGGCAGCATATTGGATTCCAAACTAGCTCAGTGGAAAGAAGCAAATGTCAATGCTTAAGGTGTAATTTTATGGCCTGAAGCCTGATAACAATGGCCTTTGTAATGAGAGAGGACAGAGGAGAATGTCCCGAACAGTCAGGCTGACAGGAAGATGACAGTAGCTCAGATAACATTACAACAGTGGTGTGAAGAAGAGCATTTTTTGAGCATCAACACATCAAACCTTGAAGTGGATGGGCTATAGCAGCAGAATACCATGAAGATACACTCAGTCAGAGGCTGCTTTATTATGTATGGGAGCTACCTAATAAAGTGACCACTGATTGTATATTACTGACAGTGTAGCTACTGACCTTCGGCTTGCAATGATTCCAACTTATCTCCCTTGAATCTTTGGATGTAATTCCCATTTAGCTATCAGATTGAACAGGAGAATCCAAATGGACATTGCCTGCAAGGCTGGTATTAATTGTCCATTCCTTACTGTTCCTTGAAACGAGGAAGCAATCGGGCTGTGTTGGAGTCACAAGCAGCAGCGGGCAGGACTTATTGCCACTGACGTTGCAAAGCCTAGGGGTTACAACGGCTGAGTGGGATCTACAAGCCTTGGGAAAGCCTTGCATTTAGTCACTGTTAGAAGCACAAGAACCACAGTGAGGTGTTTGCCAGAGGTTGTCTGTGTAAATTACAACAAAACGCTGAAGTGCAGATGCAGTCATAAACATGAAGTTCTATTTGTAGCAGTTACTCTTGGGCTCACATCATAACTACAAGTTCTGGCCCAGCTCTCCCTCACATGTCATCATGTTGCAGTGTCTGTTTTCTTTTGGAAACTGGTACGAGGATTTCTCTCTGTCAAATAAGGCCTGCAAATCCACTTCCCCATTCTGTGCAAGGTTGCACATACCTTACACCATGGGAAGAGGAGAAACCGTTTACCCCCATCCTTTATACCTACCACTAATTGAGAAGCAAGTCAAAAGACATTTTTGATGAATATTAGGGGTTTGAGAAGCCGATTCAGAAGGTTTTTAATTCATATGCCACGACAGAGGTAAATGCTTTTCCACCAATCACCTCCCAGCTTCCCACTTCTCCCCTCTCCCCCACCACCTACCTCCCACCTCACCTGGCTTCACCTATTAACTTCTTTCTTGGACTCCTTTCTCTCCCCTTCACCTTCTTCCCAATCCCTTTCCAGTCCTGAGTAGGTGTGCAGGCGTACCTAATAAAATATTCACTGAGTGTAGAACAATGCTTTAAAGAATACACTCGTTTACATTGAGAACGTTTAGTGAGAGCATGGATTTTTGTCTCTTTGCCTCTCTTATTTCTATCAGTCTTTCTTCTTTTTCTTACTTTGTCTTTTCTTATTCCCAAATTTCTTTCTGTCATTCATTTCTCCCTTTGCTCTTTTCCTCACAGTGCTACACGCATTTGTCTTAAAGCTATTGGAGAGATGTAATTGATGATTGCCAATAGTTTCAGCAAACTCTTGGCATGGAGTTGCTCAATAACTTTCCAGCGTGAGCTTTTACTCCATCCTAGATGGAGAGCGAGTTACATCTTGGAGTGGAATGGATTGTACAGAGCAAACTGAAAATAAATAGCAGTGGAAATAAATGAGTTCTCCAAGGGAAAATACTTTAAAAATCATACTATATGTTATAACGATCATGCTGGATCAATGAGCCTCCTTTGGATAAGCAAAACTTTAATAGCGCCCTGAAGGCTTGTACATTCTCTTCTCTTGGCAAAAATACTCAATATATTTTGGGAATTCACTTAATGATTTCCTTTACAGATGTTTCTGCATTATTGAAGAAATGTTCTCATTAGATCTTGCTGCAAACAAAATAGCAATAAAAAGAACCATTTATTACATCAGAATCTTCACAGAATTTTCTGTGCTATTTATAGTTTCTTTTTCGATATTCTTCTCAAGAGTAAAGCTAGATTTTCCTCATGCCGTTGTGTGTGTTTATCCAGACCACACACTGAAGCAGACTCCATTATGTTGCGTTGTGTGGGGAGACTGTCCGCTGCCTAGATGGAGTTCAGAAACAGGGCAGGCGTGAAGTATTAACAATGGGAAAGGCAGTAATTAATGATGGTCATTCATATCCATTAGGATTTACATTCGTCTTCCTCTCTCACACCTCGTAAACCAAGTACAGAATCGCATGTAGTTGACCACCATGGGAATCCAAAAGACAGTGGGGGATGCTTACACAACACCACTATGATGTTGCTAGTGTTGGCCAGATATCACCTCTATGCATAGCAACATGTTGCATTTACATAGTGCCTTTAACAACCCAAATAGTATTTATCAATCTAAAACAATTAGGTTCAATGTCGCCAACAGATTACTGGAGACCCAACCATCAGGGTGCCAGATGGCATGACCAGAACTCAATCACCAGGGAGATGACAGTATTTCTCTTGATGGAACTGGATGTGGACCAGCAAAGAGCTGAATGCCTAGAGCACACTGCACCAATGTACAGTCGTCATCAGTCTATCACAGAAAGCAACCATAAAGTCAGGGGACCACCAGAGAGAACACCTGCAAAACTGTTTGGCCACTGCACAAAACAGATGTATGGCCACTCAGCTAACTTAGCAGAAAATGAGGTTCACAGCCACAAGGTTGACATGAACAAGAAGCTTCCAACCCTTCTCCACACCACTGTAGAACGCAGAAGCACGATCATAATGAGAAAGCAGAAATATTGTCACCAGAAAAAATAAACACCCAATTGTCAAGTTATCAGCCTGGTTCAGCAATGGCATCAATAGTCCTCGAGTCAAGAAGCCAACGATTCGACTTCCTCTCCACAATCTGAGCCTGACTTCTTCCTGCAGATATATAGAGCTAAAGGGAGCCTGAGGGGCAACCCGCACACAGAGAGTTTGCTGGGTATGTGGAACCAGCTGCCAGTGGAAGAGGCAGATGTGTTTAGAAAACATTCAGACAGGTACATGGATGGGAAACGGGTCAACTGGAGGCACATGGGATGAGCACGGGCAGGCAACTCTCTTGGCATGGGCAGGGTGAGCTGGAGGGCCTGTTCCCGTGCTGTATGATTTAGGGGTAGCATGGCAGCGTAGAAGTTAGTGGTGCACTTTAGAATGCCAGCGATTGGAAGATCAGGGTTAAATTCCCACCGCTGTCTGTAAGGAGATTGTACGTTCTCCCTGTAGCTGTGTGGGTTTCCTCCGGGTGCTTCAGTTTCCTCTCATTGTTCCAAAAGGCGTACGAGTTAGGGTTGGTAGGTTGTGGGCATGCTATCTTGGCGCAGGAAGCGTGGCAATGCTTGCAGGCTGCAGCCAACACATCCTTGGACTGTGTTAGTTGTTGACTCAAATGATGCATTCCTCTGTATTTTTGAGTGTACTTGTGACAAATAAAGCTAATGCTCATCTTTGTCTGTGTTGTTCTGACAGGAAAATGCCTGATGGATGAGACTTATTGAGGTGTATGGGGAATCCATCTTACACTTTTACATCTTACATTTAACCCTCACACTTCCTCACCTACAATGCTGTGCTTTTAGGGATCTTTCTGTGTATCCATAAAGCAACTGTGACTGGATTATGGAATGAAAATGATTTGGGTTGCCTTAAAGGCAATTTAAGAATGCAGACTTCTTTATTTTACATTGCATATTTTAGTAATTGGTCTACAGTGGGTTAATGGGAAGATAGGAAGCAATTCACCAGATTAAACATACCAAGGAATTTCTCAAATTGCTCAGGGAAGTCTAGCAGCCTGTTTTCAGCCAAAATGGTGGTACAGGTCATACAATTAACCTCAGTACTCTTAAATTAGAGAACGTTGCTTGGTTATAGTTCCAACAATAAGTTTTCTGCTTCACTTAAAGATACTATGATGCAATGAGAATGAAGCAGGCCCTTCAGCCCATCGACTGCCGTGTATCCAGCCAGAGCAATCCATCTTCCAGCATTCATCCTGTAGCCTTCCATTACTCTGTGATTCTAGTCTTCATCTGGATATGTATTAAATATTAAGAGAATCTCTGTCTTCATCACCCCCTTAGAGAGTGTGTATTTTGAATTTAATTGCCCCTTTTCCTCAGCTGATTTCTAAACCTCCTACACCTTACCTTAAATCTGTACTCTCTGGTTTTAGATCCTGCTGCTGGAGGAGAAGTTTCCCACTAGTCACCCTAACTGTTCCACTCATAATTTTGTAAATCTCATTGAGGTCACTCCTTAATCTCCTCTTCTCCAAGTGCTGTCAGTATTATTTATTTACTTCTTTCTATTTGCACAGTTTGTCTTCTTTTGCGCATTGGTTGCTTGCTATTCTGTATTTGCGCGTAGTTTTCATTGATTCTATTGTACTTCTTTGTCCTCTTGTGAATCCCTGCAAGAAAATAAATGTCAGGATAGGTTACAGTAAGTACTTTGATAATAAAGTTACTTTGATGTTAAGTTTGGAGTGCAGCATGTCCATTCTCTGCAACACACACAAAATGCGGGGAAACTCAAGAGGGACTTGGCCAGAAATATCGACTCTTTACTCCTCTCCATAGATGCTGCACGACTTGCTGAGTTCCTCTCACATTTTGTGTGTGTGTGTCTCTCAATATCCAGCATCTGCAGTATCTCATGTTCATCCTTCTTTATAACGGAGACACTGCATCTCTGCCAACATTGTGGCGAATCTCTTCTGTACCCTCTCCAACAATAACGAGACATAGTAGCGTCAGCTTAACAATTCAAAAATAGCTTCTTCCTCCCTGCCATCCGATTTCTGAATGGACATTGAACCCATGAACACTACCTCACTAGTTTTTTTAAATTTCTAATCTTTGCACTATTTATTTAATTTAACTATTTAATATACATTTATATATCCTTAGTGTCCTTCACAGTTTTTTTCTCTATTATTATGTATTGCATTGTACTGCTGCTGCAAAGTTAACAAATCTCACAACATAACGCTGTTGATATTAAACTTGATTCTGATTCTGAAGATGGTGTTCTCTTGGTAGTAAAGCAGTTAAATATTGAAATCAGTCAAACTGTTATTGTATTGCTTTTGAACGTCTGTAATTATTTAAAGGTACCTTTTTCATTTAAAAAGTCTCTTGACCATTGTGGGAATGTCAGGCTCTAGCTCAAGTTGTTTGAGTGGATAAAGACCCCCATTAAATTGAGGGCAGCATTTGTACTATTAATTGGACATGAAGTGCAAGGACCACAGAGTTGAATTTGGGGGGGTAGGGGGACAGTCTGAAATATATATTACCTTTTGAAGAATGACCGATTGAGGATTTGAAAATCATGGTTAATGAAAACCTTCTTCAGAAAAGCCTGAATTCGCTGAATGACCCATTTAAATGACTCATAAAACAGGCAGGCACATTGATGGCAGTATCAGAATTAGGACATCCTGACAAACATCACAAGTGGCAGAAAAGTAATCATAAATCATAGATCATAAAGGAGCCTATTACAACAGATGTAGAACCAACATCAAAAAGCTTCATTGCATGGAAGTTGTTATTCTTTCGCCCCCCTCACACAAACTACTTAACAGCACATTCACATTGTATGTTTTGCAAAAGCAGACATTTATTCAACATTTTTACTAATACAGTACCTCCGCTAACATTTGCACCTGTCTAAAAGATGATATTAAATTGAAGAGGTTGAAATAATTTCTTTCTCATTTGAGATTTATCATTATGCACGAAAAATATGTAAAATTTATATTTATCAACCAAATGCGTGAATGCTAATTACAAATTAGAACATAGAACATAGAACAGTATAACACAGGGACAGGACCTTCAGTCCCCAACATTGCGCTGAACCGATTAAATTAGTAATCAAGTGGCCAACTAAGTTTAGATCTCTTCTGCATACACAATGTCCGTATCCTTCCATTTCCCTCACATTCATGTACCTATCCAAATGTCTCTTAAAAGTCTTTGATGTATCTGCCTCCACCACCATCCCAGGCAGCACACTCCAGGCATCCACCAGTCTCTAAGTGAAAAACCTGCCCCTCACGTCACCTTGAATTTTCCCACTCTCACCTTAAATTTTCCACGTTTGAATCTGCTCCACATGCAAAACATCAAAATATTTTGAAGTTTTCTGCTGTTATTGAATTGCAAAGTACTAAAATTATGTGAAGCCATATGAAAAATATCTGGTGATAAATCTCAAGAAACGTGTTAAAACAGGGGTTCCCAACCTGGTGTTCATGGCCCCTTGGTTAATGGCATAGAAAAGATTGGAATCCCCTGTGTTCCTAACCTGGGGTGCCTAACACAGACATCTCTGTTAATGGTAGGGGTCCATAAAAAGGATTGGGAACCCCTGTGTTTAAAGGAGGGACGCAATACATAGAAACATAGAAACATAGAAAATAGGTGCAGGAGTAGGTCATTCGGCCCTTCGAGCCTGCACCGCCATTTATTATGATCATGGCTGATCATCCAACTCAGAACCCTGCACCAGCCTTCCCTCCATACCCACTGATCCCCGTAGCCACAAGGGCCATATCTAACTCCCTCTTAAATATAGCCAATGAACTGGCCTCAACTGTTTCCTGTGGCAGAGAATTCCACAGATTCACCACTCTCTGTGTGAAGAAGTTTTTCCTAATCTCGGTCCTAAAAGGCTTCCCCTTTATCCTCAAACTGCGACCCCTCGTTCTGGACTTCCCCAACATCGGGAACAATCTTCCTGCATCTAGCCTGTCCAATCCCTTTAGGATCTTATACGTTTCAATTAGATCCCCCCTCAATCTTCTAAATTCCAACGAGTACAAGCCCAGTTCATCCAGTCTTTCTTCATATGAAAGTCCTGCCATCCCAGGAATCAATCTGGTGAACCTTCTTTGTACTCCCTCTATGGCAAAGATGTCTTTCCTCAGATTAGGGGACCAAGACTGCACACAATACTCCAGGTGTGGTCTCACCAAGGCCTTGTACAACTGCAGTAGTACCTCCCTGCTCCTGTACTTGAATCCTCTCGCTATAAATGCCAGCATACCATTCGCCTTTTTCACCGCCTGCTGTACCTGCATGCCCACTTTCAATGACTGGTGTATAATGACACCCAGGTCTCGTTGCACCTCTCCTTTTCCTAATCGGCCACCATTCAGATAATAATCTGTTTTCCTATTTTTGCCACCAAAGTGGATAACTTCACATTTATCCACATTAAATTGCATCTGCCATGAATTTGCCCACTCACCCAACCTATCCAAGTCACCCTGCATCCTCTTAGCATCCTCCTCACAGCTAACACCGCCACCCAGCTTCGTGTCATCTGCAAACTTGGAGATGCTGCATTTAATTCCCTCATCCAAGTCATTAATATATATTGTAAACAACTGGGGTCCCAGCACTGAGCCTTGCGGTACCCCACTAGTCACTGCCTGCCATTCTGAAAAGGTCCCGTTTATTCCCACTCTTTGCTTCCTGTCTGCTAACCAATTCTCCACCCACACCAATACCTTACGCCCAATACCGTGTGCTTTAAGTTTGCACACTAATCTCCTGTGTGGGACCTTGTCAAAAGCCTTTTGAAAATCCAAATATACCACATCCACTGGTTCTCCCCTATCCACTCTACTCGTTACATCCTCAAAAAATTCTATGAGATTCGTCAGACATGATTTTCCTTTCACAAATCCATGCTGACTTTGTCCGATGATTTCACCGCTTTCCAAATGTGCTGTTATCACATCTTTGATAACTGACTCCAGTTGATACAACGGTGTCTTCAGGGAACTAAACAATAGCTTTAATATAGGATGCTAAGAACTATATTCCCAGATGGAAATTGTTTAGATAGATGCGATTACCTACTCTTCAAAGTATAAAGGACAGAGCTTCAGTACAATGTGAGAAGAACAATTTATTTTGACAGAGCTTCGCATCCAAACGTGGCGGGGTGCACTTATGCATAAGTTGAAGTTCGCTTTCTATCTCCTTTAATTTCTTCATTTCTCCTTTAATATTTGTTGTTTTTTTTCTCAAATTAAGTGAAGTTATGCATTGTGTTTTCGACCTCTGTTCGTTTGGATAGCAGGTTTTGTTTTGATGATGACTTTATTGGGGTTGCCCTAATCAACACGATTATAAAAAGCACAACAACGTGTTGATATTGGTTTAATTTGTCACTTGCACCAAGATGCAGTGAAAAGCTTGCCTTGTATACTGTTCATACAGGTCAAATCATTCCACAGTGCAGTGAAGTAGAACAAGGTAAAGCAATAGCAGAATACAAAATAAAGTGTAAAAGCTACAGAGAAAGTGCAGTGCAGGTAAACGATAAAGTGCAAGATCATAACGAGGTAGATTCTAAGGTTTATCGTACAGGATATTGTCCATTTTATCGAATACTCAAGTGTCTGATTGCAGGGGAATAGTCTAATCTCCTGCTCTGTAACTTTTTCCATTAAAATATAACTAATTTTAATCGTTGAAAACCAGTGTCCAAGATTCTATAGACAATTGGAGTATTGAGTTCTGATAACCCTTGAGTGAAAGAGTTTCCCAATTTCCTTCCCAAATAACTTAGAATTAATTTTATCTTCTCCCATTCTCAAACAAGCAAAGATACTTCTCTGTCCTGTTAACAATTCAGTACATTGGTAAGTTGTCATTTAGTCTTAGAAGATTGCACAGTGCAAGTACAAGAGTATCACCATTACAATGAGACTCATATGAATGGTCGGTGTGGCCTCTGTAGGCCAAACGATTTGTTTCCATGCATTCTCTCTATGACTCTAAATCTAAACTCTTTTAAAACAACAAACAATGTAAAAAAACATGTCAAAAACATAAATAATCAAAAACAATAAAATAAGCCAAAATAATATTTTTAATTAGTAGTATTATAGAACATAGAACATAGAATAGTACAGCACAGTACAGGCCCTTCGGCCCACAATGTTGTGCCGACCCTCAAACCCTGCCTCCCATATAAGCCCCCACCTTAAATTCCTCCATATACCTGTCTAGTAGTCTCTTAAACTTCACTAGTGTATCTGCCTCCACCACTGACTCAGGTTGTGCATTTCACGTACCAACCACTCTCTGAGTAAAAAACATTCCTCTAATATCCCCCTTGAACTTCCCACCCCTTACCTTAAAGCCATGTCCTCTTGTATTGAGCAGTGGTGCCCTGGGGAAGAGGTGCTGGCTGTCCACTCTATCTATTCCTCATAATATCTTGTACACCTCTATCATGTCTCCTCTCATCCTCCTTCTCTCCAAAGAGTAATGCCCTAGCTCCCTTAATCTCTGATCATAATGCATACAGGCAGCATCCTGGTAAATCTCCTCTGTACCCTTTCCAATGCTTCCACATCCTTCCTATAGTGAGGCGACCAGAAATGGACACAGCACTCCAAGTGTGGCCTAACCAGAGTTTTATAGAGCTGCATCATTACATCGCGACTCTTAAACTCTATCCCTTGACTTATGAAAGCTAACTCCCCATAAGCTTTCTTAACTACCCTATCTCCCTGTGAGGCAACTTTCAGGGATCTGTGGACATGTACCCCCAGATCCCTCGGCTCCTCCACACTACCAAGTATCCTGCCATTTACTTTGTAAGGATTCCACCCATCCATCTAGCATCTTCTTTGACTTTCTACCATCAGGCAGAAGACTACGATGCATGAAAACAAGAACAGTCAGGATGAGAAACAATTTTCTTCCCCCAGGACTTTAGGCTTCTAAACTCCCTGCTGCATCATATTTGAGGTGTCACTGGTTAATCTGTTCTGTACTTTATAATAATTATTATTAATGCACTTTAGTTTGTTATTTATGTGTGATTCATCTGTAGATTTTATCCTTACCTTCATAAGTTATTGTGTGTTATGTGCAGTACTTTACACCCTGGTTCAGAGAAATGTCTTGTTTCTACATATATTATATGGTTATAAATGCGTATATAGTTAAACGACAGTAAACTTGACTTGACTTGATCCTAACAGCATTAATTTACCTTTTCCTTTGCCTTCTTAGCTGCAACCTTATTATCCTTGTTGACGTCAGTGACATTGCGCGTACTATGCCAGGTTAGACCAAGGAGCTGGTTGTCCCACATAAATACCAGACATCTCGACAAGGCTGAGCTCTGGCACTACGCTTCATGTGCCAGTTGGTAAGCTTGAGACTTCTCCATGTGAGAGTCCTAAATGTTGCAGGTTCATTCAGAATGGCCAGCATTTACCAACATAGTGTGGGCCACTGATCTACACACGTTTTAGCATTCTCTTTCACATCTAATTATCCCAGAAGTGAAAATGTTCAATTACAATTGGAATTGGTTTATTTTTGTCACATGCATCGAAGTACAGTGAGAAGTTTGTCCTGCGTACTGTTCATACAGATCAATTCATTACACAGTGCATTGAGGTAGTATGGGTAAAACAATAGTAGAGTGCAGAATAAAGAACAACACGGACCTAGAAGATAAAGTGCCATAGCTAAAGAGAAGTAAATAGATTGTGGAGTCAAGAATTCATCTTATTGTCCTAGGGAACTATTCAATTAATATATCAAACTCTGTTATGTCGTCGTCGTCGTGGCTATCCCTCGAGGTCGAGGATGATGGTCTTCACTCTGAAGAAGTGGCCCACAGAATGAAGACACCTGTGCGTGTATTTGTTTAACGTGTACTTGATGTTGCACTTCAAGAAGCACACGATACTTCACAAATCAACCAACTGATTCCAGTGACATGGAAACCACGACGACTGGAGCTGATGGATTTGTTGCAGCCTTCATCTGCCTTCACAGCCGTTGAGTCCGAAGTAACTTTGTCCGCCTGTTCCACTGTTGAGGTCTTGATTGGATTGTTCTTTGTCAGGGACCTCACCCTCGACCTTACCGCCATGGGTGACCCTACCAGGAACATCGCTCCAGACGGCATTGCTCTCGGGATCACAGGACCACACAAGCTTCTCCACCACGACAAGGTGATAGTCCATGGAGAAGTCTGTTATGTAGGGGGCATTCAAATGCTTTAGAGCTAATAAAGTTTTTAAAATTTAATGGGAAATGGAATGGAACATTACTGAATTCATTTACAGGATACAATTGGACTTCACAAATATCTCGGATAAAGAAGAGCTGCAAAGCATGCTTCTTTTCAAAAGAAGATCAGTACTTGAAAATAGCTTAAATATAATTTACAACTTTGATCCATTTTGCTGCTGTTAGCAGAAACAATTTTGCAATGTTTTGTAACTCCAAAACATAAAACTAATTGAAAGAGAAACTCGGAGCCAGGAGAGGTGTGTGCTGAGTTTCGTTTTACTTTTAGTGAGGTGCATGCATCTGACGTAAGCCAGCCGGTGGTGTAGTGGCATCCGCACAGGACTTCAAGGCGAGCGGTCCCAGGTGCAAATCTGGCCAGTTCCTTGCATGCTTTCCGCCTCTGCTGGGTTGACCATCAAGCTAGCAACTTAACCTCGTAAAAAAGAGACAAAAATGCTAAAGAAATGACAAGGTTGTCATCTGATGCGACACAAGGCGCGGAAAGGAACAACATATTTATGACATGATGGTGTAATGGCATATGTCATTCACATCCTTTACATACAGTGTAATCTATAATGAATTATTTAACTAAAACAGAGAATGCTTAATCAAACAAGACATTTGCAATATTTCTCCAACATTACTGACTTTAAGTTTGTTTCTTCCAGTCCCAATTACCCAGAGGTCTACAACCGTCAATTAGAGCCATTCAGTCAAACAGAACCAAAACAGGCCCTTCAGCCCATCAAGTTGGTGTCAACCTATAGGCAACCCATTATATTAATCCCCTTTTTCCCCTTCTCCCTACACGCCCATCAACTCCACCTAGATTCTCACCATTCACCTGCACACGATGCAAACTAACCTACGGACACACTTGCCTTTGATCCGCGGGCTGAAACAAGATCACCAGGAAGAAACCCCTGCAGGGAGAACATGCAAACTCCACACAGACAGTATCAGTGAACCTGGATCACTGGAGGTGAGAGTTAACAGCTCTAATAACTATGCCACTCTCTGCTCTTGGTATTGATGCAATGGGTGCATTGCCATTATTAAATTAGATTATGAGGACACTCAGTCCTCCTTTATTGTCATTTAGAAATGCATGCATTAAAAAATGATACAAGAAAACACAGGACAAACCAAGACTAAAACTATCAAAACCATGTAATTATGACATATAGTTACAACAGTGCAAAGCAATACCATAATTTGATAAAGAGCAGACCACGGGCACGGTAAAAAAAAGTCTCAAAGTCCTGATAGACTCATCATCTCACGCGGCAGAAGGGGGAAACTCTCCCCGCCATGAATCTCCAAGCGCCGCCAACTTGCCGATGCAGCACCATTGGAAGCACCCGACTGCAGCGGACTCTTAGTCCGTCTGAAAACTTCGAGCCCCCGACCAGCCCCTCCGACACAGCCTCTCCGAGCACCATCTTCTGCCGAGCGCTTCGACCCCACCCCGGCCACCAAGCAACAAGCAAAGCCGAGAACTCGGGGCCTTCTCCTCCGGAGATTCTGGACCACACAGTAGCAGCACCAGCGAAGCAGGCATTTCAGAAGCTTCACCGGATGTTCCTCCGTGCTCTCACGTCCATCTCCATCAAATCAGGATTGTGCACAGCACTCTACTTGACAAATAACAGACATCACCACTGGAGTGGCCGCTGCGAGCTGCGTCGCGCCGCCATCTTCTCCTCCCGAAGGATACTGTATACTGTAATACAGTTTTGAGGATGTAGTTATGCTCATCACTATGTTCCTTTGATCTTCTTCCCTTTTCTCAGAAGACACAAGACCATTACCATTTGAGTGTTCAAGCGAAGAATTGCTAGTCAAATAAGTTACTTAAATGTATCTTGTGCTGATCAGGTACTATACAAAGAAAAGATGGACTACCTCCTGTAGAGGAAGCAAAGAAGAGCGTAATTGTGGTAGTAAAAGTTGGAAAAGTAGTAGCTATAATCATATCCAGCATTTAATGCAGTATATCAGTAAAATTGGGGTGGGGAGAGTGGTGGAGGTGTAAGGCACTCCTTCCCTCCGCTAGCCTGCAGGTTACCCTTGGGCAAGGTGTAGCACCTGCTTAGTCCCCCTGATCAGGGTCATGTGAAGCCACAGGAGCAGGGGGTGGATGGTCGTATGAGCAGCTGATGCATATCACAAGTCCTGGTTATGCGACCACTGACGCCAGGCAAACAATCTCTGAAGTGTATTGATAATGGCTGGGGTTACCCATCTTGTAAAGACACTGCCCAGAAGAAGGCAATTGCAAACCACTTCGGCAGAAAAATGTGCCAAGAAGAATCATGGTTATGGATAGAGAGAGGAAGGCCATGATCGCCCATGTCATATGACATCATATGTAATGAGGCTGATGAGAATGATGTTGAGTAAACCACAATTTCCATGAGAAAGCTACTCTGCTAATATGAGAGGGCATAATGTTAAGGTGAGTGGAGGAAAGTACGGGGGACCTCAGAGGTAATATTTCTAATAGAGAGTGGTCAGTGTGTGGAACATCCTGCCAGGGTTGGTGGTAAGAGTCACGTGCATTATGGACATTTAAGAAACTCTTAAATATGCACATGGATGATAGAAATATGGAGGGCTATGAAGGAGGGAAAGGTTAGATAGCATTTAGAGTAGGTTAAAAGGTCAGCATAAAATCATGGGCTGAAGTCCTTGTCCTGCGCAGTGTACAAGAAAGGTCAGAATCGCCTACATAGGAGCAGGTGGTGGATATCACAAGTCCTGGTTATGCGACCACTGAAGCCAGGCAGACAATCTCTGAAGAGTATTGACAATGGCTAGGGTCATCCATCTTGTGAAGACACTGTCCAGTAGAAGGCAATGCCAAACCACTTCTGCAGAAAACTTTGCCTAGAACAATCATGGTCATGGAAAGACCATGAACGCCTACGTCATACGACATGGCACAGAACGAATGAGGATTGGTACAAGCCTAAATATAAATACTGCTTAAGATTTTAAAAGTATATGAGAGAAGAATTTAATGCTCCTCAGTTTAGCTCTGGGATACAATTTCTCAAGGCATTGTGCATCCCACATGTTTATACATTTTGATAACAAGCAGATTAAAATTGACACTGGGTCCTGGATAAAGTCCATGGGATTTTATTCTCCCCTTGCAACTGAACTTTTATGCTCTCTTTGCATGAAGTGGTAGTGATATTCCACTTTGCTATATTTGGCTGCAAGTACAAGAATGAAGACGTACTTCTGAGACGTTCTTTTATATTCGGGACATGAAGGATGAGGCTCGTTTGTCTTGAGTGCAAAGTGACAGTTTTAGAGTTCTTACATTAAATTACTGGAAACACCTATAGTCATGTTATATTTTAGCTGAGCGAAAAACAAATTAGTCTGCACCATTTACTTACTTTATCGTGACACCATTTACAAGAACATTGGCTGCGAACACAATGACTAAGAAAGTGAGAAACCATAGCTCAGTCCTTGCTGTAATGCGACTACTGGCACAAAGCCAAGCCTCCTTTTACCAAGTGAAGGTTTATTTTAAGGAGACAAGGACAATCTTGCTGACCTGTCTCAAGACTGAGATGAACATTCTGGGTTGGAATTTCATTCTTATTAGCCCTGATGTTGCTTGGCACAATATTGCCTGGTGTAAAATTCACATTCGCTTTCCTTCTTCTATGTAGACACTAGATTGCCCTGATTTTCTGTGCGAACTGCTGTGTAAATAAGGACAGAAGAAGTAAGAGCAGGAGTGGGCTTGTATCCGTTCTGTCTTTCAGTAATCAAGTTTATTATCATTGACAATGTGAAATTTGTTGTTTTGCGGCAGTGGTATGGGCAAAACATAAAATATGTGATAAATTATAGTATTTTTGCAACACACACACACACACACACACACACACATATATAATTTAAAATATAGTAGTGCAAAAATAGGGTAAAAATAATGAGGTATTGTTCAAGGATTCATGACTGTTCAAAAACCTGATGGCAGACAGGAAGAAGCTGTTCTTAAGACACTGAGTGTGTGTCTTTGGGCTCTTGTGCCTCCTCCCCGATGGGAGTAATGAGAAGAGGACAAGTCCTGGGTGGTGGGGGTCCTTAATGATGGATGCTGCCAATTAAGGCCTTGCATTTTGACAATGTCCCCAGTGGGACATTGGGTGGTCATAATGGAGCTGGCTGAGTTTACAGCCCTCTGCAGCTTTTTCTAATCCTATGCAGTGGCCCCTCCATACCAGACAGTGATGGAGACACTTAGAATCCTCTCCATGGTACATCTGCAGAGATTTGCTGGAGTCTTTGGTGACTAAATCTCTTCAAACTCTTAATGAACCAGAGCATTGGTAAGCCCGCTTCATAATTACATCAATATGTTGGTCCCAGGAGAGCTCTTCAGAGATGGTGGTACTCACTGGCTCAACCTATTTTTCCTGATTTCCTCTGATTCTCCTGGTATCTGAAAATCTATCAATATGAACAGTCTCTAGGACCTGACAAAGTGTTCCCTCAGACACCGAGGGAGGCCAGCGTAAAAAACTACAGGGGCTCTAGCAGAGATATTTAAGTTATCCTTAGTAAATGGTGAGTTACTGAAGGATTGGAGGATAGGTATTGCTGTTCTGTTGTTTAAGAAAGGCTCTAAAAATGAACCAGGAATTATAAGCCGGTGAGCCTGATATCAGTCCTTGGAAGGTATTCTAAGGGTCCGGATATTTGATTATTTGGATAGGCATGGACTGATTAGGGATAGTCAACATGGTTTCATGCATGGTAGGTTGTGTCTAACTAATCTCATAGATTTTCTCGACGAAGTTACCAGGAATGATGATGAAGGCAAGTCAGTGGATGTTGTCTACATGGACGTTAGCAAGGCATTTGACAAGGTGCCGCATGGGAGCTTGGTTAAGAAGGTTCAGTTGCTCGAGTTTCAAGATGAAGCTGTAAATTGGATTAGACGTTGGATTTGTGGGAGAAGCCAGAGAGTGGTAGTCGGTGGTTGACTGTCTGACTGGAGGCCTGTTACTAATGGAGTGCTGCAGGGATTGGTGCTGGGCTCATTGTCGTTTGTCATCTATATTAATGATCTCGATGTTAATGTGGTTAATTGGATCAGTGAATTTGCAGATGACATCAAGATTGGTATCGTGGACAGCGAAGAGGACCATCTCAGAGCTTGCAGCTGGATCTGCACCAGCTGAAAAATGGCAGATGGGATTTAATACAGGCCAGTGCGAAGTGTTAAACTTTGGTACGACCAACCCGGATAGGTCTTACATAGTGAACACTAAGACAGCAGGATCTGGGAATAAAGGTCCATAATTCATTGAAAGTTCCATCACAGGTGGATAGAGTTGTAAAGAAATCTTTTGGCACATTGGCCTTCATAAATCAAAGTATTGAGTACAGGAGATGGGCTGTTATGTTGAAGTTGTATAAAATGTTGGTGAGGCCAAATTTAGAGTACTGTGTGCTGTTTTGGTCAGCTCCCTACAAGAAAGATGTAAATAAGGTTGAAATAGTACAGCCAAAATTTATGAGGATGTTGCTGGGACTGGAGTACCAGAGTTATAAGGAAATGTTGAATAGGTTAGAACATTATTCTTTGGAATGTAGAAGATTGAGGGGAGGTTTGATAGAGGTATATAAAATTATGAGGGGAATAGATAGGGTAAAGGTAAGCAGGCTTTTTCCACTGAAGTTGTGTGGTACTACAACTAGAGGTCATGAGTTAAGGATGAAAGTTGAAAAGTTTAAGGGGAACATGATAGGATATTTCTTCACTCAGAGGGTCGTGAAAATGTAGCACATGCTGCCAGCACAAGTGGTGAACGTGAGCTCAATTTCAAAGTTTAAGAGAAGTTTGGACCGGTACATGGATGGTAGGAGTATGGAGGGCTATGGTTCCAGTGCAAGTCAATGGGAGGAGGCAGTTTAGATGGCTTGGCACAGATTAGATGTGCTGAAGGGCCTGTTTCTGCGTTATACTTTTCTATAACTCGATGACTCCAAATTCCTTTGCACCTCTGATTTTTGAATTTTCTCCCATTATTCCTTCTACTAAAATGCATGACAATGCACTTCCCTACAGTACAGTTCATTCCACCTGCTACCTCTTTACTCATTACCCTATTCTGTCTAAGTTCTTCTGTAGACATACTGCTTTCTCAACATTACCTGTCCCTCCACTTATCTTCGTATTGTCTGCAAACCTGGCTACAAGGTCAGGCTAGCTGACCTATAATTTCCTTTTTTTCTGGCCCACCCTCTTTCTTTAACAGTGACATTTTCAACTTTCCAGCTCTCTGGAACAATTCCAGGACCTAGTCATTCTTGAAAGATCATTACTAAAGCCTCCATAATTTCTTCAGCTACCTTTTTCAGAACCCTGGGGGTAGTTAGAAACATATCGTGTATGTGGCCGGGTTACACAACAAAGCTATAAATAAAAACGCTGGAGACGGGAGCTAAGTTTACAGGGTTCTTTACTGACTGAAACTGAACTGAACACACATGTACAGATCAATACGTGCCTAATAGCACATGCTCAATACTTGCCTAATAGCACATGCAATGACATGTTCCTACAACATAAAGTAGTCCCATATTATACAGTAGCTATACAGTACACTCCTCCCCTTTTATTTTAATAGTGTATCAACTGTTTTATTTTATTGGGGCACTGCGCTAAACAAATATGTTTACCCTTAACATACAAACACCTACCAATTGTTTACTTAGTAACTTAATATCAAATTATAACAAAGTAACATAATAATATCAAATTATAACAATCCTTTTTTTTACTTTTGGTCTAAGATCCATTTATAACTCAAGTCTCTGCCTACTGTGCCATACTTCTCTAGATGATGTACCAGCAGTAACAGAAGAATGAAGTGAAGCTGTAGCAAAATTAATCATATTTTGCAAGAGGTGTGATGCATTTTTCGTAGCTTTGGTTTCCAAGGTCTGCTTCAAAGATGACTTGCCACCAACAAAAGAAGTGGTTGGTGATCTGCTGTCTCTGCTAGTTATTCAAAAGTTGGGGCAATCCAATGACTCACAGGAAAAACAGTACTTTACCAGTAATCTTTCACTGTTTGATGAAGCAGTTGATTGAAATCCTGTTGTTCGTTCCATTGTCCTTAAGCTGCTGTTAAAGTACAGTTTTGCTGATATTAAGGATTACGTGCAAGATTATCCGTCCGGCTCAAGAGGGAGATTTCCTTCAGGTGCACATTCAACACAAGTGTGAAAATACAACAATAGAAACCTTACAGTTTGTTGCTAGAATTCACCTCTGTTTTGATGCTGTTTCCCAACTTCTTTGTGCAAAACAAGACACATCAGCTGAGGATTCAAAATATGTACGTGCAAAAGAAACTCCCTGCAAAGGATTAAGTGTATGATTCTCCATGGAGGGAATGATTGGTTCAAGATTTACCTTGTGCGAAAGCTGTTCTGTTTGAATGGGATTGATTTTGTCCAAGAGCTTTTAAGGGATGACCAATTTTCATGGATCTTTCCCAAGGAAATTGTTCAGGAGAAGATGGAGATGCTGGTCTTTTTGGAGATTTAAGCTTATTGAGAATTTGCAGATCTTCCATTATCTGTTCATTTGTTTACAAGTAATCTAACTGCGCAGGTGCAAGTTTTTGTCTTTTGTCTGTGATTGGAACAGGGTCATTAGGTCTCCTCCTTAGTTTCCTAGTCATTATTGGCTTTACCTCCACAGAATCTCCTGTGAGTTCCATTGTTAGCCTCTCATTCTCAATCATCTTTTTCTTTTCTTCTAACTCAATCTTTTTATCTTCAAATTCCTTCACTGCTGTTTTCTTCTCTTTAATATAATTCCTTTCCACTTGTTCTGTCTCCAGTTACAGAAAAAGCTCTGCATTTTGTATTCTTTCCTTGTATTGTTGATCTAGTTTCTGCATCCTTTTCTGAAACTCCTGCGAAGTGCCTTCCTGTAACTGCTGTAGCCGTCTTTTGAAAGATGTCAATTTCTCTTTTACTTCCAGGTGGTCTTCATCATTCTGCTTATTGGCAATATCTGTCTGCCTTGCGTCCTCTGTATCTTCATCTGAGTCGCGGCCACAGATACTGCGTTCGTCCTCATCGTTGATGCTGTCCAGCTCCTCCTCGTCGTTGTAGTAGTCAACAATGGGTGAGAGGAGAGCTGCAGACATCTTCCCTGCCGAGCTGCCCTCCTTTGTTGACACATCTAGTGCCTTGATGGTGTGCCTATACAACTGGATTTTCCTGAGCCATTCACGTCCCAACAACGGTGGTCCTCCATTTTCCAGTACATAGAGGTTCTGCTGCTGTGTTTTGTCTCCGTAGGTCACTGTCACTTTAATTTTACCTTTGGGACGCACTTTCTGTCCTGTGTAAGTCATTAGCAGTAGTTTAGTTCATTTCAGAGGTACGTGAGAAAACAGTCATTTGTAGCCATGTACAGAGATCACTGTTAAAGCTGAGCCTGTGTCCAACTCCATTTTCAGTCTCACGCCTGTCACTTGTGGAGTGATCCTTATTACTCTTCGATCATTTGTTTCTTTCAAGCTGTGAAGTTGCAGACAAGACAATTCACTTCCGTTGGATTCATTTTCATCAGAACTGCCTTCTTTCATTTTGTGTACATTGTTGTGTTTTCCTTTCTGGGGTTTCTTGTTTCTCTGTATTTTGTCCTTTTTCTGCTGTTTACTAGCTTTGCATACTCTGCCAGTGTGGCCCTGTTTACCACAGTTTCTGCGTTCTTTGTCTTTAAACCAACAGTCATCAGGGTCAGGTGACATGTTCCCACAATGGTAACATTTCTTTCCTTCATTTCTGTTCAGTGACGTTTTATTTGTAGCATATTCCAGAATTTTTGTTGTATCTCAGAAGCACCTCGTGCAGCTGCTTCCATTGATATTGCAATTTTCAGTGCCTTCTGATGCACCATCAATAACTCTAAAAGACTGGACGTAGAGTAAATACTGAAAGGCTTTTATTAGCAGTAAAATGTGACCTCCACCATACTGAGTATCTGCCCCTGGACTGAGAGGAGGAGCAATGGCGCAATCACCTTTATTCAGGGGTCTGTTGGAGGAGCCACATGGGCAGTCAGCAGAGGGGCGTGTCCAGACAGGTAACCCAGTTACAACATATATATATGGTGTACCACACCTTCTCTAATGTAAGGTCTTTTTCACCCAGGAGTTTCTTCTGTGTGGTTTCACAGTGCATGTCGTACACTAACCTGTCCCTCAATGCGTCGGATAGACCAGCTCCAAATGCACAAAGTTCTGATAATTTGCACAATTCAGCACAATATTCAGAAATGCTTTCATTTTTGGTCTGATTCTGATTGTGAAATTTAACTCTTTCAGCAATGACCAGCAGTTTGGGGTTTAAACGCTGTTGGAGGGTGTCTACTATTTGCTTGAACTTTTTGTCAACTGGCTTTTCAGGGGTTAACAAGCTCCGTAGCAGGCCGTATGTTTTTGCTCCCATAATACTGAGTAAGATGCTGGCTTTCTTTTCATCATTAACATCGTTAGCATCACAATATAACTCCACTCTTTCAGTGTAAGTTGCCCAGTCTTCAATGCCACTATCAAATGCTGAAATGGTTCCAATCATCGCCATCTTTGTTATGTTAATTTAGCCCTGTTCTCCCTTTTTTTTGATTTACGTGACCTTTTTGCTAGTGCCATGAGCGCGCTCTGTCTAGATGTGTGTATCGCTTCTTTTTATCTCTCTTCTGAGGCAGGCAGACCCTCAGTCCCTGGGGTCAGCGTCAGCTGTGGTCTCGGCTGGGTATGCTGCGGCACCAACTGTGTCTCTTGGTCTCCCGACGTTCCCGACCTGCGGTTGTTGCTTCTGTTTCCTTTCGGACTCGTGGCCTCTCTCTGCCTTGGCTTGTACCTTGCGCTCTTCTTCCGAGTGTCGTTATCAATTAAAACACGGCGTTCTGATACGATGTAGGTTCATTAGCCTCGTCGCCAATTTGTTGTGTATGTGGCCGGGTTACACAACAAAGCTATAAATGAAAACGCTGGAGACGGGAGCTAAGTTAACAGGGTTCTTTACTGACTGAAACCGAACTGAACATACATGTACAGATCAATACGCGCCTAATAGCACATGCTCAATACGTGCCTAATAGCGCAGGCAACAACATGTTCCTACAACATAAAGTAGTCCCATATTATACAGCAGCTATACAGAAAACCTATAGCACAATACAGGCCATTCAGCCCACAGTGCTGTGCCAAACAAGCACTTACTTTAGAAATTACCTAGGGTTACCCATAGGCCTCTAATTTTCTAAGCTCCATGTACCTATCCAGGAGTCTCTTAAAAGACCCTATTGTATCTGCCTCCACTACTGTCGCCGGCAGCCCATTCCACTCCCTCACCACTCACTGTGCAAAAAACTTACCCCTGACATCTGCTCTGTACCTACTTCCAAGCACCTTAAAACTGTGCCCTCTCGTGTTAGCCATTTCAGACCTGGGAAAAAGCCTCTGGCTATCCACATGATCAATGCCTCTCATCATCTTATATACCTCTATCAGGTCACCTCTCATCCTCCGTCGCTCCAAGGAGAAAAGGCCGAATTCACTCAGCCTATTCTCGTAAGGCATGCTCCCCAATCCAGGCAACATCCTCTGCACCCTTTCTATAGTTTCCACATCCTTGTTCATCCCAGTCCATCTAGTCCACCTTCAGACTTTATCTACCTTCAGACTTTTCAGCTTTCCAATCACTTTCTCTTCAGTAATAGCAAAGACACTCACTTCTGCCCCATGAGACTCTCGCATTTCTCGCATTCTTCTAGTGCTTTCCATAGTGAAGACTGATACAAAATATCTTTTCTCCAGTATAAATTCCTAGTTGGATATCTACAGACTTCAGTTCAATATCTTTGAAATGCTGTTCAAACTCATTTTGTGGAATGACTGAAACAACCAAGCTAGTGTCCAATTCCATTTTAGTTTATTTGCTCTTCACTTCTGGTGTAAGTCATATTACTTGTCTATTGTTAGTTTTCACATTGTAAATCTTAAGGCTATTCACTACCTTAATTATTCAGATTTTTCATCAACAGCATGGAGATTAGTGGTCTTTTTGAAACTGCAACTTAACTTGTTACCTTTTTTACTTCCCTCTGCAGTCCATTTATTTTTATATGCCCATTATGCTCTTTGCATGTGTCCTACTTTGTTGCATTTTCTGCAAGCTTTGCCTTTAAACCTGCATTGGTCTGGTATATGTGAGCCCCTGGCACAAAAGTAGCATAATTTGTTTGGCCGGACCAATATCTGTTTAGACATTGCGATTTTGTTCACCCTCACTTTCATTCCTGTCTGTAACTCCATTCTGCCTCTACCTGCTGTTCCCACTGATAGTGATTTCAACTGCTCATTTGAATTGTACGTTGTGCTTTAGTTAGGAGCCATTTTTGAATGCTTTTTTGTAAGATTCCACAAACTAAACAATCTCTCAGTGCATCATTAAGTCCTTTACCAAATCGACAATGCTCAGACCAGCTCTTCAATTAAGACACATATGCTGAATTGGACGCCCCTTCCTTTTGATTCATTTTATGAAACCTAAAGCATTCTGGCTTTGGTTCTAAATGTTTCTGCATTATCCTCACAATATCAGCAAAGGTTACTTTGGTTTGATTGGAGCACTTCAACTTCTAAGCAAACTACATGCCTTTAAATCCAATGTGCTCATCAGCAAAATTGGCACTCACTTCTCATCGGGTATTCAATTTGCTTTAAAGTACTGTCCAATTCCTTCTGCATACAATATCCAGTTATTTGTTGTGTAATTAAACATATCTATCTTTCCAACCATTTTTACTCTTTTATTATGATTATTATCACCCGCTACTCACTGTTTATGAATCAGTGAATTGTTCAATTTTCTGGGTTTTTTAAAAAAACATTTGTCTTTCCTTTTGTGAAGAAAATGTGCTGCTTGAAGAAAAAAAATGTGCTGTGTTTTTTTTAACTTGAATGTCTCACTGTGCTTCAACATTTAGGTAGTCATCTCAGGTTGGTTTAAAACTCTGTCGTCAACACTGTTATGTTTCGTTACTTCAAAACATAAAAACTAATTGAAAGGGAAACAAGGAGGCCAGGAATGCAAGTCTGACTTCATTTTTACATTAAGCGAGGCGTGCATGTATGACATGGCGGCGTAATGGTGTACGCCATCTCTGTACTTTTACACATAACCTGTATTGCATTATGTAAACAACAAAGGACGCTTAATCAAACAATATATTTATAATATTACTCAAATATTAAATACACAACAGTTGTAACTGCTGAACTGAGCTACATGGAAGCTATAGTTAGGAGTTATAAAAAGTCTTTAATTGACACCTCAGATCTTCTGGAAGAGAATATAGTTCTCTACCAGCACAATGTTTTATTCTTTCTGAACGCAAAGAGAACAATAAATGATTAACTACAGATTCAATGGCTATCCTTACCATTGCTACACCACCATCAAGAATGCCTACTGTGCTATTCCACTCCCTCACTTCGGGAAGTCTGATCACCTAGATGTACTTAAACTCCCTGAGTATAGGCAGAGACTGAAGACTGCAGCACCAACAGTGAGGACCAAAAAGGTTTGGACAAGGGAAGCACAGGAGCGCCTACAGGACTGCTTTGAATTGGTGGACTGGACTGTATTCAGGGATTCATCTTTGAATCTGGATGAGTATGCTGCAGTTGTTACCAACTTTATTAAAACCTGTGTGGATGAGTGTGTGCCTACAAAGACTTACTGTACATTCCCAGACCAAAAGCCATGGATGAACCAGGAGGTACGTCGCCTGCTGAAGGCTAGATCTGTGGCATTCAAGTCTGGGGACCCAGGTCTGTACCAGAAAACCAGGTATGATTTGCGGAGGGCTATTTCAAGGGTGAAGAAACAATTTCGAATGAGGTTGGAGGTGACATCAGATGCACAGCAACTCTGCAGGGTCTGCAAGACATTACCTCCTACAAAGTGAAATCTAACAGTGTGAATGGCAGCGATGCTTCACTGTCAGATGAACTCAACGCCTACTATGCACACTTTGAAAGGGAGAACACAACTACAGCTGTGAAGATCCCTGCTGCACCTGATGATCCTGTGATCTCTGACTCAGAGGCCAATGTTAGACTGTCTTTAAAGAGAGTGAACCTTCGCAAGGCAGAAGGTCCCAATGGAGTTCCTGTTAAGGCTCTGAAAACCTGTGCCAGCCAACTAGTGGGAGTACTCAAGGACATTTTCAACCTCTCACTGCTACGGGTGGACGTTCCCACTTGCTTCAAAAAGGCAACAATTATACCAGTGTCTAAGAAGAATAATGTGGACTGCCTTAAGGACTATCGCCCAGTAGCATTCACATCTACAGTGATGAAATGCTTTGAGAGGTTGGTCATAACTAGACTGAACTCCTGCCTCGGCAAGGACCTGGACCCATTGCAATTTGCCTATCGCCACAATAGGTCAATGGCAGACGCAATCTCAATGGCTCTCCACACGGCTTTAGACCACCTGGACAACACAAACACCTATGTCAGGATGCTGTTCATCGACTATAGCTCAGCATTTAATACCATCACTCTCACAATCCTGATTGAGAAGTTGCAGAACTTGGACCTCTGTACCTTCCTCTGCAATTGGATCCTCGACTTCCTAACCGGAAGACCACAGTCTGCGTGGATTGGTGATGACATATCTTCCTCGCTGACGATCAACACTGGGGCACTTCAAGGGTGTGTGCTAATCCACTGCTCTGTTCTCTTTTTACACATGACTGTGTGGCTAGGCATAGCTCAAATAGTATCTATAAACTTGCTGATGATACAACCATTGTGGTAGAATCTCAGGTGGTGACGAGAAGGCGTACAGGACTGAGATATGCCAACTAGTGGAATGGTGCCGCAGCAACAAACTGGCACTCAACGTTAGTAAGACAAAAGAGCTGATTGTGGACTTCAGGAAGGGTAGGACAAAGGAACACATACCAATCCTCGTAGAGGGATCAGAAGTAGAGAGAGTGAGCATCTTCAAGTTCTTGTGTGTCAAGATCTCTGAGGATCTAACCTGGTCCCAGCATATCGATGTAGTTATAAAGAAGGCAAGACAGTGGCTATACTTTATTAGGAGTTTGAAGGGATTTGGCATGTCAACAAATACACTCAGAAACTTCTATAGTTGTACTGTGGAGAGCATTCTGACAGGCTGCATCACTGTCTGGTATGGAGGGGCTACTGCACAGGACTGAAAGAAGCTGCAGAAGGTTATAAATCTAGTCAGCTCCATCTTGGGTACTAGCCTACAAAGTACCCAGGACATATTCAGGGAGCAGTGTCTCAGAAAGGCAGTGTCCATTATTAAGGACCTCCAGCACCCAGGGCATGCCCTTTTCTCACTGTTACCATCAGGTAGGAGGTACAGAAGCCTGAAGACACACACTCAGCGATTCAGGAACAGTTTCTTCCCCTCTGCCATCCGATTCCTAAATGGACGTTTAAGCTTTGGGCACTACCTCACTTTTTTAATATACATTATTTCTGTTTTTGCACATTTAAAAAAAATCTATTCAATATACATAATTGATTTACTTGTTTATTTATTATTATTATTATTATTTTTTATTTCATTTTTTATTGTTATTTTTTTCTCTGCTAGATTGTGTATTGCATTGAACTGCTGCTGCTTTGTTAACAGATTTCACGTCACATGCCGGTGATAGTAAACCTGATTCTGATTCTGATACTTAACCTTAACATTTTGAACCTGGACAGGTAGATTTGCAGAACTATATATTTGCAATGGCTGCACATCCCAATCTTTGAATATCCAAATATTGGTGGTTGGTCTAAAAGCTTAGAAGCACAATTTCCAGACACCCAAAGTATTCCTCTTGTTACAGAGATGCGGAATAGCTTCTTGAATGCCCAGGTGGTCAGAATATAAACTGATAAAACTGACATGTTCCAAGTGGTGCTCTAAGGGGCAGGGAATATATCCTTAACAATCCATTAAAATAGAAGATAGCCACTTCCCTGATCTCAACATGAAGGTTTTAATGACCTCCAATTAACATGGATATTCATGTTCAATATTAATCATGCACCTTGTGTCTCCTGGATGGACATTTGTCTGCTGTGTTCCCCTGTTCAGCTTCAGTAGCACAGAAATAAAATGTCCCATACCCTGTGACTGGTGTTGATTCTTTTTATCTGTCCACCTGGTAAACTCTTCCCATATCAGTGCTTGGAATAGTCCATTTGGGAGAATGGAGTTATGTGAGCCAATGCTGTGTCTTGCCTTAAGTAGCTAACTGAAGGTGACTGGGGCCTCAGTATTGGGCATGTTGGTCTGGGAGGGGACAGTAACACTGGTTGGCTTATTGTTCCAGTAAAGCTGGAAGATTTTGCAGAGACAGTGTTGGTGGTACTTTTCCAGTGTCCTGAAATGCCTGCTATGGGTAGTCCATGTCTCAGCGGCATGCATTAGGGCAGGAAATCATGAATATATGCCTGGTCTAATTGTTAATTTTCAAGCAGCTGTTGTTTAATTAACAAAGGCTGGGCCTGCTCATTGAAGATTGTGGTGAATTTCATCATCGATGTTTTTCTTTGCTGAAAGGTGGTTCCTGATCCAAAGGCAATGTTTCATGTTTTCCTGGATCTTACCTGTATCTCAAGATCAATAACCTTCCATACAGATCAGAATATCTGGGGGAGAAATTAATGTTGATTCTCTGGTGCTCCATGTATCCGAGAGTAGTGGTCCTCAGCTCTGCCCACTTTGAACTTTGAACTTTGAGTAGTGGTTCTCAGCTCTTCCCACACTGAATATTGGCCTATTGGACTGAATGGGTGGGAATGAGTGCAAATGGCAGACACTCTTGTGCGTATTTAGCATCAATGATGAAAGACGAATTTCTCCCTCTTATCCTTATTCTCTAAAACAATTGATAATAAGAATTCTCAGCTGATGCTCACGGGGAAGTAAGTACACCATGTGACTGATGTTAATTCTTTTCTCCTGTCCACCCATGTCAGTGCTTGGAATAATCTGTGTTGGGAGAATGGAGTCAAGTGAACGATTAATGTGTCTTGCCTGATGTAGCTAACTGAATGTTTTAAAATTCAGGATGTTTTAAATATATATATTTCATTTTTATGTTCAATTATAAATAATTATGATTGAGATGGCAAAATTTATTCTGGCTCAATTTGGACATTTGAAAATGGATTTAACATTAACAACCCACTAAGACATTTCAAGGTTTTAGCAACTTTGCCAGCTCAAACACTTTGCAGAGTAATAGTCAGCAATGTGTTAGTTTTATTAATGTTAACTGCAAGAAGTGAGAAATGTCAAAGACTCACTCAAAGACCCAAAGTGCAACCAACATCACAAGGAAAGCAAGGAAAATGTTTATCAGAGTTACGGAGAGGCCTTTGCTTTTCAAAAGTGGGATGTGATGGATGGAGTAGGATTTTGATAACTGATCTGAGATCATTGGCAGGATTTGGAATTAATTAATTAATTATCAGAGACCTTGGGTCCCAAGAGAAAATGTGATAGACAGGATGGAATTTTGATTCCTAATCTCATATTATTGACAGGATATGGAATACATTCGAGATTATTTACCACAGATTCATAGCAGGATTAACAAAGGGGAATTGGTGCAAAAAATAACTTGTACTCATGTGTCTGTACCATCCTTCTGCTTAATGAGCTAGTAAAGTCCTTGTAGTCTCCAATTTTGGCCTCCTCTGTATCCTAAATTTTAATAAAGTCTGCTAGAGGTAGTTGGGACTTGCACTGTGCCGAGCTGCAGAAATACCCCACTAAACCTCAGCATGTCACTCTCATTCCTTAAAATGTTCTTTAACATCTTCATTCTTCAGCAAGCTCTTGGATATATTATGTGACGGGTAATAAATAGCAGAACTCTTAGGGCATGATTCAGAACAAGGCTCGTGTGCGGGTGAAGTAAGTAATTGGAAAAGCTAACAGAATATTACTGTTAATTACAAGGGTAACTAGATATAGAAGAGTCCATTCTTCAGTTTGAAAGGGAATTAACAAGATATTATTTAGAGTTGCGTGTATAACAAATACAATATGTACAATTGGGATGGCACAGCAGTGTAATGGTTAGCACAACACTTCACAGTACCAGTGACCCAGGTTCAATTCCCGCTACTGCCTGCAAGGAGTTTGTACATTCTCCCCATGTCCCAATGGGGTTTCCTCTGGGTGATCTGGTCTCCTCCCACGGTCTAATTGGTCGTTGTAAATTCTCCCATGATTTGGCTAGGGTTAAATCGGGCGATTGCTGGACAACGTGGCTCGAAGGGCTAGAAGGACCTATTCTACGCAATGCCCAAATAAATACATAATTATTGACTTCCTGATTTAAGGAAAAATGTTAATGTTCAAGTTCACATTTCTTGCCATAAACATATATAATCTGGAGTATAATGCCATGAAAATTAGCTTTCTGCAGCACAGTATGTTACAGCATACTATAAATTACATAAACAAATTAACTTAAAATTTCATATACGCACCTCTAACTTTATTTTTGTATGATTTTTTATTCTTTATTATTGATGAATGTTGTTGGAATAACATGTTGTGCCAACACAGCACAGCAGATTCCTAACACGTAACTGTGTATGGAGAATAACGGCAGCTGGACAAGTACATGAATGAGCAGGGCATTGAAGAATATGGCATTAACTCAGGTAATCGGGATTAGTATTATTGAAGTGATGGATAGCACAATGATGGTGGGTTATATGTTGTACATCTTTATGACTCTATGGTATGAGTATGCAGCATGATTCAGACGGAAGGTGCTTGTTGAGAGACTTGACAACTCAGGATAACATCATAAACTGAGTCTCACTGCTCATTAGAAAAATCTTTGACACACAATGCCTTTCTACGTGTTATCTGTTACCTTCCGGCACCAAATGGGCACACATGCAAGTTTAGAGTAACAAATATCACAGAGGGCCGTCACTTTTTCTTGCAGGTTGCAAAGGAGGAGCTTTGGCTGGGAGATTAAAAATCACACGACATCACCTGTCTTTAGATGTTTTGAACCTTCTGAAAATAATAAAGTGGCCACTGAGTTTATTTCTGTGTGCCTTGGAGTCTTCTGTTGTTGTAGGCAATCCATTTCAAGGTTTGACACGTTGTACATTCAGAGGTGCTCTTCTGCACACCTGTGTTGTAACACGTGTATTTCTCAGTAATTGTCACCTTCCTATCAGCTTGAACCTCTCTGGCCATTCTCCTCTGACCTCTCTCATTAACAAGGTGGTTTTGCCCTCAGAACTGCTGCTCACTGCATGTTTTTTTGTTTTTCACACTATTTTCTGTCAACTCTAGAGCAGGGGTTCCCTACCTTTTTTATGTCAAGGACTCCTACTGTTATCGAGGGGTCTGTTGAACACAGGTCGGGAACTCCTGCTCTAGAGACTGTTGTGCATGAAAATTCCAGGAGACTTAGCAATTTCTGAGATACTCAAACCACCCTGTCTGGCACCAACAATTTACAGTCAAAGTTAGTTGGATCACATATCTTCTCCATTCTGATGATTGTTCTGAACAACAACTGAACCTCTTGACCATGCCTGCATGCTTTTATGCATTGAGTTGCCGCCTCATGATAGGCTGATTAGACATTTGCATTAGTGAGCAGGTGTACAGGTGTACCTAAAAAAAGTGGCTACAGAATATATGTATTTCCCTTTTGAAAGACAAGGAGCTCCAAAATATGCTCCAATGTTTTGGCACAGACTAGAAGAGCAGAAGGGCCGGTTTTCTGTGCTGTAGTGTTCTATAGTTCTGCTTTTCTCTCTGGAGACCTCTCTCAACATTGCAGCATGGCAATGCAGTTCTCTCTTTCAATGATCCTATGAAAACATATGAAATAAAGGCAGAAAATTCTGGCAGCACACAACAGGTTTGGTAGAATCTGTGGAAAGAGAAATAGAATGAATGGTTCTGGTTGAGGATCCTTCACTGTATTACCAATATCTCAGTCCCGTCAATTGTAGTGATAACTATCCCCATCTGTCACATTTCCACCATATTTTCCCCTGAATCATCTTCTGCAATACAGACATCACAATCACGTCAATGTTTTGATGTACGCCTATTTATTTATTTAGTGACACAGTGTGGAGTAAGCCCTTCTGGCCCTTTGAACCACGCTGCCCAGCAACCCCACAGCCACACAACAGGCTGTAATAATCCAATCTGAAAGAGATAGAGAAATATTAAATTGCAGCTGAAACTTCATTCAAGTAAGTGCTTCTTTTGTGCATTTGACATTAATTGTTATTTTAGAACATAAACAGAGAATAGTACAGCACAATACAGGCCCTTTGGCCCACAATGTTGTGCCGACCCTTAAACCTTGCCTCCCAAATAACCCCCCACCTTAAATTCCTCCATATACCTGTCTAGTAGTCTCTTAAATTTCACTAGTGAATCTGCCTCCATCACTGACTCAGGCAGTGCATTCCATGCACCAACCACACTCTGAGTAAAAAACCTTCCTCTAATATCCCCCTTGAACTTCCCACCCCTTACCTTAAAGCCATGTCCTCTTGAACTGAGCAGTGGTGCCCTGGGGAAGAGGCGCTGGCTGTTCACTCTATCTATTCCTCTTAATATCTTGTATACCTCTATCATGACTCCTCTCATCCTCCTTCTCTCCAAAGAGTAAGGCGCTAGCTCCCTTAATCTCTGATCATAATGTATACTCTCTAAACCAGGCAGCATCCTGGTTAATCTCCTCTGTACCGTTTCCAATGCTTCCACATCCTTCCTTTAGTGAGGTGACCAGAACTGGACACAGACTCCAAGTGTGGCCTAACCAGAGTTTTATAGAGCTGCATCATTACCTCGTGACTCTTAAACTCTATCCCTTGACTTATGAAAGCTAACACCCCATAAGCTTTCTTAACTACCCTATCCGCCTGTGAGGCAACTTTCAGGGATCTGTGGACATGTACCCCGAGATCCCTCTGCTCCTCCACACTACCAAGTATCCTGCCATTTACTTTGTACTCTGCCTTGGAGTTTGTCCTTCCAAAGTGTACCACCTCACACTTCTCTGGGTTGAACTCCATCTGCCACTTCTCAGCTCACTTCTGCATCCTATCAATTTTATGCTCCAAATCTTTAGGGTAATTGAAACAACATACACAAAATACTGGAGGAACTCAGCAGGCTGTGCAGCATCTATGAAAAAGAGTAAAGTAGTTGCCATTTTGGGCAGAGCCCCTTCATCAGGACTGTTGATGCTTTGCTGCTACTTGTGCTTGGGAGGGAGAGAAGGAGGCTTTGAGCTTCTAACATTTTTACTGTCATTTATTCTTTGGGGTTCTTCAGTGTTTGTGGATGTCTGTGAAGAGCAAAAGTTTCAGGTTGTATATTGTAAACATTCTCTGATATTAAATGGAACTATGTAAACTGACCACAGGACAATTTATAGTGACCAATTCACCCAGCCAGTATGCCTTTAGACTGTGGGAGAAAACAGGAGCACCCAGGGAAAACCCAAGCATTCCTTGGAGAGGATATACAGAGACTCCTTACAGAATGGCACCAGAATTGAACTCTGAACTCCAGAGCTCCCCAAGCTGTAATGGTGTTGCACTGAGCGCTACACTACTGTCGTGTGTACGCAAGAAATAAGTAAAGTTAAAGGAAATGGTCAAATGTCAGATCTGTAAAGTCGCCACTAAAGTTGACCCGTTGGCCATTTGTATTACAGTATATCTTAGCAGCTAACTTTTCTGCTTCTTGACCAGCTCGACATCTGCTGATTTTGTGCTCAACCATAGGATCTATTCCAAGCATTCCATGAGCAATATCTATCACATGATCAGTTGTTAACTGAAGGTTAGCAGTTAGCAGTGTGACTCACCTCACAGTATGCCATTGTAATTTCTTTTGTGCAGGTACTTTTCTTGGATCCTGAAGGTGAATGAAAATAAGTACATACAACTCTATAAGTAAAGTTGAATAGGAATCAGGGTTACATATCAACACAGCTTGGGCCAGGGACATAGGTGACATGGCCAGTGTATACTGCCCAGTTCCTAACCACCTTTGAGAAGATGGTGGTGAATTGATGAGGAGGATCCAGGATTTCGACGCAGAGATGAACTACTGACAGTGTTGGTGGTTAGGAAGAATATTTCAAAGTACAAATTTCAAAGTAAATTTATTATTAAAATAGATGTATGTCATCATACAGAGCCCTGAGATTCATTTTCTAACAGACATTCACAATCAAACAAAGAAATATAATAGAATCAATGAACGGCGGGAGGAGAGAGTGCAGCACGCCGCGCTTGCGCAGTCCTCCGGTGAAAAATGATATCGTATCCGTTAAATAGGGGCCATGGACAATTCTGATTTGATGGAGACAGATGTGAAAGCACAGAGGAACATTTGGAGAAATTTCTGAAATGCCCGTTCGCTGCTGTCGTTACCACTCGACCGTGACTCTTCCAGAGGGAAGGCCTCAAAATCCCCGGCTTTGCCTGCTGTTGGCAACCGAGATTGAGGTCAAATCGCTTGGATAGAGATGGTGCTCGGTACTCGGTGTCGGAGAGCTGATTGGAGGCTCGAAGTTTTCGGATGACTCAGAGTCGGACTGTGGTCGGGTATGGCAGGGAGAGTTTTTCTTCCTTCTCCCGTCTGCGTGAGATGTGGGACATTTGAGAGACTTTGAACTTTTTACTGTGCCATGGACTGTTCTTCATCAAGTGATAGTATTGTTGCACTGTTGTAACTATATGTTATAATTATGTGGTTTTGTCAGTTTTTTCAGTCTTGGTCTGTCCTGTGTTTTGTGATATCACACCGGAGGAAATATTGTATCATTTCTTAATGCATGCATTACTAAATGACAATAAAAGAGGACTGCGTGTCTTCATAATCTAAAAAAAACTACAGTCAAACAAAAACTACAGGAATTCTGCAGATGCTGGAAATTCAAGCAACACACATAAAAGTTGCTGGTGAACGCAGCAGGCCAGGCAGCATATCTAGGAAGAGGTGCAGTTGACGTTTCAGGCCGAGACCCTTCGTCAGGACTAACTGAAGGAAGAGTGAGTAAGGGATTTGAAAGTTGGGGGGTGAGGGGGAGATCCAAAATGATAGGAGAAGACAGGAGGGGGAGGGATGGAGCCAAGAGCTGGGCAGGTGATAGGCAAAAGGGATACGAGAGGATCATGGGACAGGAGGTCCGGGAAGAAAGACAAGGGGGGGGGGGACCCAGAGGATGGGCAAGGGGTATATTCAGAGGGACAGAGGGAGAAGGAGAGTGAGAGAAAGAATGTGTGTATAAAAATAAGTAACAGATGGGGTACGAGGGGGAGGTGGGGCATTAGCGGAAGTTAGAGAAGTCGATGTTCATGCCCTCAGGTTGGAGGCTACCCAGACGGAATATAAGGTGTTGTTCCTCCAACCTGAGTGTGAACTTCCGCCACCTCCAACGGGATCCCACCACTAAGCACATCTTTCCCTCCCCCCACCTGCATTCCGCAGGGACCACTCCCTATGCGACTCCCTTGTCCATTCGTCCCCCCCATCCCTCCCCACTGATCTCTCTCCTGGCACTTATCCGTGTAAGCGGAACAAGTGCTACACATGCCCTTACACTTCCTCCCTTACCACCATTCAGGGCCCCAAACAGTCCTTCCAGGTGAGGCAACACTTCACCTGTGGGTCGGCTGGGGTGATATACTGCGTCCGGTGCTCCCAATGTGGCCTTTTATATATTGGTGAGACCCGACGCAGACTGGGAGACCACTTTGCTGAACACCTACGCTCTGTCTGCCAGAGAAAGCAGGATCTCCCAGTGGCCACACATTTTAATTTCACATCCCATTCCCATTCTGACATGTCTATCCACGGCCTCCTCTACTGTAAAGATGAAGCCACACTCAGGTTGGAGGAACAACACCTTATATTCCGTCTGGGTAGCCTCCAACCTGAGGGCATGAACATCGACTTCTCTAACTTCCGCTAATGCCCCACCTCCCCCTCGTACCCCATCTGTTACTTATTTTTATGCACACATTCTTTCTCTCACTCTCCTTTTTCTCCCTCTGTCCCTCTGAATATACCTCTTGCCCATCCTCTGGGTTCCCCCCCCTTGTCTTTCTTCCCGGACCTCCTGTCCCATGATCCTCTCATATCCCTTTTGCCTATCACCTGTCCAGCTCTTGGCTCCATCCCTCCCCCTCCTGTCTTCTCCTATCATTTTGCGTCTCCCCCTCCCCCTCCAGCTTTCAAATCCCTTACTCACTCTTCCTTCAGTTAGTCCTGACGAAGGGTCTCGGCCTGAAACGTTGACTGCACCTCTTCCTAGAGATGCTGCCTGGCCTGCTGCGTTCACCAGCAACTTTTCTGTGTGTTGCTACAGTCAAACAAAAACTGACAAACAAGCTATGTGCAAAAGAAGACAGACTGTGCAAATACAAAACAAAAATAAACAATAAATAATATTGAGAACATGAGTCGTAGGGTCTTTGGAATTGAGACCATAGATGGTGGAATCAGTTCATTATTGAACTGAGTGAAGTTCAGGAGCCTGATGGTTGAAAGGTGAATCTGGTGGTGTGGGACCTAAGGCTCCTTCTTGATGGCAGCAGTAAGAAGAGAGTATGGCTTGGATGGTGGGGGGTGGGGGGTTTGGGGGTGGGGAGCATGATGATGGATGCTGCTTTCTCGTGTTAGTGCTCCTGGTAGATGCTCTCAATGCTGGAGAGGACTTTTCCTGGGAGGGATTGGGCTGTATTGATTCCTTTTCCAGGCTTCTCTTTTTATCAACCATTCCGTGTGCTCTCTACCATGCATACTGTATATAGAAGTTGGTTAAAGTTTTAGATGACCTGCTGAATCTACACAAACATACAAGAACGTAGAGATGTTGCCGTACCTTCTTTGTAATGCTACTTTAGTGCTGGACGTATCAGTAAGTCAATTATCCATTAGTTAATAATGGATAGTAAAATGCATTGCTTAGATCCTGAAAATGAAAGAAAAAACAGTCTGTAAATAAAACCACACAGGAAATAGGGTAATCTAATGGCTACATATCAACAATGAGGTAATCTAACCGGATAATCACCACTGCTTTGGCCATGGACGTTGCTGACAAGGCAGACGTTTACTGCCCAGTTCTGAGTCACTATTTAGAAGGCAGTAGTGAGTGAAAACGAGGAGGTTCCAGCATTTAGACGCAGAGATGAGGGAGGTCATGGTGAGTGATAAGGAGGAGGTCCCAGAGTTTGGATGTAGAGGTGAAGGATTGGCAATGTTTGCAGTTAGGAGGACATTTTCAGGTGATAATTGGGATAAGGTCGAGGCCTTGCTGATTTCCTGTGGTACAGTTTGACAACAGAACATCCAGTATCCAAATTGTAACAGGTTTTGTGTGATATGTTTATGTGTGCAGAAGTGGATAGTTACAGCACATTGCCTTAACTTTTACAGGGATCTATGTTGCCCGATATTTCCATTTCCCCTCAATGAGAAGCTATGCAATGAAATATTATAATCTGCCAACTCCTTACTTTGTGCAGAAAATAAGTACCAGATCTGCAGAGAAATAACCTCAAATCTGACTTCTGGAAAGAGCATAAAAAAAACTCACATCTTTCATCTGAGCAAGACTCAGAATTTGGCATCAGACTAGCCCAACAGTGGGCTGAGATCCGGTCCAATCCGCAGAGCAGGTCATTAAACAACTCCGTGAGTTCCGGTCCAAGCCCGCAAAGCTGACAAAATATCTATTGCTTCTGTCAAATTCCCCAGGCCTCTCACAGCCAGTTTTCGCCCCCAAACAACACTTCTCAACTCTCCCCACTTTGACTGCTGAGTACTATGAGTAGCTGAGTAAATCTGCCATTAGCACATAAAAACACTGCATCCACAGGGACCACTCATGCAGGCAAACCGATATTGAATTCTTTGTGAAGGTACACTGGTCCACCCTTGTTAAAGAGATTCCCAAACAAGCTTCATTTTTGAGATGAAGGATTGACAATGTTTGCAGTTTGGAAGAACATTTATGCGTGATAAGTGGGAAAAGGTTGGAAAGGTCTTGCTGTGTTATGGTAGTATATTTTGTTGATAGAGCATGCAGAATTCACGCTGCACCAGTTTTCTATGTAAATGTATGTGTGAATAAGTGCAAAGTAATTGGATAGTTGAAGCAGATTGCCTAAATTTTATGAGGATGTTCTATGGTGTGTATTGTTTTCCTTGTCTGATATTTCTAGGGAAGGAAGATGAGGCAACTGTGGCTGACAAGGGAAGTCAAAGACTGCATAAAAGCAAGAGAGGAAATACAACATAGCAAAAATTAGAGGGAAGCTTTTAAAAACCAACACAAGGCAACTAAAAAGCAATAAGGAGACAAAAAAAAGCTGCAATAAAAACAAGAAATGTCTGCAGATGCTGGAGATCCAGAGCAACACACACAAAATGCTGGAGGAACTCAGCAGGTCAGGCAGCATCTAAGGAGAGGAATATACAATTGACATTTTAGGCCGAGACCCTTCTTCAGGACTGGAAAGGGAGGGAGAAGATGCCAGAATGAAAAAGGTGGGGGGAGGGGAAGGAGGATAGCTGGAAGGTGATAGATGAAGCCAGGCGGGTAGGAAAGGTAAGGGACTGGAGAAGGAGGAATTTGATAGGAGAGAAGAATGGACCATGGGAGAAAGGGGGAGGAGAAGGAGATCCAGGGGCAGATGATAGGCAGATGAGAAGAAGTAAGAGGCCAGAGTGGGGAATAGAAGAAAAGGGGTGGGGGAGGGAAAACATTTACCAGAAGGAGAAATCAATATTCATGCCATCAGGTTGGAGACTGCCCAGATGGAATATAGGGTGTTGTTCCTCCTGCCTGAGGGTGGCCTCATCATTGCACAACAGGAGGCCATGGACCGACATGTCAGAACAGTAATGGGAATCGGAACTAAAATGTTTGGCCACCGTGATGCTCCACTTTAAATGGATGAAGTGGAGGTGCTCTATGATGTGGTTCCCCCAATTTTTGACAGGTCTTACCAATGTAGAGGCCACATCGGGAGCACCAGACGCAAAAGATAACCCCAGCAGATTTGCAGGTGAACTGTTGTCTCACTTGGAATGATTGTTGGAGGCCCTGAATGAGGTGAGGGAGGAGGTGGATGGGCAGGTATAGTACTTTGGCTGCTTGCAGGCATGAGTGCTGGAGGGAGTTTAGTGGGGAGGAACAACTGGTCAAGGGAATTAAGGAGGAGGTGATCCCTGTGGAAAGTTGAGGGGAGTGGTAGGTAAAGATATGTTTTTTTGGTAGGATCCCTTTGGAGTTGCGGAAGTTGTGGAGAATGATATGTTAGATCCTATGTTTCATGGGGTGGTAGGTGAGGACAAGAGGAACTCTATCACTGTTAAGGTGGTGGGAAGATGGGTTGAGTGTTGATGTTTAGGAAATTTGTGAAGATGCAGTCACGGGCAGCATCAACGGTGGAGGAAGGGAAACCTTATTCTTCGAAGAAGGAGGACATCTCTGATGTTCTGGAAAGGAAAACTGCATCCTGGGAACAGATGCGTTGGAGACGAAAGAACTGAGAAACGGGAATTGCATTTTCCCAGGACAAAGGGTGGAAAGAGGTATAGTTGAGATAACCATGGGAATCAATAAGTTTATAAAAGATGTTGGTCATCAGTTTGTCTCCAGAGATGGAAACAGAGAGATCAAGAAAGAAGAAAGAAGTGTCAGAAATGGACCAAGTGAATTTAAGGGCAGGGTGGAAGATGGAGGCAAAGTTGATGAAATTGACAAGCTGAGCATGGGTGAATGAAGCAGCACCAATGCAGTCATCAATGAAGCAGAGGAAGAATTGGAACATGGTCTGTTCTATGCAGCCCAAAAAAAGACAGATATAACTGGGCCTACACGGGTGCACATGGCTACCCCCTTGAGTCTGGAGAATGTGGGAGGAGCCAAATGAAAAATTGCTGAGTGTGAGGACCAGTTCTGCCAGACAGAGGAGGGTAGTGGTGGAGGGGAACTGATTGGTTCTTTTATTGAGAAAGAAGTGGAGAGCTTTAAGGCCTTCTTAATGGGAGATAGATGTGTATAATGACTGGGCATCCATGGTGAAAATGAGGTAATCAACGCTAGGGAATTGAAAGTTAGTGGAGGCGATTGAGAGCAAGGAAAGATGGAATATAAAGGCAGCTAGCGAATAATATAAATGAGGATGCCAAATGTGTTTTCAGTTATACAAAGAGTAGAAGAGATGCAAGAGTGGACATCAGACCACTGGAAAATGATGCTGAACACGTAGTAATGGGAAACAAAGAAATGGTGGATGAACTTAATAAGTATTCTGTAGCTACCTGTCAGTTCTACTCTCCAATTTTCCACTAAGTTCTGTAAATATCTTTGCTTTATGTACTTGCATTGTGAATATTGGGAAGGGGCATCTGAAAATAAATTCTTCTGAAAAAAATCTGTTCTATTTCTACTAAAACTGCCCGCTGTGTGGGAAAAGGCTTCACTTCAGCCTAGATATGCTCCATCCTAGATTTGCTCTTGAGGTTTTGGTATTCGGAAGACATGGTGAACCTTATCCAGTTGTCTCAAAAGATCCTTGCCATTTTTGGATTTCATGGATTCATTCAGGTCAGGAACAACCTCCTGAAAGAGAGGAAATGGAAAGACTTGGAAGGTGTTGGAATCTCAATTAGGATCAAAATTATTAACACGAGAGATTCTGCAGATGCTGGAAATTCAGAGTAACACACACAAAATGCTGGAGGAACTCAGCAGGTCAAGCAGCAGCATCTACGGAAAGGAATAGAGTCAATGTTTCAAGCTGGGACCCTTCGCCCTTGTTCACTCTCACTTCCTATCAGATTCCTTCTTCAACCATTTCTTTTCCACTTTTCACCTCCTTGCTTCTCACTTCATCCCCCCTCCTTCACCCACCTACTTTCTCCCTCACTTGGCTTCACCTGTCGCCTTCTAGCTTCTACTCCTTTCCATCCCCCACCTTCTAATTCTGGCTTCTTCCCCCTTCTTTTCCGGTCCCAATGAAGGGTCTTGGACCAAAATGTTAACTCTTTATTCCTTTCCATAGATGCTGTTTGACCTGCTGAGTTCATCGAGCATTTTGTGCAGGATCAAAACCACTTACAATTATCAAGCCGTTAAGGGTCAAAGTAAATTTATTATCAAAGTATATATATTCCTCCATATACTACCCTGAGATTCATTTTCTTGCAGAGATTCACAGTAAATACAATGAAACACAATAGAATCATTGAAAAACCACACACAACAAAGATTGGCAAACAACCAGTGTGCAAAAGATAACAAACTGTGCAAGTACAAAAAGAAAAAAAAAACAAAATAATAGCAAATAAATAAGCAATAAATATCAAGAGCATGAGATGAAGAGGACGAGAAAGTGAATCTATAGGTTTTGGGAACAATTCAGTGATGGGAAGAGTGAAGTTTTCCCTCTGCTCCAAGAGGCTGATGATTGAGGGGTAATAGTTGTTCCTGAACATGGTGGTGGTCATCCTAAGGCTCCTCTACCTGCTTCCTGATAGCATCAACGAGAAGAGACCATGGCCTGGATGGTGGAGGTCCTTGATGATGGATGCTGCTTTCCTGTGTTGGTACTCCATGTAGATGTGCTCAATGGTTGCAAGGTCTTTACCTGTGATGGACTGGGCTATGTTCAAAGCTTTTTGTAGGTGTTTCCATTCAAGGGTATTGATGGACTGGGCTTTATCTTGACAGCTGGTCAGGATTTATTTTGACAATAAACCTTAAACCACCAAACAAAACGTAAGAAGGCTTTGACTAAGGAATACTATGGTCAACAGAGCCTGTTAAGTCTATCACAATGTTAGCTTTGCAATGAGGAAGGAAAATAATTTATCAGAATATTGTAGAAAACTACAAATTCAAAAGCAAATGTTAACTTTACCATTAGAAAGCAGCAGATCAAAAACTATACTTCTTTACCTTACATGACAGAATCCATCCTCCTCTTTGCAGGAAAACTCATGACCTTAGTAACAACAGACACAGTAATGGCTGTCTGCCGATTAAAGCAGCCAGACAGATGTAGCCACCATCTCCACCTGAAGAACTTGGCACGAATTCAGTTGCCTGGATCTACCCCCTCTTTTAACCCTTGACATTTTGACAGTCAGAAGACAAACTGCTTTCTTTAGCGCCTGCCTGCTGCAAATTCTTCATGAATTGAAGTAATCCAATTTGGTATACGGTCACAGGGCTATGGAGAAAGACCAGAAGAGTTGGAGTAATTGGATAACTCTAAAAAAAGAGTCATGAGGATGAGGGACTCAAAGGGTCAAACCTCCTCTTTCACTGATAGTATCTTGTGTTGATTTTATGAAGTACAGTCCTTTCCTGACATTTTTAATGACGTACTTATATTTTATAGCTTGTGCTGATCAAAATGTTATCAAAAACATTATCTTCTCTTATAAAACATAAGGAGGTTGTTCAACCCAACAGCCCCATGCCAGCTCGTGGAATGAGACAGCATTTCAAGGTCACATTCTCCTTAATCTCTGTATCCTTGCAACTTATTGTCTTTTCCACATGTCCATTAATTCCTCTTTAATTCTTTTTGCCATTAACTTAGGCAGCATCCGTCATTAAGGATCCTTGTCACCAGAGACATGCTCTTTTCTCACTGGGGCCCCACACTCAATGTTTCAGGAACAGCTTCTTCACCTCTGCCATCAGATTTCTGAATGGTCCATGAAGCCACGAATACTACATCACTATTTCTCTTTTGCACTATTTATTTATTTATTGTTATTTTTATGTCTTGCAGAGCACTGCTGCCACGAAACAATGACTTCCATGAGATACAGTGCCTGTAAAAAATATTCACCCCGCTTGGAAGTTTTCATGTTTTATTGTTTTACAACATTGAATCACAGTGGATTTAATTTGGCTTTTTGACACTGATGAACAGAAAAAGACTGGTGTCAAAGTGAAAACGCATCTCTACAAAGTGATCAAAATTAGTTACAAATATAAAAAAAAGCAAAATAATAGATTGCATAAGTATTCACCCTCTTTAATATGACACACCAAGTCATCACTGGTGCGGCCAATTGGTTTTAGAAGTCACATAATTAGCTAAATAGAGATCTGCTTTTGGAGACGTGTGTGCAGTCAAGGTGTTTAAATTGATTGCAATAAAAGTACACCTCTATGTGGAAGGTCCAACTGCTGGTGAGTCAGTATCGTGCAAAAACTACACCATGAAGACAAAAGAGCACTCTGTGCAACTCCACAAAAAGCACAAGTCAGGAGATGGTTACAAGAAAATTTCCAAGTCACTGAATATCTCTTGGAGTACAGTTAAGTCAATTATCAAGAAATGGAAAGAATACAGCACAGCTGTAAATCTGCCTAGAGAAGGCTGTCCTCAAAAACTGAGTGACCATGCAAGAAGGGGACTAGTGAAGGAGGCCACCAAGAGACCTATGACAACTCTGGAAGAGTTATAAGCTTCAGTGGCTGAGATGTGAGAGATTGCGTATGCAACAACTGTTGCCGGGTGCTTCACCAGTCACAACTTTATGGCAGAGTGGCAAAGAGAAAGCCATTGTTGAAAAATCTCAAATGAAATCTCGGCTAGACTTTGCCAGAAGGCATGTGGGAGACTCTGAAGTTAACTGGAAGAAGGTTCAAAACTTGAGCTTTTTGGCCATCAGAACAAATGCCATGTTTGGAGTGGCCAAGTCAGAGTCCAAACCTCAATCCAGAATTTGTGGCTGGACTTGAAAAGGGCTGTTCACTCATGATCCCCGTGCAATCTGACAGAACTTGAGCAGTTTTGTAAAGAAGAATGGGGAAAAATTGCAATGTCCTGATACGCACAACTGGTAGAGATCTATCCACACAGACTCAAGGCTGTACTTTTTGCTGAAGGTGCATTTACAAAATACTGACTTGAAGGGGATGAATACTTATGCAATAAATAATTTTTGTGTTTTATATTTGTAATTAATTTAGATCACCTTGTAGAGTTCTGTTTTCATTTTGATACGAAAGAATCTTTTCTGTTGATCAGTGTCAAAAAAATCCACTAAAACATGAAAACTTCCAAGGGGGGTAAATACTTTTTGTAGGCACTGTATGTTAGTGATACTAAACCGGATTCTGATTGTAGAAGCCAATTAACATAGCAGAGTGAGGCAGAAGTTCAGCTGCACCTCATCCAATCTGGTCTGCTGCATTTGGCGCTCTACAATGTCTTCTTCTACACTGCAGAAACCAAGCATGGATCATTCTGCAGAGCACCTGCCGTCTGTTCATGATGTTTGCCTTGAACTTCTGGTTGCATTTCATTTCAATTTGTCTTCCATTCCTACACCAACACCTCTCTCCTCGGCCTTCTCCATTGCTATGGAGAGGCCAAATGTTAATTGGAAGAGCACATCTCATATTCCAAGGTAGTTTATAGCACAATGGTGTGAGTGTGGAAGTTTTCAAATCCAGGTACCCATATTCCTGATGTAATCCTCCCACACACTCTCCATTCTCCACCTAGTTCCATATCTCTTTCTTCATCTTTCCTATCCATTCCTCTCCACCTGCCTGTTATAACCTTCCCATTGGTTCTACTTATCACCTACCAGCCCTTGTCCCACATTTCCCTCATATCGCTTAATAGTGGCAATCTTTCCTCTTCCCTCATAGCTCTTATGCGGGTTCAGGAGCAGATGGTTGTAGGGTAATAACTGTTTCTGAACCTGGTGGTTAGGGAGCTAAGACCTCTGTACTTTCTGTCTGATGGTAGCAGTGAGAAGACAGCATGGCCTGGATGGTGGGGATCTTTGAGGATGGATGCTCCTTTCTTGTGGCAGCGCTCCTTGTAGATGTTCTCAGTGGTGGGGAGGCCTTTGTCTGTGATAGACTGGACTATATTCCCCATTTTATGCCAGGAACCGTTTCCATACCGGGCCATGATGCAACCAGTTAGGATACTTTCCAGTGACTCTATGGAAGTGCATCAATAGAAGTTTGGTAATGTTTTTGATGACATATCAAATCTTCAAAGAAAATATAACTTCTATGATGTGCAAATTTCAAAGAAAGTAGAGTTTGTTCTAAGAATATTTATTTTGACAATGCTGAGTGTCTACACAAATGGAGATACAGTAACCTGGGGTTTGGTGGCTAGAAGGAGATAAATGTGTTCAGATCCTCTTCTATCTTGTTCATAGATATAAATGCGGGCTTCTTTGTCTAATATCTATCCTATTCTCCACAGTCTTTCCTGTCCACATAAACTGATACACCAGCCACCCTCCCTTTATCACCAAGAGAAGAGTGGTTATTTAATACAAAACATGATTCAACTCTGTTAGGAACTGCAGTAAATTTGCTTTTATCTTGCAGTGTTCAATAAGTTGGCTCATACAATTTTTGGGATAATCTCACAGTAGCATTAATACTCTTTGTAAATTTTGTTCAATACCTTAGACTTTGTTGACAATATCCTTGGTTTACATGCAGGCCAGTTTCCAGTAGCTTTGGTTCACAGAGAAAATGCTTCCACATAGAGAGAGAAAGTGAATAAATACAGTTGGAGTGGTGCTTAGAGGATTCCCAATTTAAAATAACTGCATTCGAATATAAATTAGAAGAGACGTTTGAAGTTTGGACAGTTGACTACTACAGCCCTTGAGTTTTGGACCTTCTGCCAAAAATGAGGATTTCTTAAGTATTAGTGATGTAGAAGTATAATAAAGTTCATGGCTCTATGTTTCCCTTTTTGAGCTCTACCAGGATGGTTGCACTTGATTCTGAGCCCAAACTAAACTTGTCATAAAATTTTAGTTAGGGAAGAGGAAATTCAATCAAGTTTCTTACTTGTACTCCCTAGTGGTGCATTTCTGGTGTACATGCATGCTCGGATGTAGCGTTGGCACAGGTGCAGATGTAGGCTGATGACAAGAACACAAGCACAGGTTGTTTGTCCTCCTAGAGTCCAACTGGCGTTGACACCCACTGTCAACACTTGATGAACCACAGCCACTAATGCAAGGTACAAGACTACTCACTCCAGCAAATAACTCAGAAATGTATGGAGAGCACATTCCACAATTCAGGGTGACTGCAAGGATCCTTTAATGTGTCAATAGACGCTTGCATCAGGAATGAAGTATTAGAATAAAATGTGAAAAACATGAAAACAAGAGATGCCCAGTTTTACTTTGGAGGGGCACGTTAAAAAACAGACTTGCTACAAACAAATATGTTGTAACTGCTTTAAGACAAGACTGTATGACATAGGAGAGGAATTTTAATTTTTTTATATATATTTGAGACACGTGAGGAACAGGGACATTGGGCCCAATGAGCTCCCTGCCTATTTAACACTAGCCTAGTCACAGAACAATTACAATGACAATAATTTCACTAGCCAATATGTCTTTGGACAATGAGAGGAAACGGTGGCACCCAAAGGAAGACCACAAGGTCACGGGAAAAACATATCAACTCCTTACAGAGAATGCCAGAATTGAACTCTGAAACACCCTGAACTGCAATAGAATTAAAATCTGAAACGCCCCGAGCTGTAATAAAATTGAACTCTGACATGCCCCGAGCTGTAATAGAATTGAACTCTGACATGCCCCGAGTTGTAATAGAATTGAACTGTGACATGCCCCGAGCTGTAATAGAATTGAACTCTGAAATGCTCCGAGCTGTAACAGATTTGAACTCTGAAATGCCTCGAGCTGTAATAGAATTGAACTCTGAAACTCCCTGAGTTGTAATGGAATTTAACTCTGAAGTGTCCCAAGCTGTAATAGAATTGAACTCTGAGATGCCCCGAGCTGTAATAGAATTGAACTCTGAGATGCTGCTAAGTCACTGTGGTTCTCCAGTTAGGCCATTTCTCCCTCATTCTTCTAATCTCCAGTAAGTACAAGCCTAGAGCCATTAAATTGTCATCATATGATAACCCTTTCATTTCTGAGATCATTCTCATGAACCTCCTCTCCCATTATCTCTTTCATTGTCAAGGTCATTCTCATGAACTTCCTATGGACCCTCACCAATGCCAGCACTCCTCCACTATAGGAAGCATCCTCTTCACATCCACACTGTCTATGCCATTCAATATTCAATAGGTTTCAATGAGATCCCCCTCATTCTTCTAAACTCCAGTCAGTGGAGGCCCAGAGCCATTAAATTCTCCTCATAATTAATACTTTCATTCCTGAGATCATTCTTGTGAGCCTTTTCTAAACCCTCTTCAATGCCACCACATCCTTTCTTAGGTAAGGGGCTGAAAACTGCTCATAAACTTTGCATATGTCTTCACAGAAGAAGAGGTTATTAGAACATCACTTCCTGATTAAAGATTTCTCTGATATTACAATGGGAGTGTCCTACATTTCACTAATTTATCAATGGACATGATTTTAACTCAAGTTACAAGATAATAAACTGCTGAGTTTTGATAAGATCAACCAATAATCAAGACAGGAAGCAAGAGTGGCAACTGATTTGATGGGGACATTTTTCTGCTAGGTGAGATTGGGTTACAATGACCACCCTCTTGCTTCGTAGTTAGATCTCAAAACTTCTGAAGTCTTCAACATGTCCAATCACACCGCCTCCCAATTTACACACAAGAGTGTAGGAGGTCCTGGATGGGTTATAATGAAACTCCAACTTCTTAAGCCCCATCTTATGATAAAGCTCCATCTTCTTTGATATATAATTTCATAGAGTCATAGTGTCAAAAAGCCCAGGAACAGATCCTTTGGTCCAACATGTTTATTTCACATGTGATACCCACACTATCTACACTCCAGTTGGAGTCATCTATGACAGTCATTCCTTGTGTGGCCTCATCTATATTGGCGAGATCTGACACAGATTGGGGGACCATGTTATTGAACACTATTGTTCCTCTCCAAAAGGCAGGAGCTCCCATTGGCTGCCTATTTCAATTTAACTTCCCCTTCCTATTCTGACATGTCTGTCCATGGCCAAATCTACTGCCATGATGCCAAACTCAAGTTGGAGGAAAAACAGCTCATATTTTCCCCGGGAAAACCGATTTCCCCCGGGATCAATAAAGTATGACTATGACTATGACTATATTTCATCTGAGTATCCTTCAACATGATGGCATAAACTTTGATTTCCCAAACTTCTGTAATTTCACCCACTCTCTCCTCTATCTTTCCATCTCCCATTCTGATTACCCTCTTACTACTTCTCTTCTTCTCACCTGCCCATCTATTCCTTCTAGTGTTCCTCCTCCTTCTCCTTCTCCCTCATGCACTCTCCACTCCTATTACATTTCTTCTCCTTCAGCCCTTTACCCCTTCCACCTGTCAGCTCCCAGTTTTCTACTTCATCACCTGTCCCTCACCAACCCAATTTCCATCACGCCTATCACATGCCAGCTTTTATTCCTTCTCTTCCATCCACCTTCTTATTCTTTCATTCTTTAATGTTCGACATGTTGTGCATTCAGAGATGCTTTTTATCATAGCACTGTCGTTACACCTGGTTATTTGAGTTACTGTTGCCTTCCTGTCACCTTGAATCTGACCTCTCTCATTAAAGGCATTTTCTCCCAAGGATGTGTTGCTCACTGGATGTTTCTTGTTTTTCGCACCATTCTCTGTTAACTCTAGAGACTCCAATGAGTTGCTGGCATGGTAAGGTTTTATACTAACCACTACACTACCATGCTGCCCCTATATCTATGCAGAAGAGAGCATTTGGCCCTTAGCATTTTGTCTGCCTATGTTTTAAGTTTCATTCTTTCTCAACAGTATCACCCCCAGAGGGTAACTTGAAACATTCCAGGGCACATAACTCGAGTATTATTTTAAAAAAACCCACTATTTTCAAATGAAACCACAGAGAGAGAGATTTCAAGACTGGCTTGGTGAATGAATTAGGTTTTAAGTGCCATCCAGTGGAAGTCTAGATATTTTTGCTCATTATCTTGAACAAAGAGGAGACAAAGATCCTAACCATGGCTTTTGCTGTGTCTGTGCATAACTACAAATCAATTAAATGAAAGCATGCATGGCTTCAACTGGTGTATTCATATTGCAGCGAGAGAGAGAGAGAGAGAGAGAGAGAAAGAGAGAGAGAGAGAGAAAGAGAGAGAGTAATGCACATATGTAGACAACAGTGCATGTGCAGACAACAGATTAATACGTAGTGCTGGAGGGGCATTGCACTAAAAGAAATAGATTCAGACATTATATTTCCTCCCCCTTTAGATTAATGCACCATAAAACAGTAAATATACAAACATTCAATTTCCCTTTCATAAATCCATATTCCAAATAAACTTGCTTTCACAATAACAGTCCATAACTAAGTTCACAGTTCTAAAGGTTCAGTCTTTTGGGGTGGGGGGCAAAGACATTTATCCTGTTTCTTCAGGATAGTGCCTCTGGACCTGTGGAGTGGCATCAGTTTTGCAGGGGTTTTCTCAACAATAATGTTCTCGTTATACCTCTGGACCTGTGGATTTGGTACGTGTCCTGACTAGGACAATATGCTTGGTTTCCGGTGTCATGTCACTGTTAGTGAGATCATCACTGAAAGGTAAGTCTGGTGACTGTAATGTGTCTATCTTGTTAGGTGCAATTGACTCAGGAGTGTTCTTCAGCTTTGCATCCAGTATCTGGTCCACATGCCATCTCCATGTATGATCTCTATCATCCACTGTGTACATCAGTTGTCCAGTTCTTGTAGATAACCTACCGGGTATCCATTTGTCTTCTTGGGGATCATGTGCTCGGACTTCCTGTCCAATCTTGAATCTCCTTGCCACTTCATCTGGCAACTGGCTGAACGGTTTATTCTGCACTACCCTCTGTAGATCTGGTTTCAGAAGGTCCATGCAAGATCTCAGATTCCTGCTCATGAACAGCATTGCAGGTGTTGGATTTGTCATCGCATGAATAGAGTTCCAATACACAAAAAGGAAGTTGTCCACCTTGTGCTGTAGAGAAATGTCCTCCTTGTCCATAGCTTTAATGGACTTCTTGAAGGTTTGGATAAACTTTTCAGCTAACCAGTGATCTATCACTGATGTAAACTTTTGTCCGTAGAGGTAGTGATGGAATTTCTTTATTCTCCATACTAGGCTAAGGGCCTCTCTGTCAATCTGTGTATAGTTGCTTTTTGCACTTGTCAGTGACCTTCAAGCAAACACAATTGGACATTCAGACCCATCTTTCATAATGTGTGGCAAAACAGCTCTAATGCCATAAGGGGATGCATCACATGCCAGTCTGATGGGCAGGGTTGGCTCATAATGGGGGAGCAGTTCATTGGATGTTATTAGTCTCCATGTTTCCTTGAACGCTCATTCACATATTTCTCACCATTCCCACTTAGTTCCTGTCTGCAGCAAAGCATTCAATGGTGCAACGCTGTAGCAATGTTTGGGAGAAGCCAATGGTAGTAGTGTACAAGGCCCAAGTATGACCCGAGATGTGACACATTTTTTGGTCTGGGTGCCTATAACACTGCTTCAGTCTTCTGTTGTGACTGATGTAAGCCACACTTGTCAATGACATGTCTACAATGTGAGATTTCATTCTTGAAAAAAACACATTTCACCCATTTTGCGCGCAGACGATGCTCACTCAGACAGATAAGCTCTTTACTAAGGTTCTGGAGGTGCTCTTCAGCATTCTTGCCGGTCACAATGATATCATCAAGGTAACATTGTGTTCCTGAGGTATCTTGGAGCACTTATTCCATTGCTCTTTTCCAAGTTGTTTGAGCTGAAGTGATGCCAAAGACAAGATGATTATACTGGAACAGTCCCTTGTGAGTGTTGATTTTGAGGAAGTTCCTGGTTGACTCCTTGATTTCCATTTGCAGATAGGCTTGTGGCAAGTCAATCTTTGAAAACCTCTCCCTGCCTGCCAAAGATGCAAAAATGTCTTCTATTCATGGCAGGGGATTCTAAACAGCAGCACTGGGTTAATACTCACCTTGAAATACCTACATATGTGAAAGGCTCCGGCCTTCCTTTTCTTGATCACCAGGACCATGGGTGTGGCCCAGTTGCTCCACTCAACCTGGGAGAGAATTCCAGATGCCCCCAAGCTCTGCAGTTCAGCATCCACTTTAGGATATAATGCCTAAGGCACTGGGCGCACTTTATGGAGTTGCTGTTTCATCCAGTTCAATTCTGGCCTTCGTACCTTTGAATTTACCAGTCCTCTTCTCATACACCTTCTCATTAGCATTAAGCAGCTGTTAGTCATAGTCATACTTTATTGATCCCGGGGGAAATTGGTTTTCATTACAGTGGCACCATAAATAATAAATAGTAATAAAACCATAAATAGTTAAATAATAATATGTAAATTATTTATGCAGAAAATAAGTCCAGGACCAGCCTATTGGCTCAGGGTGTCTGACCCTCCAAGGGAGGAGTTGTAAAGTTTGATGGCCACAGTCAGGAATGACTTCCTATGATGCTCTGTGTTGCATCTCGGTGGAATGAGTCTCTGGCTGAATGTACTCCTGTGTCCAACCAGTACATTATGTAGTGGATGGGAGACATTGTCCAAGATGGCATGCAACTTGGACAGCATCCTCTCTTCAGACACCACCGTCAGAGAGTCCAGTTTCATCCCCACAACATCACTGGCCTTACGAATGAGTTTGTTGATTCTGTTGGTGTCTGCTCCAGCACACAACAGCAAACATGATAGCACTGGCCACCACAGACTCGTAGAACATCCTCAGCATCGTCTGGCAGATGTTAAAGGACCTCAGTCTTCTGAGGAAATAGAGACGGCTCTGACCCTTCTTGTAGACAGCCTCAGTGTTCTTTGACCAGTCCAGTTTATTGTCAATTCGTATCCCCAGGTATTTGTAATCCTCCACCATGTCCACACTGACCCCCTGGATGGAAACAGGGGTCACCGGTACCTTAGCTCTCCTCAGGTCTACCACCAGCTCCTTAGTCTTTTTCACATTAAGCTGCAGATAATTCTGCTCACACTATGTGACAAAGTTTCCTACTGTAGCCCTGTACTCAGCCTCATCTCCCTTGCTGATGCATCCAACTATGGCAGAGTCATCAGAAAACTTCTGAAGATGATGATGATGACTAGTCTCTGGTTAGTGCTACCATTTGGGCTGCCATTCCCTGCTGATTCCACACTGAGGTTTGATTGAGTGCCAGTCGAGTGGGATTTTTCGCAGCCATTCACGTCCGAAAAGTGCTGACCCTCCACTTTGTAATACATAAAGCTCTAACTGCTGTGTTTGGCCTCCAAACGTCATCTTCACTTTCAGTTTGCTTTTGGGGGACACTTTTTCTCCTGTGCAGGTCTTCAGCATCACCCCGTATCCAGTTCCATTTTGAGTTTTACATTAGACACATGTATTGTGATCCATATTATATTGCTACTGCTTCAGTAATGCTATGCGGATCTAGGCATGATGATTCACCTTTGTCAGACTCTGTGTTTTCTGATTCTGTTTTACATTCTGTAACTTTATGCATTTGCTTTTTTTGTGTTTGAGGCTTTTCATTCGGTTCTGCTTTTTGTCTACCTTGTTTATGACACATCCTGAAGACTTTTTCTTTGAATCAACAGTTATTTGCATCATGGGAGGATTTGCCACATTGATTACATCTTTGGCTTCTTTCACCATTCATGGACATTTTGTGCATTTCACATTCCAACCCCCTTTTCTGTAGATCTGCTGCATCTTTTGCTGCAGTCTCTAAAAGTATTGTAATGGTCAATGCCTGTCCTTAAGGTTAGGTCTCTTTCAGATATTAGCCTCTTTTCAGTGCTTTGATTATGCATGCCACATACAAGCCTGTCCCTTAATGCATCAGAAAGTCCATCTCTAACGTCACAATACGAGAAAAATGTGTATAGTTCAGCAATGAATTCAGAAATGATTCCATCTTTTGACTGGTTCCTTTTGTAAAATCTAAATCTATCAGTGATTTCCAGCAGTTCAGGGCTCAAGTGATTTTGTGAAATTATAAGTATTGAACGTCTTGCTTACTGGCTTTTCAGGAGTCATTAGGTTGCGTAAGAGACTGTACATCCTTGGGCCCATTAAGCTAAGAAGTGTAGGGGCTTTCTTTTGCTCCTTCACATTGTTCATATTACAATACTGTTCAACCCTCTCGATATACAACTCCCAGCCTTCATTAGTGCAATCAAATTCGTCAACTTTCCTGACTGTTGCCATCGCACATTATTTTCATGTTAAATTCAGCAAGTCTTTCACTGTTACTATGCTGTACTCAAGCCTTCCTTTGTTGGGGCCCGTGACGGCCTTCTTGTGCTGTTTACCTCTTGCTTTTTCATCCCGTAACTGTTGGTGCAGTCTGTGACATTTTATGACATTAAGTTTTGCGCTCGTCACCAATTTGCTGTGTCTGTGAACAACTACATATCAATTAAATAAAAGCACGCACGTGGGAGATGGCTTAACTGGTGTATTCACATTGCAACAAGAGAGAGAGGGAACAATGCCCATGCGTAGGCCAACAGTGCATGCATAGACAACAGATCAATAAGTAGTGCTAAGTGGGGGGGGGGGAGGTCATCGCTCTAAAAGAAATAGATCCATACATTACAGCTTATGCTGACACATTGTTTAAACTGTGTTACAAAAAAGGCAAACCGAGATGAATCCCAAGTCCTGATTTTTAAATGGTCAGAGTATTGAAAGATCAAAGCAAGTATAGAGTGCACGTATGTCAGGCTGTCAGAAATATCTGGTCAGAATAGGACATGAGTAATGATATGATTTCAAAGAAAAGATGTTCATGGAGGACGTTGCAACAGTCCAGGAAAGGGGCTGTTACCTGTGGGGAGATAGACAATGCTGACAGCAGAGAAGCAGTGCTCACTTGTCTTATAGCAAGTGACAGATTATACACTTAAGACAGATTATAAAGTGGCCACTGAATGTACGTTTGTAGTCTCCCGCTGCTGTAGCCCATCCACTTCAAGGTTCGATGTGTTGTGCGTTCAGAAATGCTTTTCAGCACATCACTGTTGTAACTCATGGCTACTTGAGTCACTGTTGCCTTCCTGTCAGCTTGAATCAGTTTGGCCCTTCTCCTCTGACCTTTCTCATTAACAAGGCATTTTCTCCCAAAGAAGTGCTACTCACTGGATGTTTCTTGTTTTTCACACCATTCTCTGTAAACTCTAGAGATTATTGTGCGTGTAAGTCCCAGGAGTTCAGCATTTTCTGAGATACTCAAACCACCCCATCTGGCGCCAACAATCATTCTAAGGTCAAAGTTACTTAGATCACATTTCTCCCCCATTTTGATGCTTAGTTTGAACAACAATTGACCATAAAACAACTTTTATGCATTGAGTTGCCGCAATATGATTGGTTGATTAGATACTTGCAACAATGAGCAGGTGTACAGGTGTATCTAATAAAGTGGACACTGAATGTTGAGTGCTGTACATGTCAGGCTGTCAGAAATCTTCAGTCAGAATAGTAATGATTTCATTTCAAAGAATGACTGATTATGGAGGATGTTGCAATAGTCATTAGAAGAATGAGTGAGGATCTTATTGAAACCTTTCGAACATTGAAAGGTCTAGATACAGTGAATGTGGAGAGGATGTTTTATTTAGTGGGGGAGTCTAGGACTAGAGGGCACAGCTTCTGTATAAACAGAACAGAAATGAAGAGGAATTTCTTTAGCCAGAAGGTGGCGAATCTGTGGAATTTATTGCCACAGACGGCTATGGAAGCCAAGTCATTGAGTAGGTATATTTAAAGCAGTGGTTGATCGGTTCTTAATTATTAAGGACATCAAAGTTAGGAGAATGGGGTTGAAAGGAATAATAAATCAGCCATGATGGAATGACAGATCAGACTCGATGGCCCAATGGCCCAGTTTTGCTCCGATGTTTTATGGCAGGGGTGGCCAACATTTTACATTCCATGTGTCAATTTTTTCACGCACGAGTTCAAATGCGCCATACAACTCTTGTACTCCCATTCAATTCTTGTAAAAATATTTCAATATAGACATATTTAGCATTTTTACATATTGATATAATATAAAGACAAGATAAACATTACTTACCTTAATGAGACTTTTGAGTCTGTTTTGATTTCGCCAAGCTTTTAATGTTTGGAGTTAAATTAGTTACTGAGAGCAGCAGAGAATTCTTCAAATTTGAATCAGTCAATCGTGACCTCGTTTTGTTTTTAATCAATTTTATGGCTGAAAATGTTTTCACAAACAATGCACAACTGTTTTCCTGACGGACCCGCTATAAATAAGACCTCATTTTCTCACTGTTCATTGAATTCACACTTACAATCATTCTCTGCCTTTCTTTTGCACTGTGATAGGTAACTGAATATAAAAACAAGGCTTAATTTTCGGAAAAGTACAAAACTGCAAATGTCCACAAAGGGCGAACAAAGCACAACTCCGTAGCGCACGAGTGTCAATTGTAAACTGACTGGCAAAAACCTGTGACGCACCGCTGGTGCGGACGCCTGGCGCCTCAGGACCAAACAACTATCAAACATGTATTGAACAGTTGTGGAACAACTGCAGAACAAAAGTCCTTCTTTCCTAGTTTGACTCATTGAACATTTTTCAAAAAATTGAAAACAGGTTAATGTGAAAGAAGATAATAATTGCCAAAAGATGTGCAGAAAATAATAAAATCACTGAAAATAATTGCTAAGTTTTAGATTTATTCTCAGTAAAACCAATTTCTAGCTCTAAGCTACTTGAATTCCTGTTATAGATTTTTTTTCTACAAATCGGTTTTTGGTTAATATTTATTGCATGAGTAGGCTTACTTTTTTATTATTATCACTGGGGTGCAATAAGCCACTTCTAATCATCCAATGCGTCACTTTTGGCGCATGCGCCAAGGTTGGCCATCCCTGTTTTACAGCATTAGTCCAGGAGAAGGGTTGATACTCGTGGAGAGATAAACAAGAAGTGACGCTCACTTGTCTAGTATTAAGTGGCAGGTTATATATCGACACATTAGTGAAACAAAAGGCATCAAACTTTAAAATTGTGTTAAATTAAAGCCAGGAAATATTGTAACTGAACAGAAATATATTGTATCAGAGCACTAAAAACAGTGATTACATTTTACTTCTGTGTCCATAATCAGTCAACGGAGGGAGGAATAAATACTGGCCAGGACACTAGTGACATCTGATTACTGCCTATTACTATTATTAATATAGTGGCCTATTCTGATCCTGCCTGTCCTTGCTCTATCAGAGGTGTACATAGGGGAGACAGGCAATATCTTTTTCCCAGGGTTAAAAAGTCTAAAACCAGAGGGCATGCACGTAAGGTGAGAGGGGAGATAGGACGAACAACTTTTTTACACATGGAGCAGTTGGTGCCTGGAATATGCTGCCTGGGGAGTAGGTAATATTAGAGACTTCTAAGAAATGTTTAAACAGGCACATGAGGAAAATGGAACAATATGCAGGCAGAAGAGATTAGTTAGCCATTTGATTACTTATTTAATTGGTTTGGCACAGCATTGTTCCCGTGCTATACTGTGCCATGTCCTATGTTCTATCAAATATATTGCCTTTGTCCCACCTATTACCATCACTGCTACCTAGAGTAACTTGTTTCTTTTTTTCTCATGCGTAATAAAGATCCCTCAGCTAAAGTTTCATCTTCTTGTCTTTCGCCTAATGCTGCCAAACATGTGTAATCTTAACAATTTATTTTCCATTTTCTATTTTTATGTCATGTTAGCTCCATTTTCCTTAACCCTTAGCCTACTCATTTTCAGTTTTGCTTGCTGGGTAGCTCCCACAACCGTCCCATTAACAGCACATTACACTGTCCAAGAAACTTTTGCACTGGTAACTGCCACAGTAAAGCCATCTTGAGTTGTCCCATCATGGATGTTGGCTTTGTTCTACATCACACTCTCATATTCTTTCCTATCAATTGTTTGGCAACAATAAAGTATAAAGTATAAAGTACTAGTAAGAGATTCCTCTTTTTCCCAGCTCTAAAAAAGGCTGCGAATATTAACTCTTTCTCTAACCACAGATGCCACCTGATCCAGTATTTCTGTTTTAATTTCAGATTGTTGGCATCCACAGTTTTAACAAATTATTTTCAACAATAAGTCATGGCCCGTTCGATCTCAGAAGAGGGCAGTGGGATATTTGCTATCTACCTACAAGACTGTATGGCATACCACACACAATAGCCCTCTCACTGCTCTGGCATGGGTCTTGGACACAGGAGAGTTGACTCAGAAAGTACACACTGAACCAGAACTGGCACTTTGGAAATAAACCCGAGTGTATTTGTTTCCATTCTGGGTTCGAGAAGGTTAAAATGTGTTGACAGCAATTTTTTAAATTGTGCAAGGATTTGGCTTGGCAATTGATGCAGTAGACTGGAAAGTCTCCAGTTCGGGAATTTAAAAATGTATGGAATGCATGTTCCATTGACATCCTGTGCATGTGAAGCAGATAATGTCTGCACTGAAATGACATGTGTAAATACGAAAAGGAAAGACCTACATCCTCTTCTTCTCAGGCAGTCCTTGGGGTTGAGGGTGACTTGCTTTGCCTCCAGAAGATGTCAGCGCATGAATTCTTTCAGTGCAGGGTGGCCCCGCTCCCATGGTCCAGACAGGGCGAGGTCCCGGTCTGGTGTTCTACTCAATGCTTAGCACACTTATGTATGTAGTCAAACACACACGGGCACACACACACACACACACACACACATCCAGTCTCATGTGTGCACACTTGCATCCACACTTGAATACACACGCAATGTGCACCCATATATACATGCACGTACATGAGCATGCGCATGAACATATGCATACACACAGACAGACATCCCACCCTGCAAAAACTCATTTCAGGGAGGTAGCACCATCAATTTGCGGGAGACTCCCGGGAGAGGTGGGATGTCTGCAATAGAGTAGCTCCTTAGGAACCAGCCAGCTAGTTTAAATAACGTTAGCTATGCTAATGAACGAATGACACCTGTTAATCTCACCTCAACATGTCTTTTACAGTCTTAACCCACCATGGGCAATAGAAAAGTCACTGTTGCAAACAGTGCAGCGAGCAACACTGTCATTATTTTTGACCCCTATTAGGCAAGGGTACAATTTAGTGTAGTCTGGGGTGATGTACGTTTTATTTTTTTTGGAACACTCTGCCATGGTGCGCTCTTGCTCACACTCTCTCACTCGTGGTCGCTCGCGTGCTCTCAAGCGCTCTCGCTTGCTTTCTCTCTTGCTCGCTCGTGCTCTCGCTTGCTTTCTCTCTCGCGCTCTCTCTCGCGCTCTCTCTCCCTCGCTTGCTTTCTCTCTCGTTCTCTCTCTCACTCGCTTGCTTGCTCTTGCTTTCTCTCTCGTGGTCGCTCTCGCGCTCCCTCTTGCTTTCTCCCGCTCGCTCTCAAAAAAATTGATTTGCATGATATTGTATATAATTTGCGGGCATCAGCGAGCCACTATTCATATGCAGGAGACTCCCGGACACACACACACACACACACACACACACACACACACACACACACAGAGTGCCTTTTGCATTCCTGTCGGATCACCACAAAGGACGCTTCCTGATGTTTTACCGTTTAAAGATCAGGAAAACAGCTGCTGATTTGCATACTGCAAACTCCTGACATGTCAACAAACAGATAAGGATGTGACTGGGGATAAATATACAGATACTACAGTGGATACTTCTGCTTTTCCTCATAGCAGCTCCAGTGCTGATTTGAAGCCTCTCAGGAGAGTAGATCTGGCCCAGTTGTAAGATGGCAGCTACAGCAACTGAAAACTTCAAATCTGCTTTGGAGCAGTTTGCAGTCGAATATTTAGAGTTTTTGGCTTGTACTACAGTTTTTGACTTAAATGAAACAATGCTACTGAATGAGCCACAGTTTCACATACAGAACAGTGGAGGTTCTTCTAATCAATTATTATATTATCCTGGTTGTTGGTATTTAATATTTCACTAATATTAGAGAAAGCTTCTACCTACTGTATATTGTTTGATTAAGCAGTCTTGTTCGTTTAAATAATTAATTATGGGTCACATGTAAAAATATATGAATTGCATACGTCACAATGCTACCACGTGATACGTGTGCACCTCGATTAAAGTAAACTTGAAGTTAGACCTGCATTTCGGACTCCCGTATCTTCCTTTGAATTAATGTAATGTTTTGAACATACAAAACATAAAACTGGCTAACTGAGTGTTCGCTAGGTCTTTGCCACATGATAGGCACGTGGATAGATAACTGGCCGCGTCCCTGTAACTAATGTACAACTCATTATCTCAGCATTATTTAGCTATCAATTTAGTTATGTATTGTATTGCATTGCATATCTGTTTTCTTTTGCACGTTGGTTGTTTGTCAGTCTGTGTTTGAGTTTAGTTTTTCATTGAACCTGTTGTATTTCTTTGTTCTACTGTGAATGCCTACAAGGGTGGTAGGTGGTGACATATACTATAGGCACTTTGACAATAAATTTGCTTTGAACTTTGAACCTGTCCTCTGCTGGTTAGCATCACCACACGAGTTTCACTGTGTACGTCAAGCTGGTTACTTACATTTCAGTTTTTGAGATACAGCACGGTGCAAGCCCCTTCTGTCCCAATGAGCAAAGGCTGCCCAATTATACCCATGTGACCTCCTAACTTTTTGGAATGTGGGAGGAAACAGAACCATGTGGAGGAAGCACACGTGGTTGTGGGCAAAAAGTAGAAACTTCTTACAGACAGTGGTGGAATTGGTTCTGGTTTAAGATGACGCTGGTGAATCTCAGCGTCTTCCGGCTGGTGGCAGATGAAACAAGGAAAACAACTAAATATTTTGTTAATCACTCTTTTTCTGGCAAATAATCATCACAAGCAATCATCCATAACTTCCGTTTGGACTTGGAGACAATTGGAAGTGGTAGAACCGAGGTGAGGTGAGGCAGCAGGCCCGCTGCCAAGCAAGGAAGCCCAAGGTTTGTTTGATTTAAGCACCAGGCCAAATTGGAAAGGTCAGGTACAGGCCGAATCTAGGCCCCAGAGTGCATCGAAGTGACAAAACCCGACGTTTGGATGACAGTTTAAGTGATGGGCTGAATTGGAAAGTTTAGGTACTGGCCAAACCGAGGTGTGGTGGGGGGGATCCAGGCCCCAGAATGTATCGAGGTGACTGAACCCGATGTTTGGACGACGATTTAGGCGCCGTGCAGATTGAAAAGGTCAGGGTGTCAGAGCCCGAGGTGAGGGACAGGCTAGTTCAGCTTGCTGCTCCACGACGATTATTTGGCTCCGCACTGAACTCAGCGTCCGCGGACAAACTCTCTTTGTGGACTTCAGTTCAGAAGTTTATTTGCTTCTGTTTATTGTTTGCATGACTTTTTTTTCCCCCTTTGCACCTGGGGTTTGACAATGTTCTATTTTAATGGGTTCCTTTGGGTTTCTTTGTTTTGTGGCTGCCTGTTAGGAGATGAATCTCAAGGTTGTATAACGTATACGTACTTTGATAATAAATATACTTTGAACTTTGTAGTTGAACCCAGGCCATTGTTGCTGTAATAGTGTTACAGTAACTGCTACACAACCATGCTGTAGTTGCTGTCTGTGCTACCATGCTGCCAATAATCATTTTGTCTCATGGATTTGCAGCCTTAGCCAAGGTGACTGAAATAATCATTAAAAAAGTGTTTCATCATCTGTAAATTGTTTTGAGATGTTCCGACAGGGATGTGGAAGGCTCAGTTAAAACATATTTCTCATTATCAATCTTTTGGCAGATGTTCCGAAGCTGCCAACAGTTGAGTTCAAAGCTCTTGTCTGTTTTTTTGAAGAAGTCTCAAAGGAAAACAGTTCGTAATATCCCAATGAGTTAAGGGTAAACCGATTACTTCTTAAACTTTCCTCCTGCTCTTCATCTCCAATTGAACTCAGAGCTGCCAGCTGGCAAAACCTTGTCAGATGGCTTGCTGGTAATGATTATTTGAGAGGTGGATCCTTGCAGGGTTGTAGAGAAAGAGCAGGATTAGTGGGATGCATCAGATAGTTCCCCTGATGAGAGATAAACTCAATGGGCTGAATAGCCTCCTTCTAGGAGACAGGGAGGGAGCATGTTTTAGGGTTAGAGGAAGAAATGCAGTGAGTGACACGCACAGCAAGGAAATGAATCAGCAGAAAATAAGCATATATGGAGATAAAAAATGAAAGACTAGGAGACACTCTGTTCCCTCAGGCAGTGAGATTTACTATAACAAAGGAGAAAATAAGAAGCACCAGGATGCTTTCTTTATAGCAAAATTCTTCATCATCTGACAGGCAACAATAGAACATCAAGTGACTTTAATTCTAGTCTCTGCCCCCACCTTGGCAAGCTCTTGCGATAACCTGCTGTGGAAAGATGTATTTGGTCTGCTGCATAACCTGACTCTACAGGCATCAGGCTGTGTTGGAACAGGAACCAAGTGGGAAGATTGTTACTTTAGGAAATTAATCCATTGGCCTCATGGGGTTTATTTCAACATCTGCACTGTGCTGCAGTTCCTTGCTGCAGCCGGGCCAGAGAACTGATTGGAAGGTACAGTAAATCTCCTCGGGTCACTATACAACCATAAAGATTGGATATCACAGCAGATATAGTCATTGGCTGCATTAGTTCACTCACTTCTTATTCATACAACAAAACACAAGCATACCAGTGCATGTACTACAAACAAATGCAAACGAATACACATTTATACAAATGTGCACAGGGAAATATTGCACACACGTATAATTATATAGACGTACTAATACATATATACACACCTATACATATATACATATATGTATGTGTGTAAGTATATACACATAGATACACATATACATCTATGCACGCACACACACACACACACACACACACAAATGCATGCATGCACACAAACACAAACACAGGAACATGTGTGTGCATGCTTCCAGCACACTTAGGCACCCATACATTACATGCATAGACTTCCACATACAGTACACGCACAATATTGCCGTGTTATAACACACCTGAAATGTAGTGGAAATGATTAGGTGAACTGGCATTGATTAATGTTATCAGTATTCCCATACAACATTCCCAGACAAGAAAAGAGCCAGTGTGGTTAGATTTCTCAATACAAATTTTACTTAAAAACTCACAATGTCCACACAGTGCCAAAGCAAACAGGCAAGAGGCCAAGGTAATTACTGCATTATAATTGCTGTGAGCCAGCATCAGCAGGTGCAACCACGATGCAGCATCTTCAAGCAATAAACCTCAGTACTAATACCGAGGTGCACTTAATCCTCCTGTTCCTGATATCCCTTGGCTCCCAGTTTGCTCTCCCTAATCTCATTCCTAACTGATCTTCTGCCGTGGAATCTTGAAGTGAAGCCATGGAGTTCAGACAGTTTGGGACTTATAAAGTCATATAGCATCTCAACACAGAAACAGGCCCATCAGCCCTTCTAGTCCATGCCTAGTCTCATCTATCTGTACCCAGGCCATAGCCCTCCATACCTCTCAATCAATGACCTCCTCTTGTGCCAGGACGAGGCCTCCCTCAGGTGGAGGAGCGACATCTTATGTACCATTAGGGTAGCCTCCAACCAGATGGCATGAATATTGATTTTCCTTCTGGTAATAAAAAATTCCCTTCCACTCCCCCTCTTCTATATCCCACTCTGGCTTCATACCTCTTCTCTCCCATCTATCACCTCTCCTGGGTCCCCTCCTCCTTCCTTCTCTCCTATGGTCCACTGTTCTCTCCTATCAGATCCCTTCCTCTCCAGCCCTTTACCTTTCCCACCCACTTGGCTTCACCTATCACCTAGCTCTCCTTCTTCACCTCCCACACCTTTTTGTTCTGATATCTTCGCCCTTCCTTTCCAGTCCTGAAGAAGGGTCTGGGCCCAGAATGTTGACTGTTTGTTCACATCCACAGATGCTGCTTGACCTGCTGCATTACTCCAGCATCTTGTGTGTGTTACTTCACAACCCTATCAACCTGTGATGCCTCTTTAAAGGAACTGCAGATTTATATTTTCAGACCCCTTTGTTCTACCGCACACCTCAGTGTCCTGTCACTCACTGTGTAAGACCATAAGATATAGGAACAGAATTAGGCCATTTGGCCCATCCAGTCTGCTCCTCCATTCCATCATGGCTGATTTATTCTCCCTCTCAACTCCATTCTCCTGCCTTCTGCCCATAAACTTTGATGACCTGACTAATCATGTACCTATAAACCTACATTTTAAATATACCTGATGACTTGGCCTCCACAGCTGCCTGTACAATTAATTCCACAGATCAGCCATTCTCTGGCTAAAGAAATCCCTCCTCATCTCTGTTCTAAACAAATGTCCCTCTATTCTGAAGCATCGGGTTTGGTAGGTATCTTGCCTAAGACAACATTATCAGTTTCTGGTGTCACGTTGCTGTCGGTGACATCATCACACAGAGGTAAATCTAGTGAGTGTAATGTGTCTGTCTTGTTGGATGCAGTTGACTCAGGTGTGTCCTTTGGTTGAGCATCCAGTATCTGGTTTACATGATGTCTCCATGTCTGATCTCCAACATCCACTATGTAAAACAATGGTCCAATTCTTGTAGCTATCCTAGCAGGTGTCCACTTGCCTTCTAGGAAATCACCACTAGGACATCCTGCCCAATTTTAAAGTTCTTGCTGCTTCACTTGGCAACTGGCTGAACCATTTATTCTGTAATTCCCTCCGGAGGTCTGGTTTCAGGAGGTCTATCTGAGATCTCAGATTCCTGCTCATGAACAGCATTTCAGGTGTTTGATTTGTTGTCGCATGAACAGAGTTCCGATACACAAAAAGGAGTTGTCCACTTTATGCTGTGGAGAAATATCCCCCTTGTCTATCACTTTAATGCACTTCTTGAAGGTTTAGATAAATCTTTCAGCAAACTCATTTATTGCTGGGTGGTGAGCAGCTGATTTGAAATGTCTGATGCCATTTTTCTGCATAAAAAGTCGGAATACTTCAGACATGTATTGTGGTCTTTTGTCACTCACAATTTGTTCTGGTAAGCCGTTTCTGGTGTAGATAGTCTTCAAGGTAGAGACAGTCTTTGCCGAGGTGGTTGACTTCATTGATATAACTTCCAGTCACTTTGAATGAGCATCCACAGCAACCAGAAACATGGAGTCCGTGAATGGCCCAGTAAAGTAAATATGTATTCTTTGCCATGGTGACGACGGCAACTCCCACACATGTAACAGTGCCTGTGGGGATGCATTTTAAACTGTGGCATCCCAAACAGCTTTCGGTCCAGTCTTCAATCTGTTTATCTATTCCTGGCCACCACACGTAGATCCAGGTGTGACTCTTCATCTTGACTGTGCCCAGGTGTCCTTCATGCCGATTTTCCTACACTCCAGTGCACATTTTGGAGGGAACCACAACACGAGATCCAAATATCAGCATTCTTTGACATCCTGACAGTTGGTCTCATCTCTCTGAGAACTCTGGAAATGTAGGGTTGCCATGAGCTGGCCGTCCTTGCGTGGTGATTTCATGGACTTTTGACAATGTCAGGTCATTCCTTGTTTCCATTTGTAATTCGGAATTTGTTACTGGCAACTGGTCCACCACTGTGGTGTGGAACACTTATGCTGGGTTACGGTATGAAGACTTATTTTCTTCAGTTGCCATCAATGGAAAATGTGAGAAGCCATTAGCATTCCTGTATAGTTTGTTACCCTTGAACTTCTCTGTCATAAGGGTGGGTTCCTAGGAATAGTCCCTAATGTTGTAACTGGGTAGCAGTCATCATTGGAAATCCCTTCCTGGAATTGAAAATCGCCACAAGGGGCTGGTGATCTGTCAGTAGTGTAAACTTTTGTCCGTAGAGGGAGTGGTGAAACTTCTTTATTCCCCATTCTAGACTAGGGGCTTCTCAGTCAATCTGTGCATACTTGTGTTCTGTGTTTATCGGTGATCTTGAAGCAAACACGGACTCTATGTTGTCTGATTCTGTTTTACATTTGGTAACCATAAGACCATAAGAGCATAAGACATAGGAGCAGAACTAGGTCATTCAACCCATCGCGTCTGCTCCACTATTGCATCATGACTAATCGCAGATCCCACTCAAACTCATACACCTGCCATCTCACCATACTCCTTGATGCACTGACTGATCAGGAAATGATCAAATGCCTTAAATATGCGAACAGACTTGGCCTCCACCACAGTCTGTGGCAGAACATTCCACAAATTTACTACTCTCTGTCAAAAAAAAATTCCTCCTTACCTCTGTTCTAAAAGGTCACTCCTCAATTTGGAGGCTGATGCCTCTAGTTCTAAACACCCCTGCCAGAGGAAACATCCTTTCCACATCCACTCTATTGAGTCCTTTCAACATTCGGTAGGTTTCAATGAGATCTCCACTCATTCTTCTAAATTCCAGTGAGTACAGGCCCAAAACTGCCAAACGCTCCTCATATGTTAACCCCTTCATTCCCGGAATCATCCTTGTGACTCTCCTCTGGACTCTCTCCACTGACAACACACCCTTTCTGATATATGAGGTCGAAAACTGTCGACAATACTCTAAGTGCAGCCTAACCAATGTCTTGTAAAGCCTCAGCATTATCTCATTGCTTTTATATTCTATTCCCCTTGAAATAAATACCAACAATGTGTTTGCCTTCTTTACCACAGACTCAACCTGTAAATTAACCATCTGGGACTCTTGCATGAGGACTTCTAAGTCTCTCTGCACCTATGATGTTTTAACTTTCTCCCCATTTAAATAATAGTCCGTACTATTTTTCCTTTTACCAAAATTCATTATCATACATTTCCTAACACTGTATTCCACCTGTGCTTTTTTTTGCTGATTCTTCCACATTGCCTAAGTTCTGCTGCAATCACATTGCCTCCTCTTTATGCATTTGCTTAGTTTTGTGTTTGAGACTTTTCACTCAGTTGTGCTTTTTGTTTGCCCTGCACACTCTCTGTATGTGACCTTGTCTGTGACACTTTCTTCACACTTTTTGCTTGAACCAGCAGTCATTTGCATCATGGAAGGATTTGCCACATTGATAACATTTTTGGCTTTCTGCACCATTCAGGGATATTTTGTGCATTTCAGATTCTGACATCCTTTTTTGTAGTTCTACTGCATCCTTTACTGAAGTCTCTAATATTGCAATGGTCAATGCCCGTTCTAAGGTTTGGTCTCTTTTGGACAGTAGCCTCTTTTGAGTGCTTTGAGTATGCATGCCACATACAAGCCTATGCTTTAATGCATCAGAAAGTCCATCTCTAACGTCACAGTACTGGGAAAGTTTATGCAGTTCTGCAGAAATGCTTTCATCCTTTGACTGGTTCCGTTTGTAAAATCTAAATCTCTCAGCTATTACCAGAGGGTTAGGGCTGAAGCGATTTTGTAAAATTGTAATAATTTCATCGAACATCATGTAGGGCTTTGCAGGGTTTACTGCGTTGCATAAGAGATGATACGTTCTTGGGTCCATTAAGCTAAGAAGTGTAAGGGCTTTCTTTTGCTCCTCCACATCGTTCACGTTACAATACAGTTCAACACTCTCAATATATGATTCCCACCCTACATTAGCGCTATCAGATTTGTCAACTTCCCGGACTGAAGCCCTTGCCGTGTTATTTTCACTTTAAATTTAGTGTGTCTTTCATGGGCCCTTCTGCTTTCTCATGCTGTTTAACTCTTGCTATTTGGCTCGCAGCTGTCGGTGCAATTCGTGATATTTTTTGACATTCAGATTCATACTATTTGCCAATATGTTGTGTCTGTGCACAACTACATATGAATTTAATAAAAGCACGTGTGTGGAATATGTCTTTAATCCACATTGCAGTGACAGAGAGAGACAATACGTATGTGTGAACAACAGGTCAATATGTAGAGCTAAGGTGGGTGAGGGGACATTGCTTTAAAAGAAATAGATTCATGCATTACAAACTGCAATGTCCTTGAATGGAAAATCCTACAAAAAGCAATGGATACTGCCCAGTCCATCCAAATCATTGACATACAAGGGGTGATTGATAAGTTTGTGGCCTAAGGTAGAAGGAGTCAATTTATTCAACCTAGCACATTTATTTTTCAACAGTCCCCTCCTACATTTACACACTTAGTCCAGCGGTTGTGGAGCATATGGATCTTGGAGCTCCAGCAAGTGTCCATAGCATGAGTGATTGATAAGTTCATGGCCTAAGGTAGAAGGAGATGAGTTACACAGCTCTCGTTACATGCATGTGCAGTTCAACTCTTTGAGTGATTATGCAGAAAGTTTGAAGTTAATAACTCATCTCCTTCTCCATCCTATGTCAACTTCAACATTTTCCCCACGAGCATTACATGGGAGGAGAAGATGGCAGCGTGACGCAGCGCATGCGGCCGCTCCGAAATGATATCGGTATTTGTTAAGCAGGTACCGTGCACAATCCTGATTTGATGGAGACAGACGTGAGAAGCACGGAGGAACATCTGGAGAAGCTTCTGAAATGCCTGCTTCGCTGCTGCTGCTACTGTGCGATCCAGACTCTCCGGAGACGAAGACCCCAAATCCTCAGCTTTGCCTATTGCCTGTTGCCGGGGTCGGGGTCGAAGCGCTCGGCAGAGATGGTGCTCGGTGCTTGGTGTCGGAGGGCTGGTCGGAGGCTCAGAGTTTTCGGACGGACTCAGGAGTCGGCTGTGGTTAGGTGCTTCCAGGGTGCTGCACCAGCAAGTTTGCGGCGCTGGAGGTTCATGGCAGGGAGAGTTTTTCTTCCTTCTACCATCTGCGTGAGATGATGGAACTTTCGAGAGACTTTGAGACTTTTTTTTTACCGTGCCCATGGTCTGTTCTTTATCAAATTACGGTATTGCTTTGCACTGTTGTAACTATATGTTATAATTATGTGGTTTTTATCAGTTTTTAGTCTTGGTTTGTCTTCTGTTTCTGTGATATCATATTGGAGCAACATTGTATCATTTCTTAATGCATGCATTACTAAATGACAATAAAAGAGGACTGGTGTCCTCATAATCTAATCTAATCTAATCTTTTTTATTTCCAATCTTGAAAATGCAAGTGCAGACACTGATTTGAGCTCACAACAAGCATATTAACTGATTTAATCTAGCCAAGAGCATTGAAGATGTCAAAGGAGGAGAGAAATACTGACCAGTTTTGAGTGAGATTGAGCCAACCCCTGCCACCATCCCCTGTTTTTATTCATATCACTACATCTGATGAAATACTTTGCAAAGTGAAATGCTGGTTGGATGTTGAAATTGGAAGAAATAAAATACAAACTTTAAACTAGAATGGTTGGGGGGTGGGAATCAAATTAAAGAGACTAGGAGAGAGGAGGTTAGTTCACAACAGGGAGATGGGAACCAGTGCAGAGAGACAGAGGGGTGTAAAAGTACTAAGGAGAAGAGTAAAAGCGGCAGGCCGACAAATCCAGGGCAAGCATTAAAAAGGGCCACTTTTCAACATAATTGTATAAGGGCTAAGAGAGTTGTAAAAGAGCGCCTGAAGGCTTTGTGTGTCAATGCAAGGAGCATTCGTAATAAGGTGGATGAATTGAAAGTGCAGATTGTTATTAATGATTATGATATAGTTGGGATCACAGAGACATGGCTCCAGGGTGACCAAGGATGGGAGCTCAACGTTCAGGGATATTCAATATTCAGGAGGGATAGACATGAAGGAAGGGGAGGTGGGGTGGCGTTGCTGGTTAAAGAAGAGATTAACGCAATAGAAAGGAAGGACATAAGCCGGGAAGATGTGGAATCGATATGGGTAGAGCTGCGTAACACTAAGGGGCAGAAGACGCTGGTGGGAGTTGTGTACAGGCCACCTAACAGTAGTAGTGAGGTCGGAGATGGTATTAAACAGGAAATTAGAAATGTGTGCAATAAAGGAACAGCAGTTATAATGGGTGACTTCAATCTACATGTAGATTCGGTGAACCAAATTGGTAAAGGTGCTGAGGAAGAGGATTTCTTGGAATGTATGCGGGATGGTTTTTTGAACCAACATGTCGAGGAACCAACTAGAGAGCAGGCTATTCTGGACAGGGTTTTGAGCAATGAGGAAGGGTTAATTAGCAATCTTGTCGTGAGAGGCCCCTTGGGTAAGAGTGACCATAATATGGTGGAATTCTTCATTAAGATGGAGAGTGACATAGTTAATTCAGAAACAAAGGTTCTGAACTTAAAGAGGGGTAACTTTGAAGGTATGAGATGTGAATTAGCTAAGATAGACTGGCAAATGACACTTAAAGGGTTGACGGTGGATATGCAATGGCAAGCATTTAAAGATCGCATGGATGAACTACAACAATTGTTCATCCCAGTTTGGCAAAAGAATAAATCAAGGAAGGTAGTGCACCCGTGGCTGACAAGAGAAATTAGGGATAGTATCAATTCCAAAGAAGTAGCATACAAATTAGCCAGAGAAAGTGGCTCACCTGAGGACTGGGAGAATTTCAGAGTTCAGCAGAGGAGGACAAAGGGCTTAATTAGGAAGGGGAAAAAAGATTATGAGAGAAAACTGGCAGGGAACATAAAAACTGACTGTAAAAGCTTTTATAGATATGTAAAAAGGAAAAGACTGGTAAAGACAAATGTAGGTCCCCTACAGACAGAAACAGGTGAATTGATTATGGGGAGCAAGGACATGGCGGACCAATTGAATAATTACTTTGGTTCTGTCTTCACTAAGGAGGACATAAATAATCTTCCAGAAATAGTAGGGGACAGAGGGTCCAGTGAGATGGAGGAACTGAGCGAAATACATGTTAGTAGGGAAGTGGTGTTAGGTAAATTGAAGGGATTGAAGGCAGATAAATCCCCAGGGCCAGATGGTCTGCATCCTAGAGTGCTTAAGGAAGTAGCCCAAGAAATAGTGGATGCATTAGTGATAACTTTTCAAAACTCGTTAGATTCTGGACTAGTTCCTGAGGATTGGAGGGTGGCTAATGGAACCCCACTTTTTAAAAAAGAAGGGAGAGAGAAACCGGGGAATTATAGACTAGTTAGCCTAACGTCGATGGTGGGGAAACTGCTGGAGTCAGTTATCAAAGATGTGATAACAGCACATTTGGAAAGCGGTGAAATGATCGGACAAAGGCAGCATGGATTTGTGAAAGGAAAATCATGTCTGACGAATCTCATAGAATTTTTTGAGGATGTAACTAGTAGAGTGGATAGGGGAGAACCAGTGGATGTGGTATATTTGGATTTTCAAAAGGCTTTTGACAAGGTCCCAACAGGAGATTAGTGTGCAAACTTAAAGCACACGGTATTGAGGGTAAGGTATTGATGTGGATGGAGAATTGGTTAGCAGACAGGAAGCAAAGAGTGGGAATAAACGGGACCTTTTCAGAATGGCAGGTGGTGACTAGTGGGGTACCGCAAGGCTCAGTGCTGGGACCCCAGTTGTTTACAATATATATTAATGACTTGGATGAGGGAATTAAATGCAGCATCTCCAAGTTTGCGGATGACACGAAGCTGGGTGGCAGTGTTAGCTGTGAGGAGGATGCTAAGAGGATGCAGAGTGACTTGGATAGGTTGGGTGAGTGGGCAAATTCATGGCAGATGCAATTTAATATGGATAAATGTGAAGTTATCCACTTTGGTGGCAAAAATAGGAAAACAGATTATTATCTGAATGGTGGCCGATTAGGAAAAGGGGAGGTGCAACGAGACCTGGGTGTCATTATACACCAGTCATTGAAAGTGGGCATGCAGGTACAGCAGGCGGTGAAAAAGGCGAATGGTATGCTGGCATTTATAGCGAGAGGATTCGAGTACAGGAGCAGGGAGGTACTACTGCAGTTGTACAAGGCCTTGGTGAGACCACACCTGGATTATTGTGTGCAGTTTTGGTCTCCTAATCTGAGGAAAGACATCCTTGCCATAGAGGGAGTACAAAGAAGGTTCACCAGATTGATTCCTGGGATGGCAGGACTTTCATATGAAGAAAGACTGGATGAACTGGGCTTGTACTTGTTGGAATTTAGAAGATTGAGGGGGGGATCTGATTGAAACGTATAAAATCCTAAAGGGATTGGACAGGCTAGATGCAGGAAGATTGTTCCCGATGTTGGGCAAGTCCAGAACAAGGGGTCACAGTTTGAGGATAAAGGGGAAGCCTTTTAGGACCGAGATTAGGAAAAACTTCTTCACACAGAGAGTGGTGAATCTGTGGAATTCTCTGCCACAGGAAACAGTTGAGGCCAGTTCATTGGCTATATTTAAGAGGGAGTTAGATATGGCCCTTGTGGCTACGGGGATTAGGGGGTATGGAGGGAAGGCTGGGGCGGGGTTCTGAGTTGGATGATCAGCCATGATCATAATAAATGGTGGTGCAGGCTCGAAGGGCCAAATGGCCTACTCCTGCACCTATTTTCTATGTTTCTATGTTTCTATGTTAAAACATTTGGTGAATGCTGAACTGTAAAATTTACCCAGTGGGCTTTCTAAAATGCTCACACTGTGTCTTCGATATTGACGCTCAAGGTGATGTCAATGGTGTGAGTTAACCAAAACAGGGGATGGAGAAAAAACCTACAGGTGCTGGAAATCCAGAAGAGAAACATAAAATGCTCAGGGAGTTATGGGCACGCTACGCTGGCGTTGGAATAATGGTGACACTTGCGGGCTGCCCAACACCATCCTCGCTGATGTGATTTTATGCAAAACAAGGCATTTCACTGTATGCTTCTGACTTACATGTGATAAATAAAGCTAAATCTTTAACATCTTTCAAGGTACTTGTGCTCTAAGATCTTTCTGTTCAACAGCACTCCCCAGGACACATGCCAGTGATAATAAACCTGATTCTGATCCTGATTTACTTGTCTTGCAGATCTGCACAGCCATGGGCTGGATTGGAAGTTTATAAGAGTTTAAAAGTAAGGGGACAAGGCAAATATCCCCTTTGTACAGTTAAGATGAGGGTATCAGGGGTAATGTGGAAAGGGCAAAGTAGTAGACTTGAGGAATGCCAGATCATCCTAGGGCCAATTAAATATGGAGCAGGCTCAAAAAGCTGATAGGCCTTCTCCTGTTCCCACTTCTTATTGTCTTAGATCCTGTTGAATACCTTTCCACAAAAAAGCATCCAGCCCCTCCTTCGCACCAACTTTCTACCCATCTCTCTTTCAGCCCCTTTCCAATGTCATTCATGAACCCCATTTCGGTAGAAGCCCGTTCAACCTCCAACAGAAGATCCCAGAAGACAGCTGATCATATTAAAGGGCTTTAAATACCATCTCCAGGTCAGAAATAGGAGTTGCAATTGTCAGATGAACAGAGGGCCTCCTGATTTCTGGAAAGAAAATGCATTCAGCCCCACTCTTGCTCATTGACAATAGTTCATTTCCCCTACATCCCACCCACTGTCTGGGCTTGCTAATATCATTTCTCAGTACTTGGCCTGAGCTAATTATGGCTCTCATCCAAGAGCACCAAGCTTTATTTCCCAGCCTAGAGTTTCTCTCAAAGTTCAAAGTAAAATTTGTTATCAGGGTACATACATGTCACATCATACAATCCTGAGCAACACACATAAAAGTTGCTGGTGAACGCAGCAGGCCAGGCAGCATCTATAGGAAGAGGTATAGTTGACATTTCGGGCCGAGACCCTTCATCAGAATCCTGAGATTCCTTTCCCTGTGGGCATACATAGCAAATCTATAGAACAGTAACTGTAAACAGGATCAATGAACAATAAATTGTGCAAATGCAAATATAAATGAATAGCAATAAACAATGAGCATGAACTAACAAGATAAAGAGCCTTAATGTAAGACCATTGGTTGTGGGAACGCCGGAAGTAGAATGAGTGTAGTTATCCTCTTTTGTTCAAGAGCCTGATGGTTGAGGGGAGGTAACTGTCCATGAACCTGGCACCTGCACCTTTTACCTGATGGCAACAGTGAGAAAAGAGAATGCCCTGGGTGTAGAGGAGCTTTGATGATGGATGCTGCTTTTCTACGGCAACGTTTCATGTAGATGTGCAGAACGTTTGGGATGGTTTTACCCTGATGTACTGGGCAAAATCCAGTATCTTTTGTAGGATTTCCCCAATACCTTCAGTGTAACATTTTTGAAATGTGCAAAATATAATGCTGTCTATTGCCTGCAATGAGGGAGGTATTACGCCATTGACTATACCTGTGTATCTATTAGAGTGTAGTGGAACTTCTAGGCTAAAGGTCTTACATTATCTGACAGGATACAATAGGGTCTTTTAAGAGACTTTTGGATAGGTACATGGAGCTTAGAAAAATAGAGGGCTATGGGTAAGCCTAGTAATTTCTAAGGTAGGGACATGTTCGGCACAACTTTGTGGGCTGAAGGGCCTGTATTGTGCTGTAGGTTTTCTATGTTATATGTTAATCATTCATGTCACAGGCAGAGCAGTGCTTGGGCTGGAATGTTTCACAAACCCACCGTTCATCTGACATTTGTAAATTACAAGAGGTTATCATAATTGCCTGACCCCTGTGATATTCCATGTCTTTGGCCTGCGTTCCTCTTATTATCATCGACATTCCTTGGAGCGTTCTTCTCTTCTGACTGATTTTCTGTTTTCTGTGTTTAATTGGGGCAATTCCTTTCTGAAACAGGATGGAGGGTGCCATGGTGGAAGGAGAAAACATAACGAGCTCTTGTGACTGAATCAGCTTGCCTGAATTCATTGTAAGGCACCAAATGAGCTAATGAATTTTATTACACCAAATGTTCTTCCTGCATGTGGTATAAATGATCTCAGAATGCTGATGAAATTAGAAGACTTCTGTTCAATTGAAAATTGAAACTCCTTAATTAAGTTACAGACCTTAATTACAACCAAAGCCTCTCTCTATGCGTATGTTGGAGTTGATTGTTAATGTCCATTAAATATCAATTGCTGTCTTCTGGCCTCCTTTCACCTACACTGCAGCTGCATCATTACTAATGCTTATGATTTTCAAAGTGCTGGTCTTGTGATTGAGTGGAGTTCTTGAGTCTGGCATTTCAGCACTGGTCCCTGATTGTTATTTTTAGCCCTGCTTCCTTCAGATTTTTCACTCTGTGCTGGAGGTCCTCTGAGACTATTGGCAATCCACCAAGGTGTTCATCGTCTCTGACTTTTTGAGGCTTCAACCCATGATCTTTCATTGCAAACTGTACACATGCATTGGAGAGACTGAAAAACCAAAAGACCCAGCCATAAACCACTGCCACCACTTACCCTTGCCCACACTGCCTCAGAACATGTGGATCCAAGATTGACCTCTATAGCCACCTGAGGCCCTGCCCACCAATAGACAATCCCTTAGGAGAACATCGTGCTTCACTCAAGTGATTACACTGTTACTACTACTGCTGCAACACCTGCATTCCTATATAATCCTTTTCATTTTCCCTGAAAGACTTACAGCGCCTTTATCCTGATGCCCTGGGTCTAAATATTCTGAATTACTTCACTCCCAACATCTACCAAAATATTACTTGGACTTAAAAACGCAAACTCGAGGAAATCTGCGGATGCTGGAATTTCAAGCAACACACAGAAAAAATGCTGGTGAACGCAGCAGGCCAGGCAGCATCTATAGGAAGAGGTACAATCGACGTTTTGGGCCGAGACACTTTGTCAGGACTGACTAAGGGTCTCGGTCCGAAACGTCGACTGTACCTCTTCCTATAGATGCTGCCTGGCCTACTGTGTTCACCAGCATTTTTTTGTGTGTATTACTTGGGCTACTGTTCTTTCTAAGTACTAACCATGTGGACGTCATTACTTTGAAAAATAACCTCAGTGATCTCCATGTGCTCAAAACATGTTGTACATAATTTTTGGTGATTACAGAGGACTTGAGTTGTTATATTGATGGATCTTCAGGCTTTGAGGAGGTTAAATCAGATGGTGCTACCTTATAGTTTTACTATGGAGGTTATTGCTTTGCTTAAGAGTATAGGTCTAGTTATTAGTTCTCAGTTTGTGTCTCTCTGCAGGATGTATTTCCTATGAAAATAAAAACCATCCAAGCTATTTTGTGTCTGTGAGGCATTAACCATCACAGTGTGTTCAGATTAACTTCATCACAGCTAAGCATTTTAATTCCTTCAATGTTGAGTTTCTTGAGAAGGAGAAACCGTAGGGCCTGGTTTTGCTTTCTCATTCAACTTTTCCCCCAAAACTCCTGTGTCAGGAAATCAAAGACAAACCAAATCTATGGGAGGCTACCAAGTGCTAACAATCTATTTTAGCTTGGCATTGTTCAAATTTTATGGAACTGAATTTTTGAATACAGATTAATGTTTAGTATTACTGACTAGGGAGTTTCTAAACACACGAGTTTGAAACCAGGTAAGGAACTGAGTAGAAAATATCATTAGTGTAATGTCTTACAGTGCCAGGACCTGGGTTCAACTCCCACTCTTGTCTGTATGTAGTTTGTATGTTCTGCACGGGTTTTCTCCAGGTGCTTCAGTTTCCTTCCACATTCCAACGACGTATGGCTTAAGGTTAGTAAGCTATGGGCTTGCTCTGTCAGCGCTGGAAGCATGGTGACATTGTGAGCATAATCTTCACACTGCACTGGTCATTGATGCTAAAAGATGCATTTCACCGGATGTTTCAATGTTTTTATGTACAGGTGACAAATAAAGCAAATAAAGCTAATCATTCGAATTCCTGTGATACAATGAAAATATAGCTCTTTATCCCTGTGCAACTGCGAAAATCAAAGCCATTGAAGGAGCTTCCTAATCTAAACTAATCGGTGTTGATAGTGATATGAGCAAATTGTTTCTTGATCCGGCATAAAATGTTGCAGAAAGCAAGCACAATACTTTGGTCATAAGCAACTTTCCAAATTCCAACTTATATTTTATTTTTAGTTATTTTTATTCAGAGATACAGCATGGCAATAATCCCTTTCAGCACAATGACCCCACGCCATCCAATTTTTACCCAGGTTACCAACTAACCTACTGGCTTTGGGTTGCTGGAAGGAAACCAAAGCACCTGAGGAGAACGAGGAAACTTCTCACGGACAGTGGCAGAACTGAACCTGGGTTGCTGGTGTCATAATAACATTACATTAACCACTATATTGCTAATGGAAATACAGAAATTCAGCTTTATTCTGGTTAAACTAATTGTGATGATTCCAGGTGCCTCCCAAGTTACAAGTGCCTGACCTATGTACAGCCTGCACATATGAACAAGTGTCTAGGAGACTGGTGGGAGGGACTATGAGAAATGTCCATGGCCACGAGACCTTTTTCTGCCAAGATCAGTTTTTGAACACAGCAGCTGATACTTGTATAGTTCAAAGAGTTGTTTTTGAGTAAGTTAAACTTCCAACCAATATTCTTTTTTCAGCCTCTGGTGATAAATGGGAGCTAGTCTTCAATTCTTTATGTAAGTGGCAAGCAATGATCAGTCTGAGGTTAAAAGGACAACTTTGCAAACAAACAGCATTGTCTACATAGCACCGGCTTCTGGCCCACAGCATGGGATAGTTGTAGTGCAAGATAATGGGATTATGTTAATCAGCTTCTTTCAAACCAAACAATGTTGGCTAAATTATTTAGAGCAAGGAAGTTTGCAGACCAGATAGATAGAGCTCTTAAAGATAGTGGAGTGAAGGGATATGGGGAGAAGGCAGAAAAAGGGTACTGATTATGGATGATCAACCATGATCACAGTGAATGGTGGTGATGGCTCGAAGGGCTGAATGGCCTACTCCTGCACCTATTGTCTATTATCTATTGATACCACCACTTAGCACATCAAATATCTGATCTATTAATAGTTGGAAAGCTTGCATGCTCAGGGAATCAGCTTCACAGCATTGATTGTGGGAATCTGGGAACTCTGTGCTCAGAAGCATTTATACTATCTGTGTGAAAAGTTACCTGAAAAAATATCGCATGTGTGAAGTCACCCAAGTAGCAAAAACACATATAAATGTTAGAAAGTAATTAGGCTTGTTGGGAGTGGTCAAAGAACAGTAAGAAGAATGACAGAAAGATGGGGTGACCAGAGTCCATTCCTCTACCATTGATTTCTGTGATAAATGATTTGTTCATCTATAATTGCTTGGTGTGCCTTTTTAGCTTAAAGGAATTGTATCTGTGTTTTGGAAATCCTTTGTGGTCTAGGAATTGTTTGTAATTTCGGAATCATTTAAAAGATAGAAAACCTCTGTAAGTTTTAAAAGAGCTTCAAGAAAAGCGTTCAAACTACTTTGTTAGCTAGAAGTATATCCTCCTTGGTGGGGGAGGGGACACCACTCAAAGAGTGGGTATTGGCAGCTAAACTCACCATGAAGGATAAACAGGGAAGTGATCTAGTTTTGAAGAGTGAAGTAACTACAGTATTACCTTCCTTTAGTGAGAGTACCTGTAGCTATCTATATTGGATAAGGCTTAAGATCTTTGTTTGAGTTCAGAACTTGGTGGTCAGCAAAGCCAATGCCATCACAGGACTCGCCAGCTACTGTGGGACTGCTGTCATATTCTACTGTGTGGGAACTTGGTTCACAGTAGTATCTGAATTGTAGAGTTAAGAACCCTTGTTAATCACATGTCACCCTTGGTTGGCCTGTTTTTATTGAAATATGTTGCCAGCTGGCCGCATATTCAATTTGCAAACTGTTTAGTTTATGAACATTTCCCTGTCGAAACTTGGGGAGGAGTTGTTAAAACCCTAGACAGCCACTTTAGAACTTGTACATAAGGAGTGATACAATGTGCATGATCCAAAAACTAAACATAAGATTTATTTGAGCTGACAGGAACAGGATTTGGGGAGGGCACATTAGAAATGTTTAAGAAACATCTAGGTAAGTGTATGGATAGGTGAGGTTAAGAGGGCTATGGTCAAATGTGGGCAGACAAAGATCAAGGTACAAGACTCAATTTTATCTGTCACGTGCACATTGAAACTTTTACTGAAAAGTGTTGGCTGAGCTGAGTCTGGTGACTGTATGGGCTGGTGGTGAGGTAGTTTCATAGGTTCAATTTCCATTCAGAATTCTGATGGCAGAAGGGAAGAAGCTATTCCTTAATCATTGAGTGTGTGCCTTCAGGCTCCTGTACCTCCTCCCTGATGAGAACAAGGCATGTCCTGGGTGATCGGGGTCCTTAATGATGGACGTCGCCTTTCTGAGGCATCGCTCATTGAAGATGTCTTGGATGCTGGGTAGGCTAATGCCCATGATGGAGCTGACTGAGTTTACAACTTCCTGCAGTTTTCATCCTGTGCAGTGCCCCCCAGCATACCAGACGATGATGCAGCCAGTTAGAATGCTCTCCACAGTACATCTATAGAAATTTGTGAGTGTCTTTGGTGACAAACCAAATTCCTCAAACTCCTAATGAAATATAGTTGCTTTAGTGCCTTCTTTGTAACTGTTTCGATATGTTGGGCCCAGGATCGATCCTCACAGATATAGAGAGATGTTGCTCACGCTTTCCACTTCTGATTCCTTGATAAGAACTGATGTGTGTTCCCTCATCTTACCCTTTCTGAAGTCCACAATCAGTTCTTTGGCCTTACTGATGTTGAGTGCAAGGTTGTTGCTGCAGCACCACTTAACCTGCTGATCTATTTCTCTCCTGTACTGTACGCCTTCTCGTCATCATCTGCAATCCTGCCAACAATAGTTATGTTGTCAGCAAACTTATAGATGGCATTTGAGGTGTGCCTAGCTACACAGTTATGGATGTAAAGAGTAGAGTTAAGTAAACATCCTTGAGGTTCAAGCTTGGCTGTAGTTTGGTAGTTCTAGTCAGGTTTTAATTTTCACCTCAACCAGAACCCACTGATGCACACGGGGTATATTGAAGGGATCAATTAACCTATTCACATCCATATATTTGGGATGTGGAAGAAAACCAGAGCACCTGGTTTTATATTGCCCAGTCCATCATGGGTAAAGCCCTCCCCACCATTAAGCACATCGACATGAAACACTGTCGCAGGAAAGCAGGATCCATCATCAGGGACCCCCACCACCCAGGACATGCTCTCTTCACTGCTGCCATCAGGAAGAAGGTACAGGAGCCGTAGGTCCCACACCAGCAGTGTCAAGAACAGCTTTGACCCCTCAACCATCAGAGCCTTGAACCAAAGAGAATAACCTCTCTCAACTTCTCTTGCCCCATCATTGAAATTTTCCCATAACCTATTGACTCACTTTCAAGGACTCTTCAACTTAAGTCCTTTATATTTATTGCTTATTTATTTATTATTATATCTTTCTTTTTGTATTTGCAGTTTATTGTCTTTTGCATACTGTCTGAATGCCCAAATTGGTGTGGTCTTTCATTGATTCTGTTATGCCTATAATTCTATGGATTTATTGCGTATGCCCACAGGAAAATAAATCTCAGGGCTGTATATGGTGATGTATATGTAAATTTGCTTTGAACTCTGGAGGACTTCCCCCCCACCCCGCCATAGTCACAGGGAGGAGATGGGAACTCCACATGGACAGCACCAGAGGTCAGGATTAAGCCAAGGTTGCTGAAGATGTGAGGAAGCTTCCACCATTTTGCTACATGCTTGCTTGCTCTGTTGCTTCATTTTGAAGTAATGTTTTGGGATTATTTCTGCCCACTTTGGAGGGCTCGTGTGGTCTCAGTTGAGCAAGGCTGTTTTGACATCACAGCACTACCTCGTTATTGTGTAGATGTGGCAGCCGACATTTTGTGTACAGTTCCTTGCCTTTATCTAATTTGGTATTTGCATTTTTGAGTCGTGCTTTGTGATCCGGTGGCTAGTCTGTACACAGTCCCTCAAAGATACCGCAACTAGATGAGATAAGTTTCCAGCTAAAATAGTCATGAGTAATATTAATTGAAAGAAGATGTTTCAATAATGCCAGTGTTCCTACACAATTTCTGAATGGATCAACTCAATTTAATTCCTTCAGTGGAAAACAGAAATTTCAACTTTCCAAGTGGATATTGAATGACTCTGTGGCACAGCTGTTATGGCTGCAGTCTCTCAGCTCCAGGGACTTGGGTTGAATGCTGAGCTCGAGTGTTGCCTGTGCAAAGTTTACATCTTCTTTCTCCCACTCCCTCTCTTTATCTACCTCTCTTTCTTTCTCTCTCACTGCCTCTCCCTCTCTCAATCTCTCCCTCTCTCTCTGTCGCTCTTTCTCAGGCCCTGTCCTTCACCTTCACCCTCTTTCTCTCTTTCCTCCATCTCTATTCCCCCCTCTCTTCCCTCTTCTTCTTCTTCTTCTCCTCTCTCTCTCTCCCCCATCTCCCTCCTTCTATCTTCCCTTCTCCTTCCCTCTCTCTTTCTCTCAATCTATCTTTTTCTCTCCCTTTCTCTTAATCTCTATTTTTCTCTCTCTCTGCCCCCACCTCCCTCTCTCCTCTATCTCACTTCTTTTTCCTTTCTGGATTGGGCATTTGGACAACGTGTGTGAGAAATCTTGTTTGTCAGTGGTGAGAGAATTAAAGGGGTCAGCACCTGTCACTGATGGTTCAGGTCTTCAACCTGAGCCTGAGGCCCCGGAGGGTTCCTGTGCTGTGGAAGACGTTCTGCCTCGTCCCTGTGCCGAAGACGCCACGCCCCAGCGGCCTCAATGACTACAGATCGGTGGTATTGACCTCCCACATCATGAAGACCCTGGAGAGACTTGTTCTGGAGCTGCTTCAGCCTATGGTTAGGCCACACTTAGATCCCCTCCAGTTCGCCTACCAGCCCCGACAAGGAGTTGAGGATGCCATCATCTTCCTGCTGAACTGTGTCTACGCCCACCTGGACAAGCCAGCGAGCACTGTGAGGGTCATGTTTTTTGACTTCTCCAGTGCGTTCAACACCATCCACCCTACTCTGCTGGGGGAGAAGCTGACAGCGATGCAGGTGGATGCTTTCCTGGTGTCATGGATTCTTGATTACCTGACTGGCAGACCACAGTACGTGTGCTTGCAACACTGTGTGTCCGACAGAGTGATCAGCAGCACTGGGGCTCCACAGGGGACTGTCTTGTCTCCCTTTCTCTTCACCATTTACACCTCGGACTTCAACTACTGCACAGAGTCTTGTCATCTTCAGAAGTTTTCAGATGACTCTGCCATAGTTGGATGCATCAGCAAGGGAGATGAGGCTGAGTACAGGGCTACGGTAGGAAACTTTGTCACATGGTGTGAGCAGAATTATCTGCAGCTTAATGTGAAAAAGACTAAGGAGCTGGTGGTAGACCTGAGGAGAGCTAAGGCACTGGTGACCCCTGTTTCCATCCAGGGGGTCGGTGTGGACATGGTGGAGGATTACAAATACCTGGGGATATGAATTGACAATACACTGGACTGGTCAAAGAACACTGAGGCCATCTCCAAGAAGGGTCAGAGCCGTCTCTATTTCCTGAGGAGACTGAGGTCCTTTAACATCTGTCGGACGATGCTGAGGATATTCTACGAGTCTGTGGTGGCCAGTGCGATCATGTTTGCTGTTGTGTGCTGGGGCAGCAGGCTGAGGGTAGCAGACACCAACAGAAACAACAAACTCATTCGTAAGGCCAGTGATGTTGTGGGGATGGAACTGGACTCTCTGACGGTGGTGTCTGAAAAGAGGATGCCGTCCAAGTTGCATACCATCTTGGACAATGTCTCCCATCCACTACATAATGTACTGGGTGGGCACAGGAGTACATTCAGCCAGAGACTCATTCCACTGAGATGCAGCACAGAGCGTCATAGGAAGTCATTCCTGCCTGTGGCCATCAAACTTTACAACTCCTCCCTTGGAGGGTCAGACACCCTGAGCCAATAGGCTGGTCCTGGACTTATTTATTGGCATAATTTACATATTGCTATTTAATTATTTGTGGTTTTATCACTATTTAATTACTTAAGGTACAACTGTAACGAAAACCAATTTCCCCCGGGATCAATAAAGTATGACTATGACTATGACTTTAATTTTTGACAAAGGAAGTAGAGCCAGTTGTGAAAATATGGAATGTGCTCCTGATATCTGTATTCCTCAGTTTAGCTAATGCCTTCAAAGTAGCAGATTAACTGATTGTCCTTGTGTTTGTCAATTGTTGGCTCCAACTGTATACATCTTGATAAATCACTTCGCCCACAGATCCACAGTGAAGTCACAGGAAAGCAGCATCCATCATCAGGGAGCCCCGCTATCCAGGTCATGCTCTCTTCTCACTGCTGCTGTCAGGAAAAAGGTACAGGAGCCTCAGGAACCACACCACCAGGTTCAGGAACAATTATTATCCACCTCAATCTTCAGGTTCTTGAACCACCCCAACACTGAAACGTTTCCATAACCTATAGACTCATGTTCAAGGACTCTGCAACTCACGTTCTTTAAATTTATTATTTACTCATCATTATTAATTTGTTTGTTTACTCCTGTTTCGTATTTGCAACATTTGTTGTCTCTTGCATATTGGATGATTGTCATTATATTGTGCAGTTCTTCTTTGATACTCTGTACTGACTGTGAATGCCTGCAAAAAAATGAATATCAGGGTAGTAGATGGTGACATATAAGTACTTTAATAATCAATTTACTTTGAACTTTGAATGAACTCCCAGAGTAGTTGATGCTGGAGTCAGGACTTGCCATATTATATGGTTGTATTCAGCATAACTCCCTGAACTATGGTCTATAGATGCAAGCCTGGTAGAGACACTTCCATGCTTAAAATCAGTCTGGACAATTGTCTTGTTTTAATTTGACCAGTTGCTGAAGGGAATGGTAATGAGTCACATTGCTTCTTTTTGTCCATCACACCATGGCAAGAGTTAGGATCATTAACGCACAGAAGGAGGTTAGTCAGTTAATCAAAGTCATACTGTCACCTTATAGAATAACCTATTCATCTTTGTCCCCGCTTGTTCCCCATAACCCTGAAAATTATCTTCTGTCAACCATCTATGCAAGTCTCTCTCAAGAGCCTAGATTGACACTGTTTGCACATCAGGCAGGCAATGAGTTCCTGATCTCTAACCTCATTCTGTGTAATTACCCACTCTGGTTCCCCTCTTATCCCCTCCTCTAGCCACCTGCCTACCACCTCCCTCTGGTGCCCCTCCTCCTTCCCTTTCTCCCATGTACTCTCTTTTCCTATCAGATTCCTTCTTTTTCAGCCTTTTACCTCTTCTCCCATCTCCTCCCAGCTTCTCAATTCATCATCCCTCCCCCTACGTTTCCCCTCACCTGGCTTCACTTATCACCCGCCAGCTTGTTCTCCTTCCCCAACTCCTCAACAACCCCCCCCCCCCCACCGCTTCTTATTCTGGCTTCTTCCCCTTCCCTTTCCATTCCTGCTGAAGGATCTTGGCCTGAAACAGCAGTTCTTTCTTCCTCTCCATAGATGCTGCCTGACCTGCTAAGTCCCCCAGTATTTTGTGTGTGTTGCTCTGTGTAATACAAGGTTTACCTAGCATCCCCTTTGTTCTTTTTGTCTATCACTTTGAGTCTGTGTCATCTGGTATTTAAAGCACTCATTGATGACAGTAGATTCCCTCTGTTCTTTCTTTACCTGTAATGATCTTGTCAACATCTATTAAATCCCCCCTTAACCTCAGTTTCATTTTCCAGGGAGAACACCTCAGTTTTCCAACCTATCCTTAGAACTGAATACCTAATCTCGGCTTCCCACTTTTTGGTAAATTTCTTTATGTATCCTCTCTGGGACCTGAATGTTTTGGCTCAGTACCATCAGAAACCATGGGTTGCAAGCTTTAATAGGCAGCACAGGTACTGCCTGTGCAGACTTAGTACATTCTGTCTATGTGTTCCGATGAGAAAATGGCACAGTAACTAGGTCTTAGTGGCCTGAGGGTTGATTTGGTTGACGTTCGCTGTCTGTTAAGTGTGGGAGATAGACAGAAATTACTTCTGCTTGTTTTGACATCTGGGAGGCTTGGTATGAGAATTGGAACATGGATTTTTAGGAACGAGGTTAGGGAACACCATGGCAAAAAGGGGCTGTAGAAATCTGGAATTCTCTGCTACCAGTGAGGGTATACCTTGGCCAATTGATCTGTGAGTGCAGTGTCACCATTTCCTTTACTTTTTTGAAAGCTACCTCACACTGCTTTGTCCATTGCCATTTCTTCCCGATTTAAAGGGGACTCTCATTTAGCACTGAGCGGAGTCCTTGTGCTTGTGGAGAATGATTTGTCTTGCGACGTTGCTCAGTCGTGCCTCTGATGCTCTGTTGGTATTCCTATGTCTAACCTCTTGTTTCTGTCTCTACATGGGAGTCTGCCATTCTTCTGCTACTGGGTTGAGTAGCGCTCAAAGTGACAGAGCCTACCGTTCCTGTGCACCTGGGTTGCTTCGTTGCCAGCGCTCTCTATAACAAAATCTGCCATTCCTCTGCACGTGGGTCTAGTCCTGCGAGAATGGCCCCGGACGATGCTACGCCATCTGTAATAAACGCCTTTGTGGAAAAATCTCTTTGATTTTAGTCAATCAGTTAGTGGTTAGAATAGAATCTTCTGAAAACACTGCAGAAGAATGAGATGGGGAATCATGTGAGATGGTTCTCTAAGAAGATTGTCATAATCCTTGGGCAGCGTGCCTTATTACCATGACTTTCAAAGGTTCAAAGGTACAACTTAATGTCGGAGAAATGTATACAATGAAATGCTTTTTCTTCACAACCATCCACGAAAACAGAAGAGTGTCCCAAAGAATGAACAACTGTTAAATGTTAGAACCCCAAAGTCCCCCCCAGTTTCCCCCTCCTGCACGTAAGCGGCAGTGAGCCACAATCACCCCTCCCCCCACCGGCAGAAACAAGCAAACATCAGCACCGCCACCGAGCATTCAAGCGTGAGCAAAGCAATAGCAAAGACACAGACTTGCAGTTACTCCAAAGACTTCGCGTTTCACCCAGTATTCGACATACTACAGATTCTGTCTCTCCCTAATAAGGGAGAAGGAGATGTCTCCATTTTCCCAGTGAGCGGGGAGACATAACAAACAACTCACTCGCTTACGATGTTAAGAGTCCTTTACGTCGTTTTTTTTTCAAGCTCTGTGCCTGAAGATCACAAAGATAGTGGGTCTCCAGGAACACAGCAGATATTCCAACTCCCCCGATGACACACGGGTCTCCTGTCGTGACTCTGACCCTCGATATGTCCGCCTCCAGAGCCCCGAGATCCTAGGCTTCCAAAATTGAGCCAGACTCTTAGGCCAAGGGGTGGGGGAGGGGAAGCAGGGACCTCCACTATCCCTATTTCACTCTGCCCCTCCCCCAGCTGCCTACTACCTCCATCATGGTTCTGCCTCCTTCTACTACCCATTGTGCTTTCCCCTATTCCTTCTTCGCCTTTCCTGCCTATCACCTCCCTGCTTCCCCTCCCCCACCCCTTTATCTTTCCCCTTACTGGTTTTTCACCTGGAACCTACCAGCCTTCTCCTTCCCACCCTCCCCCCACATTCTTTATAGGGCGCCTGCCTCCTCCCTCTTCAGTCCTGACAAAGGGTTACGGGCCAGATATGTTGACTGATCGTTTCCATGGATGCTGCCCGACCTGCTGAGTTCCTCTAGCGTGTTGTGAGTGTCGCTTTGACCCCAGCATCTGCAGAGTATTTTGTGTCTACAATGGTTATTGTCACAGTTCATTCTGAGTAGCTGAGTCCATAAAAAATAGGAGCAGATTTAGACTATTCGGCCCTTGATCTATTCTGTCATTCAATCATGGCTCATTTTTCTATCAACCCTATTCTCACACCTTTTCCCTGTACCCATTAATCCCCTTACCAATTGAGAACATGTGAATCCCTGTCTTAAATATACCCAATATCTTGACCTCCAAAACCCTTAGTAGCAACAAATTCCACTCCTGGCTGAAGAAATTCCTCCTCACCTCAGTTTTAAAGGAATATCCCTTTATACTGGACTGTGCTCTCAGATCCTAACGCAAGAGATTGTATTCCACAGCCTGTCCCTGGGCAGGCAAACAGAGTTAAACATTGACAGGTGTAATAAAAACAGAAAATTCCAGACACAGCAGGTCAGAATCTGCGGAAAGGGAAGCAGCGAACTTTTCGGGTGTGGGAATCTTCATTGTATTCATCAGTGAATGCATTGAATTGCTTGGTCATATGAAAGGAGGTAACGGAAGCAGGCCTTTAGGACTATCTAGTCTGTGCTGAACTATTATTCTACCCAGTTGCATTTACTCATACCTAGACCATAGCCCTCGACCCTCTTCCTGTCCATTTACTTATCCAAAATTTGCTTAAATGCTGCAATCAAACACAGATGAGCATTTCTGCTGGCAGCTCATTTTACACTTGTACCACCCTCTGAGTGAAGAAGTTCTCCCTCATTTTCCTTTTAAATATTTCAGCTTTCACCCTTCACAAATGATCTCTAGTTTCAACCAACCTCAGTGGAAAAAGTCCACTTCCATTTGCCCTATCTACACCCTTCATAATTTTGTATAATTTTATCTAATCTCCTCTCATTCTCCAGGTAAAAAAAGTCTTAATCTATTTGACTTTTCCCTATAACTGAAATCCACACGCCCCAGCAACACCTTTACAAATTTTCTCTGCACTCTTTGAATCTTACTGATGTCTTTCCTGGAGGTAGGTGACCAACTGCATATATTCAAAACTTCAAAGTGTATTTATTATCGAAGAATGCATACTATATACATTTTGAAATTCATTTTCTTCCAGGCAACCACAAAAATAAAGAAATTCAATAGAACCCATCAAAAAAGACCATCAAGCACCCAAAGTGCGATAAAAAAGAACAGATTGTGCAAACAATAAAAAATAGACAAATTACACTCAAAACTAAAGTTCATAAAAGTGAGTCCACAGCTATGCTGCAGCTGGTCCAGGACTCCGTCAGTTGCAAGCCATTGCCTCAGTTCAACACAGAGATGAGTAAACCTTGCAGAACAGCGAGCTGCACACTGGCCCGTCCTACGTCTCCGGCCCTGAAGCCCGACCTTTTCAATCTAGCCTGGTGCTTAAATTGGCCGATCACCAACTTGCTCCTTGTTCTCGTGCCCACTTCCTGCTGCTTGAATTTGGCCCCAGTCCAGCAATGGCCAAACATTGGCTGGTTCCTCGCTCTCAGCCCAGGCCCAACCATATTATCCCAATAATATTATCGAACCAAAACCAGATTCATTGACATATGTCCTGAAATTTATTGTTTTGTGGTAGCAGTACAGTGCAGTACAGTGCAAGACATAAAAATGACTATAACTTACAAAAATAATGAGTGCAAAAGAGGAACAGCAAGGTAGTTTTCATGGGTTCATGAAACATTCAGACATCTTTAGGCAGAGGGGAAGATGCTTTCTTTAAAACTTTGAGCATGGGTCTATATTTTTAGAAAATAAAATTAGGATATAATGATGCAATAGGGTCCAAATCTGCATTTTTAGTTCGGTTTTAGATGATATGTGCATACTTGATCCGATGCACAAGAGACGGATCAGAAGAGGCCCACTGAAGGTAGTTGTTCTAGTGCTGTTGAAGCAACCAGAGAACTTCAAAGATAATCTGGGCCCCTGCCTTTCTGGGATAATTGCATCCTTCTCCCCTTTGCCTGCTATTCCATTTTTGATGGCAGCAGCTTGTGCCCAATTCCATCAGCCCGTGTCAGAACACCTGCTTGACAGCTTGAAGGTAAAGTGCTGAAATTAACTGAGACTGAAGCCTCATGGTGATGGGAACCACTTCGCTGCCAAGATGGATGATTGATAGGTTTTTGGTCGACAGGTCTATCATCTGGTGTAAAGATCTACCCCACTGTCTGGAAAAATCTACCACGGGGAATCAGAGCTCTCTGTCCTCTGTCCATGGCAGATCTTTGAAGGAGCTATTTGATTGGCTCCACACTAACTGTGCTTTAGAGTCATACAATTCATAGACCATCAGACACATAAGACATAGGAACAGAATTAGGCATTCAGCCCATCGAAACTTCTCCGTTATTCAATTATGGACGATTTATTATCCTTCTCTACCCCATTCTTCCATCTTCAACCCATAACCTTTTGAATACTAAATAAAGAACTTATCAATGTCTGCTTTAAATGTACTCAATGACTTGGCCTCTACAGCCGTCTGTGGCAATGAATTCCACAGATTCACCATCCTCTGATTAAAGAAATTCATCCTTATCTCTGTTCCAAAGGGACTTCCTTCTCATCTGAGGCTGTGCCCTCTGGTCTTAGACTCCCCCGCTAAATGAAACATCTTGTCCACGTATTCTCTATCTCGGCCTTTCAGTGATCAATAGGCTTCAATGAGATCCCCACTTGATTTTTCTACACTCAGCATGTACAGGGCCCAGAGCCATCAAACACTCCTCATATGTTAACCCTTTCATACCTGGGATCATTGTCGTGAAATTCCTCTGGTCCGGCTCCATATCCTTTCTTAGATAAGGGGCCCAAAATTGTTCACAATATAGCCAGAGAGGTGAGAGAATCAGAGAGTGGATGCCACTCATTTACACCATTTATACTAATCCTCCTTGGATTATATTTTATTTTCCCCCAACTCCCTCAGGTTCTACCACTCGGCTGCAAAAGGGACAATTTATACGGGCTGATTCAACTTCCTTATTTTTATTTGGAGGTGCAGCTTGGCAACAGGCTCCTCTGGCCCAATGAGCCCGCACTGCCCAATTCAGAATCAGAGTCAGGTTTCATATCACCAGCACATGTCGTGAAGTTTGTTAACTTCGCAGCAGCAGTACAATGCAATACACAATAAATGTAGAAAAAAATTGAATTACAACAAGTTTATTAAATAGTTAAAACAAGTAGTGCAAAATCAGATATTAAAACAACTAGTGAGATGGTGTTTATGAGTTCACTGTCCATTCAGAAAACAGATGGCAGAAGGGAAAAACCTGTACTTGAATCGCTGATTGTGTGCCTTCAGGCTTCTGTGCCTCCTTTGTGCCAGTAACAGAGAGAAGAGAGCATGTCCTGAGTTATGGGGTTCCTTAATGATGGACGCTGCCTTTCTGAGGCATCACCGTTTGAAGATGTCTTGGATGCTATGGAGGTTGGTACCTATGACGGAGTTGACAATTGACCAATTAATCTACTGTCCCGTATATCTTTGGAACGTGGGAGGAAACTGGCCCACCCAGAGGAAACCTATGAACATGGGAAGAATGTACAAACCCCTTACAGACAGCAGTGGGAATTGATCCCAGGTCCCTGACACGGTAATAGGGTTACGCTAACCGCTACACTACTGTGCTGTCCACTTCAAGCGTTTACTCAAAGTTTTTATCCATTTTCTTTTTAAAGGCTATGGCTGAGTCTCCTTCCATCATTATTTCAGAATGTAAATCCACAGATAACAACTACTTATCATTTAAAAAATAACTTCCTCATATCGTAAAGGCAAAGTCTCGCAAGTGCAGGAAATCTACACAGATGTTGAAAATAATTGGCATGCCAGGCAATACCTATGGAGAGTGAAACAGAGTTAAAATTAGAAGTCAGTGAGCCCTGAGGTCGAAGGTCGAAGCTGCTGGGTCGGTTTGGTCAGAAGTCAAAGGCCCAATGTCTGTGAATCAGGGAGTCTGGGGCCAAGGACTGGAGGCCTGGAGGTGGCCTTTCCTGGGGTCTCCATGTGTGTGAGTGGAAAAGGGACTTGTTTTTCTGTTGTTGTTATTGCTGCTTGAGTTGTTCTGCTGGACATTGTGGGCACGCTACGTTGGCGCTGGTGGGCGCTGGTGTGTTGGTGATGTTGTAGACTGTCCCTAGCACATCCTGAGATTGTGATGGTTGTTAACACAGGTGATGCATTTCACTGTATGCTTTGGTGTACCTCTGATAAATAAATCTGGATATGAATCTGATCTGAATCAATGGGCTTTCATTGTTTCACTTTGAATATGAGGTTCACAAGGCAGTTCGCTGCCATCGACTTCACAAAAGCAAGTTGGAATGGGTATAATTGTTGGCCTTTTCAGCTATGCCCACAGAACACTGTTATCAACTGGGTCATTATCAACGGTGAGGTGGAGAACAGGACAAGGGATCGTAAACCTTGTGCCATGCTGACAGAAAAACAACCTTGCTGTTAATATCAGCAATGCAAAAGAATTGGTTATTGACTGGAGGAAGTGGGAGGGAAGAAAAGGATGAACACAACTATGTCCTCACCAACAGACCTATTGAAGAGATAGTCAACAACTTTATGTTTCTTAGCATCTGCATCACCAGCAACCTCATATTTCACATTGATCAAAAAAGTTCATCAGTGTATGTATTTTCTTAGGTGTCTGAGAAGTTTTGGCTTGCCTATGAGGATTTTCATGAACTTCTATAGAAGAACTATAGAAAGTTTTCTGAGGTGTTTCATTTCAGACTGGGAAGGCAACTGCTCTGCTCTTGAATCTACAGAGTGGTAAACACAGCCCAGTGTATCACATACTAAGTTCAGACCATCTTAATGGTGTTTTCCTTCAAGAAGGTGATGGTATCATCAAAGTTGCCTGCCACCCTTTTCTCTCTTCCATGTTTTGTGGGAAGACTTAGGAGGTTGAAAGCTTGGATGGCCAAACTTCAGAACAGTTTCTTCCCCACTGATACCAAGACTCTTGATCCAGACTAATGAGGTAGCCACTGAGTGTATGTTCATGTACTTGTAACGCCCTGGTTAAGATTTTACCGCTAATGTGTAGGGTAGTTAATTTAATGGCTTTACGTGGGAACAAGGTGTTCTGCTGGCAGTGTTTGGGTGACTGTTAAACATAAGGGGTTGTGATGTTCAGCTTAGGAAATTCGAGTCAGCTAACTAGGATGGTGAAATTGGGAGAAAGTTCGAGGGAAAGCTGGGCTGAGAGGTTTTGTGATGGACACTGGGGGGGAGGGAGGCCGTCGAGATTTTTCCTGGCGGGAGATGGAGAAAGTAGAAGCTTGAGAGAACCAGCTGCAGGATTCAATCCAACTGGAATGTGTGATTCGATGGAGTCCAAGATAGGAAATTCTACTGGTGATCGGTGAATAGAAGCTGGCGCCATGTATAAAACAGAAGCAAGGTTCTGGAGGATCTGAGCTCCAACCTTGTGCACATTTGACAGTTTTAATTACAATGGGCCCTCTTGTTTTTTTCCCTTCATTATAATGGTTTGGTTAAGTTGATGTTCATAAATATACTTTTGTTATAAATGTATGCAGTGTACAATCATCCTATAGCTAGCACGAGAAGGCATAGTTTTAAGGTGCATGGCAGTAGGTACAGAGTAGATGTCAGAGGTAAGTTTTTTACGCAGAGAGTGGTGAGTGCGTAGAATAGGCTGCCGACGGTGGTGGTGGAGGCGGATGCGATATGGTCTTTTAAGAGACTCCTGGATAGGTACATGGAGCTTAGAAAAATAGAGGGCTATGGGTAACCCTAGGTAATTTCTAAGGTAAGGACATGTTCAGCCCAGCTTTGTGGGCCGAATGGCCTGTATCGTGCTGTAGGTTTTCTATGTTTCTATGTAGAACCTGTTATTTCTTGTCAATGGCTGATTGCATGGGGGCAGTCTTTAACACAGTAAATCGGGGTTTGAGTGGTCGAGACATCCCAGCTTCCCGGTTTCAAGTCATACCGACCCTAGATGTACTGAATCTGAGAAAGGTGGTTTTCTTACCGCTGACCCCAGTGGCTGTTCATGGAGATAATGAGCCACATCTCTAGAGATGCCTGCTAAAGGAGAGTTTCACATTACTGCTGCAGTAACCCATCCAATTCAAGGTTCAACGTGTGGGGCACTCAGAGATGCTTTTCTGCACACCGCTGTTGTAACATGTGGTTGTTTGAATCACTGTCACCTTCCTGTCAGCTTGAACCAGTCTGGCCATTCTTCTCTGACCTAACAAGGGGTATTTTTTTTTTGTTTTGACGCCTTTCTCTATAAACTCTAGAGTCTGATGGGTGTGAAAATTCCAGGATATCTGCAGTTTCTGAGATGCTCAAAGCACCTCGTCTGGAACCAACAATCAATCCACGTCAAAGTCATGTAGATCATATTTCTTTCTTATTCTGGTCTTTGGTCTGAAGAACATCCAAACCTCTTGACCATGTCTGCATGCTTTTATACATTGAGTTGCTGCAAGACAATTGGCTGATTAGCTATTTGCATTAATGAGCAGGTGCACCAACTAAAGTGGCCGCTGAGCGTAGACGCAAACACTTGCACTATTTAATGTGAATTTGTGGTGGATTGTCAGCTTTCATGATCGTAGGTCTGGATAAAGCGCAGGCAGGTAGAAATAAGCAACTTCCACTGGCAAGCATTACACATATTTAAGATAATGGTATAAGAATCTGAATTGTATTTTACATAGCAGGTAGGCTATGAGTAGGGACCATATTGGGAGTGAGAGATAAGGAATGTGCTTTATACTTACAGTAAAACAGGCCACTCCAATGTTCCCAGTGGTACCAAACTCCAAACTGCACCAAAATTTTGGGAGTGCACATAACGGACAATCTCACCTGGTCCCTCAACAGCACTTCTTTGGTCAAGAAAGAACAGCAGCATCTCCACTTCCTGAGATGATTGATGAGTCAGCGAGGTTCCCGGCCCCCGAGTCGATCCAATTTTTACAGGATCACCACTGACAGTGTTCCGGCTAGCTGCATCACCATCTGATATGGGAATTGCAAGGTATTTGCATGCAAGTCCCTACAAAGGATTGCGAGGACCGCTGAGAGGATTATTGGGGTCTCTCTTCCATCTATCCAATAAATTCGTCAGTTACACAAACATGCAGACTGTTAGCATTGTCAAAGATCCTTCCCATCCATCCCACAATCTCGTTGATCCCTTACCATCAGTGAGGCAGGACCTTAGCATTAGAACCAGGGATATTAGAATGGGAAACAGCTTCTTCCCCTAGGCCGTGAAACAACTGAACTCCCTGCCACCACCTGAGTCTCATAACAACTCAGAAAACCTACAGCACATTACAGGCCCTTTGGCCCACAAAGCTGTGCCGAACATGTCCTTACCTGGGAAATTACCTAGGGTTACCCATAGCCCCCTATTTTTCTGAGCACCATATACCTGTCCAGAAGTCTCTTAAAAGACCCTATCGTATCTGCCTCTGCCACCATTGCCAGCAGCCCATTCCATGCACTCATCACTCTCTAGGTAAAAAAATTACCCCTGATATCTCCTCTGTACCTCCTTCCAAGCACCTTAAAACTGTGCCCTCTCATGCTAGCCATTTCAGCCCTGGGAAAAAGCCTCTGACTACCCAAATGATCAATGCCTTTCATCATCTTATACACCTTTATCAGGTCACCTCTCATCCTCTGTCTCTCCAAGGAAAAAAGGCCAAGTTCACTAAACCTATTCTCATAAGGCATGCTCCCCAATCCAGGCAACATCCTTGTAAATCTCCTCTGCACCCTTTCTATGGTTTCCACATCCTTTCTATAGTGAGGCGACCAGAACTGAGCACAGTACTCTAAGTGGGATCTGACCAGGGTCCTATATAGCTGCAACATTACCTCTCAGCTCCTAAACTCAATCCCATGATTGATGAAGGCCAATGCACTGTATGCCTTCTTAACCACAGAGTCAACCTGTGCTGCAGCCTTGAGTGTCCTATGGACTTGGACCCCAAGATCCCTCTGATCCTCCACACTGCCAAGAGTCTTACCATTAATATGATATTCTGCCATCATATTTGACCTACCAAAATGAACCACCTCACACTTATCTGGGTTGAACTCCATCTGCCAATTCTCAGCCCAGTTTTGCATCCTATCGCTATCCCGCTGTAACCTCTGACAGCCCTCCAGCTTTTGTGTCAAGCAGCAAATTTACTAACCTATCCCTCCACTTCTTCAATTTCCCCCGGGATCAATAAAGTATGACTACGACTACTACTACTACTACTACTACTACTACTTCATCCAGGTTATTTATAAAAATCAGGAAGAGAAGGGGTCCCAGAGCTGATCTTTGAGGCATATCATTGGTGACCAACCTCTATGCAGATTATGACCTGTCTACAACCACTCTTTGCCTTTGTGGGCAAGCCAGTTCTGGAGCCACAAAGCAATTTATCCTTGGATCCCATGCCTCCTTACTTTCTCAATAAGCTTTGCATGGGGTACCTTGTCAAATGCCTTACTGAAATCCATATACACTACATCTACTGCTCTACCATCATCAATGTGTTTAGTCACATCCTCAAAAAATTCAGTCAGGCTCGTAAGGCATGACCTGCCTTTCACAAAGCCACAGTGACTATTTCTAATCATATTATGCCTCTCCAAATGTTCATAAATCCTGCCTCTCAGGATCTTCTCCATCAACTTACTGAAGTAAGACTCACTGGTCTATAATTTCCTGGGCTATCTCTACTTCCTTTCTTGAATAATGGAACAACATCCGCAACCCTTAAATCCTCCAGAACCTTTCCTGTTCCCATTGGTGATGCAAAGATCATTGCCAGAGGCTCAGCAATCTCCTCCCTCGCCTCCCACAGTAGCCTGGGGTACATCTTGCCCAGTCCCAGTGACTTATCCAACTTGACACTTTCCAAAGTCTCCTGCACATCCTCTTTCTTAATATCTACATGCTCAAGCTTTTCGGTACGCTGTAAGTCATCCCTACAATCACCAAGATCCTTTTCCATAGTGAATACTGAAGCAAAGTATTCATTAAGTACCTCTGCTCTCTCCAGTTCCATACGCACTTTTCCACTGTCATACTTGATTGGTCCTGTTCTCTCACATCTTATCCTCTGGCTCTTCACATACTTGTAGAATGCCTTGGGGTTTTCCTTAATCCTGTTCGCCAAGGTCTTCTCATGGCTCCTTCTGGCTCTCCTATTTCTTTCTTGAGCTCCTTCCTGCTAGCCTTGTAATCTTCTAGTTCTCTATCATTACCTAGCTTTTTGAACCTTTCATAAGCTCTTCTTTTCTTCTTGACTATATTTATAACAGCCTTTGTACACCACGGTTCCTGTACCCTACCATCCTTTCCCTGTCTCATTGGAATGTACTTATGCAGAACTCCACACAAGTAACCTCATAACATTTGCCACATATCTTCCGTACGTTTCCCTGAGAATGTCTGTTTCCACTTTATGCTTCCAAGTTCCTGCCTGATAGCCTGATAGTTCCCCTTATTCCAATTAAACGCTTTCCTAACTTGTCTGTTCCTATCCCTCTCCAATGCTATGGTAAAGGAGATAGATTTGTGATCACTATCTCCAAAATATTCTCCGACTGAGAGATCTGTCACCTGACCAGGTTCATTTCCAGATCAAGTACAGCCTCTCCTCTTGTAAGCTTATCTACATATTGTGTCAAGAAACCTTCATGAGCACACCTAACAAACTCTACCCCATCTAAGCCCCTCTCTCAAAGGAGAGGGCATACAAGGAAGCAAAAATTAGTGGGAAGACAGAGGATTGGGAAGTTTTTAAAACCTTACAAAAGGAAACCAAGAAGGTCATTAAGAGGGAAAAGATTAACTATGAAAGGAAGCTAGCAAATAATATCAAAGAGGATTACTAAAAGCTTTTTCAAGTATATAAAGAGTAAAAGACAGGTCAGAGTGGATATAGGACTGGTAGAAAATGATGCTGGAGAAATTGTAATGGGAGATAAGGAGATGGCAGAGGAACTGAATGAGTATTTTGCATCAGTCTTCACTCAGGAAGACATCAGCAGTATACCGGACACTCAAGGGTGGCAGGGAAGAGAAGTGTGCGCAGTCACAATTACGACAGAGAAAGTACTCAGGAAGCTGAATAGGCTAAAGTGAGATAAATCTCCTGGACCAGATGGAATGCACCCTCGTGTTCTGAAGGAAGTAGCTGTGGAGATTGCCGAGGTATTAGCGATGATCTTTCAAAAGTCGATAGATTCTGGCATGGTTCCGGAAGACTGGAAGATTGCAAATATCACTCCGCTATTTAAGAAGGGGGCAAGGAAGCAAAAAGGAAATTATAGACCTGTTAGCTTGACATCGGTGGTTGGGAAGTTGTTGGAGTCGATTGTCAAGGATGAGGTTACAGAGTACCTGGAGGCATATGACAAGATAGGCAGAACTCAGCATGGATTCCTTAAAGGAAAATCCTGCCTGACAAACATATTACAATTTTTTGAGGAAATTACCAGTAGGCTAGACAAGGGAGATGCAGTGGATGTTGTATATTTGGATTTTCAGAAGGCCTTCGACAAGGTGCCACACATGAGGCTACTTAACAAGATAAGAGCCCATGGAATTACGGAAAAGTTACATACGTGGATAGAGCGTTGGCTGATTGGCAGGAAACGGAAAGTGGGAATAAAGGGATCCTATTCTGGTTGGCTGCCGGTTACCAGTGGTGTTCCACAGGGGTCCATGTTGTGGCCGCTTCTTTTTACATTGTACATCAACGATTTGGATTATGGAATAGATGGCTTTGTGGCTAAGTTTGCTGATGATACGAAGATAGGTGGAGGGGCCGGTAGCGCTGAGGAGGTGGAGAGTCTGCAGAGAGACTTGGATAGATTGGAAGAATGGGCAGAGAAGTGGCAAATGAAATACAATGTTGGAAAGTGTATGGTTATGCACTTTGGCAGAAAAAATAAACGGGCAGACTATTATTTAAATGGGGAAAGAATTCAAAGTTCTGAGATGCAACGGGACTTGGGAGTCCTCGTACAGGATACCCTTAAAGTTAACCTCCAGGTTGAGTCAGTAGTGAAGAAGGCGAATGCAATGTTGGAATTCATTTCTAGAGGAATAGAGTATAGGAGCAGGGATGTGATGTTGAGGCTCTATAAGGCGCTGGTGAGACCTCACTTGGAGTACTGTGGGCAGTTTTGGTCTCCTTATTTAAGAAAGGATGCGCTGACGATGGAGAGGGTACAGAGAAGATTCACTAGAATGATTCCAGGAATGAGAGGGTTAACATATGAGGAACGTTTGTCTGCTCTTGGACTGTATTCCTTGGAGTTTAGAAGAATGAGGGGAGACCTCATAGAAACATTTCGAATGTTGAAAGGCATGGACAGAGTGGATGTGGCAATGTTGTTTCCCATGATGGGGGAGTCTAGTACAAGAGGCAATGACCTAAGGATTGAAGGGCACCCATTCAGAACAGAAATGCGAAGAAATTTTTTGAGTCAGAGGGTGGTGAATCTATGGAATTTGTTGCCATGGGCAGCAGTGGAGGCCAAGTCATTGGGTGTATTTAAGGCAGAGATTGATAGGTATCTGAGTAGCCAGGGCATCAAAGATTATGGTGAGAAGGCGGGGGAGTGGGACTAAATGGGAGAATGGATCAGCTCATGATAAAATGTTGGAGCTGACTCAATGGGCCGAATGGCCGACTTCTGCCCCTTTGTCTTATGGTCTTATGGTCTCCAGGGACATGCCAATTGATATTTGGGAATTTAAAATCTCCCACCATGACAACCCTGTTATTATTACACCTTTCCAGAATCTGTCTCCCTATCTGCTCCTCGATGTCCCTGTTACTATTGGGTGGTCTATAAAAAACACCCAGTAGAGTTATTGGCTCCTTCCTGTTCCTAACTTCCATCCACAGAGACTCCATAGACAATCCCTTCATGTTTTCCTCCTTTTCTGCAGCCATGACAGTATCTCTGATCAACAGTGCCATGCCCCCACATCTTTTGTCTCCCTCTCTATCCTTCCTGAAACATCTAAAGCCTGGCACTCAAAGTAACCATTCCTGCCTCTGAGTCTCTGTATTTCCTGGGCTATCTCTATCTCCTTTCTTGAATAATGGAACATCATCTGCAACCCTTAAATCCTCCAGAACCTCTGTACCAAGTCTCTGTAATGGCCACAACATCATACAGTATCTCCAAGTACTGATCCACACTCAAAGCTCATCCGCTTTGTTCATAATACTCCTTGCATTAAAATAGACACATCTCAAACCATTGGTCTGAGCGCGTCCCTTTTCAATCACCTGCCCATCCTCCCACTTGCACTGTCTCCAAGCTTTCTCTATTTGTGACCAACCACCTCTTCCTCCGTCTCGTCAGTTTGGTTCCCACCCTCCAGCAATTCTAGTTTAAACTCTCCCCAATAGCCTTAACAAGCCTCCCTGCCAGGATATTGATTCCCCTGTGATTCAAGAGTAACCCGCCCTTTTTGTACAGGTCACTCCTGCCCCAAAAGAGGTCCAGAAATCTGAATCCCTGCCCCCTGCTCCAATCCTTCAGCCACGCATTTATCCTCCACCTCACTCTACTCCTATACTCACTGTCACGTGGCACAGGCAGTAATCCTGAGATTACTACTTTCGTGGTCCTGCTTCTCAACTTTCTTCCTAACTCCCTGTGGTCTGCTTTCAGGACCTCCTCCCTTTTCCTGCCTATGTCGTTGGTACCAATATGCACCGCGACTTCCGGCTGTACTCCTTCTCAGTTCAGGATTTCTTGGACGCGATCAGAAACATCCCAGACCCTGGCACCTGGGAGGCAAACTACCATCCACAGAATCGCCTGTCTGACCTCCTAACTATATTGTTCCCTATCATTGCTGCCATCCTCTTCCTTTCCCTACCCTTCTGAGCCACGGGGCCAGACTCTGTGCCAGAGGCGCAGCCTCTGTTGCTTCCGGCAGGTTGCTTCTCATCATGTCTGAAGCACCAGCAGCATTTTTCTTTTTTCCTTTTATTTGTTAATTTATTTGTGGTAATATTACTTTTTGTGTTGTGCATGAATTATATGTATTGTATTGTGCAGCTTGGTCTAGAGGGAAGCTGTTTCATTTGACAGCATGCAAATGACAATAGACCTGAATTTGCACTTGGTCTAGTGATTTCTTCAAATTGTTAAAGGTTGGGTCAAATCCATAAAATTCCAAGTATGCCAATTTGATGAATAAGGCATCAGTCATGTGCACAGTGAGTTGGGGACCATGTTCCTGGTCTTTATCAACACCTTCCTATCCCTTTCCTGCTTACAACAGAATCATCAATATCAAGGCTCTGCAGAACCAGGCAGACCTGAAGGACCGAGGAGATTAATGTGAGTTACTGATGCAAAGTGAGAGCGAGACTGAAGCTGGGCACTGAGGTATAATCTCTCATGGTCTCAACACGGAGAGAGTGTGTGTCATATCTGGGTTTCATCCAGTGTTAATATAACCAAAGTGAGATCGCAAACTCAGACTAATTGTATATGTAATTTGTGGTTGATCAGTAGCTTTGCAAATCTCTTGCCAAACCAATAGTCGGCTATTCTTCTGATATTTTTAAGTCTGAAGAAAAATATTATAAAGCATATAAAGCAATATCTTATTTCCTTTGTATTAAAATCGTCCATAAAGTTGGACTCCCACTACTTCTCCCATGCTAATATTTCTCTGTTACCTTTAGATATCAGACTTGTACTGGTTTGTTAGGCCTTTACCCACAAAGGTTATTGCATTCTTTTTCACATTGCCCTGACTGCACCAGTTAACTCTCATTTATCAACAGTATTGAATTACAGTACAAGACGCCACTGGCCTGCTCTGGAGGTTCTTGTGGCCTGCTAGAAGACAAGGGAGTTCTTATAGTGTCCTTGCCAACATTCCTCCCAAAAATAGAGAGTTTGTGGAATAATGTAAGATTTTCTGCTGCTTGACTATGAAACAATAGTAATTGCAGTTCAAGAAAGAACTTGAAATGTTCCTACATAAAAGATATAGTTGGGACTGGATTTTTTAAAATTGTTAACTAATGAAATATGACATTTACATAAGAATAAACAGCTTCCAATGGTAGAATGGACAGCTAGTGGTCACTTTATTTTGTCCATTGGGGTGGGACTTGCGATTTGTTGCATTCAAAATGGCCACGTCTTTGGAGTGGCTGTGGTTTAGACAGGAAAAATAAATGTAGGACAATTTTCAAAACAAAATAAGTTTGCTAGGATTATCCATGCATCCACGAGAGGTCCTTGGTGAAGAAATGTCTGGTTCTTCTGATTACTGCCAAATGAGAACTGTTGGAAATACCAATAATTTGCAGTGTTGGATCAACTTTTTGGATAAATCTATTCTGGTATTTATTTACCAGAGACTGCAGTAATAATGACTGCATTTAATGATGTAAATTGTTAGCAGATGAAGAACGCTATAGTTACCATTTGCAAATGATACCGGAATTCTGTCAGGTTAAAAGTCTTTCTTAACTTCTTTCCTACAATTACTTCTGAACGATGCAGAAATACTGAAGCATTCTGCAGGATCCCTTTGAATGAATTCTTTTGAATTCTCCATCTCAATATTCAGCTCATTCAGTATGAGGAACAAAACATCGACAGGGTAAGTAAAAAATGGTAGAATAATTTGACTCATAATAAATACACTCAGTGGCCACTTTATTAGGTACACCTGTACACTGGCTCGTTAATGCAAATATCAATTCAATTCAATATCTAATCAGCCAACCATGTGGCGGCAGCTTAGTGAATAAAAGTATACAGGCATGATGCAGAGGTTCAGTTGTTGTACAGACCAAGCATCAGGATGGGAAAGAAGTATGATCTAAGTGACTTTGAATGTGGAATGATTGTTGGCGCCAGATGGGGAGGTTTGAGTATCCAGAAACTGCGATATCCAACAGTCTCTAGAGTTTACAGAGGATAGTGCCAAAAGCAAAAAAAAACCTCAAAGGAGCAGCAGTTTGTGGGCAAAGATGGCTTGTTATTGAGAGAGGTCAGGGGAGAACGGCCAGACTCGTTCAGGTTGACAGGAAGGTGACAGTAACTCAAATAACCACATGTTACATCAGTGGTGTGCAGAAGAGCATCTCTGAATGCACAACACGTTGAACTTTGAAGTGGATGGACTACAGCAGCAGAAGACCACAAAGATATTCACACAGAGGTTGAATGTTTACATAGGATGTATTTGTTAACAGCATCTGATAACAGAGTCTATAGAGGTGAGGCAAAGTAGCATCAACTTTATGACCCTTATACAGATTACAGAGGAGGAGGTGCTTGCTATCCTGAGGCCAGTCAAGGTTGATAAATCCCCAGAAACTGACAAAGTGTTCCCTAGGACCCTGTGGGAGGCAAGTACAGAAATTGCCGGGCCCTAGCAGAGATATTTAAATCGTCCTTAGCGACAGGAGAGGTACCAGAGGACTGGAGAATAGCCAATGTTTTCTGCTGTTTAAGAAAGGCTCTAAACATAAACCAGAAAATTATGGGCTGGTGAGTTTGATATCAGTAGTGGGAAAGTTATTGGCAGGTATTCTAAGGGACCGGATATTCGGATAGACATGAACTGATTAAGTATAGTCAGCATGGCTTTGCGTATGTTAGCTCATGTCTAACCAATCTTATAGAGCTTTATGAGGAAGTTACCAGGAAAGTGGATGAAGGCAAGGCAGAAGATGGACTTTAGCAAGGTATCTGACAAGGTCCCACATGGGAGGTTGGTTAAGAGAGTTCAGTCACCTGGCATTCAAGATGAGGTAGTAAACTGGATTAGACCTCGGTTTTGTGGGAGAAGCCAAAGAGTGGTAGTAGATAATTGCTTCTCTGACGTGAGGCCTGTGACTAGTACAGTGCCGCAGGGATCGGTGCTGGTTCCATTGTTGTTTGTCTATCTATAACAATGATCTGGATGATAATGTGGTTAATTGGATCAGCAAATTTGCGGATGACATCAAAACCAGGGGTGTAGTGGACAGAGAGGAAGGCTATCATGGCTTGCAGTGGGATTGGGACCAGCTGGAAAAATTAGCTGAAAATTGGCAGATAGAATTTAATGCAGAATTTAATAAAGTGTGAGGTGTTGCACTTCAGGAGGATGAATAAGGGTAGGTCTTACACAGTGAATGGCAGGGCACTGAGGAGTGCAGTAGAACAAAGGGATCTGGGAATACAGATCCATAATTCATTGAAAATGGCATCACATGTAGATAGAGTTGCTAAGAAAGGTTTTGGCATGTTGGCCTTCATTGATCAAAATGTTGAGTTCAGGAGGTGGGATGTTACATTGAACTCGTATAAGACGTTGGTGAGACCTAATTTGGAGTATTGTGTGCAGCTTTGGTCACCTACCTACAGGAAAGATGTAAATAAGTCTGAAAGAGTAGAGAGAAAACTTACAAGAATGTTGCTGAGCCTGGGGGACCTGAGTTATAAGGAAAGGTTGAACAGGTTAGGACTTTATTCCTTAGAACGTAGATGAGAGGCGATGTAATATAATTATACAAAATTATGAGAGGTATAGAAACATAAAAACATAGAAAATAGGTGCAGCAGTAGGCCATTTGGCCCTTCGAGCCTGCACCATCATTCAGTATGATCATGGCTGATCATCCAACTCAGAACCCTGTACCAGCCTTCCCTCCATACCCCCTGATCCCTTTAGCCACAAGGGCCATATCTAACTCTCTCTTAAATATAGCCAATGAAATGGCCTCAACTGTTTCCTGTGGCAGAGAATTCCACAGATTCACCACTCTCTGTGTGAAGAAGTTTTTCCTCATCTCGGTCCTAAAAGGCTTCCCCTTTATCCTCAAACTGTGACTCCTCGTTCTGGACTTCCCCAACATCGGGAACAATCTTCCTGCATCTAGCCTGTCCAATCCCTTTAGGATTTTATATGTTTCAATAAGACCCCCCCTCAATCTTCTAAATTCCAACAAGTATAAGCCTAGTTGATCCAGTCTTTCATCATATGAAAGTCCTGCCATCCCAGGAATCAATCTGGTGAACCTTCTTTGTACTCCCTCTATGGCAAAGATGTCTTTCCTCAGATTAGGGGACCAAAACTGCACACAATACTCCAGGTGTGGTCTCACCAAGGCCTTGTACAACTGCAGTAGTACCTCCCTGCTCCTGTACTTGAATCCTCTTGCTATGAATGCCAGCATACCATTCGCCTTTTTCACCGCCTGCTGTACCTGCATGCCCACTTTCAATGACTGGTGTATAATGACACCCAGGTCTCGTTGCACCTCCCCTTTTCCTAATCGGCCACAATTCAAATAATTATCTGTTTTCCTGTTTTTGCCACCAAAGTGGATAACCTCACATTTATCCACATTAAATTGCATCTGCCATGAATTTGCCCACTCTTCTAACCTATCCAAGTCACCCTGCATCCACTTAGCATCCTCCTCACAGCTAACACTGCCATCCAGCTTCGTATCATCCGCAAGAGTGGAGATGCTGCATTTAATTCCCTCATCTAAGTCATTATTATATATTGTAAACGACTGAGGTCCCAGCACTGAGCCTTGCGGTACCCCACTAGTCACTGCCTGCCATTCTGAAAAGGTCCCGTTTATTCCCACTCTTTGCTTCCTGTCTGCCAACGAATTCTCTATCCACATCAATACCTTACCCTCAATACCGTGTGCTTTAAGTTTGCACACTAATCTCCTGTGTGGGACCTTGTCAAAAGCCTTTTGAAAATCCAAATATACCACATCCACTGGTCCTCCCCTATCCACTCTACTAGTTACATCCTCAAAAAATTCTATGAGATTCGTCAGACATGATTTTCCTTTCACAAATCCATGCTGACTTTGTCCGATGATTTCACCGCTTTCCAAATGTGCTGTTATCACATCTTTGATAACTGACTCTAGCATTTTCCCCACCACCGATGTTAGGCTAACTAGTCTATAATTCCCCGGTTTCTCTCTCCCTCCTTTTTTAAAAAGTGGGGTTACATTAGCCACCCTCCAAACCTCAGGAACTAGTCCAGAATCTAAAAAGTTTTGAAAAATTATCACTAATGCATCCACTATTTCTTGGGCTACTTCCTTAAGCACTCTGGGATGCAGACCATCTGGCCCTGGGGATTTATCTGCGTTCAATCCCTTCAATTTACCTTACACCAATTCCCTACTAACATCTATTTCCCTCAGTTTCTCCATCCCACTGGACCCTCTGTCCCCTACTATTTCCAGAAGATTATTTATGTCCTCCTTAGTGAAGACAGAACCAAAGTAGTTATTCAATTGGTCTGCCATGTCCTTGCTCCCCATAATCAATTCACCTGTTTCTGTCTGTATAGACAGAGTACATGCAAGCAGGATTTTCCCACTGAGGTTGGGTGGGACTACAACCAGAGATCATGGGTTAAGGGTGAAATGTGAAAAGTTTAAGGGGAACATGAAGGGAAACATCTTCACTCAGAGGGTCATGAGCTGCCAACGCAAGTGATGAATGTGAGCTTGTCTTCAACGTTTAAGAGAAGTTTGGATAGGTACGTGGATGGTAATCGTATGGACGGCTATGGTCCTGATGCAGATCGATAGGAGTAGGCAGTTTACATAGTTTCAGCATGGACTAGATGGGCTGAAGGGTCTGTTTCTGTACTGTACCTTTCTATGGTTCTCTAACTCTATATCATGGCCTGTGCCCACCTAGCAATCCGAAAAGTTTTTTGTTTGCTTTAAGAACGTTGATCACTGGTGTTTGAAGGAACTCAAATCAACAGAGGTTGTGTGAGCCAACTCTGATGCAGAATCCTTTTTTTCCCACTGCTTTTGATCTTCCTCAGCTGATTAACTCTGAACTCTTTCAGTCTTTGGTTGTGGCGGTCTAACCTGCTTATTCGTGTTATTCAGGCATGGTATTAGCGGGTGCCCAGGGGCATCTGATAACATGCCCAACTCAAAGCATGTTCAATGGATTTTGAGTTCTATTTGCATTTGCCAACCTCACGTCTTACTTGATTTTTCACAGATCCCTTTGTTCTGCGTACACCATTGGATTTACACACAAGTCTTCTAAAATACCTCCTTTCTGATGCTGTAATAGATGTCCAGCTCTCACAGTCATAACAAAAATACCCAGAAAAATCAACACTCTTTTAATACCTTGAGGTAAGCATCACAGCAGAGTCCTCATCAATAGCAGATGTACAAACATGAACAGCCAAAGAATAAAAAGACAATTCTGATTTGGTATTATTATTTCAACAATTCTCTGTAGCTTGTTAGAATTTGTGGAGCATACTCTTGAAGGTTTTGGCTTCCAAAAAGAACAATTTTAATATTTTTCAGTCACACATATTTTTGTACAGGTCTTTTGAAAAGTATGGAGCAAGCACATAAGCTGAGAAAACGCACTGTGTTATTCCTGGATGAATGCTTAATGCGTCTAATGTGATTACTTTGTTATTTTAACACACATATTACCCTTCTTAAAATAAATTGCTTAATCCTCCTGCCAAAGTATCAAAGTGATTCCATGCGGTTCCTATTTGTACAGTGGCACGTTTGTACAATTTCAAGGCTCTAGATCTGCTTAACGATTCCATTTCAAAACACCACCTTCATACTGTATAGTCATTTCCAGAATTGCCCTTTCAGTTAAGGTTTATTAGTGACAGAACCAGACGAGAGGGTGTTCTTGACGGGTGAGTTATAGTGGGCTGAATGGCCTTACTGAGTTTTACTTTTCTTAAAACCCACAAATTTTGTGGAAGGCTACAATGAAATTTTTTTAAAGTTTATCTTTTATTGAGCGATACAGTGTGGTAACCGGTCCAATGAACCCTTGCCATCCAATGGCACCACTTTGACCAATTAATCTACTACATCTTTGGAACATGATAGGAAACCAGAGGAAACTCACATAGTCATGGGGAAAACAAGCCAACTGCTTACAGACAGTGGCAGAATTGGGTCGCTGGTGCTTGAAGGATAAAGGATCAACTTATTGCCTGTAATAGAAACATAGAAACATAGAAAATAGGTGCAGGAGTAGGCCATTCGGCCCTTTGAGCCTGCACAATCCATTTATTATGATCATGGCTGATCATCCAACTCAGAACCCTGCACCAGCCTTCCCTCCATACCCCCTGATCCCCGTAGCCACAAGGGCCATATCTAACTCCCTCTTAAATATAGCCAATGAACTGGCCTCAACTGTTTCCTGTGACAGAGAATTCCACAGATTCACCAGTCTCTGTGTGAAGAAGTTTTTCCTAATTTCGGTCCTAAAAGGCTTCCCCTTTATCCTCAAACTGTGACCCCTTGTTCTGGACTTCCCCAACATCGGGAACAATCTTCCTGCATCCAGCCTGTCCAATTCCTTTAGGATTTTATACGTTTCAATCAGATTCCCCCTCAATCTTCTAAATTCCAACAAGTACAAGCCCAGTTCATCCAGTCTTTCTTCATATGAAAGTCCTGCCATCCCAGGAATCAATCTGGTGAACCTTCTTTGTACTCCCTCTATGGCAAGGATGTCTTTCCTCAGATTAGGGGACAAAAACTGCACACAATACTCCAGGTGTGGTCTCACCAAGGCCTTGTACAACTGCAGTAGTACCTCCCTGCTCCTGTACTCGAATCCTCTCACTATAAATGCCAGCATACCATTCGCCTTTTTCACCGCCTGCTGTACCTGCATGCCCACTTTCAATGACTGGTGTATAATGACACCCAGGTCTCGTTGCACCTCCCCTTTTCCTAATCGGCCACCATTCAGATAATAATCTGTTTTCCTGTTTTTGCCACCAAAGTGGATAACCTCATATTTATCCACATTAAATTGCAACTGCCATGAATTTGCCCACTCACCCAACCTATCCAAGTCACCCTGCATCCTCTTAGCATCCTCCTCACAGCTAACACTGCCGCCCAGCTTCGTGTCATCCGCAAACTTGGAGATGCTGCATTTAATTCCCTCATCCAAGTCAATAATATATATTGTAAACAACTGGGGTCCCAGCACTGAGCCTTGCGGTACCCCACTAGTCACCACCTGCCATTCTGAAAAGGTCCCGTTTATTCCCACTCTTTGCTTCCTGTCTGCTAACCAATTCTCTATCCACATCAATACCTTACCCCCAATACCGTGTGCTTTAAGTTTGCACACTAATCTCCTGTGTGGGACCTTGTCAAAAGCCTTTTGAAAATCCAAATATACCACATCCACTGGTTCTCCCCTATCCACTCTACTAGTTACATCCTCAAAAAATTCTATGAGATTCGTCAGACATGATTTTCCTTTCACAAATCCATGCTGACTTTGTCCGATGATTTCACCGCTTTCCAAATGTGCTGTTATCACGTCTTTGATAACTGACTCCAGCAGTTTCCCCACCACCGACGTTAGGCTAACCGGTCTATAATTCCCTGGTTTCTCTCTCCCTCCTTTTTTAAGATATAGAAGGATTCTTCATTGCTGTTTCCATAACAATTTTTTTTGACCAGTCAGGGTTGTTAGCCCTGAGCTGAACCCCCGAACCTCGAGGACCGGTGGACCACTCTTAGTCTGGCCTCTACCCTTTGACCTTTTTGACGTGGGTGACCCTACCAAAGCACAAGGCCCTGCCTCTAGCCAACATACTGTAGCTCTCTGGGTCATTGAGGCACTCAAGTCTCCAAACCCTACAACAAGGTTGTGGTCCCCCTACAGGATCAAGGATAAAGGATCAGTTTTATTCAGCATTTACATTTACATGTATTAGTAACTTGCTGTAGTGTGTTGGCCAGGGTGTGACATGCAACAATAAAACAACATTCAATAATTATAAAGAATAAAGAATTGTATTAAAATAAATTTAGAGTTTAAAGGACGGATATGGGATAAAATGTGCATAAATACATGAATACAGATTAATTGTCTTGGGGAATAAACTCTTAAAATGGCATTACGTTAACTGTTCTACTACTGTGCCACTCCTAACTAAGGTTTCCTACTTAATGTGAAAAATATTATAGTTTTCACTTAAGGATTTTGAAGCATTGTGGATTGCATTCATTCTGGCGAGTTTCTTTGTCTTTATCAGTTCATTTCTACCTTCATCTTAACCCCACAGAGAAGATCATTTCTCAAAGTGGCTCAACCTGGTGTAATGGGGTTGGTCTTCCTCTCATATCATTTCAAAGCTTACCGCAGAGTCAAAATCTCAGAAAGAGTGCTGTTGAAGGTACGACATTTCAGAAGATATAAAAATCGAGGTTCCATCAGTCAATATTGAATAAGATGAGGAAAGTTCTTCTAAAATGATGGCCCCTGGAAATTTTTTGAGGTTATTTTTTTCGAGGAGATAACAACAGAGGGAAAGCAGACAATGTAGAGTATTTGGATCCAGAAGGGATTTAGAGTCGTAGAATCATTCAGCACAACAGGTTTATGCCGACCAAGATTCCATCTAAACTAATCCCATTTGCCGCATTTAACTGCACCATTTAACTAATTACTGCATCTTGAACACAGTGTAATGCCTCATGGTATTAAGGAACTGAGTTAGCATAGAATGAAGATTGGTCATCACATGGAAGAAAGAGAGCCAGAAAAAATGTGTCTTTTTTTCAGAAATCCAGGAGGTTCTGCAGATGCTGATATCTTGAGCATTTTGTGAGTCCTTTTCTCAGGCTGTGCGAATGCAAGCTGGAGCAACCAAAAAATCAGATCTTGACCCTCTGTTCTTTGCTGTTTATGTTAGTAACCTGGAGGAGAGGGCAGAGTGAAAGATATTTAAGCTTCTTGGAGACATGAAAAGGATTATCATGGAAAAGGATAGAATCAAAGAGGACAGGAAAATTTTTAATTGGGGAAAGGCAGATTACGAGGCTATGAGGCTAGAACTTGCAGGTGTGAATTGGGATGATGTTTTTGCAGGGAAATGTACAATGGACATGTGGTCGATGTTTAGAGATCTCTTGCGGGATGTAAGGGATAAATTTGTCCCGGTGAGGAAGATAAAGAATGGTAGGGTGAAGGAACCATGGGTAACAAGTGAGGTGGAAAATCTAGTCAGGTGGAAGAAGGCAGCATACATGAGGTTTAGGAAGCAAGGATCAGATGGGTCTATTGAGGAATATAGGGAAGCAAGAAAGGAGCTTAAGAAGGGGCTGAGAAGAGCAAGAAGGGGGCATGAGAAGGCCTTGGCGAGTAGGGTAAAGGAAAACCCCAAGGCATTCTTCAGTTATGTGAAGAAAAAAAGGATGACAGGAGTGAAGGTAGGACCGATTAGTGATAAAGGTGGGAAGACATGCCTGGAGGCTGTGGAAGTGAGCGAGGTCCTCAATGAATACTTCTCTTCGGTATTCACCAATGAGAGGGAACTTGATGATGGCGAGGACAATATGAGTGAGGTTGATGTTCTGGAGCATGTTGATACTAAGGGAGAGGAGGTGTTGGAGTTGTTAAAATACATTAGGACAGATAAGTCCCCGGGGCCTGACGGAATATTCCCCAGGCTGCTCCACGAGGCGAGGGAAGAGATTGCTGAGCCTCTGGCTAGGATCTTTATGTCCTCATTGTCCACGGGAATGGTACCGGAGGATTGGAGGGAGGCGAATGTTGTTCCCTTGTTCAAAAAAGGTAGTAGGGATAGTCCGGGTAATTATAGACCAGTAAGCGTACGTCTGTGGTGGGAAAGCTGCTGGAAAAGATTCTTAGAGATAGGATCTATAGGCATTTAGAGAATCATGGTCTGATCAGAGACAGTCAACATGGCTTTGTGAAGGGCAGATCATGTCTAACAAGCCTGATAGAGTTCTTTGAGGAGGTGACCAGGCATATAGATGAGGGTAGTGCAGTGGATGTGATCTATATGGATTTTAGTAAGGCATTTGACAAGGTTCCACACGGTAGGCTTATACAGAAAGTTAGAAGGCATGGGATCCAGGGAAGTTTGGCCAGGTGGATTCAGAATTGGCTTGCCTACAGAAGGCAGAGGGTGGTGGTGGAGGGAGTACATTCAGATTGGAGGATTGTGACTAGTGGTGTCCCACAAGGATCTGTTCTGGGACCTCTACTTTTCATGATTTCTATTAACGACCTGGATGTGGGGGTAGAAGGGTGGGTTGGCAAGTTTGCAGATGACACAAAGGTTGGTGGTTTGTAGGTAGTGTAGAGGATTGTCAAAGATTGCAGAGAGACATTGATAGGATGCAGAAGTGGGCTGAGAAGTGGCAGATGGAGTTCAACCCGGAGAAGTGTGAAGTGGTACACTTTGGAAGGACAAACTCCAAGGCAGAGTACAAAGTAAATGGCAGGATACTTGGTAGTGTGGAGGAGCAGAGGGATCTCGGGGTACATGTCCTCAGATCCCTGAAAGTTGCCTCACAGGTGGATAGGGTAGTTAAGAAAGCTTATGGGGTGTTAGCTTTCATAAGTCGAGGGATAGCGTTTAAGAGTTGCGATGTAATGATGCAGCTCTATAAAACTCCGGTTAGGCCACACTTGGAGTACTGTGTCCAGTTCTGGTCACCTCACTATAGGAAGGATGTGGAAGCATTGGAAAGGGTACAGAGGAGAATTACCAGGATGCTGCCTGGTTTAGAGAGTATGCATTATGATCAGAGATTAAGGGAGCTAGGGCTTTACTCTTTGGAGAAGGAGGATGAGAGGAGACATGATAGAGGTGTACAAGATAATAAGAGGAATAGATAGAGTGGATAGCCAGTGCCTCTTCCCCAGGGCACCACTGCTCAATACAAGAGGACATGGCTTTAAGGTAAGGGGTGGGAAGTTCAAGGGGGATATTAGAGGAAGGTTTTTTACTCAGAGAGTGGTTGGTGCGTGGAATGCACTGCCTGAGTCAGTGGTGGAGGCAGACACACTAGTGAAGTTTAAGAGACTACTAGACAGGTATATGGAGGAATCTAAGGTGGGAGGCAGGGTTTGAGGGTCGGCACAACATTGTGGGCTGAAGGGCCTGTACTGTGCTGTACTATTCTATGTTCTATGTTCTATGAAAATAAGTGAGAGGGCTTGTTGCTGTGAGGATATTTGGGCTCTGCAAAGGCATATTGATAGGTTGAGTGAGAAACTGGTAAATACTGTTCAACGTGGGCAAGTGTGAGGTCACGCACCTCGGGCAGAGGAATCTAAAGGCAGACTGTTATCTATATGGAGAAGGATTGCAGATGTCCAAAAGCTTGGTGTACATGTGGGCAGTTTCAAATTCCTGGGGATCACCATCTCTGAAGACCTGTCCTAGGCCCAACATATTGATGCAGCCATGAAGAAGGAACACCAACTGCTATACTTCATTAGGAACCTGAGGAGATTTGGTGCGACACCAAAGACTCCAGCAAATTTCTACAGATGTACCGTCGAGAGCATTCTAACTGGTTGCATCATGAACTGGTATGGAGGAGTCACAGCACTGGTTTGGAAAAATTTGCAGAGGGTTATAAACTCAACCAGCTCCATCATGGGCACGAGCCTCCGCAGCAACAAGGACATCTTCAAATGGTGTTGCCTCAAAAAGGCAGCATCCATCATTAAGGATCCCACTACCACTACTACCATCAAGGAGGATGTACAGGAGCTTGAAGACACACATTCAGTGTTTTAGGAACAGCTTCTTTCCTTCCACCACCATATTTCTGAATGAACAACAAACCCATAAACCCTATCTCACTGTTTTTTGTTCTCCTTTTGCACTACTGATCATTTTTATTATTTTAGTGGAATTTATATACATTGCATTGTACTGATGCTGCAAAACAACAAATTTCATGACGTACATCAATGATATTAAACCTGATTCTGAACAACTAAGATAAAAAGTTAGGAAGACAGGTGCAATAATTTGTTAGGAAGCCAAATGTCAAACTAGGTTTTATTGCAAGAGAACTAGAGTTTAGAAACAGGGAAGTATTTATTTATTTTATTTATTTATTGAGATACAGCATGGAATAGGCCCTTCCGGCCCTAGCCTAATTACCGGACCATTTTTAATGATCAATTAACCTACGTCTTTGGACTATGGGTGGATACCATAGCACCCGGAGGAAGCAAAGCGGTCATGGGGAGAATGAACAATCTCCTTACAGACAGTGACGGGTTGATATGGCTATGATAAGACCATATTTAGAGTACCACGCCGAGTTTTCATTCTCTTATTTAAGACAGGATATATTAGCCTTGGAGGAAGTCTAGTAGAGATTGACTGAGTTAATTTCTGAGTGAGAGGCTTGTCCAGTCAGGTACATGGATAGGAAAGATCTATGTGGAAATGCAACAGATAAGTGTAAATAGGATTAGCTTAAAAGGACATCTTAGTTGACATGGACGAGCTGGGCTGAAAGGTTTGTATTACTCTTTGAATCTATGGCTAAAAAAATTAGACCCACTGAGCGGTAGGCCCAATTTGCACAGTGGTCAGCATAACGCTATTACAGCACCAGTGGTCTCCAACATGGGTTCAATTCCTGCTGCTGACCGTATGGAGTTTGTACATTCTCTTCATGATCACGCTGGTTTCCTCTGGTGCTCCAGTTTCGTCCCTCATTCTGAAGATGTAAAAGTTACAGTTAGTGATAGCATGTGGGCATGCTATCTTGGCATCAGAACTATGGTAACACTTGCGGGCTGCCGAGCACAATCCTCGCTGATTTGATGCATATGACACATATGTTTCGATGTTTCAATGTACACGTGACAAAGTTAATCTAATCTTTATATTCTTTGGAGTTTAGAAGAATGAGAGGTAATCTCATTCATCGTATTGATCCTAACTGGGGATAGATATTGAGACGTTTCCTCTGGTGGGGAATTTTGAAAGCTGATATGTCATTCAAAATAGAGGTACATTGGAACTTCTTCTAGCAGTGTGCAATGATTTATTTTGTAATTCTCTACTATGAAAGATTGTGAAGATTAAAACAATGGAGGTTTTCAAAGAGGAAGCAGAGTAAATTTTAGAAGATCAGCAATAGAAATATATGTCATTCAGAAGAGGGGATAAGACCTGGGGCACATGAGAAGAAGGGATGGTTGGGGACGTCTTTGAAACCTATGAAACATTGAAAGGCCTAGATAGAATGGATTTAGCCAGAGGGCAGTGAATCTGTGAAATTTATTGCTGTGGATGGCTGTGGAGGCCAAATCTTTGAGCATATTTAAAGTAGAGGTTCATAGATTCTTAATTAGTATGGGTGTCAAAGGTTATGGGGAGAAGACAACAGAATGGGTTTGAGAGGGTTAATAAAGCAGCCATGATGGAATGGCGGAGCAGACTGGATGGGCCAAATGATCTGATTCTGCTCCTCTGTCTAATATTCTTATATAATCCATGATTATATTGAGTGATAGGTCAGGCTGGAAGGGCAGAGTGGACTTCTGCCCTTTTTTTTAATGCTGTTACATGCAACTAGTGAAACATCTTAATTAATCATTTGTAACAAACAATGTGCTGGAGGAATTCAGTGGGCCTGATGCAGTGTTTCAACGCAAAACAGGCAATTCCTTTCCTCCCACAGATGCTGCTTAGTGCACAAAGTTCCTCCAGCAGATTGTCTGTTGCCCCAGATTCCAGCATCTTGTATCTCTCTCGAATTAATCATATATATCTTTATTGCTTGTGTGTGCTTTCTGTGCTTAGGCCAATAGGTTTCCGACATTAATGCGGTAAAAATACTTCAAAAGCACTTTATTTTCTGTGGTTTGGAAACCTTTATTCAATTAATTGATTGTTATGATAAAATTTGAGGTTGCAGAATAAATTCCTGGAGAACATTACCTGTCACATCCCACCACTCAGACTACACATGATTTCAATCTGTTAACTCCAGAGCATACTTACAACATTTAAGACCAGAAGATCATAAGATATAGGAGCAGAATTATGCCATTTGCCCAATCAAATCAGCTCCACCATTCAATCATGGCTGATTTATCAACACTCTTCTCCTGCCTTCTCTCCGTAACCTTTTAACCCCCTGACCAATGAAGAGCCTGTTATTCTTTGCATTAAATATACCCCTTCCCTTGGCTTCCACAGTCTTCTGTGATGACATATTCCAAAAATTCACCACCCACTGGCTGAAGAGAGTGCTCTTCATCTCAGAATTAAAGGGACATCCCTTTATTCTGAGGCTGTAGTCTTAAAACCTAGGCTCTCCTACTAAAGGAAACACCCTCTCCAGGTCCTCAGTAAGTTCTGCTGAGATACCCACCCCTACTACCACATCCATATGAACTCCTTTGAGTACATATCAAACGGCAAGTCTTTCATTCCAAGGACCATCCTTGAGAACTTCTTTTGGGTCCATTCCAGGGCCAACACACCTATCCATAGATACAGGACCCAAAATTGCTTACAGTATTCCAAACGTGTTCTCACCAACATCACATAAGCAGTACCTCCTTTGTTTAGTATTTTCAGGAATCTGCTCACCCCATGAAATCTGTGCCGGTCAACAGAGCAATCTGGCCCCCTTAATTAAACCCATCACCCATACTGTGAAATAGGCTGCTGACAACTGCTTGCCAGAGTCCCCTGTCCTGGGCCAGTCTTTCAAGTTATCCCAAGGTGCCACCCCATCTTCCAAGATCCTTCCTCACCCAGGGAAGAGGTCTTTGGAACTTCTGTTGGTGTTCTCCATAAGACAAAGGAGCAGAAGCCGGCCATTCGGCCCATCGAGTCAGCTCCGCCATTTTATCATGAGTTGATCCATTCTCCCATTTAGTCCAACTCCTCCGCCTTCTCACCATAACCTTTGATGATCTGGCTACTCAGATACCTATCAATCTCTGCCTTAAATACACCCAATGACTTGGCCTCCACTGCTGCCCGTGGCAAAAAATTCCATAGATTCACCACCCTCTGGCTAAAAAAATTTCTTTGCATCTCTGTTTTGAATGGGTGCCCTTCAATCCTTAGGTCATGCCCTCTCGTACTAGACTCCCCCACCACGGGAAACAACTTTGCCACATCCACTCTGTCCATGCCTTTTAACATTCGAAATGTTTCTATGAGGTCCCCCCTCATTCTTCTAAACTCCAAGGAATACAGTCCAAGAGCAGTCAAACGTTCCTCATATGTTAACCCTCTCATTCCCGGAGTCATTCTAGTGAATCTTCTCTGAACCCTCTCCAACATCAGCACATCCTTTCTTAAATAAGGAGACCAAAACTGCACTGTACTCCAAGTGAGGTCTTACCAGCGCCTTATAGAGCCTCAACATCACATCCCTGCTCCTATACTCTATTCCTCTAGAAACGAATGCCAACATTGCATTTGCCTTCTTCACCACCGACTCAACCTGGAGGCTAACCTTAAGGGTATCCTGCACGAGGACCCCCAAGTCCTGTTGCATCTCAGAACTTTGAATTCTCTCCCCATTTAAATAATAGTCTGCCCATTTATTTCTTCTACCAAAGTGCATAACCATACACTTTCCAACATTGTATTTCATTTGCCACTTCTTTGCCCATTCTCCCAATCTACCCAAGTCTCTCTGCAGACTCTCTGTTTTCTCAGCACTACTGGCCCCTCCACCCATCTTTGTATCATCAGCAAACTTAGCCACAAAGTCATCTCTTCCATAATCCAAATCGTTGATGTACAACGTAAAAAGAAGCGGCCCCAACACAGACCCCTATGGAAAACCACTGGTAACCGGCAACCAACCAGAATGGGATCCCTTTATTCCCACTCTCTGTTTCCTGCCAATCAGCCAACGCTCTATCCACGTATGTAACTTTCCCGTAATTCCATGGGCTCTTATCTTGTTTAGCAGCCTCATGTGCGGCACCTTGTCAAAGGCCTTCTGAAAATCCAAATATACAACATCCACTACATCTCCCTTGTCTAACCTACTTGTAATTTCCTCAAGAAATTGCAGTAGGTTTGTCAGGCAGGATTTTCCTTTAATGAAACCATGCTGAGTTCTGCCTATCCTGTCATATGCCCCCAGGTACTACCTAATCTCATCCTTGACAATCGACTCCAACAGCTTCCCAACCACCGATGTCAAGCTAACAGGTCTATAATTTTCTTTTTGCTTCCTTGGCCCCTTCTTAAATAGCGGAGCAACATTTGCAATCTTCCAGTCCTCCGGAACCATGCCAGGATCTATTGACTTTCTCGTAGTACTGTTTTTTTAAGGGATGGGATTGCTAGCCCCAAACCTCCTCCTTTTGCAACCAGCTTGGGACCATCCATGGTGGAGTTAATCTGACTCACCATGCCTCCCCCCATTAATTTTTCCAATAATATTTTTTCTCCACATTGCTGACAATTTTACTATCCACACTAAACTGGAGGTAATTTACCTACCCAGTTGCCAGTTAACCTACCAATCCTGAAATCTTTGGAAAGAGCTCTGGGATAAAACCCATAATGTTCCAGAGAGAATATGCAAACTTCACACAGATTAGCATTGGAACTTGGTTGCTGGACCAGTAAGGCAGCTAATCTTACTAGCAGCACCACTATCTTGCACCACTTCCCTGTAGCAGTTTGCATTAAGGTTGCTTCACATTCCATACTCTTAATTTATTGAGCATAATCTCATGTGTGGCGCCCTTTCAAATGACTCCTGCAAATCCATATCCATCTACCACATAATAGTCTGTGAGCAGTAGGGTTGGTCGGTACCATCTGAGGGGAATAATGCTCATAGTGATTTTTGGCAAGGTATACATCTCTAGAGTTAGAAAATATGTGATAGCATTGCACCAGTGGTAGCTTTATTACTTCAAATAAGTAATCACTTTTTGAAAATATTCCATATTAATATCAGCACAGCAGAAAATATTACCTCATTTGGAGAGATTTCTGGAGTTTCATCAATATCATGATATTTTCCATATTGTTGTATCAAATCAAAACAAGCTTAAGCTTTTGTCATAGCATATAGAATTACAGTACAATAATTCAAATGTGGGGTTCCACACAGCCATAACCTAGGCCCCATTTGGTTGTATAATGAATATATTTAATCAAAGGCTGCTTTCCATACTTTGTTTTCTGTGCTTCCATAGCCTATTAATAATTATAATAATTTTCCAAGTCTTCCATTTCTTCCGCATCTTCATCTGAACTTCCCACACTCTCTGAGGTGGATGCCTGGTTCTCACAGTCTGCCAGTCTACACATGTCAGTATACCTGAGGCCATTTGCAACACACATACATCTTGGGAGTGAACATTTTTTTGGACAGTTACAGGCCAGTAGATCCAGGACAGCATCGGGTGCCGGCTGGCCTTCCATCCAATGCACCACCAACTGTTCAGCTGCTTCTTCTCTCTCCATCTTCCATCCTCTGCCAACAGGGCTTGGCACTTGTGGGTCCTTCTCCAAACATCTTCTCCATATACCAGCCTGGTAGTTGGCTCGCTGTGCATGTTTTGTTAAGCAGTCCTTGCATGGTGGGAGTTGATGACTTTCGATTTCACCTTTTTTTGGCACAGAAAAGGTGATACCTGAGCTCATTGACCTTGATGGTCGATGCTTTTGGGGCATACAGGAGACATGTAAATGCCTCTAGTTTGTCCATCAGTTCTGGGGAGAGGTCCCATTCCTGACCCAACTCTAAAATTGTGTCCTGAGTTTTCCTGTTGCTGGTCGGAAGTTTTAGGGCACTTGTCTTCCCTTTGCCTGCAAAAGCGCTTACAGTGTCACATCCTGTATATGCGTGCAACCCGATGAGATCCCTACAAACCTCTATACCAACAGTGGCTGCAACCTTCCTGATGTCTACAAACCTTGTACAGCTTCTAGTGCCACACTTCTGGAACAATGGGCATCAATCTTAAACACAAAATAATCTGCAGATGCTAGGGTCAAAGCAACACTCGCAGCACGCTGCAGGAACTCAGCAGGTCAGGCAGCATCCGTGGAAACGATGAGTCGACGTTTCGGGCCGGAACCCTTCATCAGGACTGCCTCAATCTTGTCACAAAATGCTAAAGACACGATAAAGACATCTGTGTCTTCTGAGCAGATCACTACAGATTGGCATCCCTCTATTGTGGCATGGGCAGCATTGAGAAGTCGGTGGCCATCTGCTTCTTCTGGTTGACACTGAAGAGCTGACACCTCCTCACTGTCCTGAGATGTGATTCTGTAACATTTGTCATTCACAGTCGCATACAGAATCTTCTCCTGTAGCTTTGTTCTGTACTCTGTCTTCTTCCATTCATGGACTATGAAGATAATGAGACTATTTTTGTTACTGACTTTGGTCAGGAAGCTCCTCCACTGCCTCACCATCTGTGTGCCTTTGATACCTTGCAACTCATGACCAGTCTCTTCACCCCGTAGAGATCTTTCACTATTCTTGATGGAGTGCTCCTTGTATGCGTCGAACGCAACATCTATTCTGCTACTCTGAGTGCCTTCCCTCAGAGCCATAAGCAGAATTGCTGAGGCAACATCTCTGAAAGTAACTTGATCACCTTTCACTCTTTGGACCAAGTTCATTCCATCAACCACTGTAGCAGAGTTTCCTGGGAGTTGCTCTTCTACTGCTACATTTTTCTGCAAGGTTGTTGCTAAAGTAGATTTATTTGTCTTTCTCAGTAATCCTTCTGGTGTGGACAGGGCCCAGGGCAATTGTCTAAGGGGATGAGAAATGATATCCTCCATACGTAGACTGCACCCTTGTGCTATCACTACGATGCATCCAAACAAAGACCTGTCTGCTTTCAAGATGATTGCCCTCCCATTTAATTTCACTTCTCTCTTCTTACACATATCACTGAATGTTTTCAGCTTGTTGGTTTTCATTGGGTCATGGAATTCTTTGCTGGTGGGTCTTCCTCTAGTCTCTCATCCTTGAAGGTTGCATAGCATTGCTCACCAATCTCATATGCCTTCATCAGGTCGGAGGCAATGTCCTTGGGGGCTGCCTTTACCGTAGACATGCTAATGAGGTCCCGCTTCTCTGCAAACGGGTTGACCCCTTCATGTATGAGGCTAACCGCTGCTGAAACTGCTTCCTCACCTTTCTGGATTCTTGGCCGCTGTAGCTCCACACGACAAAGCTCTGATTTGTTGCCTTGCACCATCTCCCTTGACTGTCCCAGGAATGCACTGCGGTGCTCTGCTGTTATGTAGTAACGCTTGATAGTTCCAGCATTCAGGCTGAACCGTGATGTGCCTCCAGGAGCCTGTGTGTCTTTGTTCACTGTGGTCAATAGTCTGGTCCACAGGAATCTGCCCAAAGGGGTTGTTACTTGACCGCTACACTGAGAATTTGTCACAATGGGAGCATTGGTGGGCATAGGGTGGACCCAAATGCAAGACACATCTTGTGAGGTTAATTAAATTGAGTTTATTGTTTGATATCAGGAGAGCAAGGCAGGTGCAGGAATAGCGAACTGGATAAGGGCTCAGGACTACGACTAGGCTGGGACCAAGGGTCTGGGCTTGGACTCAGAATCGGATCCCAAAGCTAGAGGCGATATGAAGAGGCTATGGTATGGATTCCGAGCCAGAAACTGAGCAAGGACCCAGTACCTGGGTCTTGCCCTGTGCTCGGACCCCAGAACCAGGCATGGACATGACATGGGCTAGGGAGAGGAGGTACATGGAAAAACAGAGTCTTGGTCTCGGGAGAGCAGGTACATGGAATCATGGACACATACACAGAACACAGAGTCGGGACCCCTCCTTGGGAACAGGACATAGGGCTGGGACTCACACACAGAACAGAGAGCCGGGACCCCTCCTTGGGTACAGGACATAGGGCCGGGACTCATGACCCAGGACAAGACAAGACAAAACATGACCCCCTGTGGGTCAACGGCAAGACGGCCTGACTTACCCCACGGAGGCAAGGACAAGACAAGACAAGACATGACCCCCCCATGGGGCAACGGCAAGATGGCCAGACTAACCCCATGGAGGCGAGGACAAGACAAGACCAACACGAAAGAACACCAGACAGTACCTATTTAGCTCCGGCGATAGAACTAGACCGAGGTGCAGGCGAGGGCTGCAGACGAGGGCTAGAGGCGAGAGGGGCAGAGAAGGGATTCAGAAAGAGGGGTAGGACAGGAATCACAGACTGCCAGGGCCAGGCCTTGACTCAGAACTTGAATGCCACCAGGGCCAGGACTTGACTCGGAACTTGGATGCCCCTGGAGCCAGGACTTGACTTGGATCTTGGATGCCGCCAGGGCCGGGACTTGGCTCGGAACTTGGATGCCGCCAGGGCCGGGACTTGGCTCGGAACTTGGATGCCACCAGGGACGGGACTTGGCTTGGAACTTGGATGCCGCTAGGGACGGGACTTGACTTGGAACTTGGATGCCCCCGGAGGCGGGAATTGACTTGGAGCCTCCGGGTAGTGGCAAACTCTCGACTCGGTCCAGGAACAGTAGACAGCAGTTCTTAATTCCCTCCGGCGGATTAACTGACGGACCCACCTCGGTGAGGAAACTTTGCAGGCTTGCTTTGGCGAGGTAACTTGACAGGGTTGCTCCAGTGAGGAAAGGCGAATTATTGGCACTCGCTTCGGGCGGAGACTAGGCTTGCTCCGGCCAGATGACAATGGCACGCTGTACCTTTGATGACTTTGCAGACGCTCTCGCGCCGAACAGCTGAAAGCCGGAGACTATAAACTTCCGGTTCAGCCGAGAGTAAATTGCCTCTAATCACCAAGGCTGAGGGACACGGGAAAACAGGGAACCAAAGGGAAACAGGGAGTCGACGGTCCGGATCGTAACATAAACAAAGTAAATTTAAAGAAACCCCGATCTGGACCATGACAGAATTGGCCTGTCTTGAAGGCCTCATACACAGGATTCCTCTCCGGGAGGTTCATCATCTGAGCAAAGTAAGGGGACAAGTACCTGGAATAATTCATCTTATCATAGGCAAAACACCATGGGATCATGGTTCTTATAGCATGGAGGCGCAACTCCCAGTCCCCTTCATGAGACAAATGTAGGTCCGCTACAGACAGAAACAGGTGAATGGATTATGGGGAGCAAGGACATAGCAGACCAATTGAATAACTACTTTGGTTCTGTCTTCACTAAGGAGGACATAAATAATCTTCCGGAAATAGTAGGGGACAGAGGGTCCAGTGAGTTGGAGGAACTGAGGGAAATACATGTTAGTAGGGAAGTGGTGTTAGGTAAATTGAAGGGATTAAAGGCAGATAAATCCCCAGGGCCAGGTGGTCTGCATCCCAGAGTGCTTAAGGAAGTAGCCCAAGAAATAGTGGACGCATTAGTGATAATTTTTCAAGACTCTTTAGATTCTGGACTAGTTCCTGAGGATTGGAGGGTGGTTAATGTAACCCCACTTTTTAAAAAAGGAAGGAGAGAGAAACCAGGGAATTATAGACCGGTTAGCCTGACATCGGTGGTGGGGAAAATGCTAGAGTCAGTTATCAAAGTTGTGATAACAGCACATTTGGAAAGCGGTGAAATCATCGGACAAAGTCAGCATGGATTTGTGAAAGGAAAATCATGTCTGACGAATCTCATAGAATTTTTTGAGAATGTAACTAGTAGAGTGGATAGGGGAGAACTAGTGAATGTGGTATATTTGGATTTTCAAAAGGCTTTTGACAAGGTCCCACACAGGAGATTAGTGTGCAAACTTAAAGCACACGGTATTGGGGATAAGGTATTGATGTGGATAGAGAATTGGTTGGCAGACAGGAAGCAAAGAGTGGGAATAAACGGGACCTTTTCAGATGGCAGGCAGTGACTAGTGGGGTACCGCAAGGCTCAGTGCCTTGCGCAAGGTTCATTTAAGTCATTAATATATATTGTTAATGACTTAAATGAGGGAATTAAATGCAGCATCTCCAAGTTTGCAGATGACGCAAAGCTGGGCGACAGTGTTATCTGTGAGGAGGATGCTAAGAGGATGCAGGGTGACTTGGATAGGTTAGGTGAGTGGGGAAATTCATGGCAGATGCAATTTAATGTGGATAAATGTGAGGTTATCCACTTTGGTGGCAAAAACAGGAAAACAGATTATTATCTGAATAGTGGCCGATTAGGTAAAGGGGAGGTGCAACGAGACCTGGGTGTCATTATACACCAGTCATTGAAAGTGGGCATGCAGGTACAGCAGGTGGTGAAAAAGGCGAATGGTATGCTGGCATTTATAGCGAGAGGATTCGAGTACAGGAGCAGGGAGGTACTACTGCAGTTGTACAAGGCCTTGGTGAGACCACACCTGGAGCATTGTGTGCAGTTTTGGTCCCCTAATCTGAGGAAAGACATCCTTGCCATAGAGGGAGTACAAAGAAGGTTCACCAGATTGATTCCTGGGATGGCAGGACTTGCATATGATGAAAGACCGGATCGACTAGGTTTATACTTGTTGGAATTTAGAAGATTGAGGGGGGATCTTATTGAAACGTATAAAATCCTAAAGGGATTGGACAGGTTAGATGCAGGAAGATTGTTTCCGATGTTGGGGAAGTCCAGAATGAAGGGTCGCAGTTTGAGGATAAAGGGGAAGCCTTTTAGGACCGAGATGAGGAAAAACTTCTTCACACAGAGAGTGGTGAATCTATGGAATTCTCTGCCACAGGAAACAGTTGAGGCCAGTTCATTGGCTATATTTAAGAGGGAGTTAGATATGGCCCTTGTGGCTAAAGGGATCAGGGGGTATGGAGAGAAGGCAGGAGCAGGGTTCTGAGTTGGATGATCAGCCATGATCATACTGAATGGCGGTGCAGGCTCGAAGGGCCGAATGGCCTACTCCTGCACCTATTTTCTATGTTTCCATGTTTCTATGAGAGGCGCGTAGAAGCCCAAGTATTACGTTCTCTACCATGTCAATGTATGATATCGAGAATGCGGATAGCTCTCCATTGTTGTGACAAGTTGTTCCGGAAAGTCTGTCCACAGGGTTATCAGCTCAGCTAAGAGTGGACTTTGCAGCAGATTGTTCAACTTCTGTTGGTTCACGTCACTGGCCATGTCGTTCACATGGTCTAAGAATGATTTGATCATCCCACTCCTCTCTGGAACGTTGTCCTCAACCCATGGTGTGAAGTCTGTCTATGCGAGTCTCATCAGTGCTTCACAGATGTAATTGTGGATGCTGATAGTACGATTATAGTGTTTACCATCAAGGACTCCATTGATGGACCCCTCTGTGACAATTTTAGCCTCTACGCATAAGTCCTTTAGACTAGCATCCTGAAATCACTTTCCTAGGATGGCTAAGGCATTACGTATGGAATGGAATGTCCCCATCCTAAGAAGAAAGTTGGAGAAGTGCTCTTTGTGCTTCCAGGCAATTTCAGTGGCTTTTGCATAGAATGCTTGATCCATGACTACCACAATTGTTTCTAGATGGTGTTCCTTTCTGATTAGCTCTGATTGGTTCAGGATTTCAAATACTGTGGTCAACTCTGTGGCTGGTGAATTGATGGTTGGCAGATACCCAACAATATCTTGTGAGATTGGTTCTTGGTCCATGGTGCTGATATTAAAAACAGTCCAGCTTGGGGTTGTCTGATTCTCTGGATCTGTTTGCCTTGAAAATGTCCATACCAGGTTCTCCTTGCAGGCAAGAAGAGCAGCTTCCCTGCTTTCCTGGACACGGTGCTGGTTGGGAGAGGCTGTGGGCCCACACATGCACCTGCTACATATACTTCCAGTTCCTGGTCTTCAATAGTGACTGATCTCTTTTTCAGTTTCTCAATGTGTGGAAGCTCAGCTCTTGGCAGATGTGGTCCATAGACATTGGCCTGTACCACTATGCCATTGACTCTACGTGATGTACCCTTTCCAGCGAGAGTTTCCTCAAGTCTATTGATATTGTCCCATGCAAGTCAAGTCAAATTTATTTATACAGCACATTTAAAAAAAACCCCACATTGACCAAAGTGCTGTACAGATGGCTAAAATCACAAATACAAGAAACCCAGACATAACCAACAAGGCACACAGCTTATAGGCACAAAAGAAACAACACAAGGGCCTAGGCACAAGCCAAAAATCAGCCACATCAGGAGGTTTCAAACGCTAGTGAATAGAAGTAAGTTTTGAGCCTGGATTTAAAAGAGTCGATGGAGGGGGCGGATCTGATAGGGAGGGGAATGCTGTTTCACAGTCTAGGGGCTACAATAGCAAAGGTGCGGTCACCCCTGAGCTTAAGTTTAGATCACGGGACAGCCAGGAGCCCCAAGTCAGCTGGACTGAGGGACCTGGAAGCAGAATAAGGGGTTAGAAGGTCTGTGATATAAGGGGGGGGGGCAGCCCATTTAGGGCTTTATAAACAAACAGGAGAAACTTAAAATCAATTCTGAACCATACTGGCAGCCAGTGGAGGGAGGCCAGGATAGGAGTAATATGGTCCCTCTTCCAGGAACCTGTCAGGAGCCTGGCTGTGGCGTTCTGGACCAGTTGCAGATGGGACAGGGATGACTGACTAATCCCAGTATACAGGGAGTTGGAGTAATCCAAGCGGGAGGATATAAGGGCATGGATGACTTTCTCAAGATCTTTGAAAGAGAGAAATTGCTTGATTTTGGCAAAAGTACAAAGCTGGAAAAAACTGGCTTTTGCTACTGCATTAACTTGCTTGTCAAACTTAAAGGTGGAGTCAAATATCACACCAAGGGATTTATCATGGGGTTTGACAAGGGTGGACAGGTTACCAAGACTGTTGGTAATCATTTTGTTGGAGTCAGAGGGGCCAAATAGGACAACTTCAGACTTGCCTTCATTCAACTGTAAGATGTTTTGTGCCATCCAGCACTTTATGTCCTCAAGGCAGTTCTTGAGGCTGGCTAGTTTTGACTGGTCATTTGGTTTCAGGTGGAGATAAAGCTGTGTGTCGTCAGCATAACAGTGGAAAGATATGTCGTAATTTTGAATGATTTGGCGGAGGGGAAGCATATATATAGAGAAAAGAATGGGACCTAGGATGGAACCTTGTGGGACCCCGCAGGAGACTAGCTGGGGGAGAAGAAAATTTGCCTATGTTGAAAGAAAAGCTTCTATTTTTGAGGTAGAATATAAACCAGTTCAAGGCAGTGCCATCAACACCAACCCCATATTGGAGACAGTCTATTAAAATGGCGTCATCCACAGTATCGAACGCTGCGCTGAGGTCAAGAAGAATTAGAATGGCAGAGTCACCTGAGATGATAGAGACGAGCAGGTCATTGTACATTTTCAGCAGGGCAGACTCTGTGCTACGATAAGTCTTAAAACTTGACTGAAATCTTTCCAAGATGTTGTTTTGGTGTAAGACATGAGGCTTGATGGAGGCAGAAAGCTACCACCACTGCAATGCTATCACATATTTTCTAGCACTACTGGTGTATACCTTGCCAAAAATCACTATAAGAATTATTATAAGAATTATTCCCCCCAGATGGTACCGGCGGTCCAAATTTGGTGTCCTGGCTCACGGACTATAAGTGACCTTCCAGCAACAAATGAAAATAAATTATTTGGACATGACTTACTGTTCACAGGTCCAAACTGGGCTTTACAAATCAGCTTAAATTTGTCCAAGAACTCAGTCTGTCCCCATCCTTGTAATTTCCACCCCCAACAACAATTAATTAAGTCGTAAGACTAGACAGGTCATCTGGAGTTTCGTTTAGTCGTCCTTGAATTTAGTCAGAATTTTGACTCAGGAGGTTAAATAAATTGAGAGAAGTAAGGCTGGCCAAATAGCACGAGTCCTTGGAGAAGGAAAGAGATTGACATTCCAAAATTGTCTTTTCTCATTCTGTGTTTTCTTATGTTCTTGCTAATATCCCATTTATATTTGAGCAATGCCATAGAGATTCTGCACTGTTAAAACTGCCAGTTACTCTGAAACCACAGAATTTGTGATAATTTGCAACTTTTTCCACAAGGCAAAGGGAGCTGCAACTGAAAGAGAATTGAAATTGCTCCCTTGAGGGAAAAAAATGCAAATTATGAAGTAATTTCTCTTATTACATCATTCTCTCCTCTCTATTCATTGTGAAGCCTCACTAGCCGTGCCTTTATAGTGCTGTGATCTCAATTCTCTTATTCAGGTTATGGTTACCTAGTTGTCATGGTAACTGGTCCACCAGTCATCACCCCCACACTCCGCCACGTTGAAGGTTATGCACAAATGAAGTAATTAGCGGCAGGTTGGGCAACATTATTTTGTGCATTAAGGCTAATACTAGCTCGTTATTTTCTAATTTTAGTGGGAACTGTTCCTTATTATGCAGGATATAATGAAGACACACCAGACTATAGAACTGGAATAAAAAAGCAAATGGGAGGAACTCAGCTGATTGAAGGGTATCTGTATACTCTCATCCATGTGTGGAATTCCTTCCTAATTCAAATTTGCAAGCCTCCATGTTTCTCCGATTCTGGGTCCTTATGTACACCTGATTTCCTTGGCTTCACCATTAGCAGCCTTGCCTTGACCTGGTTTGGGTTCAAACCTTTAGAAATTCCTACATTAACCTCTCAAAGTCAAAATAAATTTATTATCAAAGTGCATATATGTTACCAAATGCTACCTTGATATTAATATTCTTCCAGGCATTCACAGGAATGTAAAGAAATACATTTGAACCATTGAATTTATGAAAACTGTACGTAAACAGATACTGACAAACAACCAATGTGCAAAAGAAGACAAATTCAGCAAATAAAAAAAATAAAAGTTCAAAGTACGTTTATAATTAAAGTATGTATAAATTATACAACCTGAGATTTGTCAGTTTAGAGGCAGCACAAAACAAGAAACCCAAAAGAACCCGATTTTAAAAAAGACCAATGCCTAATGCATAGGGAGAGAATAACGAAACAAATTGTGCACACAATAAAAGCAAGCACCAGCTTTCAGAACGAAAGTGAGTCCATGAACCCCATGCCTGAAGCAGCCGGAGCAGGCCTATAGCCTCAGCTTCAGTTCATCACACAGCAGGGGAAATCTTTGCGAAGCCCACAAACATGAAGCCCGAAGCAGGACACAACCTCAATGAGTACAGCAGTCCACAGCATTCTGGAGCGGGAGGGAGAGCGGCCAGATGTCTTGGTACATATTGGTGCTAATGACATAAGAAGGAAAAGCAAAGATATCTTGAAAAGAGAATTTAGGTAGCTAAGCAGAAAGATGAGAAGCAGAACCTCCAGGGTAGTAATTTCTGGATTGCTACTTGTGCGATGCACCAGTGAGGGTAGAAACAGGATGAGTTGGCTGATAAATTCGTGGCTGAGAAGCTGGTGCAGGGGGCAGGACTTCAATTTCATGGATCATTGGAATCCCTTCTGGGGGAAGTATGACCAGTACAAATGTGACAGGTTGCACCTGAGCCTGAGGAGGGACCAGTAGTCTCATGGGAAAGTTTGTTAGAGTTGTTGGGGAGGGTTTAAACTAAATTGGCAGGGAATGGGACTCAGGATAGGATGGATGGTAAAAAAAAAAAGCAAAGATAGCTTGCAGTCAGACTGTCAGGAAGGGCAGGCAGATGATAGGACATAATTGCAGTCATCAGGATGAGTATCAGTGCACGAGGGATTCAGAATTAAAAAGGGTAACAAATACAGTACTCAAGTGTTATATCTAAATGCACGAAGTATAAGAAATAGGGTGGATGATCTTGTTGCACTATTACAGATTGTCAGGTATGATGCTGTGGCCATCACTGAATTGTGGTTGAAGGATGGCTGTAGTTGGGAACTGAAAGACCAAGGTTACACATTGTATCGGAATGATAAGAAGGTAGGCTCAGCTGGTAAGGAATGGCATCAAATCAGTAGAAAGATGTGACATAGGATCGGTAGGTGATGAATCCTTATCGGTTGAGTTAAGAAACTGCAAGGGTAAAAGGACCTTGGTGGCTGTAATATACAGGCCTCCCAACAGTAACTAGGATGTGGACCACAGATTACAACAGGAAATAGAAAAGCCTTGTCAAAAGGGCAATGTTATGATAGGCATGGAAGATTTCAACATGCAGGTCGATTGGAAAAATCAGGTTGGAGATGAATCTCAAGAGAGAGAATTTATTGAATGCCTATGAGATGGCTTTTTAGAGCAGTTTGTCATTGAGCCTACTAGGGGATCAGTTGTACTGGATTGGGTATTATGTAATAAACTGGAGGTGATTAGGGAACCTAAGGTAAAGGAACTCTTAGGAGACAGTGATCACAATATGATTGAGTTCAACTTGAAATCTGACAGGGAGAAAGTAAAGTCTGAGGTAGCAGTCTTTCAGTGGAGTAAAGGAAATTACAGACAAGACCTAAAGGTACACAAGTCAGCTGGATCAGATGAACTGCATCCTAGTGTGCTGAAAGAGGTAGCAGTAGAGACTGTGGAGGCATTAGTAATGATCATTCAAGAATCATTTGTCTCTGGCATGGTTCTGGAGGACTGGAAAATTGCAAATGTTGCTCCACTCTTTAAGAAAGGAAATTATAGACCAGTTAGCTTGACCTCAGTGGTGGAGAAGATGTTGGAGTCAATTGGTAAGGATGGGGTTATGAAGTACTTGGTGACATCGGACAAGACAGGACAAAGTCAGCATGGTTTCCTTCAGGGAAAATCTTGCCTGACAAACCTGTTGGAATTCTTTGAGGAGATTGCAAGTAGGATAGACAAAGGGAATGAAGTTGGATTTTCAGAAGGTCTTTGACAAAGTGCCACACATAAGGCTGCTTACAAAGTTAACAACCCATGGTATTATAGGAAAGTTACTGGCATGTGTAGAACATTGGCTGATTGGTAGGCAGTAGCAAGTGGGGGTAAAAGATCCTTTTCTGGTTGGCTGTCAGTGACTAATGGTGTTCTATAGGGATTGGTGTTGGGACTACTTCTTCTTATGCTGTATATCAATGATGTAGATGATGGTATAGGCGGCTTTGTTGGCAAGTTTGCAGGTGATACAAAGATTGGTGGAGGAACATTTAGTGTCGAGGAAACAGGAAGACTAGGAGAATGGACAAGAAAGTGGCAAAGGAAATACAATGTTGGAAAATGCATGGTCATGCACTTTGGTAGTAGAAATAAATGTGTGGACTATTTTCTAAAAGGGGAGAAAATTCAAAAATCTGAGATGCAAAGGGACTTGGGAGTCCTTGTGCAGAACACCCTAAAAGTTAACTTGCAGGTTGAGTTGGTAGTGAGGAAGGCAAATGCCATGTTAGCATTCATTTCAAGAGGTCTAGAATACAAGAGCAAGGACGTGATGTTGAGGATTTATAAGGCACTGGTGAGGCCTCACCATGAGTATTGTGAGCAGTTTTGGGTCTCTCATCTTAGAAAAGATGTGCTGGCATTGGAGAGGGTCCAGAGGAGATTCACAAGGATAATTCCTGGAATGAAAGGATTATCATATGAGGAATGTTTGATGGCTCTGGGTCTGTACAAATTGGTATTTGGAAGGATGAGGGTGATCTCATTGAAACCTTTTGAATGTTGCAAGGCCTAAGCAGAGTAGATGTGGAAAGGATGTTTCCCATGGCAAGAGGATATAGCCTCAAGATAAAGGGGCATCCACTTAAAATAGAGATGCAGAGAAATTTCTTTAGCCAGAGGTTGGTGAATTTGTGAAGTTTGTTACCACGGGCAGCTATGGAGGCCAGGTGTTTTAATCTATTTAAGGCAGAGAATGATGGGTTCTTGATGGGACATGGCTTCAAAGGTTACGGGGAGAAAGCTGGAAACTGGGGTTGAGAAGGAGAATAAAAAAGGATCAGACATGATTGAATGGTGGAGTAGACTTGATGGGCCAGATGCTCCTATGTCGTATGGTCTTACGTCCACATACACTCAGTGGCCACTTTATTAGGTACACCTGCACACCTGCTTGTTAATGCAAATATCTAATCAAACAGTCATGTTGCAGTAACGCAATGCATAAATGCATGCAAACATGGTCAAGAGGTTCAGTGTTGTCCAGATCAAGCATCAGAATGGGAAAGAAATGTGATCTAAGTGATTCCGACGGTGGAATGATTGTTGGTGCCAGATGGGGTGGTTTGAGCATCTCAGAAACTGCTGATCTCCTGGGATTTTCACATTCAACAGTTTAGAGGTTATAGAGATTGGTGCAAAAAGACATCCAGTGAGCAGCAGTCCGGTGGGCAAAAACACCCTGTTAATGAGAGAGGTCAGAACGGAATAGCCAGACTGTATCAAGCTGACAGGAAGGTGACAGTAACTCATATAACTACGTGTTACAACAGTGATCTGCAGAACAGCATCTCTGGACATACAAGTTATTGGACCTTGAAGGGGATGGGCTACAGCAGCAGAAAACTACAAACACACACTCAGTAGCCTCTTTATTAGATGCAGGACACATGTAACAAAGTGGCTACTGAGTGTCGTATGTGAATATTTCTTACTCATTTCCAGAACTCATTTCACATTCATTAAATAGATCACTACATCTTTAATATCTAAATTAAAATTAAGTTTTTATTTTCCAACTAATAGACTTCCACGTAGACAGTAAGTTTAAGCCTGTAAACTGTAATTGATGTTCACCATAAAGAGTACCCACAGATACACAGGAGCCTTTACCTCCTCCATAAAAGCTGGTGCCCAGAATGGACACAATACTCCAGTTGTGGCTGAGCCGGTGTTTTTAGTGAAAGCTTCATGATTTCTTTGCTCTGCGCTCCTATGTATAAGCTCTCTTGTGCTGTTTTAACCACAGAGCAGCAGTTGTTATCTGAAACAAGCTGCCAGAGGATGTGGTAGGGGCTGATGCAATTACAACATTTAGAAAGAATTTGGACAGGTACTTGGATAGGAAGGGCATAGACAGTCACAGGCCTAACGCGGGCAAATGGGATTAGGGCAGGTAGACCTCATGGTAATGCAGACAATTGAAAATGCTTGTTCCTGTGATGTACAATTCCACAAATCTTTCAAAGATAAGGGTTAGCTTTATTTGTCATGTGTATATCGAAACATCTCTTAAGTGTTGCCATGCTTCCGGTGTCAACAGTGCACGTAACTTACTAACCGTACGTCTTCGGGACGTGGGAGAAATCTGGAGCACTTGGAAGAAACCCACATGTTCACGGTGAGAAGATGCAAACTCCTTCCAGGCATTGGGAATTGAACCCCAATCTCAAGAAAATCTGCACATACTGGAAATCCAAAACAACACATACAAGATACTGGAAGAACTCAGCAGATCAGGCAGCATTCATGGAAAAGTGTAAACCTTCAATGTTTCAGGCTGATACCGTTGTTCAGGACCCCCAGTCTTTCTGCTGGCATTGTGAAGCAGGATGCTAATTGCTATACTACCATGCTGTCCTACACTTTCTCCGCCTACCCTACAGCTGGTGCACAGGGAGGCTATGGTGCAACCCAGTACTTTTGTTACCTGTGTTGGGGGGAGATGAGTGGTGAGTGGTGTCACTGGAACACACAGACTTAGGAACTTGCCCCTATCATCATACTCCACCGTTCAACAACGTCATGCCTGATCTATGACAGTTTTCCTTAATGTATTTCTTAAACAAAATTTATTGTCTCAAATTGTCCATCCTTCTGCTGGGAGAGAATCCCAGGTCTCTATCACATCTGTGTGTGGAAGTGATCTCCACATAATTTTGACAAACATGGGCCCAATTTTTGGACAATGTTCCTCGTGCCAGACTCCCTCATACTTTTTCTTTATCTACCCCATTAAATGGAAAACCGTAAGCAAGCACCTCCTGAGTGGCTAAAGTTCCATTAGCTACCACTTTAGTTTCTGCGTTCTCCCCAAATACCATCTATGATATCCTTCTTCTGAGATTAATGTAGCCTTTCTGAAGTGCTTTGGTTAAAATTGCTCTGAGTACTTTGGCTGTGTAATAACTAGGGCTTTGAATGACTGTAGCATAACATACTCCAGTCCAGTTCCCTCCACTGATATTGCATGACCCAATGAGTTAAACTGGCAATTGTTTTTTGTTGCTGAAGAACAGAGTGATCAGGATGGATGTTGGCGTGTGAAAGGGGTGGGGATGACGTGTGTGGTCCATTGAATGTTGTAGGGCAGGCTGAGAAAGTAATCAGAAAAGCATGCTAGATCTTGGACTTTATATTCAGAATACAGCACAAATCTTGTGGCACTGATTCAGCCACAATGGTGATGCTATGTCTAGCTCTAAGGAAACTTTAAAGAACATATAAAGACCATAGACTACAGAAGATATTTACTAAAATGACTGATGAATGAGAAGCTAAAGTTAAGAATGTTGATGGACAGAAAAAGTTGTGGTTATTCTCCTTGTGACTGAAGGGTGTTATGGAGACTGATTATTTGTTTGTTTGTTTGTTTGTTTGTTTATTATTGAGATACAGCTCAGAGTAGGCCCTTCAGCTTTTCAAGCCACGCCATCCAGTAACCCTCCCCCCCCCCACCCCGGCCCCCAAATTAACCCTAGTTTAATCACGGGACAATTTACAATGACCAATTAACCTATGTCTTTGAACTGTGGCAGGAAACAGGGGCACCTGGAGGAAACTGATGTAGTCACGGGTAGAAGGTACAAACACATTACAGACAGCAGAGGGAACTGAACCTGGGTCACTGAGCTAACCACTATGCTACCGTACAGCCTCAAATACCCTGGTACCATCAGATGCAGTAACTTAAATCATGAAGCAAACAGGGTAGATGAAATGAAGAGCAATACACACAAAATGCTGGATGAGCTCATCAGGTCAGGCAGCACCTATGGAGAGAAATAAAGAGCTGATATTCCAGGCCAGGCCCCTTCATCAGGCCACCACTGAGTTCCAGACAGAACACAACAAGCAACAAAGGGCACAGGGAATGGAAATAATTGTGAATGAATGAATAGCTGTGAGAGAAGAAATCTTTTATGCAGATAATAAGTTATGAGCTGCAATCAGCAGCCAGGGATAGATCCAATTATTGATTTAAAAGGGGAACTGAATAAATATTTGAAAGGAAAGAATATGAGCGTCTACGGAGATAGAGAAGGGAATGGGATTGGTTGCATTCTTCTTATGCAGAACGAATATGGACTCAACAGGACAAATGAATTCTTTCTGGGTGATTCTTTCATTTAGAATGTAACTTTCCACCAATTAGTTGGTAGACTGTCAGCCGAACTTTGGTATTGACTAGGAGCTGACCAATAAGGAAGTTTGGTGCAATCTTTGTTCAACTCTGCTGGTAAGGAAGTGAACAAAAGTTAATGAGGAGATTTCTTAGTTTTGTTCCCAGCTCCTCCCAGGCATTGGAATAAGTTACAGTGAGCATAATAGGGGCCATGTTGCCGATCTGGAATCCTTCTGATTGTAGATCCTGCTACCACCATTCACCAAGTAAGCTAGTAATGTCACGAGATGTGTCTCTATTAGACTCTCAAAATGAACCCTTTATTCTGAGATCAGTCAGAGGATAAGATTCAACGCTGTGCTCAAAGCTTTATTGAGAAGATGCAACATCCTCTTTGGGATCCCTGGCTTATGGCAACTCAAAATGGTGAGGGGACACCCCACTCAGAACCCCTGGACAATGCGATAAGTGCACAGAGAAGCCAATGTAAACAGCAGAAGAACCACACTGTGATGGACGTTCATCGTCCCGAGCCTAGTGCCCTTTTGCCAAGCTCAGGTTTTTAACACAACAGTTGACTTTTCCAGGGGTCAAAGAGTTGTTTTTGATTAAGTTGAACTTCCAGCCAATACTCTTTGCCCAGCATCGTGTCATAAACAAGAACCATTCTTCAGTTCTTAATGTAAATGTAACGCCCTGGTAAAGGTTTTACTGCTAACTTCGTTGGGTATTTCATGTAATGGTCACTCTGTAGAAGCAGTATTTGGGTTACTGTTAGAGATAAGGGATGCTTAGGAATGTGGGCCATCCAATCAGGAAAGTGGAATGGAGAGAAGGTTAGGGGAGTGGCTTTGTGACTGACACTGTGGTGGGTCTTATTCTTTGTTCAGCAGGAGATGAAGAGCAAAGATGCTGGAGAGAACCACTCATAGGATTCAGTCTGGTGGGGAAACATGACCTGATAGAGCCAAGGTGCAGAGCTCTATCGAGGATCAGTGAATATGGCTTTTGGAAGATTTGAGCTCCAAACTGTGAACATTTGTCTGTTTAATTATAGTGGGCCCTTTTGCTGTTTCTTTCTTTTCTTTTCTAACTCTTTGGTTAAGCTAACGTTCACAAATATACTTCTTTATAATTGTATGCAGTGCGCGACCTGTTATTTCATGCTGACGGGCTATTGCAGGGCAGTAAGTCACACAGAATTCACACAAACCAGGGTTTGGGTGGGTGAGACATCCAAATCTCACAGATCTGGTGGGATCAAAGTCGTATACACCCCAGACGTACGAAGCCGCAGAAAGGTACATTTCTTGCCATGGAATCCAGTGGCGGCCAGTTTCATTAAGTACAAGCAATAATCAGTCTGAAGTTAAAAGGAAAGCTTTGCAAACAAACATCACTATCTATAGAGCACAGGCTGCTGACCCACAGCACAGGGCTGGCTGCTCGAGAGGTGCAGTGTAAGATGATGGAGTTATGTTAATTCAGCTGCATCAAACCACACAACACTGGCTAAGTTATTTAGTTCAAGGAAGCTTGCAGACCAGTCTGATACCATCACTTAGCACATCAAATAGCTGATCTGTCAGTAGCTGTGTACTTAGTGAGTCAGCCCTCTCAGCATTAATTTTGGATGTTTGGGATCTCTGTCTCCAGAAGCTTTTAGACCATATGTGTGAATTTCTCAGCTAAGGTACCTGAAAAAATATCACATGCAAGTGAAGTCACCAAGTGGCAAAAAAAAATAACTGTAAGAGAGCAGTCAGAATTATTAGGAATGGTCAAAGGTTGACAGGAAAAATATCAGCAAGATGGCTTGATTGGAATCGATTCCTCTGCCTTCAGTTTCTGTGATGGAAGACTCATTAGTCTGCAACTTGTTGGTATGACTTTTTAGCTTATAGGAATTATACCGGTGCTTTGGAAATGCTTTGTGTTTTAGAAATAGTTTGTAATTTTTACTGTTGCTGTTTTTTTGCATGGGAGGGGCTTGGGGATTAAGGCTTTGATATTTCAGCTGTAGTATCTGAGTGGGCAATCTGTTAGCTTTTGTGTGAGGGAAGGGTTGGGGGGTTTAGGGTTTGTGAGTTTTGTTTCTTCTTTTCCATGTGTTGATGTTCTTTCTTTCAATGACACCGTGGGTTTTCTGTATTTCATGGCTATCTGGAGAAGACGAATCTCGGAGTTGTATTCTGTGTACATACTTTGATAATAAAATAAACTTTTGAAACTTTGAACCTTTGAAACTTAATTTGGAAGCCTTTTGTAAGGCAGAAATCCTCTGTGAGTTTTAAATGTGTTTTAAGAATTTTATCTTTATTTAAGTGTACAGTATATCACTAAAATAAATGAACTCTGTTTAAACTACTTTGTTAGCAAGAATTATCTCCTCCTTGGTTGGGAAGAACCCACCGCTCAGATAGTGGGTATTGGCAGCTAGACCTGTCCATGGAGGATAAACCAGGAAGTGATCTAGCCTTTGAAGAGTATGCGGCTGCAGTATAACTACATTTTAAGAAAGCTACCCATAGTTATCTATGTCAGATAAGGCCCAAGATCTTTATATGAGTTCAGAACATTGCAGATATGAGGCCCAATACCATCACAACACCACTTCACAGTCCATCCATCTACCCACTGTCCCACAAGATACTTCTTGTCACAAATGTGGAAAGGTCTACATTTACCGCATTGGCCTCATCATTCACCTCTGAACCATAGAACCAGAATGGAATCAAATCATTGTCAATCCCAAAGGACTGGCCAAGAGGAAGAAGCCAATGACACTGTGTCCACAGATGGAAGCACCTAAGGCTTTGGTGGATGATCACTGGAGACTTTGCCCTGTGCTGCTGATGGAGACTGCAACTATATCAGATGCTCTCCATTGGACGATGTCGAGGATAGATGTTGTGTCCTAGCTGTCTATGTGAAATACAAGTCAGGGCAGTACAATATGGAGAGCAAGCTGTTGCCCATGCAGCAGACTCCCCCTCTCCACGCAGCTGATGAACCCAAAGGAACAGCAGAGACAGTTTGGCACCAGCAGCATTGATGAGGTTGAGAGTCAGTGTTGAACTCAAAGTTGGGGACTCCTGCTCTGGATTTTTCCTTGGAAATTACTCCTGAAGCCTTCCTCATGAGAAGGTCTAATAAGGCAGTGGAGGTTTGAGATCAGAGCTTTCCTTCTCCTAGACGAGCTGCTGGCCATAGCTGACGTTCCTCATCTGCCTAAAGCAACTGGTTTTAAGGTGCCAGTAATTCATTTTGCTCCTTCTCCTGTGAGTGGAAATGGTTTCAACAGGCTTAGTAGCTGAGTCACATGTGAAGACCAGAAGTTGGACTACTTGAGGCACACACCATTGGGAGCATTTAATAGGTAATAAGAGCTTATCCCACTAACCGCTTTCTCCACACCCCGCTCCGCCACCAGTTATGACAACTTTATACAGTGGCAGATAGGGCAGACTGTTTGACATTTCTGAATGTCTGGGATGTCTCTGATTGCGTCCATGATATCCTGCAGTGGGAGGGAGAACAGCCCGAGGTCGTGGTGCATATTGGTAACAACGACATGCATAGGAAAAGGGAGGATGCACTGAAAACATACCACAGGGTGTTAGGAAGAAAGTTGAGAAGCAGGGCCACAAAGGTAGTAATCTCAGGATTACTGCCTGTGCCACGTGACAGTGAGTATAGGAAGAGAATGAGGTGCAGGATAAATGCATGGCTGAGGGATTGGAGCAGAGGGCAGGGATTCAGATTTCTGGATCACTGGGACCTCTTTTGGGGCAGGTGTGACCTGTACAAAAAGGACTGGTTGCACTTGAATCCTAAGGGGACCAAATATCCTGGTTGGGAGATTTGCAGAGGCTGTTGGGGAGAGTTTCAACTAGAATTGTTGAGGGGGTGGGAACCGAACTGAAGTGATGAAGGAAGAGGCGGCTGGGTCACAAATAGAGAAAGCTTGGAGACAGTGCGAGAGGGAGGATAGACAGGTGATAGAGAAGGGACATGCTCAGACCAATGGTTTAAGATATGTCTATTTTAATGCAAAGAATATTATGAACAAAGCGGATGAGCCTAGACGTGGATCAGTATTGTACTTGGAGCTATGATGTTGTGGCCATTACAGAGACTTGTATGGCTCAGGGACAGGAATGGTTACTTCAAATGCCAGGCTTTAGATGTTTCAGAAAGGACAAGGAGGGAGGCAAAAGAGGTGGGGGCGTGGCAATGTTGATCTGAGATAGTGTCACGGCTACAGAAACGGACAAATTTATGGAGGGATTGTTTAAGGAGTCTCTGCGGGTGGAAGTTAGGAACAGGAAGGGGTCAATAACTCTACTGGGTGTTTTTTATAGACCACTCAATAGTAACAGGGACATTGAGGAGCAGATAGGGAGACAGATTCTGGAAAGATGTACTAATAACAGGATTGTCGTGGTAGGAGATTTTAATTTCCCAAATATCGATTGGCATGTCCCTAGAGCAAGGGGTTTAGATGGGGTGGAGTTTGTTAGGTGTGTTCATGACGGTTTCTTGACACAATATGTAGATAAGCTTACAAGGGGAGAGGCTGTACTTGATCCGGTATTGGGAAATGAACCTGGCAGGTGTCAGATCTCTCAGTGGGAGAGCATTTTAAAGATAGTGGTCACAATTCTATCTCCTTTACCATAGTATTGGAGGGGGATAGGAACAGAGAAGTTAGGAAAGCGTTTAATTGGAGTAAGGGGAAATATTAGGCTATCAGGCAGGAACTTAGAAGAATAAATTTGAAGCAGTTGTTCTCAGGAAAACGTAAGGAACAAATGTGGCAAATGTTCAGGGGATATTTGCGTGGAGTTCTGCATAAGTACATTGCAATGAGACAGGGAAAGAGTGGTGGGGTACAGGAACCATGGTGTACAAAGGCTGTTGTAAATCTAGTAAAGAAGAAAAGAGCTTATGAAAGGTTCAAAAGGCTAGGTAATGATAGAGATCTAAAACATTATAAGGCTAGTAGGAAGGAGCTCAAGAAAGAAATTAGGAGAGCTAGAAGGGGACATGAGTAGGCCTTGGCAGACAGGATTAAGGAAAACCCCAAGGCATTCGAAAAGTATGTGAAGAGCAGAAGGATAAGACGTGAGAGAATAGGACCAATCAAGTGTGACAGTGGAAAAATATGTATGGAAACGGAGGAGATAGAACAGGTACTTAATGAATACTTTGCTTCAGTATTCACTGTGGAAAAGGATCTTGGTGATTGTAGGGATGACTTACAGCGGACTGAAAAGCTTGAGCATGTAGATATTAAGGAAGAGGATGTGCTGGAGCTTTTGGAAAGCATCAAGTTGGATAAGTCACTGGGATCGGCTGAGATGTACTCCAGGCTACAGTGGGAGGCGAGAGAAGAGATTGCTGAGCCTCTGGCGATGATAATGTAAAGATCAATGGGGACGGGAGAGGTTTCGGAGGATTGGAGGGTTGCAAATGTTGTTCCCTTATTCAAGAAAGGGAGTAGAGGTAGCCCAGGGTATTATCGATCAGTGAGTCTTACTTCAGTGGTTGGTAAGTTGATGGAGAAGATCCTGAGAGGCAGGATTTATGAACATTTGGAGAGGTGTAATATGATTAGGAATAGTCAGTATGACTTTGTCAAGGGCAGGTTGTGCCTTACAAGCCTGATTGAATTTTTTGAGGATGTGACTAAACACAGTGATGAAGGTAGAGCAGTAGATGTAGTGTATATGGATTTCAGCAAGGCATTTGATAAGGTACCCCATGCCAAGCTTATGGAGAAAGTAAGGAGGCATGGGATCCAAGGGGACATTGTTTTGTGAATTCAGAACTAGCTTGCCCACAGAAAGCAAAGAGTGGTTGTGGACAGGTCATATTCTGCATGGAGGTGGGTGACCAGTGGTGTGCTTCAGGGATCTGTTCTGGGACCCCTACTCTTTGTGATTTTATAAATGACCTGGATGAGGAAATGGAGGGATGGGTTAGTAAATTTGTTGATGACACAAAGATTGGTGGTGTTGTGGATAGTGTGGGGGGCTGTCAGAGTTTATAGCGGGACATTGATAGGATGCAAAACTGGGCTGAGAAGTGGCAGATGGAGTTCAACCCAGATAATTGTGAAGTGGTTCATTTTGGTAGGTCAAATATGATGGCAGAATGTAGTATTAATGTTAAGACTCTTGGCAGTGTGGAGGATCAGAGGGATCTTGGGGTCCAAGTCCATAAAACACTCATTAGCTGCTGTGCAGGTTGATTCTGTGGTTATTGGCCTTCATCAGTCGTGGGATTGAGTTCAAGAGCTGAGAGGTAATGTTGCAGCAATATTGGACCCTGGTTAGATCCCACTTGGAGTACTGTGCTTAGTTCTGGTCGCCTCACTACAGGAAGGATGTGGAAACCATAGAAAGGGTGCAGAGGAGATTTACAAGGATGTTGGCTGGATTGGGGTGCATTCCTTATGAGAATAGGTTGAGTGAACTTGGCTTTTTCTCCTTGGAGCGACAGGGGATGAGAGGTGACCTGGTAGAGGTGTATAAGATGATGAGAGGCATTGATCATGTGGATAGTCAGAGGCTTTTTCCCAGGGCTGAAATGGCTAGCACGAGAGGTCACAGTTTTAAGGTGCTTGGAAATAGGTGCAGAGGAGATACATGGGTAAGTTTTTGATGCAGAGAGTGGTGAGTGTGTGGAGTGGGCTGCCAGCGACAGTTGTGGAGGCGGATACCATTTGTTCTTTTAAGAGACTCCTGGATAGGTACATGGAGCTTAGAAAAATAGAGGGCTATGGGTAACCCTAGGTAATTTCTAAGGTAAGGACATGTTCGGCAGAGCTTTGTGGGCCAAAGGGCCTGTATTGTGCTGTAGGTTTTCTTTGTTTCTAGGTTTCTAATAAAACGAGCGTGCATGGAATTAAGATAGTATGACCTACTGCTGGTACTTGTGTGAGAGTTGCATGTTTTGTACATCAGATGTGCTCAACAGGTAGTGCTCTGTAGCCTCTGAGTTAGAACCTGTTGGGTTTGCTCTGGAGACTTGACACGGTAAGAAACACTGTTGTTTAGATCAGTCTTTAGAAGCGCTCCTTGCTCTCTCCAGTGTCTGCAGATGTTTTATGCACTATTTTAAAGAAGGAACACACTCAACGATTCAGGACCAACTTCTCATTTGCCATTAGATTTCTAAAACACCACCTTCAACTTTTTTGGCACTACTTATTTAATTTAGCACACACACACACACACACACACACACACATACATTTACTTTGACAACATATTAAACCTAGTTCTGATTCTGATTCTGATTCTAAGTGCATAAATCTACTGCAGAACAGTAAGTGCAGGAACAGAATCTTTTGCCCATGATATCTATGCCAACTATGATGCCAATCTAAACAAAGATTAAGATTAGGAATAGCTTTATTTGTCACATGTACTTTGAAACATTGAAACATACAGTGAAATGCATCAATTACATTATCATATTGTAAATTGCTGGGGCCTGTTCTATGTTTTATGTTCTACTTTCTCCTCTGCATAACTGTGATGGTGAAGTTTGTAAATAAGACCCCGCTTCCAAATACTTTAAAGTTCAAAGGTAAATTAATTATCAAAGTACATATATGTCATCATATGCTCCCCTGAGATTCATTTTCTTGCAGGCATTCACTATAAAACAAATTAATACAATAGAATCAATGAAAAACCACACACAAAGACTGACAAACAACCAATGTACAAAATGAAAAAAAAATAAACAAAAAATCATATTTACAAATGACTAAATAAATGATACCAAGAACATGAGTTGCAGAATCCTATGAGTGTTGAGGTGGACTGGCAGACAAACTTCAAACAGAATATACAGTACTGTGCAAACACCTCAGGCACATATATATATATAAAACTAGGTTGCCTAAGAGTTTTGCACAGTACTGTATTTGTCAATGTGGAGCAGAAAGCGGTTGTAAACCTGGAGGGAGCAAAGGATGTTGGGAGTGATGAGGATGGAGCGCCGCGTGAGGGGGGTGGAACAGGTGGCAGAGAAGGAGTGCCAGGGTCAGGGGCTGGCACGGGTGCAGTGACACCAGGCACCCTGAGATATCAGACAAGGTCATTTGATTCCAAACTATCAGTTTATTGATCATTACAAATATCTCTCTGTTGCCTCCCACTCCTTCCCCTCTCCTGCCCCCTTTTCCCACCCATGATTCCTCTCTCCCTGCCCCCTTTTCCCACCCATGATTCCTCTCTCCCTGCCCCCTTCCCACTCTCAGTCTACAATAGAGACCCATATCAGAATCAAATTTATCAGCACTCACATATGTCATGAATTTTGTTTTTTTTTGAGAAGCAGTACAGTGCAATAAATAAGATTACTACAGTACTGTGCAAAAGTCTTAGGCACCTTAGTTATAAATATGTGCCTAAGACTTTCGCACAGTACTGTACACAGTATTTATTGCTTCAAACTGACAATGCGAAAAAAAAGGAGCTGTGGCCCAGCCTTCTTTCACAGATAGTTATAAATGATCTCACGGCACAAATCCAAGCGTTTTACTTTTCTTTCTCTCTGACTTTACTTAAGGTAAACCAAGGGACATAAAATGACCATTTTAATGTAATATATTTGCTAGTCTGCTGTAAATAGCATGAAGGGCGGATTAATGTTCAGAGACAAACATCTTGCTTGGGACCCTTTCCATACCCAAGATGGTAGTGGAATGCATTAGTGCCCCAGTCTCCACAAGAGCACTTGTCTTTGAGAAGATAGGAAGACATGCTCTTCATCATATTGTTTGAAGATCATTTTAAGCGCTTCAAAAGCTGCATGATTGCAAAAACTGTCAAACTTATGTTCCATCAATGCCACACATAGAACACAAACTGTGGCTGTTGACTTTTCCATTCACATTACAAGCAACTTAAAGGCATTGAGCGAGAAGATGATGCCAGATAAACTGCACACAGTGGCCACTTATTTCCTGTGCACCTGGTCGTTAATGCAAATATGTATTTAGCCACTCACATTTCAGCTGCTCAATGTATATGTGGGCAGACATGGTCAAACAGTTTAGTTGTTGTTCAGACCAAACATCAGAATGGGAAAGAAATGTGATCTAATTGACATGGGATACAGTCGCAGAAGAGCACGAATATACCCTCAGTGGTCAATTTACTAGATATAGGAGGTACCTAATAAAATGGGCATTGAGCGTATTAGAATGCTAACATCTTTACACAGGCAGGGTGAGGGATATTGATTGATACTCTTAAAGAAAGAAGTTGATTTATGGAGAATTGTCACATTAATGTCCCCGATATCTCGGATCGAGTTCTCAGTATTCTCAAGAGGGAGGGTGAGCAGCCAGATGTCATGGTCCATGTAGGGACCAACGATATGGGTAGGAAGAGTGAGGAAGTCCTGAAAGGTGAGTTTAGGGAGTTAGGCGCCAAGTTAAAGGACAGGACCTCCAGGATAGCAATCTCAGGATTGCTACCAGTGCCATGTGCAGGCGGGTTTAGAAATAGTAAGATAGCACAGATCAACATGTGGCTGAAGATATGGTGCAGGAGGGAGGGCTTCAGATTTATAGATTATTGGGCAGTTTTCCAGGGAAGGTGGGACCTGTTCCGGCGGGACGGTTTACATCTGAACTAGAAGGGCCGAGATGGCCTGTTTCCGTGCTGTAATTGTTATATGGTTATATGGTTATAAATATTCTTGCAGGTAGGTTTGCTAGAGAGGCTCCAGTGGATTTAAACTAGATACAAGGGAGGAGGGGAACCAGAGTGTAGGAATAGATGTAGGGGAGAAGGAAGAAAAAGAAAATAACAAAGTTGTTTGCACCGTTAGTGATAAACAGAGAGTAAGAGGTGGAAAATTTCTTAACTGCATTTATTTTAATGCTAGGAGCATTATAAGAAAGGTTGATCAGCTTAAAGCATGGATTGATATCTGGAAGTATGATGTGGTAGCTATTAGTGAAACATGGTTACAGGAGGGGTGTGATTGGCAAGTAAATATTCCTGGATTTCATTGCTTCAGGTGTGATAGAATCGGTGGGACAAGAGGGGGAGGTGTTGCATTGCTTGTTAGAGAAAATATTACAGCGGTGCTCTGGGAGGATAGATTAGAGGACTCGTCTAGGGAGGCTATTTGGGTGGAATTGAGGAATGGGAAAGGTGTAGTAACACATAGGGGTGTATTATAGACCACCAAATGGGAAGAGAGAATTGGAGGAGCAAATTATTAAGGAGGTAGCAGATATTTGTAGTAAGCACAAGGTTGTGATTGTGGGAGATTTTAATTTTCCACACATAGACTGCGAAGCCCATACTGTAAAACAGCTGGATGGTTTGGAGTTTGTAAAATCTGTGCAGGATAGTTTTTTGCAGCAATACATAGAGGTACCAACTAGAGAAGGGGCAGTGTTGGATCTCCTGTTAGGGAATGAGATAGGTCAGGTGACGGAGGTTTGTGTTTGGGAGCACTTCGGGTCCAGTGATCACAATGCCATTAGTTTCAACATAATTATGGAGAAGGATAGGCCTAGACCTAGGGTTGAGATTTTTGATTGGAGAAAGGCTAACTTTGAGGAGATGCGAAAGGATTTAGAAGGAGTGGATTGGGACAAGTTGCTTTATGGGAAAGATGTAATAGAGAAATGGAGGTCATTTAAAGGTGAAATTTTGAGGGTACAGAATCTTTATGTTCCTGTTAGATTGAAAGGAAAGGTCAAAAGTTTGGAAAAAGAGAGATATCTACAATAAATATAGGCAGCATGGAATAAATGAGGTGCTGGAGGAATATAAAGGATGCAAAAAGAATCTTAAGAAAGAAATTAGAAAAGCTAAAAGAAGATATGAGGTTGCTTCGGCAAGTAAGGTGAAAATAAATCCAAAGAGTTTCTACAGTTATATTAATAGCAAAAGGATAGTGAGGGATAAAATTGGTCCCTTAGGGAATCAGAGTGGACACTATGTGTGGAGCCAAAAGAGATGGGGGAGGTTCTGAACAATTTCTTTTCTTCGGTATTCACTAAGGAGAAGGATATTGAATTGTGTAAGGTAAGGGAAACCTTAATGTTTATTTCTTTAAGAAACGTAGGCATTGCAGGATGACCCAACATTAAATTACCTATCCTCAGATGTGCTTGAGGAGGTGGTGGTGAGCCGTCTTCTTGAACTTCTCCAGTTCTTGAGGTGTGGGTATACCCATAATGCTATAAGCAAGATAGTTCCAGGATTTTGACCTCGCCACAGTGAAGTAACATCCAAGTCAGGATTGTGGTGGTGCTCCTGTGCTTTAGCTGCCTTTGCCCTTCAAGCTGGTAGATGTTTTGATCAGAGATGAGGAGGAATTTCTTTATCCAGAGGGTGGTGAATCAGTGGAAGTCAATGCCACAGATGGCTGTGGAGGCCAAATCATTGGGTATATTTAAATTGGAGTTTGATAGGCTCTTGATTAATAAGGGTGTCATAAATTATGGGAGAAAGGAGGAGAATGGAGTTGAGAGGGATAATAAATCAGCTATGAAGGAATGGCAGAATAGATTTGATGGGCTGAATGGCCTAATTCTGCTCCTATTTCTTATAGTCTCATGAACTCTGTTCTCTAATGGTTCTTTGTGCATTGCTGCTGCGATGGAGGAGCGGAGTGAATGGCTGTGGTGGTGGAGTGAGTGAATGGTTGTGGGCAGGATGACTATCTGGCTAGCTGTTGCATCCCGTATGGTGCTGAGCCTCTTTAGAATTCAGCACAGACTAAATTGGCCAAAGGTCCTGTTTCTGTGCTGTAGTTTTCTATTATCTATGACTCTATTATTGAACCTGAACTTAGCCGGGCAACTGGAGTGTTTCCATCACACTCCTGACTTCAGCCTTGTAGATGGTTGACAGACTCTAGGGAGATAGGAGGTGAGTTGCTCTCTACAGGATTCCTCTGACTTGTTCTTGTAGCTACATTATACATGTGGATACACCAGTTTCTGGTCTTTGGTAACCCCCAGGATATTGATAGTGGGGGAATTCAGTGAATGGAATGGCATTGGATGTTGGGGGTGGTAGCTGGATTTTCACTTGATGGACACTATGTGGAGGAAATATTACTTACCACTTACCAGGCCAGACCACGATATGCTACAGGTCTTGCTGCTTTTGGATGAGAACTGTTTCATTAGCTGAGGATAAACACAAGAGACTCTGCAGATGCTGAGTATCGTGCAAACATTAGCGAATGTCCATGCTTCTGATATTGTCTGACTGTATTGATATCTATTGTTCTCATAATCTATGGACTCTCTTTCAAGGAATCTTCATCTCATGTTTGCCATTACTTATTATTATTATTTGCTTGTTTTTTTTTCTTTTTGCATTTGCACAGTTTGCTGTCTTTTGCACTTTTTTTTCCCGTATTATGCAGCTTTTCATTGATTCGAATGTGTTTCTTTGCATTTATTATGAAAGCCCATAAGAAAGTGAATCTCAGGGTCATATATGGTGACATATATATGTACTTCGATTTAATGATTCAAAATAGACTTATTATCAAGGTATGCATGCAGTATACAACCCTGAGATTCATCCTATGACAGACAGCCATGAAACAACAAACCATCTTGGAACCCATTCAAAGAAAACATCAAATACCCAATGTGTAAAAAAAATGTCACAAACAGCAAAAACTGAGCGAATAACACACAGAATCTTAAACAACAAACTGCAGAGTTCTTGAACTGGTCTAGGTATGTACAGTTTAGTTCGGTTCAGTTCAACTTAGCACTGAGTCGTTTGTTGACTGCAGGCCACAGAGCCAGCCTGCAACATAACCAATCAAAATTGTGCAACATACCAATAAAAAAGGAGTAACCAGAAACACATGTAACTTGAACCGCAGAGTCCTCTCAAAACGAGTCCAATCCACAAGCCGTGCCAATCAAACCTTTTCCAAGACCCAAGTCTCTTGCACCTTTCTCCAGCAGCAGGGAGCGAGAACTTTGAACTTTGAAGGAAGGAGTCAAAGTTGTGTTCTGTTTTGGTAGGAGTTATTTTTCACTATGCAGCTGAATCTATTACGAGAAGATATATTTGTATATAGTAACATGATTGATCGAGAACACTAAGGCCTGAAGAGTTGATTTGAAGATATAAGTTCGATGTCTACCAAGGTGTGACTCGCCTTCTGAATCTCCACAATTGCTAAACCAATAAGTCCCAAATCAAGATTGACAATGCGTTCCTCACTAACCGGGATGAGAGCAGTTCCAGCATTCAAGAAATTCCATGCTGTTCAGGACAAAACAGACTTCCTAAATGGTGCCCCACCCACCTGCGCTCTACGTTTGAACTCTATTTATACAGATTGGCCACTTGTGAGAAAAGGTGATACTCCATTTGCCTTCCTAGTTACTTGCCGAACTTGCTTTGCGTTGTAATTACAAATTACAGCGTTTTGTATTACATGCACAGTGACACTCAGATTCCCCTGTACCATAGCATTCTGTAGTAGTGGTAGTTCAATCACTGCAGTAGAGTATGATGTTCTCCCAAAGAGTTCTCTATTGGTGGGTCCTCAGTTAGCCGTGGAGGCCAATCTAGGCGGGAGGAGAAGATGGCAGCACGAAGCAGTGTGCGCAGCTCTCTGGTAAAATGATATCGTATCTGTTAAATAGGGGCCGTAGACAATTCTGATTTGATGAAGACAGGCGTGAGAAGCAGAGGAACATTCTGAGAAATTTCTGAAATGTCCGGTTCGCTGCTATTGTTACTGTGCGATCGAGAATCTCTGGAGGGCAGGCCCCAAAATCCCCGGCTTTACCTGCTGCTGGCGACCGAGGGCTGAGGTCGAAATGTTCGGATAGAGATGGTGCTCGGTACTCAGTGTCGGAGGGCTGATCAGAGCTCGAAGTTTTCGGACGACTCAGAGTCGGACCGTGGTCGGGCATGGCAGGGAGAATTTTCTTCCTTCTCCCGTCTGCATGAGATGTGGGACATTCGAGAAACTTTGAACTTTGTTCCTGTGCCATAGACTGTTCTTCATCAAGCTATGGTATTGTTGCAGTGTTGTAACTATATGTTATAATTATGTGATTTTGTTAGTTTTTCAGTCTTGGTCTGTCCTGTGTTTTTGTGATGTCACACCGGAGGAATATTGTATCATTTCTTAATGCATGCATTACTAAATGACAATACAAGAGGACTGTGTGTCCTCATAATCTAATCAAACACATTTTGGTAAAGTGTGGGCAAGAATAAATGGTAGCTGTGTTTAGTTGTTAGGTCTTTTGGCTTTTCAGTCTTTCCTTTCACAGCTGCCACTCATCCTCTGTAGTGCAGCTTCATGTATTCTCTCTCCATTTGAAGAATATTCTTTTTCATTCTTCCCTCTAAAGTAGATATTTACACATTTCACCACATTATACTCCATCTATCAAGTTCTCACTTCTCAAGCTATCTACAGTACATCCTGCAGTCACTCTGTGACCATCTCACAGCTTGCTTCCCCAACTAACTTTCATTGTCTGCAAATTGGCCTCCAGGACTTTCATCTATGTCATTAGTGAAGTTGTAAATAATTGTTAATAGTTGTAAATAAATAACTGTTCCTCTGGCACTGATTAATCATAGCTTGCCAATTTATTCCAACACTTTTTCTGTTGAGCGTCCAACTCTTCTCTTTCCATGTTAAGGTATATTTCAATGTTGTAAGCTTGTTCTTGTCCAGTAATCACTTATTCGCTTCCTTATTGTGTGTCTTTCACAAATCCAAATACACCTCATCTGTTGCTTTTTTCTTTATTTGCCTTGCATACTGCATCCTCAAAAATGTCTGATAAGCTTGTCAAGCTCCGTTTCACAGTCATAAAATCTCATTGACCTTGCTTGATTATATTATGATTTTCCAAATGGATTCACATTTTATTTAAAGATTACTTTTGATTATTACATGCGTATTGAAAAATACGGTGAAATGAGTCATTTGTAACAACAGCCAAAGCAGGTGTGCTAGGGGTAGCCCGTAAGTGCGCCATGTTTCCGGTGCCAGATAGCATCACTAACCCTAATCGTACTGTAGGTCTTTGGAATGTGAAAGGCAGCCAGAGCACACAGAGGAAACGTGCAGTCATTTAAAGTCCTTACAGACAGCAGTGGGACTTGAACTTGGATCTTACAGCTGGTACTGCAAAGTGTTACGTGACCAAGTCACCCATGTATGTGGTACCTTAAGAAATGCCTTCCATCAATCCGAATACACTCCATCTATTGGTTTGCCTCAAAAATTCCGAATAAAATTGTCAAACTGCATTTTACTTTCATAAAATTACATTGATTTGCTTGATTATATTAAGACTTTGCAAATGGAATCACATTTAATTTAACAATGTACCTCAACATCTTTCAATAAACAGGATGTCAGGTTAATGGCACTTTCTGTCACCCCACACTTGTTAGATAGAGGTAATACATTTGTGTTTTTCAATTGCACCTAGACCCTTCCCTTCAAAAATCTATAGAATTTTAGAAGGCCACAACCAACACACCTACAGCCAGTTCCTTTACAGCCATTAATGAAACTTGATTGCAGGCGGGGCAGGACTGGCAGCTCAATTTTCAGGATTCCATTGTTTTAGATGTGATAGAGTGGAGGGATTAAAGGGAGAGGGATGGGTATTACTAGTCAGGGAAAATGTCATGGCTCTGCTCATTAAGGACAGACAGGAGACCTTGTCTAGTGAGGCATTATGGGTAGAACTGAGGAATAAGAAATGTATCAACACACATCAAAGTTGCTGGTGAATGCAGCAGGCCAGGCAGCATCTCTAGGAAGAGGTACAGTCGACGTTTTGGGCCGAGACCCTTCGTCAGGACTAACGGAAAGAAGAGATAGTAGGAGATTTGAAAGTGGGAGGGGGAGGGGGAGATCTGAAATGATAGGAGAAGACAGGAGGGGAAGGGATGGAACCAAGAGCTGGATAGTTGATTGGCAAAAGTGATATGAGAGGATCATGGGACAGGAGGCCTAGGGAGAAAGAAAAGGGGGAGGGGGGAAAAAACAGAGGATGGGCAAGGAGTATAGTGAGAAGGACAGAGGGAGAAAAAGGAGAGAGAGAGAGAGAGAGAGAAAGAGAAAAAAATAACAGATGGGGTACGAAAGGAAGGTGGGGCATCAATGGAAGTTTGAGAAAGTCAATGTTCATGCCATCAGGTTGGAGGCTACCCAGACCGAATATAAGGTATTGTTCCTCCAACCTGAGTGTGGCTTCATCTTGACAGTAGAGGAGGCCGTGGATAGACATATCAGAATGGGAATGGGACGTGGAATTAAAATGTGTGGCCACTGGGGGATCTTGCTTTCTCTGGTGGACAGAGCGTAGGTGTTCAGTGAAATGGTCTTCCAGCCTGCGTCGGGCCCCGCCATCATATAGAAGGCCGCATCGGGAGCACTGGACACAGTAAATCACCCCAGCCGACTCACAGGTGAAGTGTCGCCTCACCTGGAAGGACTGTCTGGGGCCCTGAATGGTGGTGAGGGAGGAAGTGTAAGGACATGTGTAGCACTTGTTCTGCTTACAAGGATAAGTGCCGGGAGGGAGATTGGTGGGAAGGGATGGGGGGGCACAGATGGACAAGGGAGTCACGTAGGGAGCGATCTCTGTGGAAAGCAGAAAGAGGGGGAGAGGGAAAGATGTACCCCATCCGTTATTTATGGCCTGCTGCGTTCACTAGCAATTTTTATGTGTGTTGCTTGAAATTCCAGCATCTGCAGATTTCCTTGTGTTTGCGTTTTTAAATAAGAAAGGTATGGCCACATTAATAGGATTATATTATAGACCACCTAAAAGTTCATGCGACTTAGAGGAGAAAATTTCTGGAGAATCACAGACTGCTGCAAGAAACATAAGGTTGTGATAGTAGGTGATTTGAACTTTCCACATATTGTCTTGGACTCCCATAAGATAAAAGGGCTGGATGGGAAAGAGTGTGTCAAATATGTTCAGGAAAGTTTCCTCAAACAGTATGTAGAATTCCAACAAGAGAGTGTGATACTAGATCTCCCATTTGGGAATGAGACAGGGCAGGCGACAGAAGTTTGTGTAGGGGAACACTTTGCATCTAGGTATCATAATGATATTAGTTTCAAGGTAATTATGGTAAAGGACTGGTCTGGTCCTTGGGTTGAGATTCTAAGCTGGAGAAAGGCCAATTATGATGATATCAGAAAGGATCTGGCAAGTGTGGATTGGGACAGGTTGTTTTCTCGCAAAAGTGTACTTAGTAACTGGGAGGCTTTCAAAGGTGAAATTTTGAGAGTACAGTGTTTGTATGATCCTGATCCTGGTTTAGAAAAATAAAGTACATAGCAAATATAGGCAGGTAGGAACAAATGAGGTACTTGAGGAGTACAAGAAGTGCAAGAGAACATTTAAAGAAATCAAAAGGGCTAAAAGGAGGCACGATGTCACTCTGCAAATAAGAAAAATTTAAAGAGCTTCTGCAGGTATATTAAGAGCAAAAAGAAGGCAAGGGACAAAATTGGTCCTTTGGTACATCAGAGTGGCAATCTACCTGTGGAGCCAAAAGAGGTAGGGAGATCTTAAATGGAATTTTTGCATCTGTATTTACTCAAGAGATGGACACAAAGTCTATAGAATTGAGGCAAAGCAGCAGTAAGGTCACAGACCCTGTACAGATTACAGAGGAGGAGATGTTTGCTGTTTTGAGGCAAATTAGGGTCGACAAATCTCTAGCACCTCGGACCCTGCGGAAGGCTAGAGCAGAATTTGCAGGGGACCTAGCAGAGATACCTAAATCATCCTTAGCGACAGGTGAGGTGCTGGAGGATGGGAGGATATTTAAAGTTGTCCTGTTGTTTAAGAAATGCTCTAAGATTAAGCTAGGAAATTATAGGCCAGCGAGCCTAACATCAGTAGTGGGAAAGCTATTGGAATGTATTCTAAGGGACCAGTTATGTAAGTATTTGGAGAGACAGGGAATGATTAGGGATAGTCAACATGGCTTTATGCGTGGTGGATCATGTCTAACTAATCTTATAGAATTTTTCAAGGACATTGCCAGGAAAATTGACAAAGGATGTTGTCTACATGGACTTCAGCAAGGCACTTGAGAAGGTCCCACATGGGAGGTTGGTCAAGGGGGTTCAGTTGCATGGCGTTAAGATGAAGTAATAAATTGGATTAGACATTGTCTCCGAAAGAGAAACCAGACAGTGGTTTAGATGGTTGCCTCTCTGACTGGAGGGCTGTGACTAGTGGTGTTCTACAAGGATGGGCGCTGGGTTGTTTCTCATCTATATCAATAATCTGGAGGACAATGTGGAAACTCAATTGGAGGTGGAGTGGACAGAGAGGAAGATGATCAAAGCTTGCACAGGATCTGGACCAGATGGAAAAATGGGCTGAAAAGTGGCAGATGGACTTTAATGCAAGTCAAGTATGAGGTGTTGTACTTTGGGAGGACCACCAGGGTAAGTCTTAAATGGTGAGAGTTAGGGCACTGAGGAGTGTGGTAGAACAGAGGGATCTAGAATTACAGATCCATAATTCCTTGAAAGTGGCGTCACGTGTAGATAATGTCATAAGAAAACTTTTGGCTCATTGGCCTACATAAATCAAATTATTGAGTACAGGAAACACACATTAGATGCTGCCTGGCCTGCTGAGTTCCTCCAGCATTTTGTGTGTGTGGCTTGGATTTCAAGCATCTGCAGGTTTTCTCTTGTTTGTTATTGAGTACCAGGAAATGAGATGTTATGTTGAGGTTGTATAAAACATTGCTGAGGCCTAATTTGGAGTATTGTGTGCAGGTTTGGTCACCTACCTACAGAAAAGATGTATGTCAGATTGAACGAGTGCAGAGAAAATTTAATAGGATTTTGCCGGGTCTTGAAGACTTGCGTAATAGGGAAATGTTGAATAGGTTAGGACTGTATCTCTAGAATGTAGGAGATTTGATAGAGGTATACAAAGTTATGAGGGTTATAGAAGAGGTAAATACAAGCAAACATTTTCCACTGAGGTTGGATGAGACTACAACTAGAAGTCATGGGTTAAGGGTGAAAGGTTTAAGTGGAATATAAGGGGAAACATCTTCACTCAGTGGGTGGTGAGAGTGTGGAATGAGCTGCTGGTGGAGATGTTGTATGCAAAGTCAACTTCAACATTTAAGAGAAATTTGTATATGTACATTGGTGGGAGGGGTATGAAGGGCTATGGTCCGGGTGAACGTTGATGAGACTAGACAGATTAATAGTTTGGCACGGAGTAGATGGGCTGAAGGGCCTGTTTCTGTGCTGTAGTGTTCTATGGCTCTATGATGCTTTAAGAGTCTAGAATGCAGGCTATCAGATCCAAAGGAGCCCAGCCTTTAGGTCTACCTTATCCCCAGTGATAGGGCTGGTTTTAATTTTCTCCCTCCCCCTTCCTGATTGTGAAAGATCTATTATTGGGATGCTTTATTATCTTCTATTGAAAAGGCAGAAATAAAGCACTTTTTCAAAGTCTCTGCAGTTTCCTTCATCCTCATTATTAATAGCCCTGTCCTATTCTCTGAGGGGCCTACTATTTTCTGTGTTTTAACTTTGTATAGAGAGTAAAATTGTCCATGATATATTTCTTTAGAATCAGAATGAGATTTATTATCACAAATAGACGATGTGAAATTAGTTGTTTTGCAGTGTAGTGCAAAAATATAGAAGTCTACAGTATACAGTAAATTGAAAAAATAAATCAATAATTCAATAAAAAGGAATATTGAAGTAGTGTCATGGGTTCATGGACCATTCAAAAATCTGATGGTGGAGGGGAAGATGCTGTTGCTAAATCATTGAGACCGTAAGACATAGGAGCAGAATTAGGCCATTCAGCCCATCAAGTCTGCTCCTCCATTCCATCATCGCTGATCCTGGATCCCACTCAACCCCATGCACCTGCCTTCTCTCCATATCCTTTGATGGCCTGACCGATCAGGAAACAATAAATTTTCACCCTAAATATAACCACGGATTTGGCCTCCACCGCCGTCTGCGCAGAGCATTCCACAGATTTACTACTCTTTGGCTAAAAGTATTCCTCCTTCCATCTGTTCTAAAGGATTACCCCTCAATTTGCTTTTATATTCTATTCCCCTTGAAATAAATGCCAACATTGCATTTGCCTTCTGAACCTTAACAGACTAAACTTGTAAATTAACCTTCTGGGAGTCTTGCATGAGGACTCCTAAGTCCCTCTGCACCTCTGATGTTGGAATGTTCTCCCCATTTAGATAATTGTCCGCACTATTGTTCCTTTTACCAAAAATGCATTATCGTACATTTAACAATACTGCATTACATCTACCACTTTTTTGCTCATCCTTCCAACTTGTCTAAGTCTTGCTGCAATCACATGGCTTCCTTAGCACTACCTACCCCTCCACCTATCTTCATATCATCTGCAAACTTTGCGACAAAGCCATCAATTCCATGTTAAAAGCAGTGGTTCTAATGTGGCATCGGTGCCAGAAAGGTCCCGTGTTTGAATCCAGCCAGCTCCCCTGCACGCTTTCCATCCGTGTTGTGTTACGAGCTGGTGATCTCTTTGGAAACTCACCCGGCAGAAGGCAATAGCAAACCACTGCTGTAACTTGCCTCGTACGTGGTTCCCCACTACGTCAGAGAGGCGTGGAGGGAAATCGTCTGCTAACCGGAGAAACTCCAGATGCGACGTACCTTTCCTTTCCTTTCCTAACGTGTGGCACTTTATCAAATGCCTTCTGAAAATCCAAGTAAACGACATGCATTGCCTCTCCTTTTCCACTCTGCTTGTTAATTCCTCGAAGAACATGAACAGATTTATCAGGCAAGATTACCATTTATAGAAACCATGCTGATCTTGACTTATTTTATCTTTATTCTCCAAGTACAGAGAAACCTCATCTTTAATAATAGACTCCAACACTTTCCCAACCACTGAGGTTAGGCTAACTGGCCTATAATTTCTGCTCTTTTGCCTTCCACCCTTCTTAAAGAGTGGAATGACATTTGCAGTCTTCCATTCCTCTGGGACCATACCAGAATCCAGTGATTCTTAAAAGATCATGACCAAATGCATCCATTATCTCTTCAGCAACCTCTCTCAGGACTCTGGGATTGTCTGGCCCAGGTGACTTATCCACCTTAAGACCTTTGAGCTTGCCTAGTACTTTTTCCTTTGTAATAACAGTGGCACTCACTCCTGCTCCTTGACACTCATGGACCTCTGGCTCTTTATTGCTGTCTTCCACAGTGAAGACAGATGAAAAATACCCGTTAAGTTCATTGGTCATTTCTTTGTTTCCCATTACTACCTCACCAGCATAATTTTCCAACGGTCCAATATCAACCGTTGATTAGAGCATGTTTGTAGGGTTAGTACTTTGCTCTGGGTGTCAGTTGCGGGAATCCTGGGAATCTTCGAGTCTTCCAGATGGCCACATCTGTGCCAGGTGCACCGAGATGCAGCTCCTGAGAGACCATGTTAGGGATCTGGAGCTGCAGCTTGATAATCTACAGCTTATTAGTGAAACTGAGCAGGAAATAGATATGAGCTACAGGGAGTTTGTCACCCCGAGGCTGCAGGAGTTAGATAAGTGGGTGACTGTCAGGGAAGGGAAGGGAAAAGCTCAGATAGTAGAGAGCACCCCTGTGGCCATCACCCTCAGTAATTGTTCTCCTGTTTTTGATGCTGTTGAAGGGGGATGACCTGACAGGGGACGACCATGGCTATCGGGTCTTTGGCACTGAGCCTGGTTCCATGGTGCAGAAGGGAGAGAAGATGAGGAATGTGGTAGTCATAGGGGATTCTATGGTGAGGGGAACTGACAGGAGGTTCTGTCAGCCTGATAGAGATACCCGCATGGTGTGTTGCTTCCCAGGTGCCAGAGTACGGGATGTCTCGGATTGACTGCAGAGTATTCTGAAGGGAGAAGGTGAACAGCCAGAAGTCTTGGTACACGTTAGTACCAATGACATAGGTAGGGAGCAGGGCTTCGTGTTCATAGATCATTGGGGCAACTTCTGGGGGAGGTATGACCTGTACAAAAAGGTTGGGTTACACCTGAACCCAGAGGGGTCCAATATCTTAGTGGACAGGTTTAATAGAGCTTAGGGAGAGTTTAAACTAATTTGGCAGGGGGATGGGAACTGGAGTGATAGGACTGAAGAAGGGGCAAACAGAAATAAATCAAAGATAGCGTGCAACAGAGATAATAGAAGGGACAGCCAGGAGATGAGGCATGATCACAGACAGTGGGATGAGTTACAGGGCAATAGAGGCATGGTGCAGTTAAAACAGAAAGCAACAAATACTGGACTGAAAGTGTTGTATTTGAATGCATGCAGCATAAGAAATAAAATGGATGATCTTGAAATTCAGCTACAGATTGGCAAGTATGACATTGTGGCCATTTCCAACACTTGGCGAAAGGATGGCTGCCATTGGGAGCCGAATGTCCAAGGTTATACGGTGTATCAGAAAGATAGGGTAGTAGGCAGTGGGGGTGGTGTGGCCCTATGTATGAGAAATAATATTAAATCATTAGAAAGGGATGCTATAAGATCAAAAGGTATAGAGTCTCTATGGGTTGAGTTAAGAAATGGGAAGGGTAAAAGAAGTCTAATGGCAGTTGTATACAGGCCTCCAAACAGCAGCTGGGATGTGGATTACAAACTACATCAGGAGATAGAAAAGACGTGTCAAAAGGGCAATGTCATGATAATCGTTAGGGATTATCAAGACCTAGATCTCAAGAGAGAGAATTTGTAGAATGTCTAATGGCTTTTTAGAACAGCCAGGGGATTGGCTGTGCTAGATTAGGTGTTGTGCAATGATCCAGAGGTGATAAGAGAGTTTAAAGTTAAGGAACCATTAGGGAATGGTGATCACAGTATGTTCGATTTCACTTTGAAATTTGAGAAGGAGAAACGAAAATCCAATGTGTCGGGTATTTCGGTGGAATAAAGGAAATTACGATGGCACGAGAGGAGATCTGGCCAAAGTTGACTGGAAAGGGACACTAGCAGGAAGGACAGCAGAGCAGCAATAGCTGGAGTTTCTGAGAAAAATGAGGAAAGTGCAGGACAGATATATTACAAATAAGAAGAAGTTTTCAAATGGAAGAAGGACAAATGGCTGACAAGTGATGTCAGAGCCAAAGTTAAAACAAAAGAGAGGGCAAACAAAGAAACCAAAGCTTGGGAAGCTTTTAAAAACTTGCAGAAGGAAACTAAGAAGGCCATTAGGAAGGAAAAGATGACTTATGAAAGGAAGCTGGCGACTAATATCCAAGAAGATACCAAAGGATTTTTTAGGTACAGAAAGGGTAAAAGAGAGTTGAGGGTAGATATAGGACCAACAGGAAATGACGCTGGAAATATTGTAGTGAGAGATGCAGAGATGGCAGAGGAACTGAATGCGTATTTTTCATCAGTCTTCACAGTGGAAGACTTCTGCGGTATACCGCACATTCAAGAGTGTCAGGGAAGTGAAGCATGTGCAGTAAAAATTACAACAGAGAAGGTGCTCAGGAAGTTTAATGGTCTGAGGGTGGATAAATCTCCTGGACTTGATGGAATGCATACTTGGGATCTGAAGGAAGTAGCTGGAGAGATTGCAGAGACATTAACAATGATCTTTCATGAATTTGATAGATTCTGACTTTTTACTGGATGATTGGAAAATTGCAAATGTTACTCCACTATTTAAGAAGGGCAGGATGCAGCAGAAAGGAAACTATAGACCAGACTATCCCTTATCTAAGGGTATGGGGAGAAGACAGGGGAGTGGGGATGACTGGAAGAATTGGATCAGCCCATGATTGAATGATGGAGCAGACTCGATGGACCAAATGGCCTTCTTCCTATACCTTATGGTCTTATGGTCTTAACTCTCACCTCCATTTTATGCTTTATATTGCTGAAAAAACTTTTGGTATCCTGCTTTACATTATTGGTTAGTCTTCACACATATTTCATCTTTTCTCTTCTTGTACCTTTTCGAGTTGCCTTTTTTTGGATTTTAAAAGCTTCCCAATCATCTCAATTATGTGGATAGTCAGAGGCTTTTTTCCAGGGCTGAAATGGCTAACAAGTGAGGGCACAGTTTTAAGGTGCTGGGAAGTAGGTACAGAGGAGATGTCAGGGGTATGTTTTTTACGCAGAGAGTGGTGAGTGCGTGGAATGGGCTGCCAGCAACGGTGGTGGAGGCGGATATGACGGGGTCTTTTAAGAGACTCCTGGATGGATACATGGAGTTTAGAAAAATAGTGAGCTATGGGTAACCCTAGGTAATTTCTAACCTAAGTACATGTTTGGCACAACATTGTGGGCCAAAGGGCCTGTATTGTGCTGTAGGTTTTCTATGTTTCTATGTTTCCCACTCACTTTTGCTACCTTATATGCCCTTTCTTTGGCTGTTTTGCAGTCCTTAACTTCCTTTGTCAGTCAAGTTGCTTTTCTGCCATTTGAGAATGTCTTTTTCTGTGGGACATATCTATCCTGCGCCTTGCGAACTATTCTCAGAAACTTCAGCCATCTCTGCTCTGCCATCATCCCTGCCAGTATCCTCCTCCAATCCACCTGGGCAAGCTCCTCTCTCATGCCTCTGTCGGCATCCTCAGGTTCCTATACCTCCTCCTTGGTGGTATAATGAGAAGAGTGATTGTCCCAGATGGTGAGGGTCCTCAATGATGGATGACACCTTGTTGAGACACCACTTCTTGATGGTGGGAAGACTAGTACCTACAATGGAAATGATTGATTCTACAGTCTCTGAAGCCTCTTACGATCTTGTGCATTGGAGCCTCCATACCAAGTGGCGATGCAGCTAGTCTGAGTGCTCTCCACTGTGTATCCAAAGACACATTTGAGAGTCTTTGATGACATATCAAATCTCTTCAAACTCGTAGTGAAGAAATGCTGCTGGTCTGCCTTCTTCATGTTTGAATTGATGTGTTGGACCCAGGAACTTGAAGCTGCTCACTCTTTTCAATATTGACCCCTCATTGAGGATTAATGTGTGTTCTCTCACCTCCCTGAGCTGAGCTTAGAACATAGAACACAGGCAATCTACAGCACATTACAGGCTCTTCAGCCCAAAATGTTGTGCCGACTATGTAACCTACTCTAGAAGCTGCTGCCTAGAATTTCACCACCACATAGCCCCCTACAAACGTTTGTATTTTTCTAAGCTCTGTGTACCTGTCTAAGAATCTCTTAAAAGACCCAATTGTATCCATCTCTCCCACTTTCACCGGCAGTGCATTCCTCGCTCCCACCACTCTTTTTGTGAAAAATTTACCTCTGACATCCCCCTTGTACCTACTTCAAAGCAACTTAAAACTATGGCCCCTCGTGTAAGCCATTTCAGTCCGGGGGAGAAGCCTCTGGCTATCTGCATGATCAATGCCTCTCATCATCTGATACGCCTCTATCAGGTCACCTCTCATCCTTCATCGCTCCAAGGAGGAAAGGCCAAGTTCACTCAAGCTATTCTCATAAGGCACACTCTCCAATCCAGGCAACATCCCTATAAATCTCCCCTGCACTCTCTCTATAGCATCCACATCCTTCCTGTATGACACGACCAGAACTGGACACAGTACTCCAAGTGCAGTCTAACTAAGGTCTTATATAGCTGTAACATTACCTCACGGCCCTAAACATAATCCCATGGTTGATGAAGGCCAACACACCATATGCCTTCTTAACAATACTGTCAACCTTTGAGTGTCCACTGGACATGGACCCCAAGACCTCGCTTATCCTCCACACTGCCAAGAGTCTTACTATTAATATTATGTTGTGTCTTCAAATTTGACCTACTGAAATGAACTACTTCACACTTATTTGTGTTGACCTCCATCTGCCACTTCTCAGCTCAGTTCTGCATCCTATCGATGTCCCGCTGTAACTTTTGACAACCCTTCAGGCTATCTACAACACCCCCAACTTTTGTATCATCAGCAAACTTACCAACCCACCCTTCAACTTCCTCATCCAGGTCATTTATAAAAATCACAAAGAGGAGGGGTCCCAGAGCAGATCCCTGCAGAACACCACAGGTCACTGTCCTCCATGCAGAATATGAACCATCAAAAACCGCCCTCTGCTTCTGTGGTCAAGCCAATTCTGGATCCACAAAGCAAGGTCTCCTTGGATCCCATGTCTCATTCCTTTCTGAATGAGCCTCACATGGGAAACCTCATCAAATGCCTTACTGAAATCCATGTACACTACTTCCACTGCTCTACCTTCATCAATGTGTTTTGTCACATCCTCAAGGAATTCAATCAGGCTCGTAAGGCATGACCTGCCCTTGACAAAGTCATGCTGACTATTCCCAATCAGATTATGTCTCTCCAAATGCTCATAAATTGCTTCTGTCAGGATTTTCTCCAACAATTTGCCCATTACTGAAGTCAGACTCACTGGTCTGTAATTTCCTGGGTTATCTCTACTCCCTTGCTGGAACAAGGGAATGACATTTGCAACCTTCCAATCCTCTGGTACATCTCCCGTCTCTATTAATGATGCAAAGATCATTGTCAGACCTCCTCCCTCACTTCCCACAGTAGCCTGGGGTATATCTCGTTTGGTCCTGGTGACTTATCTAACTTAATTCTTTTCAAAAGCTCTAGCACATCCTCTTTCTTAATGTCTATACACCTAAGTGTTTCAGTCCACTTTAGTCACAGTCATAGTCATAGTCATACTTTATTGATCCCGGGGGAAATTGGTTTTTGTTACAGTTGCACCATAAACAATTAAATAGTAATAAAACCATAAATAGTTAAATAGTAATATGTAAATTATTCCAGGAAATAAGTCCAGGACCAGCCTATTGGCTCAGGGTGTCTGACTCTCCAAGGGAGGAGTTTAAGTCATCCCCACAATTGCGAAGATCCTTTCACTGGTGAATACTGAAGCAAAGTATTCATTAAGTACCTTCGCTACCTCCTCCAGCTCCATGCACATGTTTCCATTCTCACTCCTGATTGGTCCTATTCTCACAAGACCAATCCTTTTGCTCTTCACAAACTTGTAGAAAGCCTTGGGGTCTTCCATAATCCTGCTCACCAAGGCTTTTTCATGGCCCTTTCTAGCTCTCCTAATTTCATTTTGGAGTTCCTTCTTAGCACCCTTGTAATTTTCTAGGGCTCTTACAGTACCTAGTTTCTTGAACCTTTTGTAAGCTTTTCTCTTCTTCTAAACTAAATTTTCTCCATCCTTTGTACACCATGGCTCTTTTACCCTCCCATCCTTTCCCTGCCTCAATGGAACACACCTATGCAGAACACAATGCAAATGTTCCCTGAACATTTGCCACATTTATGCTGTGCATTTCCCTGAGAACATCCGCTCTCAATTTATGTTCCCGAGTTCTTGATTAATAGCATCATATTCCCCCAACTCCAATTAAATTTTTTCCCGAATTTTCTGCTCCTATCCCTCTCCAGCCGTATGGTAAAGGAGATAGAGTTGTGATCTTTAACTCCAAGATGCTCTCCCACTGAGAGATCTGACACCTCATTAGGTTCATTTCCCAATACCAGATCAAGTGCAGTCTCTCCTCTAGTTGGCTTATCTACATATTGCCTCAGGAAACCTTCCTGAATACACCTTAACAAACTCCACCCCATCTAAACCCCTTGCTTTAAGGAGATGTCAGTCTATATTAGGAAAGTTAAATTCACCCATCACAACACCCCTATTGTTATTGCCCCGTTTCAGAATCTGCTTTCCTCTCTGCCCTTGATGTCTCTGTTACTATTGGGGGTGGGAGGTCTATAAAAGCACCCAGTAGAGTTATTGCCCCCTTCCTATTTCTGACTTCCACTCACATCCCTCCATGACTTCCTCCTTTTCTGCAGCCATGATACTATCCCTGATTAGCAATGGCACTCCTCCACCTCTTTTGCCTCATTCCCTGTCCTTTTTGAAACATCTAAAGCCTGGCACACTCAGCGGCCATTCCTGCCCCTGAGTCACCCAAGTCTCTCTAATAGCCACAACATCATAGTTCCACGTATTGATCCACACTCTGATTTCATCTGCCTTGCTCATGGTACTCATTGCATTAAAATAGACTCATCTCAAATCATCTGACTGAGTGCTTCTTTGCTCTATTATGTGCCTATCCTTCCTCATGAACTCCCAACAAGTTGTCACTACTTGTGCGCCGACTGCCCCATCCTCTGCCTCTCCACTTCGATTCCCACTCCCCTGCAACTCTAGTTTAAACCCTCCCCAATAGCATGAGCAAACCTCCCTCCCAGGATATTGGCTCCCCTCCAGTTCAGGTGCGGCCCGTCCCACTTGTATGGGTCACTCCTTCCCCAGAAGAGGTTTCAAAGATCCAAGAACCTGAAACCCTGCCCCCTGCACCATCTCCTCAGCCACTCATTCATCTGCACTGTCTTCCTGTTCTGACCTTCACTAGCTCGTGGCTCTGGGAGTAATCTGGAGATTACCACATTGAATGTCCTGCTCTTCACCCTCCTTCCTAACTCCCTAAAATTACTGCGCAGGACCTCTACCCCTCTCCTGACTATGCCTTTGGCACCAACATGTACCACAACCTCTGGCTGCTCACCCTCCTCTTTAATGATGTTCATCTTTAACCTCCTTAGTAACCATGGATATATTATCCATTTCAGGGACTTCAGGTCTCAAGAGAATACAGTACTCTGAAAAAGTCTTAGGCACATATATTTAGCTAGGGTGCCTAAGACTTTTCCACAGTACTGTAGTAATTTAATATATTGCACTGTACTGCTTCTGCAAAACAAAACAACGAATTTCATGACATATGTGAGTGATGATAAACCTGATTCTGAGATTGGTTTTTATTGTGGACTGAGTGTGGGGAGGGGTCAGGGAGAGGGGAATCATGGTTGATAAAAGGGGAAGGGAGATGGGAGGGAGCAGTAAGCACTCGAGAGATATTCTGTAATGATCAATAAACTAATTGTTTGGAATCAAATAACTTTGCCTGATGTCTCTGCACTGGCATCATCACCTTCCCTTAGCAATCATTCTCTGCCACCTGCCCCACACCCCATCCCATAGTGCTCCACCCTCGTCATTCCCAACATGCTGTCACATTTACAAACTCACTCCCACTCCACGTTGACAGGTACAGTACTGTCCAAAAGTCTGAGGCATCCGAGCTATATGTATGTGCCTAAGATGTTTGCACAGTACTGTAGATCTTTATCAGAGCTATGATATATGTCCTTAAATGTCTGCCTCTGCCTATTTATAGTCTTTCAATCTAAGTTTGATTATCTTATTAACCAACTCTGGTTTCATATCCTTATAAGTAGTAGAAAGTTCACCAAAAGTGTACTTCACTGTGGGCCACAGTCGTGTAGCAGTTAGCGCGACTCTATTACAGCTCGAAGCATCGGAAGTCAGAGTTCAGTTCCATTGTCATTTGTAAGGTGTCTGTATGTCCTCCCCATAGAACGTGTGGATTTTCCCCAGGTGGTCCCGTTTCCTTCCCCAGTCCAATGGTGTACCTGGTAGGTTAATTGGGCATTGTAAGTTGTCCCGTGATTAGGTTAGGGTTAAACCAGGGTTGTCGGGGGTTGCTGGTTGGTGTGGCTGGAAGGGCTTATTCTGCGCTTTATTTCTAAATAAATAAATAAACAAACAAACAAACAAATAAATAACAAAGTTCGAGGTCCTGAAAGTAGCTGACCACCAGCTTCTCAAATGGGCAATAAATTACGGCCTTGTCACTGACACACTCATTCTAAAAATAAATGAAGATAAGTTTATAGATAGCTATAGAACATAGAATATTACTGCACAACCCATGAAGTTGTACTGATCTTTTAGTCTTCTCTATGATCAATCTATCACATCCTCCCATATAGCCCTTCATTTTCTATCATTCATGTGCCCATCTAAGAGTTTCTTAAATGCTCACAATGTATCTGCCCCAACACCATGCCCAGCAGGGCATTCCACACACCTACCGCGCTCTGTGTAAAAAACCTACCTCTGGCATTCCTGTGTACTTTCCTCCAAGCACCTTAAAGTTATGGCAACACACATCAAAGTTGCTGGTGAACACAGCAGGCCAGGCAGCATCTCTTGGAAGAGGTACAGTCGACGTTTCGGGCCGAGACCCTTCGTCAGGACTCCGCCTGAAACGTCGACTGTACCTCTTCCAAGAGATGCTACCTGGCCTGCTGCGTTCACCAGCAACTTTGATGTGTGTTGCTTGAATTTCCAGCATCTGCAGAATTCCTCGTGTTTACCTTAAAGTTTTGCTCCTTTGTATAAGCCATTTCTACCCTGGGATAAAGCCTCTGACTGTCCACTCGATCTATGCCTCTTATCACTTTGTACAGCTCTAACAAGTCACCTCTCATCCTCCTTCTCTCCAAAGAGAAGAGCCCAAGTTTGCTTAAACTATCCTTGTAAAACATGCTCCCTAATCCAGGCAGCAGCCTGGCAAATTTGCTCTGCACCCTCTCTTAAGCTTCCACATTTTTCCTGTAATGAGGCAACCAGAACTGAGCACAATATTCCTAGTGTGGTCTAAGCAGGGTTTTATAGAACTGCAACATTACCTTGTGGTCTTGAACCTGACTAATGAGGACCAACGACCAACACACCATATGCCGCAACCCTATCAACTTGTGTGACAACGTTGAGGGATCCAAGATCCCACTGTTGCTCCACACTGTCAAGAATCCTGCCATTAACCCTGTATTCTGCCAAAGTGAATCACTTCACACTTTTCTGGGTTAAACTCCATCTGCCACTTCTCAGCCAGGCTCTGTTTTCTGTCAATGTCCTGTGGTAACGAAGAGCAACCTTCTACACTATCCACAACTCCACCAAATTTTGTGTCAGTTTCAAATATGAATGAGATAAATGATCAGATATAGATTTGGCTGAAGCGTAAGTATTAACAACTTGGAGAAAACTTTGACAAGTGTTTCTAAGGGGTTATTTACATCCACTTGGGAGGACAGACCTAAGGCCAATATCTCTGACTGATGAGAGAAATTATAAAGGAGGTTCACAAGGATGATTCTGGGAATGAAGGGGTTAACATATGAGGAGTGTTTGGCAGCTTTGGGCCTGTACTCACTGGAATTTAAAACAATGCGTGGGGATCTCATTGAAACCTACCAAATGTTGAAAGGACTAGATAAGGTGGATGTGGAGAGGAAGATCCCTCTGGTGGGGGGTATCCAGAACTAGAGGGCACAGCCTCAAAATTAAGGAGTGGCCTTTTAGAACAGAAGTAAGGAGGAATTTTTTTAGCCAAAGCGTGGTGAATCTGTGGAATGCTCTGCCACAGACTGCGGTGGTGGCCTAGTCCATGGGTATATTTAAAGCAGAAGTTGATAGATTCCTGATTGGTTGGGACATCTAGGAATATGAGGCAGATGTATGGGATTGAATGGGATCCAGGATCAGCCATGATGAAATGGTGGAATGGATGAAATGGACTCAGTGGGCTGAATGGCCTAATTCTGCTCATGTCTTATGGTCTTATGGTCTTATGCCCCAGTCTCTAAAGTGATCAACAACGCAGCTGAATTGAAGGGAAGGAATTCTACAATTCAGTCAATTATATGTTTAATTCTGAGGCTTGATTTCTGCTATGACATTGATGAAGCTGGGTGTAATGTAAATTAACAAGTTCTTCAGGAGATCGACTTCTGGATTTACCATCCTCTGCATTGGAGCCTGCATAGCAAGCTTTGATTCAACCGGTCAGAATGCTCTCTACCATACATCTATGGATATTTATACCATAACAAACTCCTAATGCAGTAGAGCCTTTGATGATGTAACCCCCACCTGAGAAAAGGTACCATGGATGCCATGGTAGGGTAGGAGTTATCACAAACCTAGTACAGCTTGCAGCATTCCAGAGTTGAGAGATCAATTCCAGCTCTGTCTATAAGGAGCTCACACGTTCTCCCTCTGAACACCTGGGTTTCCTCCAGGTGCTCCGGTTTCCTCTCAAAGTCCAAAGGTTAATTGGTCATTGTAAATTGTCCTGGAATTCATTCATTTATTCATTACATGCTGTGTTGTATGATGTGGGCGATCATGGTCTTGACCATAACTGTTTTTGGCAATCTTTTGCCATTGCCTTCTTCTGGGCAGTGTCTTTACAAGACAGGTGACTCCAGCCTTTATCAATACTCTTCAGAGATTGTCTGCCTGACGTCAGTGGTCACATAACCAGGACTTGTGATATGCACTAGCTGCTCATATGACCATCCACCACCTGCTCCCATGGCTTCACGTGACCCTGATCAGGGGCTAAACAGGTGCTACACCTTGCTCAAGGGTGACCTGCAGGCTTGCAGAAGGAAAGAGCGCCTTACACCTCCTTTGGTAGAGACGTATCTCCACCTCATAGTCCTGTTATTAGGCTGGTGTTAAATAGGTGGATTGCTGGGCAGCGTGACTCATTGGGCTGGAAGGTCCTGTTCTGTGCTGTTTCTATAAATAAATAAAATTATCTGCATCAGAAGTAATTTGTGAAAAGCAGAATTAAAGTAGAATGGTTAAAACAATTCTAAAAGTGCAACATGAGTTTCTAAAGAGAATCAGGCATGGTTAATTCCAAAGTTCAGGTTTGCTTCATTATGGGGTTGCCCCTGGCGGCCCCCAAGTGTTACTGCAGTAAACTATGTCAATATTTGACCTTCTATTAATTTTAGTGCTGCCAGCGCTCTGGTGTTGTCCTGCAGTCTCTGGGAATACTTATGAGCATAAAAACTCATAATTTTCTCTGATATTTTTGAGCAGTTTGGCAGATCAGTCAAAAAAATTGCTGCCTGTGTGTTGCAAAGTATGACCCAGTTGAAGACAGCAAGAATAAATGTTCGCATTTATATAGCCACTTTAAGACCATATGGCCATAAAACCATAAGACACAGGAGCAGAATTAGGCCATTTGGTTCATTGAGTCTACTCCATCATTCCATTATGGATGATTATTTTATCACTCTCAATCCCATTCTTCTGACTCCTCCCCATAGCCTTTGATACCCTGATATCAACCGCCGCTTTAAATACACTCAATGATTTGGCCTCCACAGCCCTCTGTAGCAATGAAGTTCATAGATTCACCACCTTCTGGCTAAAGAAATTCGGCCTAATCTCTGTTCTAAATGGACTTCTCTCCATTCTATGGTTGTGCCCTCTGGTCGTAGACTCTCCCACTATTGGAAACATCTTCACCACATCCCTTCTGCCTAGGTCTTTCAATATTTGATAGGTTATCCGTCATCCTTATAAACACGAGTGAGTACAGGCCCAAGCCATCCAACACTTCTCATACGTTCAGCCTTTCATTCCTGGAATCATCCTTGTGAACCTCCTCTGGACCCTCTCCAATGCCCACACATCTTTTCTTAGCTAAGCGACCTAAAAATGCTCACAATACTCCATGTGCAGTCTGACCTACGCATCATTAAGTTCCTTTTTGCAGACATCCCAAAGTGATTTATATAGATCTCCAAGGTATGGATATCTTCCAGGTCTAAAGCCCTGGGTTTCATCCTGACCTCAGGTGTTGTCTATATACAGTAGCAATTGCATGTTCTTCTCACATCCCATGGGTTCTCTGGTTTCTTCTCACATCCCAAAGATGTACAGTACTGTTGAAAACATTCTGACTGGGTTTCTATCTGATGGCTGACTAACTGGGACAGCTGAAATAAAAAAAAACTTGCATCCAGCAACATCACACGCACAGAGCATCTTATAAGCAGCATTCACATAACTTAAGCATAAATTATACATATTTTATATCAGACAGAACTAAATTAGAACAAAATTAAATGAAGTTCATTTTAATATAAAGTGATAAAAGTGGTTATAGTTTTGTTAAAATGTAGGGATTAGGTTAAAGTTTAAACATTGGATTTATTTGTTTACATTACATCAAGACATCGAAACATACAGTGAAGTGTGTTGATTATGTCAATGCCGAATACAGTCTGAGATGTGCTAGGGGCAGCCCGCGAATGTTGCCGTGCTTCCAGCATGCCTACAAGCTACTAACCCCAACTTGTATGTCTTTGGAATGTGGAGGAAACAGGAGCACCTGGAGGAAACCTCATGGGGAGAGCATTGGAACTCATTACGGACAGCAGTAGGAATTCAACCCCAACCTTACAGCTGATGCTGGAAAGTGTTACGCTCACCATGACACTGCCCTGGTGCCTGTCATCTGGGTTGTGCCAGATGATTCAAGCACCCAGTGATTGAAGGGAAGTAGCTGTCCCTGCACCTGGTGGGACCTCAGGGTCTGCACCTCCTACTTGATGGTAGTTGCATGGTGGGGATCATTGATGACATCTCCTTGAGGCTGTGCCTCCTTTAGATGATGGTGGGGACGGGTGTGCCTGTGATAGAGTGCCGAGAACAGTACTCTCTGCAGCTTCTTATGGTCCAGCGCATTGGAACTGCTGTACCAGATAACAGTGCAACCAGTCAGGATACTTTCAATGGTACATCGGTAGTAGTTAGTGTGTTCCTGACTATTCCGGACAAGTGCAGAAGTATGGTACTGTTGCACTGTCAAAAATTCCCTGGCTGATCGTACACCACTCTGAAAGCTGATCCAGAAATAATGTTAGATGGGAATAGGTTAAACACTCAAGGTGAAAAAAACTAAGGGGTTGCAGGCAAAAGGAAGGGAGTCAGTTCTCAGCATGATCACTTTTTCAAAGAGGTAGCTCCGAATTGATGGGCTGAATGGACTCATTCTGAGCTGCTTCTCTGCAAGTTCTTTCTCCATGTGTGTTAGCTGCTTGTCAGGCCCCAGAAGCTCACCCAATCAGTATTAATGAGTCACTGTTTCAGATGGCCTAAGGCTTCGTTTCCATAATTTATCCCAGTGCCAGTTCTGAGGCAAGGCCAAAAATTAATTAAAGCTCTGAATACACCTCTTCATGAAAATCGTTGGTAACAAGGGGAAAGGTTTGTATGACTGAAATGAACCGATGCTCTGCCAATGTCTTGGAAAGTTAACTCTATTTCTGTGTCCATAGATGCCACCTGACCTGTCGAGTGTTTCCATCATTCTGTTTTTATTTACGTAATGGAAATGTACACCCAGCACGACTGGAGGGAAGTTGGAGATGATGATTTGGTCTTGGTGAGCTGTCGTAGTCCAGTGGATTCTACGGCTAGTGTGGGGCTGGAGAGGAAAAATATTAATTAATGGCATGAACGATTTGTGTGAAATTTTTTAACAAACCCTATGTTAACAAATCCCATTTGACCGAAGATAGATAACACCTTTATTGGTCAGAAACTACTGGCAAAGATGCTGCCGATATTACTTCGCACTTTTCAATTTGCAAAGCTAAAGAGTATTATACAGAGAGCGCTGTGCAAAAGTCTTAGGCACATATATATACAGCTAGGATGCCTCAGACTTTTACACAGTACTGTAGTAATTTTATGTATTGCACTGTACTACTGCTGCTGCTGCAAAAAAAAATTCAGAACATATGTGGGTGATGATAAATCTGATTCTGCTATGGGTCTCTATCGTGGACTGAGAGTGGGAAGGGGGCAGGGAGAGGGGAATCATGGTTGGGAAAAGGGGAAGGGAGAGGGGAGGGAATGGTAAGCACCAGGGAGACATTCTGTAATGATCAATAAACCAATTGAATGGAATCAAATGACCTTGCCCAGTTTCTCAGGGCTGAGCGCCATCCCCAGCCCTGGCACTCCTCTGCCACCTGCCCCACACCTCTCCTGTGGCACTGCACCCTGACCATTTCCAACTTCCTTTGCTCCCTCCAGATTTACAAACTCTCTTTCCACTCCAAATACAGTCCTGTGCAAAGGTCTGAAGTACTCTAGCTATATATACTATATGTTCCCTAGACTTTTGCATGGTATTTTAGTAACAATGGATGTAGGCTTCATAATGGTTATTAAAGCTATGGTGCTTGCATCAAAGTTTAAGCTCATCTGGATTGTGCAGATGCTTAGTATTTTTATATGTAAAGATTAAAGATCTTTAAATATAAACTTTAACAGGTATTAACAGATAGTCGAAACTACCCAACGCATCATTGCACCAGCCTACTTACCATCAAGGACGTATGTGCTGAAAGGTGCTGGAAAAAATGAGGGATTCCACCCACTCTGCTCATGGACTGCGTGTCACACTCCCATTGGTGAAGAAGCTACGTGACATCTATGCTAGCACGACTAGACTCAAAAACAGCTACTTTCCTCAAGCAGTGAGGCTGATCAACACCACTGCCACAACTTTATCATTTCCTGTCAGTCACCCAACGTACAGACACTCCTGTGCCTAGCATCACTTTCTGTGTGAAAATACAATCAATCTATGTATATGTATAAAGTATCTTATGTATTTACATTTATTGTGTTTTTTTTGTTACTGTGTTCTTTAGCTTACCCTGTTTATTTTTTGCTGCTTCAGATCTGGAGTAACAATTATTTCAATCTCCTTTTCTCTTGTGTACTGGAAATGACATTAAACAATCTTGAATTTTTATTTGTTACATGTATATTGAAACATCAAAACATAAAGTGAAAACATCATCTGCACCAAAGACCAACACAGCCCGAGGATGTGCTGGGAGCATCCCATAATACAGCCCTGCTTCTGCCGCCAACATAGCATGCCACAATTTCTTAATTCTAACCTACATGTCTTTGAACATGGGAGGAAAGTGGAGTGCATGGAGAAAGCCCATGTGGTCACGGAGAAAATGTACGCAATTCTTACAGAAAATAGAGGGAGTTAAACTTCAACTGCTGGCACTGTAAAACATTACATGCCACCGTGTTGCCTGCTTTGTTCAATAAGAAGCCCTTTGCTCAATACTGGCAATTCCTGCTTTGCATTCTCCCGATCAATGCACAGGATCTAATCTACAATGCACAGGAATGCAAGCTGAACACATTCATGTATAAATTCACTTTCCTCCATATACTCAATTATTTTGATGAGTAACATTCTTAGTAACAGCAGAAGATCTTTTATGTACAATATCTCAGGTTTAGGATTTTTTTTTTGGAATTAGACACTAAGAATCTAACATCCAAACAAGCAGCTGGGAGTGCCACCTAACACCTCATACAAGGAATGGCAGCAATACCTGATCACTCTCACGAGCTCTTACACACTGTCTATTGAAGATGGCCATAGAGTCGCAGAATCATACATCAAAGAAACATGCCCTAATGATAATATCTGTCTACGTTAATCCCATTCGCCTGCTCGAGGCCCATTTCCCTCTGTGGAAACGATCTCTCCTTGAGCAAATTTCTGCAAATGTGTGGTGGAGCGTATGCCTATTGGTTGCATACCCTAAGTTTTGTAAGAACTTCGCGAATATCGCTCTCCCCCTGTCGAAACTCCCAGGGAAGAGTGAAAGATTTGTATGGAGTGACCTTTGCCAGGAGGCATTTGAACACCTGAAAACTATCCTGTGTTATCATCCCGTGCTCAAAGCACCTGATTTTTCAAAACCATTCTCTATAGTGACAGATGCTAGTGATGACGCTGCTGGGGCAGTATTGTTGCAAAAGGATGATGATGAAATTGAACATCCAGAAGCTTATTTCTCAAAGAAATTTAATGTGCACCAGAAATATTATTCCACTGTTGAAAAGGAGTTGCTATCACTTATTCTGGCTTTACAACAATTTGAAGTCTATGTTTGTCCTGCCCAGAAACCACTTGTGGTTTACACCAAGTGTTTTCCATTTCTGCTGGTCCTTTAACCCGTCACGGGGTACGTGACAAAATTGGTACTGCCTGGTATGGAGGCTCCAGTGCACGGGGTTGAAAGAGGCTGCAGAGGGTCTGAGACTCAGACAGCTCAACCATGGGCACAACCTGCCCCTCCGTTGAACATATCTTCAAAAGGTGGTCCCTCAATAAGGTAGCATTCATTAGAAAGGACCCTTACCATTTGGGACATCTTCTCATTACTACCATCAGGAAGGAGGTACAGAAGCCTGAAGAGTCCCACTCAACATTTTAGGAACAGCTCTAAGACTATTATTGACTACTGTGAGTACTAATTATGCTATTCATTATAAAGAGTCAATGAGGCTCCAGGAATTAAAGTTTACGTACAAGAGCTCCACTAGATGTCTGAAAGTCTTTCAATGGCTTTTAGTACTTTATGTAATGCATCTGATATTAACAGAAAATACTTCTCAAAAGACATTTTCAATGTAAAGGGATAATTTGCAAGGTTACAGGGAAAGGACTGGAGAATTGGCTTTACTCGGAGATACCATAAACCAATGGGCTGAATGGTTTTGTTTTATTATGAACTTAGAACATAGAATAGTACAGCACAGTACAGGCCCTTCGGCCCACAATGTTGTGCTGACCCTCAAACCCTGCCTCCCATATAGGACCCCACCTTAAATTCCTCCATATACCTGTCTAGTAGTCTCTTAAACTTCACTAGTGTATCTGCCTCCACCACTGACTCAGGCAGTGCATTCCACGCACCAACCACCCTCTGAGTAAAAAACCTTCCTCTAATATACCCCTTGAACTTCCCACCCCTTACCTTAAAGCCATGTCCTCTTGTATTGAGCAGTGGTGCCCTGGGGAAGAGGCGCTGGCTATCCACTCTATCTATTCCTCTTATTATCTTGTACACCTCTATCATGTCTCCTCTCATCCTCCTTCTCCCTTAATCTCTGATCATAATCCATACTCTCTAAACCAGGCAGTATTCTGGTAAATCTCCTCTGTACCCTTTCCAATGCTTCCACATCCTTCCTATAGTGAGGCGACCAGAACTGGACACTGTACTCCAAGTGTGGCCTAACCAGAGTTTTATAGAGCTGCATCATTACATTGCGACTCTTAAACTCTATCCCTCGACTTATGAAAGCTAACACCCCATAGGCTTTCTTAACTACCCTATCTATCTGTGAGGCAACTTTCAGGGATCTGTGGACATGTACACTCAGATCCCCCTGCTCCTCCACACTACCAAGTATCCTGCCATTTACTTTGTACTCTGCCTTGGGATTTGTCCTTCCAAAGTGTACCACCTCACACTTCTCCGGGTTGAACTCCATCTGCCGTTTCTCAGCCCACTTCTGCATCCTATCAATGTCTCTCTGCAATCTTTAACAATCCTCTACACTATCCACAACACCACCAACCTTTGTGTCGTCTGCAAACCTGCCAACCCACCCTTCTACCCCCACAGGTCGTTAATAAAAATCACGAAAAGTAGAGGTCCCAGAGCAAATCCTTGTGGGACACCACTAGTCACAATCCTCCAATCTGAATGTACTCCCTCCACCACAACCCTCTGCCTTCTTCAGGCAAGCCAACTCTAAATCCACCTTGCCAATCTTCCCTGGATCCCACGCCTTCTGACTTTCTGAATAAGCCTACCGTGTGGAACCTTGTCAAATGCCTTACTAAAATCCATGTAGATCACATCCACTGCACTACTCTCATCTATATGCCTGGTCACCTCCTCAAAGAACTCTATCAGACTTGTTAGACACGATCTGCCCTTCACAAAGCCATGCTGACTGTCCCTGATCAGACCATGATTCTCTAAATGCCCATAGATTCTATCCCTAAGAATCTTTTCCAACAGCTTTCCCACCACAGACGTAAGGCTCACTGGTCTATAATTACCCGGACTATCCCTACTACCTTTTTTGAACAAGGGGACAACATTCGCCTCCCTCCAGTCCTCCGGTACCATTCCTGTGGACAACGAGGACATAAAGATCCTAGCCAGAGGCTCAGCAATCTCTTCCCTCGCCTCGTGGAGCAGCCTGGGGAATATTCCGTCAGGCCCCGGGGACCTATCCATCCTAATGTATTTTAACAACTCCAACACCTCCTCTCCCTTAATATCAACATGCTCCAGAACATCAACCTCACTCATATTGTCCTCACCATCATCAAGTTCCCTCTCATTGGTGAATACCAAAGAGAAGTATTCATTGAGGACCTCGCTCACTTCCACAGCCTCCAGGCACATCTTCCCACCTTTATCTCTAATTGGTCCTACCTTCACTCCTGTCATCTTTTTTTTCTTCACATAATTGAAGAATGCCTTGGGGTTTTCCTTTACCCTACTCGCCAAGGCCTTCTCATGCTCCCTTCTTGCTCTTCTCAGCCCCTTCTTAAGCTCCCTTCTTGCTTCCCTATATTCCTCATAGACCCATCTGATCCTTGCTTCCCAAAGCTCATGTATGCTGCCTTCTTCCACCTGACTAGATTTTCCACCTCACTTGCCACCCATGGTTCCTTCACCTTACCATTCTTTATCTTCCTCACTGGGACAAATTTATCCCTAACATCCTGCAAGAGATCTCTAAACATCGACCACATGTCCATAGTACATTTCCCTGCAAAAACATCATCCCAATTCACACCCGCAAGTTCTAGCCTTATAGCCTCATAATTTGCCCTTCCCCAATTAAAAATTTTCCTGTCCTCTCTGATTCTATCCTTTTTCATGATAATGCCAAAGGCCAGGGAGCGGTGGTCACTGTCCCCCAGATGCTCACCCACTGAGAGATCTGTGACCTGACCCTGTTCATTACCTAGTACTAGATCTAGTATGGCATTCCCCCTCATCGGCCTATCCACATACTGTGACAGGAATCCGTCCTGGACACACTTAACAAACTCTGCCCCATCTAAACGCTTGGAACTAATCAGATGCCAATCAATATTAAGAAATCACAATATTTTGTAATGTAACAATTCAGCAAATCTATAATGATAACTTAAAATCTCAGATACTGTCACTGTGATTTAAATTAGATTTTTTTTGTGATAGACAACTCATTGCTGCCATCAGGAAGAAGGTACAGGAGCCTCAGGACTCACATCACCAGTTTCAGGAACATTTAATACTCCTCAACCATCAGGCTCTTGATAACTTCACTCAATTTCACTCACCCCAACACTAAATTGTTCCCTGTACCTATAGATTCACTTTCAAGGACTCTTCATCTCATGTTCTCGGTATTTATTGAATATTATTACACATATTTTTCTTTTTGTAATTGCACAGTTTGTTCTCTTTTGCACATTGGTTGTTTACCTGTCTCGTGTGCAATATTTTGCATTTACTCTATTGTGATTCTGCTGTGAATACTGGCAAGGAAATGAATCTCAGGATAACATATGGTGACATATATGTACCTCGACAATAACTTTACTTTGAACTTTGAAATTTTCAACAGTCCTACCAAATATAAGGAAATAATTTATTCTTTCAAGTAAAATTTAAAGAAAACTGGAAGTTTAAGATAGGGTCCAATTGCATTGATGTACTGAAGAGTGTGCTTTAGGCAAAATGCAAATGTGTTTGAGTGGAAACTCAGAGAATGAAATGCTTTCAGCAAACAGTTCAATTAAGCAGAATATCTGATCATGATTAAAGCTGAATCTTTGCTCCATTCTGTTTATAACTCTATACAACTTTCCGCATATAATTTGGAATAATGGGATGATTAGTGAACTGACTGGACAAAATGCCTCGTTGATCTATAAGTCGGCTGTCGCATGGCTGAAACCGCAGGTTATGGAGGTTGGAATGCTATTTTAGTCACAAACTCATCTAATTCATATACCAACAACCAGTCTATGCCGATACCTCAACAAATTCACTTGGAAAAAGGATCTAGTTATATTATAAAAATTATAAAATTATAAAAATATAAAATTATTTTTAAAAATCCCTTGGAGTTTAGAGCCAGTGTTCCGGCCTCAAAATACCGGGATTACCTGTAGCAGGATCTAAAGTCTTTAATTCTTTGGAATAATATTGGCACCAATAGTTTTCTCTCGCTCATTTCCAATCAGGCCACAGTGGCTCGGGAACAAGAAGGAGGGAATGATACATCAGAATCGGACGCATCAATAATAATATAATAATATTATCATATAATATCATATATTATACACATCATATAATAATAATATATTATTATTGACGTATGTCGTGAAATTTGTTGCTTAGCAGCAGCAGAACAGTGAAATATATGAAATATACTATAAATGACAGTAAGAAAAAAAATATATATATATAAAGTAAATGGGTATTTCAAATAAAAGAACAATAATAGTGAGATAGTGTTCATGGGTTCATGGTCAAATTCAGAAATCTGATAGCGGAGGGTAAACTGTTCCTGAAACAGAGTCGTGTGTCATGTCTTTAGGCTTCTGCCCTCCTCACTGATGGTTGTAATGAGAAGAGGGCATGGCCTGGGAGGTGGTGTTCCTTAATGACGATGTCAGCTTTTTGAGGCACTGCCTTTTGAAGATAGCCTCAATGGTTTGTGAAGCTGGTGCTCATGATGGAGCCGCCTATGTTTTCAACCCTCTGGAGAATTCAGGCAGAGGTACACATGTGATTCCATCACCTCTGCCTCTATATCAATCTGTGGAAAAGTTTACATTGTAAGAAAGTAGTCTTCATTTGTCTATCTAAATCAGGGGTTCCGCAACTTTTTTATGCCACGGACCAATACCATTAAGCAAGGGGCCTGTGGACCCAAGGTTGGGAATCCCTGATCTAAAGGAAAATAAGACCATAAGACCATAAGATACAGGAGCAGAAGAAGGCCATTCAGCCCATTCAATCATGGGCTGATCCAGTTCTTCCAGTCATCCCCACTCCCCTGCCTTCTCCCCATACCCTTTGAGGCCCTGGCTAATCAAGAACCTATCTATCTCTGCCTTAAATGCACCCAATGACTTGGCCTCCACAGCCGCTAATGGCAACAAATTTCACAGATTTACCACTTTCTGACTAAAGTAATTTCTCTGCATCTCTGTTCTAAATGGACGTCCTTCAATCCTGAAGTTATGCCCTCTTGTCCTAGACTCCCCTACCATAGGAAATAACTTTGCCATGTCTAACCTGTTCAAGCCTTTCAACATTTGGAATGTTTCTATGAGATCCCTCCTCATTCTCCTGAGCTCCAGGGAATACAGCCTAATAGCTACCAGACATTTCTCATACGGTAACCCTTTTGTTCCTGAAATCATTCTCATGAACCTTCTCTGAACCCTCTCCAATGCCAGTATATCCTTTCTTAAATAAGGAGCCCAAAACTGCACACAATACTCCAAGTGTGGTCTCATGAGTGCCTTACAGAGCCTTAACATTTCATCTCTGCTCTTATATTCCATACCTCTAGAAATGAACGCCAACATTGCATTTGCTTTCTTTACCACTGACTCAACCTGGAGATTAACCTTTAGGGTATCCTGCACAAGGACTCCCAAGTCCCTTTTCATCTCTGCATTTTGAATTCTCTCCCCATCTCCAGCGTGTGGTGAAAACTGCCCAGCGGATTATCGGCACCCAATTGCCCACCATTGAGAACATCTACCATAAACGCTGCCTGGGCAGGGTGAAAAGCATTATCAGGGACGCATCTCACCCTAACCATGGACTTTTTACTCTCCTCCCATCTGGTAGGCGCTACAGGAGCCTCCACTCCTGCACCAGCAGGCACAGGAAGAGCTTCTTCCCTGAGGCTGTGATACTGCTGAACCTCACATCACAGCGCTAAGCAGTATTGCATCCGTATAGTACTGTCTCAGTACTTTTATATTTGTGTGCTGTAGCACTTTTTTTATTCACAGTTATTTTGTAAATAACACTATTCTTTGCATTTCTGGTCAGATGCTAAATGCATTTCATTGGCTTTGTATCTGTACTTGGCACAATGACAATAAAGTTAAATCTAATCTAAATAATAGCCTGCTTATTTATTTCTTCCACCAAAGTGCATAACCATACACTTTATAACATTGTACTTCATTTGCCACTTCCTTGCCCATTCCCTTAAACTATCTAAGTCTCCCTGCAGGCTCTCTGTTTTCTCAACACTACCCGCGCCTCCTCCTATCTTTGTATCATCGGTAAATTTAGTCACAAATCCATAAATCTCATTACCTGCCTTTTACATTCTTAGGACGTCCAACAACACTTTACATCTATTGACCTTTTGAGAGGTTCATAAACTCGTGAGGGATTTAGATAAAGTGCACAGCCAAGGTTTTCCCCCAGTGTAGGGGGGTGCTAAACTAAAGGGCATAGGTTTGAAGAGAGAGGGCAAAATTTTAAATGGAGCTGAGGGACAACTTTTACACAAAGAGTGAGCTGGCGATATGGACTGCACTGTCTACAGAAGTGGTTAAGGCAGGTAACATTACAATATTACAACACTTCATCGGTTTTTGGATAGTTGCATAGAGAAAGATATGAACTTAATGCAAGTAAATGGGACTGGCTCAGTAAGACCCCTTGGTCAGCATGGATGAGCTGGGCCAAAGGGCCGATTGGTGCACTGTGTAGCTCTATGACTTCATGACTCTAAGTCTATTTGAATTTCGTCACCTTTGTTCTGACATTCAGTTTGGTTGTGGCTAATCTCCAGCTCTTCATCTTCAGCTGTCCCTCAGGATGGTCGGCAACTAACATCCACCATTTGTCTGTTTTTTTTTTACGAGCTTGACATTGCTCAGCCCAGCACCGATGGAAAGTGGGCTGGGTTGGAGCCCAGGACCACTCACCTTGAAATCCAGCCACTACACTACCAGCCAGCTGTTATATTCTGAGTGTCATTTGGTTAATATTTTCAGTACTGTTCATCATCGTTATTATGTACCGTGTCATCTTATCCATCACTGTGATTGTTCTTGGCAAATTTTTCTGCAGAAGTAGTTTGCCATTGCCTTCTTCTGTGTAGTGTCTTTACAAGACGGCTGACCCAGCCATTATCAATACTCTTCAGAGATCGTCTGCCTGTTGTCAGTGGATGCAAAACCAGGACTTGTGATATGCACCAGCTGCTCATACGACCATCCACCACTGCTCCCATGGCTTCACATGACCCTGATCTGGGTTGGGGGGGGGAGTGTTGGTAAACACTAGCTACACCTTGCCCAAGGGTGACCTGCAAGCTAGTGGAGGGAAGGAGCACCTTACACCTCCTTCGGCAGAGACGTATCTCCACCCTGCCACCCCATCAGTAGTGTTAGCACATCTTTTCTTTAGTTTGCCACTCAATGGTTCCCTGTGGTGATGCTACCTTTCGTTGTTTGGGGGGCTTCCCTGGCACACTCAAGCCCTCAGTTTCCAGTAGCGGAGTGACTACAGATGGTGTTCCTTCCCCACAGAGCCTTTGCGTTGGCTCCATCGAGCTTCAGCTTGGAATACGACAGTTGGGAGCATTCCCATACTTGAATTGAATTGATTTTATTTCTTACATCCTTCATAATCATGGGGAGTAAAAATCTTTACGTTACGTCTCCCTCTAAATGTTCAATGTGCAACTTATAGTAATTTATAATAAATAGTATGTACAACAGGACAGTCAATATTACATAGAAATACAATTGTATCAGTGTGAATTAATCAATCTGATGGCCTGGTGGAAGAAGCTGTCCTGGAGCCTGTAGGTCCTGGCTTTTATGCTGTGGTACCGTTTCCTGGATGGTAGCAGCTGGAACAGTTTGTGGTTGGAGTGACTCGGGTCCCCAATGATCCTTTGGGCCCTTTTTACACACCTGTCTTTGTAAATATCTTGAATAGTGGGAAGTTCACATCTACAGATGTGCTGGGCTGTCTGCACCACTCTCTGCAGAGTCCTGTGATTGAGGGAGGTACAGTTCCCATACCAGACAGTGATGAAGCCAGTCAGGATGCTCTCAATTGTGCTGCTGTAGAAAGTTCTTAGGATTTTGGGGCTCATACCAACTTCTTCAACCAGCTGAGGTGAAAGAGGTGCTGTTGTGCCTTTTTCACCACTCAGCCAGTATGTACAGACCACGTGAGGTGTTTATGCTAAGGAACTTAAAGCTGTTCACCCTCTCAATCCTAGATGCATTGATGTCAATAGGGGTTAGCCTGTTTTCATTCCTCCTGTAGTCCACAACCAGCTCCTTTGCTTTTGCGACACTCTGTGGCTTTCCCACTTTGAACAGGCATAGGCCACTGATTCCCAGGAATCGGAGGGATATGGCACGATTTTAAGGAGGCTTTAAGAATATCTTTCATTCCTTGCCTTGATTTACCTGGTAATTTCTGCTCATGGCAGAGCCTGAGTAATTTCCACTTCCCTGCTGATTCCCAAAATGGTCTATTTCCCCTGCAGATTCACGTTATAGACCCAGTACCCGACCATGCTGTGCGCAGGCCCTCTTCATTGAGGCTGGAATTATAAATGGCTGCTTTCGACGGGGTGTTTGCAGAGCAGCGATGGGGGTGGGGGGCGGTGTTGGTGGAGGGGAATATTGTGAGTCCAAAGGAAATGATGATAATTAGGCTCTCCATTTAAATAATAGCCCTGCAATTCAGTACAATCTTGTGTGAGGAAACTTGGCAATTTGATTCCACAATTTGGCCTGAAATTCTGTCCTGGTGTTGTGGCACGCGTCATGTTACGCCTGGGGTTACCAGTCTGCTCTGCCAGCTGGGTGGAGTGTTTACAATGAGCACACTCTGCAGATGGGGTTCAAAGGAGTTATATGGTCCTAAAGTGCATCTCCTTTTTGACAACCCCACCTCCATCAACACTGCAAACAGCGTGGGGATCTGCTCAATCCCTTTATCCTGTCAGGCCCTTGCTGGGTTCGTTTACAGTCCCCTGCTGCTCTGAAGTTCACTTGATTTGTATCTGGGAACATAAAAATCTACCTTCAAAGGCAGCCTGGGAGGTAGGTTTCACAGTCAAAGCAAGCCTAGGCCAGCGTTGGAAGAGAGTATGTGGGAAGGATTGAGGAAGGGTTAGTTGGGCTAGTGGGGGAGAGGTTCTGGTTTTAAAAAAAACCTTCTCTACAAAAGGCATGCTTCTCAACACCAGCCTTTGCTCTAATGTTCCTTTGGTGTTAATTACAGCAAAGGTTTGGGATGTTAATTACCCACAGAAATGCTGTAAAATACCACTGGGTGTTAAAACTCACTGCGTGCCCAGGGGTTAGCTTTGTCAGCCTGTTATGGGTCTGCCAGTCAACTCCACAAAGCTGTAGAAAAGCGCAGAGATTAAATATAAATTGTTAAATATATTATCGTGTAAAAGGAAAACAGTGCTATTTTGGACGCTAGCGTGGTCCAGATGTTACTGAACCATGTATCTGGCCATTGAAGATTGGTAGAAAGGTATTTAAAACAGCAATGTTACATCTCTAGGAGCTTTTATAAGTCTTAATTGAAATGCACAATAAAAGAAAATGTGCATTACCCTCTCTTAAATCAAACAGTTTTTTGAGTGTTGTAGCTGGGAATGGAAAGCCTGCCAAGCCTTCAGGATTTATATTTCTTTTACTGGTCTCCTCTCTTAAGATCCCATCCTCCACTAGCATTTATTTACTTTTGGTATTGCCAATCGCAGCATGACAAATTCAGTGAAACCGACCAGAAGTGGAGCCCTCGGTGAAAAGCGCCTTAGGCCCAAGGCCAACTGAAAGGAGTAAGAATGGGCAATGGGCTTTCTGTCAGCTCCATTCAAGGCCCCTACACCCGAAACTGTAATCCACCTTTCTTCTGCACCTACCCTGCCATATTATCATTGGACTTTAATGTTTTTTTAAAAAAATTATATTTACAGCACTTGCACTTTTTCTTTCCTTTGTGATGGATTTTTTTTTGAAGGTGAGAATTAGCAAAGGCCACTCAGCTTGCCATAATGTTTAGATCCAAGCATTAAAAGGCCATAGAGAACATTCCATCTCCTGTTGGCACATAGCCCAAGTTGGTTGATTAATGCTCTATAGAAACTAACGGGGTTTCCACTCTGGTGAACTTTGTAGTGTAAACACATCACACCTGGATCTTATTGTTACAAGCCCTCATCCTCCTTTTCCATTCTCTCCCCACCATGAGTTTTGTATTGGTGCAGGGACAGCATAAACTAGACCTGAATCCGTTCCAGCGTGCACTTTTGATGGAAGCCAGTGAAATACCAGGAAGGAACGGACAGACGTGTTAGAGACTGTGTCTGACTGGTAGGAACACTCAGCCGTGTTGGTGCAGGTTGCCTTGTCTCCAGTGGCCACTTTAAATCGCATTTGACCCAAAAGAAAGAAGGAGATTCTACATTTTGAAGAGCGATCATTGTTGTATATTAAGAAAGCACAACAGTCAACTTGAGAACAACACACTGTCACAAAGAAAAGTTTGTCCATCTCATTTTGATTCAATAATTCATCCATGTACACTAAAAACAGAATACTGCAGTGCTACATTTATTCTATCCTGACTTATGGAAGTGAATGCTGGACCATTTCTCCAGCAATGGAAAGGAGACTAGAAGCAGCTAAGTTATGGTTCTACAGGAGAAGGTTAAAAATATCATGGACCACACACACATCGAATGAAGAAGTTCTCAGAAGAGCCCAAGTAATTAGATCACTCATACCAACAATAAGAGAAAGACAACTCAGATTCCTAGAACACATCATGCGGAAAGATGAACTAGAAGAACTCATACTCTCTGGAAAGATCGAGGGGAGCAAACCTAGAGGAAGACCTTGGCTTATGTACATCAAAAGCTTAGCCAGGTGGCTACACATCGAGGAAATGGAAGTCATCCAAAGAATGAGGAATAGATCTATATGGAAAACCATGGTCACCAACGTCCGCATCGGATATGGTACCTAGACAGACAATTCATCCAAATCCTATAGAGAACCTGCTACAAATATAGGAAGCAGGTTGTAATTTGCCTCTAAAATCCATTGAGTCGACCACAATGCAACTAAATATTGGCGGCACTATGGAACTCAATGGGTCAGGCAGCATCTATGAAGGGAAGCAGACAGATGGTGCTTCATGTCGAGACACTTCGGTAGGATTTATGGTTAGTACTACTGATCAGATGTGAATTTCTACTTCAGTGAAGCTGTTTAAGGGATTTGTTTTGGTTTAGACCACAGGGGTAACTACCGTGTTCATCTTTGAAAGTTATTTATTTAGAGATACAGCACGGAACAGGTCCTTCCAGCCCAATGAGTCGCACTGCCCAGCAACCCAGCTATTTAACCCCCGGCCTAATCACGTGGTCAAGTGGTTAAGGCATTCGTCTAGTTATCTCAAGGTTGCTAGTTCGAGCCTCAGCTGTGGCAGCGTGTTTGTGCCCTTGAGCAAGGAACTTAACCACACATTGCTCTAGTCTGTGCGAGGAGTGGCGCCCCACACAGACTTCAAATCTGCGCCTTGTAAGGCATGAAAATGCCCGACGCAGGCCTCTCATGGTCTGAGTCAATATTCCCTCCCTCCCTCCCCTAATCACAAGAGAATTTACAATGAGAAATTAACCTATAAACTGGTGTGTCTTTGGACTTTGCGAGGAAACTGGAGCACCCGTGCGCACATGAGAATACGTACAACTTTCCTTACTGAAGGCACCAGAATTGAACTCCGAACTCTGACACCCAGAGCTGTAATAATGTCATGGTAACTGCTACACTACCATAGCATCCTAAAATGCTGCCATACAGATTACCAAATCTCACCAGGGTGAGCCTGCATTGCCCAGGAATTGCACTAACAACCCAGATAAAAAATCATTGAGCCATGTGGTTTTTCCAGCCGGATTTTTTTTCACGCCAGTCTCTGCAAACTCTGGGGACTGTTGTGTGTGAAAATCCCAGGAGATACTCAAACCACTGTGCCTTGCACCAGCAATTATTCCATGTTTGAATAGTCATAGTCATAGTCATACTTTATTGATCCCGAGGGAAATTGGTTTTCGTTACAGTTGCACCATAAATAATAAATAGTAATAGAACCATAAATAGTTAAATAGTAATATGTAAATTATGCCAGTAAATTATGAAATAAGTCCAGGACCAGCCTATCGGCTCAGGGTGTCTGACCCTCCAAGGGAGGAGTTGTAAAGTTTGATGGCCACAGGCAGGAATGACTTCCTATGATGCTCTGTGTTGCATCTCGGTGGAATGAGTCTCTGGCTGAATGTACTCCTGTGCCCAACCAGTACATTATGTAGTGGATGGGAGACATTGTCCAAGATGGCATGCAACTTGGACAGCATCCTCTTTTCAGACACCACCGTCAGAGAGTCCAGTTCCATCCCCACAACATCACTGGCCTTACGAATGAGTTTGTTGATTCTGTTGGTGTCTGCTACCCTCAGCCTGCTGCCCCAGCACACAACAGCAAACACAATAGCACTGGCCACCACAGACTCGTAGAACATCCTCAGCATCGTCCGGCAGATGTTAAAGGACCTCAGTCTCCTCAGGAAATAGAGACGGCTCTGACTCTTCTTGTAGACAGCCTCAGTGCTCTTAGACCAGTTCAGTTTATTGTCAATTCGTATCCCCAGGTATTTGTAATCCTCCACCATGTCCACACTGACCCCCTGGATGGAAACAGGGGTCACCAGTACCTTAGCTCTCCTCAGGTCTACCACCAGCTCCTTAGCCTTTTTCACATTAAGCTGCAGATAATTCTGCTCACACCATGTGACAAAGTTTCCTACCGTAGCCCTGTACTCAACCTCATCTCCCTTGCTGATGGCAGAGTCATCAGAAAACTTCTGAAGATGACAAGACTCTGTGCAGTAGTTGAAGTTCAAGGCGTAAATGGTGAAGAGAAAGGGAGACAAGGCAGTCCCCTGTGGAGCCCCAGTGCTGCTGATCACTCTGTCGGACACACACTTGAAGTCACTTAGATCACATTTCTTCCCCTTTCTGATGTTTGGACTGAACAACAACTGAAGCTCTTGACCATGCCTGTATGCCTTGCATTGAGTTGCTGCCATATGATTGGTTGATTAGGTATTTGTATCATCGAGCAGGTAGAGAGGTATACCTAATAATGTGGCCACTGAGTCGATTCTCCTATCAAAGGGTCTCTAAAGAGCTACATGTGATGAATTTGTTTCGTCCTGTGAATAAGTGCAAACCCAATGAGTTATCAAACTCTATCACAGGGTCGTCACTTTCTTCAATCTATTTCATTTTCTCATAGTGTTTTCTACCGAAAGGCTAGTTTTATTGTCAAGGATGCCTGCCATCCACTTTATCATTTCTACTTTCTGGGACAAAATATTGCGTCATAGAGTCATAAAACATTACAACACAAAAACAGACCCTTCAGCCCATGTAGTCCATGCCGAATTATCTGCCTTGTCCCGTCGACCTGCACCCTCCCATCCAGTACCTATCCAAACTTCTTTTAAATGATGAAATTGGACCTTCATCCACCACTTCCTCTGGCAGCTCATTCCACGCTCTCACTACCCCCTGAGTGAAGAAGTTCTCCCCGCACGTTGCCCATTCCCCGTTCCCCATCAATGTTTCACCTTTTATCATTAACCACTGACCTCTACTGCATGGTGTCCTCAACCCCCATTGCTACAAATGAAAAATTGATTTCAATCTGTGCAGGCCAAAGTCTACAGAAAATACAACCATTAATGTCATTGGTAATCTAATTCAGTTGGCAGGTGGCCAAGTTGTTAAAGCGTTCGTCTAGTGATTTGAAGGTGGTAGTTCGAGCCTTGGCTGAGGTAACGTGTTGTGTCCTTGAGCAAGGCACTTAACCACACATTGCTCTGCGACGACACCGGTGCCAAGCTGTATGGGTCCTAATGCCCTTCCCTTGGACAACATCGGTGGCAGGGAGAGGGAAGACTTGCAGCATGGGCAACTGCTGGTCTTCCATACAACCTTGCCCAGGCCTAAGCCTTGAAAACCTTCCAAGGCACAAATCCATGGTCTCACGAGACTAACGGATGCTTATAATCTGATTCAGAGGAACACACACAAAATTTTGGAGGAACTCAGCAGTTCAGGCAGCATCTGTGGAGAGGAATAAACAATCAATATTTTGGGCTGAGACCCTTCATCAGGACTGGAAAGGAAGTGTGAAGAAGCCAGAAATAAGTAGGCAGGGGGGTGGGGAGGGGGAAGTTGTTAGGAGTACAAGCTGGAAGGCAATAGGTGAAGCCAGTTGAGCAGGAAAGTAAGTGGATGGGGGAAGGGGATGAAGTGAGAAGCTGGAGGTGTTAGGAAGAAAGGGTAAAGGGATGAAGAAGACACAATTTGATAGGAGAGAGGAAAGAAGGAGCGGTGCCAGAGGGCGATGATGGACAGGTGAGTAGAAGAGAAAGGGTGAAGAGGGGAGTCAAAATGGAGTGCCTTCAACCTGATGGCATGTACATCAATTACTCCATCTTCCAGTAATTTTTCCTCCTCCCCCTTCTCTCCCTTTCCATTTACCATTCTGGCTCCCCTCTTACCTCAATTTAGTCAGCATGAAATGTTAATCTTACAATGCATGTTTGAGTTTGAGAATTTTGAAGTAACCCTCAGTTGATTCTGTCTTTGTTTTCATTGATGCATCTCAGTAAGGCTCCCAAGAAATAATGGATTATTATAGTCTAGCAAATGAAATATTCTCTATAATACCCCTCCCCCTCTATTTGACCTGACAACAGAAAATAAGATAGGGATGAGATAAATGTGCTTGCATTCATATACACACAGAGTTACATCCCTGGATTTAATAGTCACTGAATATATGTTTGCGGTCTTCTGCTGCTGTAGCCCATCCACTTCAAGGCTCGACATGTTATGCATTCAGAGATGCTGTTCTGCCCACCACTCAGTGTGGCCTTCCTCTCTCATTAACAAAGCATTTTCGCCCACAGAATTGCCACTCACTGGATCACTAGCTACAACCTTTCCCTATGTCAAGGAGCTTGAAAGCCAGGATATCCACACTTTCCCCTAATGCTATCAGATTTCTGAATCAATCACTTGGTTCACATCCCCTTCCCGATGGTGCTGCCACATTCTCGTGCTCTTAACTCTACTTCTCTCAGTTTTCCGTTCTAATCACTAAAGTATTTATTTTTGCTCTACTTCAGATAGCGCAATTATTCTGCTGTTTTGTGCCTGTTATTGTATTTATTGTTGTGTTTATGATCTCTTTGTAAACTGTTTACTCTTTGAGCTTCACGCAAACAAGGAATTTCATTGCACCCTGGTGTATACAACCATAAACTAATCTAATCTAAATCAGATGCAGACACAAGAGACAGCAGATTGTGGAATCTGGAGCCACAAACAATCTGCTGGAGGAACTCAGCAGGTCAAACAGCATCTATGGGGGTGCTATACATTGTAATGCTAATATTAGACTCAGATTTACTATCACTGACGTACAAATGTCATGATATTTTGTAGTTTTGTGGCTGCAGTGCAATGCAATACATTAAAAAATAATGAGCTACAATAGAAAATATAAACAAGATAAGTAATACAAATAGATAGTAGTACTCTCGTAGAAAAGGGCATGAACTAGAGAAAATTTACAGATGCTGGCTGCATCACAGCCTGGCCTGGGAACTGTACTTCCTTCAATTGCAGGACCCTGCAGAGAGTGATGTGGACAGCCCAGCGCATCTGTAGATGTGAACTTCCCACTATTCAGAACATTTACAAAGACAGGTTTGTAAAAGGGGCCTGAAGGATCACTGGGGACCTGAGTCACCCCAACCACAAACTGTTCCAGTTCCTACCATCCGGGAAACGTACCACAGCATAATCCTGACGAAGGGTCTTGGCCTGAAACGTCGACTGTACCTCCTCCTAGAGATGCTGTCTGGCCCGCTGCGTTCACCAGCAACTTTGATATGTGTTGCTTCCACAGCATAATAGCCAGAACCGACAGGCTCCGGGACAGCTTCTTCCACCAGGTCATCAGACTGATTAATTCACGCTGATACAATTGTATTTCTGTGTTATATCGACTGTCCTGTTTTACATACTATTTATTATAAATTACTATAAATTGCACATTGCACGTTTAGATGGAGACGCAACAAAGAATTTTACTTCTCATATAAATGAAGGATGTAAGTAATAAAGTCAATTCAAATTCAAGCAATGCACACAAAATGCTGGAGGAACTCAGCAGGCCAGGCAACATCTATGGAAAAGAGTACAGTCTAAGTTTCGGGCTGAGACCCTTCAGCAGGACTGGAAGGGGACATGTTCTGGATGGTGAGGGACCCTTAATAATGGATGCCGCATTTTTGAAGTATCGCATTTTGAAGGTGTTCTTGGTGGTGAGGCTGCTGGTGTCTGTGATGGAGCAGGCTGAGTTTTCCTGAAGAAGGGACTCAGCCTGAAACATCGACTGTTTCCTGCTGAGTTCCTCCAGCAGTTTTGTGTGCTGCTCTGGATTTCAGACATCTGCAGAATTGTCGTGTTTATGACATTCAACCTTCTGCAGCTCTTTTCCAGTCCTGTGCATTTGTGCCTCCATATCAACCAGTGATACAACCTGTTGGAATACTCTCCACAGTACATATGTGCCAGAGTCTTTGGTATCCTAACAAATGTCCTCACAATCCTAATGAAGTAGAGCTGCTGACATGCCTTCTTTGTAATTGCATCAATGTATTGGGCCTTGGATAGATCTTCAGAAAAGTTGACACCAAGAAACCTGGATACCTTTGACCAGAAATGTGTCATGGTCCGGATCGGGGTCCCTTTAAATTTACTTTGTTTATGTTATGATCCTGACTGTTGACTCCCTGTTTCCCTTTGGTTCCCTGTTTTCCTGTGTCCCTCGGGCTTGGTGATTGGAGGCAACTTACTCTCGGCTGAACCGGCAGTTTATAGTCTCCGGCTTTCTGCCGTTCGGGGCGAGAGCGTTTGCAAAGTCACCAAAGGTACGGCGTGCCAATGTCATCTGGCCGGAGCAAGCCTAGTCTCCGCCGGAAGCAAGTGCCAGTAAGTCGCCTTTCCTCAAGGGAATAACCCTGTCAAGTTACCTCGCCAAAGCGAGCCTGCAAAGTTTCCTTGCCGCGGCGGGTCCGTCAGTTGACCCGCTGGAGGGAATCAAGCACCGCTGTCTACTGTTCCTGGGCCAAGTCTAGAGCTTGCCGCTACCCGGAGGCTCCAAGTACCACATCCTGGCCCTGGCGGCTCCAGGTACCACGTCCTGGCCCTGGTGGCATCCCAGTACCAAGTCAAGTCCTGGCCCTGGCGGTCCGTGTTTCCGAGTCCTACCCAGACCCTTAGACCCAGCCTGCTAGCCTCAAGAGCCAAGACCCCAGCCTGCTAACCTCACAAGATGTGTCTTGCATTTGGGTCCACCCTTGCTCCCAATGCCCCCCATTGTGAAAAAATGTCACTATTTCCTTCCCCCACAGATGCTGCTCGTCCATTAAGTTCCCCTACCTGATTGTTTATTGAAACAAAAAGTCACTTCACTTGCAATGGCATTTGGAATTTCTTGGAAAATTGTTCAGTTTGCAGAGGGAAATACTGTAGTCTGACCTGTCTGACCCACCCCTGTGACTCTCCTAATGTCTTGCCTTCAATAAGGAGAACGATTTCAGGTGTAAGGCTCAAACTAAGGCCCTCTGAATCAGAAAGCGATAACCCAGACAACCTGATGGAATTTTGGTAGATCCCATTGTAGCCACCATTAATTAATTAATTAGTTAATTTAGAGATACAGCTCGGAACAGGCCCTTCTGGCCCAACGAGTCTCATTGCCCAGCAACCCACCTACGTAGAGTTAGAATTGGAATCAGGTTTAATATCACCAGCATATGCCGTGGAGTTTGTTAGCTTAGTGGCAGTGGTACAATGTAATACGTGATAAACATAGAAAAAAATGAAATCAATTACAGAAAGTATGTATATGTATATTAAATAGTTAAATTAAAAGTAGTGTAAAAACGGAAAACAAATAGTGAGGTAGTGTTCTTGAGTGTGTTTCTTGGGGTCAATATCCATTTAGGAATCGGATGGCAGAGGGGAAGAAGCTGTTCCTGAATCGCTGAGTGTGTGCCTTCAGGCTCCCGTGCCTCCTTCCCGATGGTAACAATGAGAAGAGGCCATGGGCTGGATGATGAAAGTCCTTAATAATGAATGCCGCCTTTCTGAGGCACCATTCCTTGAAGATGTCTTGGATACTATGGAGGATTCTACCCATGATGGAGCTGACTAATTTTATAGCTTTCTGTAGCATTTGTTGATCCTGCGCAGTAACCACCCCCCACCCCATACCAAACAATGATGCAGCCTGTCAGAATGCTCTCCACGGTACATCTGTATATACTTTAGGTTACAAACCAAATCTCCTCAAACTCCTAATGAAATACAGTCACTGTCTTGCCTTCTTTATAGCTGCATCGATATGTTGGGACCAGGTTAGATCCTCAGAGATCTTGACACCCAGGAACTTGAAATTGCTCACTCTCTCCACTTCTGACCCCTCTCTGAGGATTGGTTCATGTTCATGACCATGTCTTACCCTTTCTGAAATCCACAATCAGCTCTTTTGCCTTACAGCCGTTGAATGCAAGGTTGTTGCTGTGACACCACTCAACTAGCTGGTATATCTCACTCCGGTATGCCCTCTTGTCTCCATCCCCATCTGAGATTCTGCCAACAGTGAGGAGATTTGGGCGTATCATCAGCAAGTTAACACTAGTCCAATCACAGAACAATTTACAATGTCCATTAACCTACTAGTCAGTATATCTTTGGACTGTAAGAGGAAACCAGAGCACCCAAAGGAAACACGTATGTTCATGGGATGAACATACAAATTCCTTAGATGGTGCTGGAATTGAACTCTGAACTCCAGAATGCCTCGGGCTGCAATAGCATTGTGCTGACTGTGACACTACCCCAGCGCCCCAGTTTTAAAAATTAACAGTAGTTTTGAAAACTATTCTTCATATAATAGACTAAAGAATGATTGCAAGCCATTGTTTCTAAACTCCCTAAACTTGAATCCCGAGGCCCATGGCAGGAAAGATATTAAACAAAATTTAATACCAAGCCTTATAAGGTGATGTTGATACAGATGATCAAAAGATAAGATCTAAGGAGGAAGGTTAGACAGAAGGGTAGAGAGGTTTAGAAAGGAATTCCAGAACTTTGGTTTTTAAAGGCATATTTGTCAATGGTCGAGCAATTAAATTTGATTTTGATGAAAAAAGATAAAAGCGGAAGTGTGTAAATAATTCAGAAGGTTATAAGGTGGGTGACGACGAGGTGAGATCATTGTGGAGGGGGTGTGGGGTGAGACACTTTAAATGGAAACATTGTTTGATCAGGAGTGAGTGAGTAGCAGTGGTGGAATTTGGGACAGACAGAGAGGGTATTAGATGACCTCAGGCACATGAAGGGTAGAGTGAGGGAGTAATCAGCTCAGCAGCAGCCAAGACAAAGGAAAAGATGAAGGTTTCATTGACAGGTGGGAAGAGAGAGCATCAGAGCAGCGCAGCCTCACTAATGGCAGGAATATGTGGTCCAAAGTTCAGCTTGCAATGCGAAAACTTGTGAGATAAGATAGCTGGTTAAGTGGTGCTGCAACAAGAAACTTACATTCAGTGTCAGTAGGGCCAAGGAGTTCATTGTGGACTTCAGATACGGGAAATTGAGAGAAGACACAATGCTCCTCGTCGAGGAATCAGCAGTGGAAAGGGTGAGCAGGTTCATGCTCCTAGGTGTCAACATCTCTGAAGATCTAGCCTGGGCCCAACATATATAGCACATCAGCAGCTGTATTTCATTAGGAGTTTGAGAAGATGTTGTATGACATCAAAGGCTCTAACAAATTTCTACATTTGTACTGTGGAGAGCATTCTAACTGGCTGCATTGCCTCTGTACAGGGTTGAAAAAAGCTGCAACAGGTTGTCAACTCAGCCAGCTCCATCATGGGCACCAGCCTACCCAGCATCAACGACATCTTCAAAAGGCAATGCTTCAAAATGGCGGCATCAGAAAGGACCCACATCACCCAGGACATGTCCTCTTCTCTTTGCTACCATTGGGGAGAAAGTACAGGAGCCTGAAGACACACACTCGATGTTTTAGGAACAGCTTCTTCCTCCTGCCATCTGACTTCTAAACAGACAATGAATGGTCTCTTTTTGCATTATTTATTTAATCTAACTTTTATATATGCAGTGGATTCCGGTTAATTGGGCCATCAGCTAATCGGGGCAGCTCCTTATTTGGGACAACTCTTAAAGAACAAAAATGAATCAATAAATTAACCAGGCTTCTCTTCTGTATTTCATTTAAATACATTATTTGTTACCCAGTTCTGAAGAAGGGTCTTGTCCTGAAATTTTGACCATCTATTTGTTTGCATTGATGGTGCTTGACCTGTTGAGTTCCTGCAGCATTTTGTGTGTGTTGCTCAGGATTCCCTTTGTTTATTTGGGATATTATGCTGCTTAATTGTGACAGGAGACTATTGCAGAATAGGTTCTAACCAGCGACAGTTGGGTGCACTTGCATAGCCATTAAACATAACACTATGTTTTCAGTGGACAGTTTTTAAATAGTATAGTGTGTGTTTGTATTCAAAAAGCAGTGACTATTGTCACTGATAGTTACAAGAAATAAGCATTAAAGCAATTCAGGACTGCTTTGCTCACTGTGGTTTCAAGCATTCAGGCTTGGAGATGTCAGAAACAGGCAGGAGTAAAAACAGTTCCACTACTTCATCAACTTAGAAACTACAAAGAATTTGAAGGTATCAATAATCATCTTGAATGTTACAATGAAAATGAAGATTTGGAGGATGCAATTGTTGACAGCCTTGTATGAAGCCAGTCCATTATATGTACTAAGTGTCTGCACTGGTTTTCTTCACTTACAGTCAAAGCAATGTGACATAGATGAATTCCTCTGTTGATACTGTATAAGGAACTCATACACAGTTTTATAGTACTGCAATAGCATTGGTAGTGTTCTAATTTGTTCTGTATTTGATTTAAATACACAATTTGTAACTCAGTTTCTCTTTTTTATGCCTTTTTAACTATTTCCATGAAGCTTTGGCTAAATGGGGCAGCCTCTTAATTGGGCCAAAATATACTGGTCCTGATGTGTTAGCTGTATTTCTTATTGTCACTTATGGTACATTTAGGTATTACACTGTATTGCTGCTGCAAGACAACAAATTTCACAATGTACGTCAATGATATTAAACCTGATTAAACCTGATTCCGAGATTATCCACCCTTCTTCACTCTACACCAGTCTACCAGGTAGGAATATTTCCAGTTTTCTCTTTTATTTCAGAATTTCAGCAAATGCTGTGTATTTCACCTCATAGTTCCATGTCCATAGATCCTTCAAAGTTGGACTGCACTTTGGTAGGTTTGCTAAGAAGGCATATGGTGTGATGACCTTCATTAGTTAGGGGATTGAGTTCAAGATCTGTGACATAAAGTTGCAGCACTATAAAACCCTGGTTAGACCACATTTGGAGTATTGGTTCACTTCTGGTCACCTCATTATAGGAAGGATGTGGAAGCTTTAGAGAGGGTGCAGAGGAGATTTACCATGGTGCTACCTGGATTAGAGAGCATGTCTTATGAGGATAAGTTGAGCGAGCTAGGGGTTTTCGCTTTGGAGAGAAGAGTTGTGACTGTGATCAAAGCCTCTGGAGAGATTCAAAACCCGGTGATGTAGAGGTCATGATTTATCACAACAAGCGGGCAATCTCCTGAAGACGCTCATATTAGAGTCTCACAAACCCAAAAGTATATCACATTTTTATACTCTTAATATCAAAGGTAACAGCAGGTGATGTAATACAATTTCAATAGTTACAATAACTAGTCAAGATAGACGTATCTGTATTCCAGTGGAGGGAGTAAAGTGAATTACAGAGACAGGAGAAAGGAGTTGGCCAAAGTTGATTGGAAGGAGACACTATCAGAAATGACAGCAGAACAGCAGTGGCTTGAGTTTCTGGGCAATTTGGAAGGTACAGGATATATACGTCACAAAAATGAAGAAGCATCCTAATGGGAGGATGAGGCAACCATGGTTGACAAGGGAGGTCAGACACAGCATAAAACCAAAAGAGAGGGCATCTAAGTTAGCAAAAATTAGAGGGAAGTCAGAGGATTGGGAAGCTTTGAAAAAACAACAGAAGACAACTAAAAATAACCAGGAGGACAGAAAATGTGAAGGTGAGCAATAATATAAAAGTGGATACCAAAAGTTTTTTTTCAGATATGTAAAGAGTAAAAAGGAGGTGAGAGTGCACAACAAACCACTGAAAACTGATACTGGAGAGGCAGCAATGGAAAACAAAGAAATGGTGGATAAACGTAATCAGTATTTTGGGTCTATCTTCGCTGTTGAAGACACCAGCAGTATGCCAGATATCCAAGAGAGCCAGGGGGCAGAGTGAGTTGCTAGTACTAAAGAGAAGGTGCTTGGGAAGCTGAAAGGTGAAGGTAGACAGGTCACTTGGATGGGATGGACTACATTTTGTAAAAGAGGGAGCTGAAAAGATTGTGAGGACATTACTAATGATCTTTCAAGAATCACTAGATCCTGGAATGGTTCCAGAGGACTGGAAAATATCTCACTATTCTTTATGCACACATTGTGGCATACAACACAATACGACTATCCTCCTGCCAGGCGAGCAGCCACTGTCTGTATCAACAGCAGATGTGATAAGGACTCTGCAGAGAGTCAGAACCCATAAGATGGCTGGGCCAGACATCCAAGGCCAAGTGTTTAGGGAGTATGCACACCAGCTCACTGACGTCTTCACGGACACCTACAACACTTCACTCATCCAGGCTGTTGCCCCCGCATGCTTTAAATCAGCCACCACCTCCTCTGTACCAAAAAACTCTGCACCTTCAGAACTAAACAACTATTGCCCAGTGGCACTGGCACCAATTGCCATGAAGTGTTTTGAATGGCTAGTAATGATACATATGAAAAACTCCACTCCTGCCACATTGAACTCTCACCAATATGCTTACCGATGGAATTACTCTGTGACAGATGCCATATCTGTCTTGCACCTTGGCCTGGCACACCGAGAAAACAAGGACACTTATATCAGAAACACACATCAAAGTTGCTGGTGAACACAGCAGGCCAGGCAGCATCTTTAGGAAGAGGTGCAGAGTCCTGACGAAGGGTCTCAGCCTGAAACGTCGACCGTACCTCTTCCTAGAGATGCTGCCTGGCCTGCTGCGTTCACCAGCAACTTTGATGTGTGTTGCTTGAATTTCCAGCATCTGCAGAATTTCTCTTGTTTGCACTTATATCAGAATGCTGTTCCTGGATTTCAGTTTGGCATTCAACATGATTGTCCCACAAACCTCAGTAACAAACTCTTACTCCTCAATCTCAATATACCACTGAGCAACTAGCTGTTGGACTTCCTAATGTGCAGATCTCAGAGAGTCAGGATGCACTACAATTCCTCCATCCCCATTATCTGTAACACAAATGCTCCCCAGGGATGTGTGCTGAGCCCACTGCTCTACATTGTTCTCACACATGACTGCACGGGCAAACACCCAAGCAATCACATTGTCAATTTTGCCGAAGACACGACAGTTGTAGAGCTCATCACCAACAACAATGAGATGGCCTACAGAGAGGAGGTGGAAGAGCTCTCGGTCTGGTGCCACCCAAATAACCTCTTTCTCAATGTCAACAGAACAAAGGAGATGGTTATCGACTTCAGGAGAACTTGCAACAGTCACACCACCTTCATATTGAATGCAGCATCTCCAAGTTTGCGGATGACACGAAGCTGGGTGGCAGTGTTAGCTGTGAGGAGGATGCTAAGAGGATGCAGGGTGACTTGGATAGGTTGGGTGAGTGGGCAAATTCATGGCAGATGCAATTTAATGTGGATAAATGTGAAGTTATCCACTTTGGTGGCAAAAATAGGAAAACAGATTATTATCTGAATGGTGGCCGATTAGGAAAAGGGGAGGTGCAACGAGACCTGGGTGTCATTATACACCAGTCATTGAAAGTGGGCATGCAGGTACAGCAGGCGGTGAAAAAGGTGAATGGTATGCTGGCATTTATAGCGAGAGGATTCGAGTACAGGAGCAGGGAGGTACTACTGCAGTTGTACAAGGCCTTGGTGAGACCACACCTGGAGTATTGTGTGCAGTTTTGGTCCCCTAATCTGAGGAAAGACATCCTTGCCATAGAGGGAGTACAAAGAAGGTTCACCAGATTGATTCCTGGGATGGCAGGACTTTCATATGAAGAAAGACTGGATGAACTGGGCTTGTACTCATTGGAATTTAGAAGATTGAAGGGGAATCTGATTGAAACGTATAAAATCCTAAAGGGATTGGACAGGCTGGATGCAGGAAGATTGTTCCCGATGTTGGGGAAGTCCAGAACGAGGGGCCACAGTTTGAGGATAGAGGGGAAGCCTTTTAGGACCGAGATTAGGAAAAACTTCTTCACACAGAGAGTGGTGAATCTGTGGAATTCTCTGCCACAGGAAACAGTTGAGGCCAGTTCATTGGCTATATTTAAGAGGGAGTTAGATATGGCCCTTGTGGCTACGGGGATCAGGGGGTATGGAGGGAAGGCTGGGGCGGGGTTCTGAGTTGAATGATCAGCCATGATCATAATAAATGGCGGTGCAGGCTCGATGGGCCGAATGGCCTACTCCTGCACCTATTTTCTATGTTTCTATGTTTCTATATCAGAGGAACAACAGTGGAAACCGCAAGCAGTGTCAAACTCCAGAGGATGCACATTTCACACAACATCTCATTGTCCAAGAACATATTCCACACAATCAAGAAGGCTCACAATGCCTCTGCTTTCTGAGGAGGCTGAAGACAGCTGGACTATGCACGTCATTCTACAGTCACACAGTAGAGAACATCCTAAAACACTGCATCACTGCATGGTATGCACTGCAGCGGACAGGGAGGCTCTACAACGGGTAGTCAAAGCTGCCCAGCACATCACTGGCACCAGCCTTGCTGCCATCAAGCATATATATACAGAAAGGTGCTAGAAAAGGGCCAGTAACATAGTAAAGGATCCCACACGTCCTACTCATAGACTATCTGTCTCACTGCCATAAGGAAGGAGACTACATAGCATCCACACTAGGATTACCAGACTCAAAAACAGTCACTTTCCACAAGCAGTAAAACTGATCAACATCTCCACCTACTAACCCACCCCTCCAGCACCACTTTATCATTTCCAATCAGAGTCACCTTATGTACAGATGCTGCTGTGCCTAGCATGCTGGACATAAAATTAATTTATGTATGTACATAAGCAATCTTATGGGTTTATGTTTGTGTTTTTTATTACTGTATTATTATTGTGTTCTTTACCTTGTTGTGTTTTTTTTGTGCTGCGAGAGATCCAAAGAAACAACTCTCTTTTACACTTGTGTACTGAAAATTACATTAACAGTCTTGAATCTTGGATCGTTCATTTCAATATCTTTGCTTGACAATGCTTCCTTTGAATTAGAGTGGGGGACACCTCTGAATGTTCAAATACTTTTTCTGGGACAAAGTAATTGACACAGAATGTCTAAAAGCTTCTGAACACAGAGAGCCAGACGGCCAAAATTAATGTTGTCAGGGCTGTCCTTGAGTATACGAAAACTATTGATTGCTTATAACAGTGACTGTGTTTGATATGCTAAGTGACAACATCCACCTGGTATACAAGCTTGATCTCAAGTCAAAATGGTGCAAGTAACTTAGCCCATGTTGCCTGGATTGATGCGAGCCAACTAACACAACCCTATTGTCTTAACGTTTGGATGGTGCATGTGCAAACATCTCATAGTCACCATTCTGCAAACCATATCTCTTAGTCTGCAAGCCAGACTAGTTACTTGCAAAGGTGTGCTTTTAGCTTCGATTTACTGCTTGCAATTCACAATAAGAACTGAAAACTGGTTCTTGTTTGAATTAACATTGGTTATATTCACATAACTTCAAAATACTCCCTAACAAGGAGTGAAGGACTTTTTGTCAGGGTGGAAATGGCTAATGCCAGGGGGCATAACTTTAAGGCGTTTGGAGGAAATCTTAGGGGTTCCTAATGAAGTGCCTTAGCCCAAAACGTTGACTGTTTATTCCTTTCCATAGATGCTGCCTGACTTGCTAAGTTCCTCCAGAAATTCAGAATCAGGTTTATTATCACTGGCATGTGTCATGAAAACTTAGCAGCAGCAGTTCCATGCAATGCATAATATAGAAGAAGAAAAAAATAATAATAAGTAAATAAGTAAATCAATTGCAGTATACGTATATTGAATAGATTAAAGTTGTGCAAAACCCAGAAATAATATATATTAAAAAGTGAAGTAGTGTTCACGGGTTCAACGTCCATTTAGGAATTGGATGCCAGAGGGAAAGAAGCTGTTCCTGAATCACTGAGTGTGTGCCTTCAGGCTTCTGTACCTCCTACCTGATGGTAACAGTGAGAAAAGGGCATGCCCTGGGTGCTGAGGGTCCTTAATAATGGACGCTGCCCTTCTGAGACACCACTTCCTAAAGATGTATTGGGTACTTTGTAGGCTAGTATCCAAGATGGAGCCGACTAAATTTACAACCATCTCCAGCTTCTTTTGGTCCTGTGCAGTAGCCCCTCCATACCAGACAGTGATACAGCCTGTCAGAATGCTCTCCATGGTACCTGTATAGAAGTTTTTGAGTGTATTTGTTGACATATCAAATCTCTTCAAACTCTTAATGAAGTACAGTTGTTGTCTTGCCTTCTTTATAACTGCATCAATAGGTTGGGACCATGTTATATCCTAAGGGATCTTGACACCCAGGAACTTGAAGCTGCTCACTCTCTCCACTTCTGAACTCTCTATGAGGATTGGTATGTGTTCTTTCATCTCACCCTTCCTGAAGTCCACAATCAGCTCTTTCATCTTACTGATGTTGAGTGCCAGGTTGTTGCTGCGACACCACTCCACTAGTTAGCATATCTCACTCCTGTATGCCCTCTCATCACCATCTGAGATTCTACCAACAATGGTTGTATCGTCAGCAAATTTATAGATGGTATTTGAGCTATGCCTAGCCATACAGTTGTGGGTATAGAGAGAGTAGAGCAGTGGGCTGAGCAGACACCTCTGAGGTGCACCAGGGTACCTCACTGCGGAGGAGATGTTATTACCAATCCGCACAGACTGTGGTCTTCTGGTTAGGAAGTCGAGGATGTAATTACAGAGGGAGGTACAGAGGCCCAAGTTCTGTAACTTCTCAATCAGGATTGTGGGAATGAGGGTATTAAATACTGAGCTATGGTTGATGAACAGCGTCCTGACATAGGTGTTCGTGTTGTCCAGGTGTTCTAAAGCCGTGTGGAGAGCCATTGAGATTGCATCTGTCCATGACATATTATGGCAATAGGCAAATTGCAATGGGTCCAGGACCTTACTGAGGCAGGAGTTCAGTCTGGTCATGACTAACCTCTCAAAGCATTTCATCACTGTAGATGTGAATGCTACTGGGCGATAGTCATTAAGGCAGCTCACATTATTCTTCTTAGGCACTGGTATAATTGTTGCCTTTTTGAAGCAAGTGGTAACTTCCACCCGTAGCAGTGAGAGGCTGAAAATGTCCTTGAACACTCCTGCCAGTTGATTGGCACAGGTTTTCAGAGCCTTACCAGGTACTCCATCATGACCTTCCACCTTGCGAGGGTTCACACTCTTTAAAGGCAGTCTAACATCGGCCTCTGAGACAGAGATCACAGGGTCATCAGGTGCAGCAGGGATCTTCACAGCTGTGGTTGTGTTCACCCTTTCAAAGCGTGCATAGAAGGATTTGATTTCATCTGGTAATGAAGCATCGCTGACGTTCATGCTATTGGGTTTCGCTTTATAGGAAGTAATGTCTTGCAAACCCTGCCAGAGTTGTCATACATCTGATGTTGCCTCTAACCTTGTTTGAAATTGTCGCTTCACCCTTGAAGTAGCCCACTACATATCATACCTAGTTTTCTGGTACAGTCCTGGGTCGCCAGACTTAAATGCCACAGATCTGGCCTTCAGCAGATGACATACCCCTTGGTTCATCCACGGCTTTTGATTTGGGAATGTCTTTGTAGGCACACACTCATCCACATATGTTGAGGTCGGTAACAACAGCAGCATACTCATCCAGGTTTGAAGATGAATCCCTGAACACAGTCCAGTCCACCGATTCAAAGCAGTCCTGTAGGCACTCCTGTGCTTCCCTTGTCCACACCTTCTTGGTCCTCACAACTGGTGCTGCAGTCTTCAATTTCTGCCTATATTCAGGGAGTGGAGGTACAGTCTGGTGATCAGACTTCTCGAAATGAGGGCGTGGAACAGCATGGTGGGCATTCTTGATGGTGATGGCTTGTATCTATTGCTCTGAATTTCCAGCATCTGCAGAATCTCTTGTGTTTATCACTTGATTTTTTATTTACCCTTTCTGATGAAAGGTCACCAAATCTTAAAAGCTAACAGCGATTCTCTCTCCGCATATGCTGCCTGACCTACTGAGTTTCCCCACCATTTGCTGTTTTTATTTTCAGACTTGCAGCATCTGCAGTATTGCTTTGCTTTTCAACATGTAGCCAATGTCGAGAGGGTTCTGGTTTAGCTACAGTTAGGACAGCCCTTGGAGTTAGTGACTATGGATCATTGCTGTAGAAGCAGCTGATCTATTGATTATTTCCAGCATTTTCTGCTTTTGTTTCAGATTTCTAGCATCTGCAGAGATGCTAGGAGTTGCTTCCATGCATACAATGTTGGATTTTGGATAAGGAATTGATTTCAGCAGAGAAAAAAAATATTGTTGCTGAGATTTGTTACCAAAGACTCTAGCAAATTTCTACAGATGTACCATGGTGAGCATTCTAACTGGTTGGCTCATCGACTGGTATGGAGAGGCCACTGCACAGGATCAGAAAAAGCTGCAGTCGGCTGCATACCCTGCCTGCCATATCGTGGGCACTAACCTCCCCAGCATCAAGGACATCTCTCAAAGGCGATGCTTCAGAAAGTTGGTATCCATCATTAAGGACCCCCATCGCCCAGGACATGTTCTCATCTTATTACTACCATCAGGGAGGAGGGACAGAAGTTTGAAGACACACACTCAATGTCTTAGGAACAGCTTTTTCCCCTCCACCCTAGATTTCTGAAAGGATAACGAACACTACCTCATTATGTTTATTCTTTTTTTGCACTACTAATTTAATTAATTTAAAAAATATCTACAGTATACATATTTCATAATGTACTTTATAGCATTTTTATGTATGGCTCTGTACTGCTGCTGAAAAAAAACAAATATTGCAATGTATGTCATTAATATTAAACTTGATTCTGATTCTGATATTTTTTCTTTTGCATAGTAATTATTGCAGCCAGTGCAGCTCCCTATGCTCTCTTCCCAAGCACTGTAATCTTTTTTTATTTAAATATTCCCCCATTTCCCTTTTGAAAGGTACTGAGCATTCTTTGAAAGGGGAACTTTTGAATATAGCACATCATGTAAAGACAAAATTATTCTTATATTGCCTTTGGTTCTTTGTCAACCAACTTAAATTTGTGCCAAGATACCTTTCATCGGGGCTTGGTTCTCTTAATATATTCTACCAGAATTCCTCATGAATTTAAATTTTAAATTAAATCAATTAGCCGCTATAACTTCTGTTACAACAAATTGCACAGTGTTGGCATTGTGCCGCAGGAGCCTCATGCCACGTCTAAGCTCTTCGTAGTTCAGTCTGATGTTGTGCAATCCCAACACATAGATCTCTTTGTACAACGGACTGCATTGTGTATTCTGGAGGGATCTTACTGGAAATTATTCCACTCAACACTTGGCTTTTACAGTTTACTCATTAGAGCTAAATCCGCGATCAAGTACTCCGAGCAGGAAGTAGAGCTCACCAGGAGTGTTCCACAGAAAGTTGTGGACCATGATTTTCCATTCCTTCATTTTAATGAATCATGCCATCATAGGGCACAGAAAGATCCCAGGCGGCTAGTAATGCCTGTGGTAGATCTTTGAAAGAGCTAGCTGATTAGTCCCAAACCCTGCTCTTTCCCTTATAGCCATGCAGGTCCTTTCCTTTTCAAGTATTTAGCCAAATAACTTCTGAGAGTTATTATTGGATCTGCTTCCACCAACCTTTCAAATGACGCATTCCTGAACAAAACAACTAACTCTATAGAGAGAGGTTTTCCAGCTCCTTTCCTGTTTCCTTTCCCAATTTTCTATCAAATCACTGTCCTCTGATTACCTACTGTAATTGATTAACAAAACGCTTCATAACTTCAAACCCTCTGTTAAATCTCACCTTCATCTTTGCTCACCCAGAAGAACTATCCAAGATTTTCAAGGCTCTGACCTCCCTCATTCCAGAAAATGCTCTTTACACACTGTGAAGTCTTGGATCCTCATGGTAGGGTAGCTGTCGGCATAATGCTACCACAGCGCCAGTGATCTAAGTTCAATTCCCACCGTTCCTGTAAGGCATTGGTACTTCCTTCCGATGAATGCATGAGTTTCCTCCAGGTGCTCTGGTTTCCTCCCACATTCCAAAGATGTATGGGTTAGTAGGTTAATTGGTCACATGGGTGTAATTGGGCAGGGGGCACTTGTTGGGCTGGAAGGGTCTACCACTGTGCTGTATTTCTGGGATTTAAGGATCTGTAAGAACCTTTGACTGGGTTTGACTAAGAATCTTTGAACAAATCTTCATTGGCAAACACAACCAATTCAATAGTGCATTTAAAAAAAGAAGCCAACCACATACAGGACAAATGCAGAGTACTCGGCTTGAATCGGTAGTGGATAATTTATTGGAAAGAAAAGTGTAGAAAGATGCAGGAATAATCACACAGTTTTCAACTGTGCAATGAATCATGAGGATGTAGTGACAAAAAATGATGAGATTGCATGTTTGATGCAGGTGGCATAGATTTTGCAAGACTTTTGACAAAGCCCTACATTGGAGGTTAGTCAAAAATATTTTTTTTAGCTCATCACCCCTAATGGGGCATAGGCCACCAACAGCAGCTCACCAGACTCTTTTGTCCTGGTACAGACTTTCAGATTGTCCCCGGGTGTAGCCCATCAAAGATCCTTCCCTTCCCAGGGATGAGGTCTTTGGAACTTCTGTTAGGGTTTCTGTAGCTCTTGGTTTTTACAGGTTGGGTTTGCTACACCCTGTCAGCACTCCTTCTTCGCAGCCAGGTTTGGGATCGTCCATGGTGGAGTTAGTCTAAAAAGATACAACTTGTTCAATCCGAAGTGACAGCTTAGACTCGAAATGAGCTCAGTGGCAGGTAACGAAGGGCAAGAAAATGTCAGGTGGAGCTTAGTCCAGAGGCAAGAGAGCTCATGCGTTTTGGGCAGGGAGGAGTAGGTTATCCAGGTCTTTGTAGATAGCATGAATGTAATGAACTGGGGTTGAAGGTTTGCCTGTGTGTGAGTGGGAAGGGGTTGTTTTGCTGTTGTTTTGTTGCTGTTACTTTGTTGTTGTTGCTATTGTTGCTTTTGTGTCTCTGTTGAACATGGTGGGCATGCTTTGTCGGTGCTGGAACGTGTGACAACCCTTGTGGGCTGCCCGAAGCACATTCCTATCTTGTGTTAGTTGTTAATGCAAATTACGCATTTCACTGTATGTTTCAATGTACATTTGATAAATAAATGAATCTGAATTTGAATAGCCTTCCTCTAAGCTGTAAAATTCCAGTGTACTACAATTCCACCATATTATTTCTCTGGTGGTTCCAAATTCAGGAGATACTAATTTTAAGAGCACAGAATGCACCCAGTGGCCACTTTATTAGGTACACCTGTACACCTGCAGATGTCCAATCAACCAATCATGTGGTAGCAAATCAGTGCTTAAAAGCATGCAGACACGATCAGATTGTTGTTTTGCGGTAATGCACCATTAAGCTGGATGCCAACCGCCGTAAAACAAGATACAGATTGTTGTTCAGACCTAACATAAGAAGTGGGAAGAAATGTGATCTAAGTGACTTTTTCTGTAAAATCATTGTTGGTGCAAGAGTGGGTGGTTAAAATATCTCAGAAACTGCTGATCTCCAAGGATTTTTACACTCAAGATTCTAGGCCAGAGTTCACAAACTGAGGTCCATGGACCCCTGGGTTAATGGTTGGGTTTCATGCATAAAAAGAGGTTGGGAACCCCTACTTTAGAGTTTACAGAGATTGGCATGAAAAATAAAAAAACAGCCAGTGAGCAGCAGATCTTTGGATGAAAACGCCTTGTTAATGAGAGAGGTCAGAGGAGAACGGCCAGACTGGTTCAAGCTGACAGGAAGGTGACAGTAACTCAAGTAACCACACCTGGTGTGCAATAGAGCTCCTATGGTGGGAGGAGCGAGAAAAGACGGCGTCAGAGGTTTTAGTAGACCTGGATGACTTCTTCCAGTCCGTCAGCGAAACAGCTTATTCTTATTTTCTCATGTCTTTCTTTTCCTTTCAAGGTGGCTGGGGTCCTGTTGGAGTCCGTGATTTACAGCTGTAGCTCAAACTATGGTTCTCCTTGAGTGGTGTGTTCTCAGCCTCGTTGTGGAGCCTAGCACTTTGATATCTCCATGTGCGGCCTGCAAGACATGCACATTCGGGGTGTGGCCCTGTGGTCGACCTCGTTCCTGGCCAGCGTTACCGACTAAAGAGTCGCAGGAGACTGTAACATCAAGACAGCAGGCAGGGTGTGCTGCTGATGAAAGAAGGCCCCTGTACTCGATTGATCCTCTCTCTCTCTTTTTGATGGTGAGAGACAGCCTACCATTCCTTGGATCGGGGCACTTGGGGAAGTGAAGCGGAACATTGAAACAGTGAGCTGTTGGTTTCCCTGTCTGATTACTTCAGGAGAAATCTCTCCCTCCCTCGTTAGTAAGTGAAAGACAGTCTGAGATACCAAAGTGTTGGGTTATGGATTGTAGTTTTTGGTGGACTCTAGATCACGGTCTGTTTGGGGGGGTTGCTATTGTTTGCATGGTGGGGAGGAGGGTGGGTTGGTGCTTTTGTTGGTGCAATTGGTGGGAGGGGAGGGTGCTTGTGTATTGGAGGGTAGCTTTGGGGTTCAGATGTTTCTGTCATTCATTCTTTGGGTTTTTTCTGTTTTGTTGATGTCTGAGAAGAATAAGAATTTCATGTTGTATACTGTATACATTCTCTGATATTAAATTGAACCATTGAAACTGAATTACTGAATGCGCAAACACATTGAAGCTTGAAGCAGATGGGCCACATAAGCAGAAGACTACGAGGTACATGAGGTACTGAATAAAGTGGCCACTGACTGTATTTAGCCTGTACTGTGGATAGGAGAGGGCCAGTGTGGTAAACCATGTATATATGTTGTAACTCGGTTACCTGTCTGGACACACTCCTCTGCTGACTGTCCCTGTGGCTCCTCCCACAGAGTCCTGTATAAAGGTGTTCGTCTTGCCCCTCCCCCTCAGTCCGGGGGCAGACACTCACTGTGGAGGTCGTATTGTACAGCGAATAAAAGCCTTTCAGTATTTTTACCAAACCTCAGTCTTTTGGAGTAATTGAAGGTGTTTCAATTTTATTTGCTGTACATTTTAAAACATGGAACAAGTCCTGAGACCAGACAAATTAGACCTCGATCCGCAAATGCCTGACACTGGAAACACTTTCGAACTCTGGCTGGCCTGCTTCGAAGCGTACCTAGAGGAGATTAAAGCGACCGACCCCGTAGCGAAGCGCAGAGTTCTACTCTCCAGGGTCAGTCCATGGGTTTATTCACTGATCAGAGACCAGCCGAACTACGACGGCGCAATGAACGCACTCAAAAGACAATACCTGCGGCCGATAAACAGCGTCTATGCTCGGTATCGCTTAGCGACACGGCAACAACGGTCTGGGGAATTGAGTGCTGAGTTTGTCCGGGCCCTACAGACACTCGTGCGGGTCTGTAATTATCAGGAGCTGATGGTGGCGCAGCGTGCAGAACTCCTAGTGAGAGACGCCTTCGTTACGGGGACCAGGTCAGTGTACGTGCGCCAGCGGCTGCTGGAAAAAGCCAATCTTACTCTAAGTTCGGCGATGGAGCTGGCTGATACGTTGGAGGCCGCTCTGCATAACTCCGAGGCTCTCCAGGCATGTGATCCCCGATGGTCTCGTGGGCGCCGCAGACCCCGCAACCTACTGGCGAATCGACCTCGGTTGCCGCCAGTCGTGAGTCCGCGAAGTGCTACTTCTGCGGACTGGAGAAGCACCCCTGGAAACGTTGCGCGGCCTGACAAGCTACCTGTTCCAGCTGCGGAAAGAAGGGTCACTTCGCCAAGGTCTGTAAGTCAAAACCGCGAGCGGGATCGAGCAGCGCCGCGTGCGAGACGTGGGGGTCGCCATCTTCCCTGCACACTGCCACCACGTGCGAGACATGGGGCGGCCATCTTGGTCAGCGCCACCTCCCACCGTCTACGACCAACGGGTGCTCACGGGGCACCCCACCACACCGGACCAAGACAGCGATCCCACCCTGGCTTCCGTGGCCCTCGACCAAAGCGCTCCCCACCAGCTCGCGAGGTCAATGATGGACATCCTGGTGGAGGCGCACAGGACAAGCTGCCTGTTTGACACAGGCAGCACGGAGAGTTTTATCCACCCGGCCACGGTGCAGCATTGTGGACTCATGATACGGCCGGTAAGTCAGAGGGTCACCATGGCCTCCGGGTCGCATACAACAGACATCCGGGGGGGTTGTGTAGCGACGCTAGTGGTGCAGGGCACAGAATATCGGGACTTTACGTTACTGGTCTTGCCTCAACTGTGTGCCCCTGTGCTGTTGGGGTTGGACTTCCAGAGCCACCTGAAAAGTGTGACAATGAAGTATGATGGGCCCCTCCCACCAATTACTGTCATAAATCCCCTGTTTTGTAGAGATATGTCATGTACCCCGCTACTGACCACACACACACACACCGACCCGCGCATCCCACCCAACACCATGCCAACTGCCACACTACCGACACCACTTGCGGCCTCTCCACCCTCAGGATCCCTCCCCCACCGCTGTTCGCCAACCTGACCCCCGACTGTAAACCTGTGGCAACTAAAAGCAGGAGGTACAGCGCGGAGGACAGAGCTTTCATTAAGTCGGAGGTGCAGCGGCTGCTCAGGGAGGGGGTCATTGAGGCAAGCACAAGTCCTTGGAGGGCGCAGGTGGTGGTTGTTCGGAACGGGGAGAAGAATAGGATGGTCGTGGACTATAGCCAGACCATCAATAGGTTCACGCAGCTTGACGCGTACCCTCTACCCCGCATCGCGGATATGGTCAATCAGATAGCACAGTATAAGGTGTACTCGACCATAGACCTAAAATCCGCTTACCATCAGCTCCCCATCCGCCGGGAGGACCGCCCTTACACTGCCTTCGAGGCAGACGGCAGGCTTTATCAATTCCTGTGTGTGCCTTTTGGTGTCACGAATGGTGTATCTGTCTTTCAGAGGGCAATGGACCGGATGGTGGACCAGTGCCAACTGAAGGCCACGTTCCCATGTCTGGATAACATCACCATCTGCGGTCACGACCAGCAGGATCATGACAACAACCTCCAAAATTTCTCCAAGCGGCCAAATCTTTCAACCTCACCTATAACAAAGACAAGTGTGTATTTGGGACCACCCGACTTGCTATCCTTGGGTGTGTCGTGGAGAATGGAGTCATTGGCCCTGATCCCGACCGTATGTGCCCCTTGTTGGAACTCCCTCTTCCCAATACCCTCAGAGCCCTCAAAAGGTGCCTGGGCTTCTTTTCATATTACGCCCAATGGGTCTCTAACTATGCAGACAAGGCCCGCCCCCTGATCAAGTCCACCACATTCCCCCTCTTTGCCAAGGCCCACGCGGCCTTCAACCGCATAAAAGGGGACATTGCCAAAGCAGAAATGCATGCGGTGGATGAGGCCATTCCCTTCCAGGTAGAGAGTGACGCCTCCGACTTTGCGCTGGCTGCTACCCTCAACCAGGCAGGAAGACCAGTGGCGTTCTTCTCCTGTACCCTTCAAGGCCCTGAAATTCGGTACTCTGCGGTAGAGAAAGAGGCCCAGGCCATAGTGGAAGCTATAAGGCACTGGAGGCACTATCTTGCCGGCAAAAGGTTCACCCTGCTAACTGACCAGCGCTCAGTCGCGTTCATGTTTAATAATCAGCAGCGGAGCAAAATCAAAAATGATAAAATTCTGAGGTGGAGAATCGAACTCTCCACCTACAACTATGACATCATGTACAGGCCTCGGAAGCTCAACGAGCCCTCTGATGCCCTATCCTGGGGAAAATGCGCCAGCGCGCAGATCGACCGGCTATATGCCCTACATGTAGACCTTTGCCACCCGGGAGTCACCCGGCTTTTCAACTTCGTGAAAGCCCAGAACCTGCCTTAGTCCCTTGAGGAGATCAGGATGATGACCAGGGACTGCCAAGTCTGCGCAGAGTGCAAACCGCACTTCTACCGACCCGAAAAGGCACCACGCATTAAAGCCACCCGCCCCTTTGAGCGACTGAGTATTGACTTTAAGGGCCCCCTTCCCTCCACCGACCGCAGTGTGTACTTTCTTAACGTAATTGACGAGTACTCGCGGTTCCCCTTCGCCATCCCCTGCCCCGACACCACTACCACGTCAGTTATAAAAGCCCTGCGCAAGCTCTTCACTCTGTTCAGATACCCATGCTATATCCACAGTGACAGAGGGTCCTCATTTATGAGTGACGAGCTGCGCCAATATCTACTGGCTAGGGGAATTGCAACCAGTAGGACCACGAGCTATAATCCCCGGGGGAATGGACAGATAGAGAAGGAGAATGTCACGGTGTGGAAAGCCACACTCTTAGCCCTCAGGTCAAAGGGACTGCCGGTCTCCCGCTGGCAGGAGGTCCTTCCGAGGCACTCCACTCCATCCGCTCCCTGTTATGCACAGCCACCAATGCCAACCCTCATGAGCGGCTCTTTTCTTTTCCTAGAAAATCGACCACTGGAACCACCCTACCAACTTGGCTGATGTCCCCAGGGCCAGTGCTGCTCCGGAAACATGCGAGGAGCAATAAATACTCCCCGATAGTCGAGAGGGTTCACTTACTTCATGCGAACCCCCAGTATGCCTATATGGTTTTACCTGATGGGCGGGAGGACACGATCTCCATCTGCGACCTGGCGCCCACAGGAGCTCCGGGCCCCTACCCTGAACACTCCGTGGTGACTATTGACCCCGTACCCACCAATGTATGTACCTATGAGACACCGTGCACCCCAAACCCTATACAGACACCACACGACACTCCCATACCGGGTGCGACGCACACGCACGAGGGATTACCGACGCCTAACGTGCTGGCACCTGAAGTCAGGCTGGAGCCAGCACAACCGCCATCGCCGGTGCTACGTAGGTCACAGCGACGGACTCGACCGCCTGATAGACTTAACCTGTAAATATACTTCTTGTAAATATTGTCAGTCACTTCACCCCGCGGGACTCTTTTTTAAAAAAAGGAGGGGTGAATGTGGTAAACTATGTATATATGTTGTAACTGGGTTACCTGTCTGGACACACCCCTCTGCTGACTGCCTCTGTGGCTCCTCCCACAGAGTCCTGTATAAAGGTGTTCGCCTTGCCCCTACCCCTCAGTCCGGGGGCAGACACTCACTGTGGAGGTCGTATTGTACAGCGAATAAAAGCCTTTCAGTATTTTTACCAAACCTCAGTCTTTTGGAGTAATTGAAGGTGCTTCAGCCAGCATGAAGATTAACACAGAAATAATGGCAGCACTACCTAGGAAATCAGTGTCAAGGTTGGAATGAGTAGGCACAGTGACAGGAAAAGCATGAACACATTGGTAAATGATAAATGAAGCAGGGGAATGAGAGAAGTACCAGACAGTAGACAGGAGATGGTAAACATAGTGAAATGGGTAAGAGATGAAAAGAATGCAAACATCAGGAAGGGAAGAATGTGACCTGTGGTAGAACTAGTGAAAATAGGCATCGGCAGCAAGGCAGAGAGGAACAGGTATGATTGCTTCTAAGAGACAAGGCCATGTCTAAACTGTAAAGCTCCTCAAAGGACAGTTTTCCAGTGGGGATCTCATTGAAACCTATCAAATATTGAATGTTCTAGGTAACGTGGTTGTGGAATGGATAATTCCTATAGAAGGGAAGTCTAGGACTAGAGGGCACAGCCTCAGAATAGAAGGACATCCCTTTAGAATATAGATAAGGAGGAATTTCTTTATAGAACGAGTGGTGAATCTGTGGAATTTATTGCCGCAGACTGTTGTGAAGGCCATGTAGTGCGTAAACTTAAAGCAGAAGTTGATAGGCTATTGATTAGTCAGGGTGTCAAAGATTATGTGAAGAAAGCAGTAGAATGGGAGTGAGAAGGATAATAAATCAACCTTGAAGGAATTGTGGATCAGATTTGATGGATAGAATGGCCTAATTGGGCTCCAATGTGTTATGGTCTTAAGATCTTTTTCTTTATTGTTTACCTGCTCTGCACTTACTCTGTAGCTGTTGCATTTTATTCTGTAATCTTATTGTTTTATCTTGTTCTATCTCAATACACCGTGTAATCATCTCATCTGTATGAACCACAAGCTTTTCATTGTATCTTGGTACACGTGACAATAATAAACTAATAATAATTAATGCCACAGCCAGCTGTGGAGGTCAGGTTGTTGGATAGATTTAAAGCAGAGGTGGATAGGTTCTTGATTATTAAGGGAATCAAAGGTTGCGGGGGGAAGGCAGGAGTATAGGGCTGAGAAGGATAATAAATTAGCCATGATGGAATGGTGGAGCAGACTAGATAGCCTGAATGGCCTAGTTGTGCTTTTACGTCTCATGGTCTGATGGTGAGATCAACCATTACTTTTCAAAGTGTCCATCACAAGTAATTTTCTAACACATACTTCATGATTAGGTGAAATTGATAAGTTGCTCCTGAGAGGCCTAAACTACTGGTCATGTGTGGTATAAGTTGGTTTTTGTACATAATAGTTTGGCTTTAATTCCCTTCCAAGTGTTCCTTTGCTTGTGGAAAATATTAGCTCTATTTATACAAAGATTTACATGTACGCTGGATGTGAAAGCAGTTTTCCACTCTGTTGCGTCTTCAAATGCACAATTTAAAATACAGGTAGTAAAATAAACTCCCCTCAGGTTCAGCTGAGTGCATATTTTAGGAATTAGTGCGCATTACGTACAGATGAAAATCTGTTAACAACATTCAGCTGTCAGTGGCCGACCGGATTTTAGCCTCACTTTACACCTAGCATTTGCCCTTTCTCTCTGGCTGCAAGGTACAATTGCTACTTTGTAAACCATTTATCGGGCTTGCGGAAAACAAATCGCGCATGGAGACGCTCCCTAGCATGGGGTACATTGCCGTGCAATTACCTGCGAGGGGCTGCTGTGGTGAGGCTTTCATCCGTCTTGTATGCAGAGCACATGTGGCTGGTACTGATGCTGAGCAATTACCCTTAATTCCTGAGAATCACTGCAGGGTGCACGCTCGCTGAGGTGTCAGCCTGACAAGTTGGCAATAAAAAAGGAAATGCCATTTGGAGGGAAGGGGAAAAAATAACTGTAAGAGTTGGTTTTGGACTCCTGATACAAGGAAAGGCATATTTGTCTTGGAGGTTGCTTCTCTGATTGATTCCTGGGTTAGAGGGCTGTCCTTAGAAAGAGCAGAAGTTGGAGCAGAGCTCGGCAGCAAGACAAGGCAAGCCGTTGCAGACGTTGGAAACCTGAAATAAAAACAGCAAGAATTTTGTAAGTGCTTTAACGAGGGGGAAATAGTCAATGTTTCAGGATAATATTACTCATATACTCGACACTTACTATTCATATTCCATTTGGGTCACCTCCAACCTGATGGCGTGAAGATAGATTTCACTAACTTCCAGTAATTTCTCCCCCCCCCCACCCCCAGCCTCCTCCCTTCTTTCATCCCCCATTCTTTCTCCCTTTCTTACCTCTTCTTTTCTCCTCACCTGCCTCCTTCCATTTCTCCCATGGTCCACACTCCTCCCTTATCATATTTCTTCTTCAGTCCTACAGTATATCTTTTCCATATATCACTTCTCAGCTTCTTATTTCACCCCCTCCTCCCCCACCCACCTACCTTTCCCCCTGTCTGGCTTCACCTATCACTTGCCAGCTTGTACTCATTCTCTTCCCCCAATCTTCTTATTCTGGCTTCTTTCCCCTTCCTTTCCAGTCCTAATGAAGGGTCTCGGCCTGAAACTTCGACTGTTTATTCCTTCCCATAGATGCTACCTGACCTGTCGATTTCCTCCAATATTTTGTGTGTGTTACTCTAGATAGCATTATTTACTTTGATGAAACTCTGCTTGTCTCTTCAGTAGGAACTCCATCAATCTCTTTTAGACCATAAGACATAGGTGCAGAATTAGGCCATTTGACAAATGGAGTCTGTCTGCTCTGTCATTCGATCATGGCTGATCCTTTTCTCCCCTCCTCAGCCTCGCTCCCCAAACTTCTCCCCATGACCTTTAAAGCCATGTCCAATCAAGAACCTACAAGCCCTGCCTTAAGTACACCCAACGATCTGGCCTCCATAGCTGCCTGTGGTAATAAATTCCACAAATTCACCACCCTCTGGCTAAAGAAATTTCTTTGCATCCATGTTTTAAATGAATGCCCCTCTATTCTGAGGCTGTGCCCTCTTGTCCTAGACTCCCCAACCACAGGAAACATCCTTTCCACATCTCCTCTGCCTAGGTCTTGCCACATTCGAAAGCTTTCAAGGACATCCCCCCTCACCATTCTAAATTCCAGTGAGCACAGACGTTCCTTGTATGATAACCCTTTCATTCCTGGAATCATCCTTGTGAACCTCATTAGAACCTTCTCCAATGCCAACACATCTTTTCTTAGATGAGGAACCCAAAACTGTTCACAATACTCAAGGTGAGGCCCCACCAGTGCCTTATAAAGCTTCAGCTTTAGATTGTTCTGCACAAGGACTCCCAGTCCCTTTGCATCTCAGATTTTTGGATTTTCTCCCCGTTTAGAAAATAGTCTCCACATTTATTTCTACTAACAAAGTGCATAACCATGTATCTTCCAACATTGTATTTCTCTTGCCCATTCTCCTAATCTGTCTAACTCCTTCTGCAGCCTACCTGTTTCCTCAGCACTACCTGCCCCTCCACCAAACTTCATTTCATCTGCATCTGCAGAATTTCTTGTGTATCCATCTTATCTTACTAGGGGGTCAATTCAATCATCTTATAACAACGGGGTAGAAGCTGTCCTTTAGGTACATCCTTTCAAACTTCTGAGTCTCCAGCCTGATGGGAAGGGGGTCAAGACAGTGCCAGGGCTAAACGAGGTCTGCTTTACTGAGGCAACAAGAAGTGTAGACAGAGTCTACGATGTGATCATCTTTAGAAAGTGGTGCTGCGGAAAAACAAGATCCCTTAAAAGCCATGTAAATGCAATGACGCTGCTTCCCCTGGGCAGAGAATATAGAATTAAGCATCATAGGCTCAGAATAAATGGATTGCCATCTATGACTTAGAAAAAAGAGAAACGCAGCAGTTCAGGCAGCACCTATGGAGAGGAACAGCTCCTGGCCAGTCTTGAAGACGGGTCACAGACCAAAATCTGGGATTGAAAATCATGCCACATGAGGAGTATTTGATGGCTCTGGGCCTCTACTCACTGGATTTCAGAAGAATGAGGGGTGTCCTCATTGGAAACCTATCAAACGTTGAAAGGCTTCGATAGATGTTTCCTATGGTAGGGGAGTCCAAGACGAAAGGTCAGAGCCCCAGAATAGAGAAGTGTCCTTTTAGAATGGAGATTGTGAGGAATTTCTCTAGCCAGGGAATGGTGAGTCTGTGAAATTCATTGCCACAGGCAGCTGTGGAGGCCAAGTCATTGGGTATACTTAAGGCAGTGGTTGATATATTCCTGATTAGTCAGGGCTTGAAGGAATACGGGGAGAAGGCAGGAGATTAGGGCTGAGAGGGAAATGGATCAGTCATGATGAAATAGTGAAGCATTCAATGGGCCAAATGGCCTAATTCTGCTCCTATATATATCTTATGGTGTTATGATCTTAAAACATGTGTTTACTGATATTTTTAACCTCTCTCTCTCCCAGTGTAGAGTGCCCTCCTGCTTCAAATTATCCACCATTGTCCTGTACCAAAAAAAGGATCAGGGTAACATACCTGAACGACTGGTGTCCTGTCGCACTCACCTCAGTAATAAGCAAACGTTTTGAGAGGCTGGTCAAGGATTGTATATGCAGCTTGCTACCACCCAAAATGAACCCCTTGCAATTTGCCTACAGACACAGCTGTTCTTGGACGACAGTTGAGCATTCAAGACCATTGTTCTATCCAGGCTCGACAAGAAGATCAGAGACCTCAGCCTTGACCCACCCTTGTGCAGCTGGATCCTGGACTTCCTGTCAGATCGCCAGCAGGTTGAAAGAGTGGGCTCCCTCACCTCCAGCCCTCTGACTCTCAATGCAGGAGCCCCTCAGGGCTGCGTACTGAGAACTCGCCTTTACTCTCTGTATCCCCATGACTGTATTGCTACCCACAGCTCCAATCTGCTGAATAAATTTGCTGATGATACTACATTGATTGGCCTCATCTTAAACAATAACGAGGTGGCCTACAGGGAAGAAGTCATCTCTCCGACACAGTGGTGTCAAGAAAACAATCCCTCAATGTCGCAAAAACAAAGGAACTGGTTGTGGATTACAGGAGGAATGGAGAGAGCTAACCCCTACTGACATCAATGGAACTGGGGTTGAGAGGCATCCGCATCACCGAAGACCTCATGTGGTCTGTACACACCAACTGTGTGGTGAAAAAGTCACAACAGCGCCTCTTTTGCCTCAGACGGTTGAGGAAGTTAGGTGTGGGCCCCCAAATCCCGAGAACTTTCTACAGGGGCACAATTGAAAGCATCCTGACTGGCTGCATCACTGCCTGGTATGGGAACTGTACTTCCCTCAATCGCAGGACTCTGCAGAGAGTGGTGTGGACAGCCCAGCACATCTGTAGATGTGAACTTCCCATGATTCACGACATTCACAAGGGCAGGTGTATAAAAAGGGCCTGAAGAATCATTGGGGACCCAAGTCATCCCAGCTGCAATCTATTCCAGCTGCTACCATCCGGGAAACGATACCTCAGCATAAAAGCCAGGACCAACAGGCTCCGGGACAGCTTCTTCCACCAGGCCATCAGACTGATGAACTCACGCTGACTTGAGTGTACTCTATATTACATTGACTGTTCTATTTACTATGAATTATTATAAATTACATTGATTGCACACGACACATTAGATGGAGATGTAACATAAAGATTTTTACTCCTCATGTATGTGAAGGATGTAAGAAATAAAGTAAATTCAATTCAGTGCAACGTCGACTCTATTCCTCTCTATAGAGACTGCCTGACCTGCTGAGTTCCTTCTGAGCATTTTGTGTTACTTTGGATCTTGGGTGTTACCGATTCTCCAAGTGACTGGCCCACAGGCTAAAACACCATGTACTCCACAATGATAAGAAATTCTAGGGCACAATATTTTCATTTTGTTTGCAATTAAATTGTGCATATTAGTTATGTGCACAGCCTTCTGCTTAAATAATCAGTTTGATAGATAGTATATATATCTATATATACTGTACACTCTGGCAGCTCTCCCAGTGATCCACTTGGGAGGAAGTGTTGTACATTCATATCATTCACTTGGTATTATTGTAAATCTCCCTCCCCTGTGGGATAATCTACAGATTTGATCACCACTCTTCACTGTTCCAGGTGAACTCTTCTGATCTGAGAACCATGTCACACAAAATTATGCGCTGTGAAATATACGTTTTTCAAGATCTGAGAACATTAATGCATTTACCAAAATAGCACAGATTCAATCCATCATACGGTAGACGGCTAACTGGAGTAGTCATCTGCAGCACAGTGATGGTGCTCTGGGTCAGAAGCCTTTAGATACAGGGATTTTGAACATGTTATCCAAAATGACAGAACTCTGCATTACTAAGGTTGACAGATAACGTCAGAAATGGAAACAGGACATGCTGGAAACACTTAGCAGGTATGACAACATCTGCGAAAAGAGCATCAGTTAACATTTTAGGTCCAGAACCCAGGACTGCGAAAGAAGGGAAAACAAGATAGTCTTCAGTTTTGGGCTGAGACCCTTCATCACCATCTCCAACCATCAAGCGTATCTTTCCCTCGTCTCCCCACCTCCCCACTTTCTACTCTCCACAGGAAACACTCCCTACACAACTCTCTTGTCCATTCAACCCTCCCCACCGATCTCCCTCCTGGTACTAATCCTTGCAAATGGAAGAAGTGCCATACCTGCCCCTACACCTCCTCCCTCACACCTGTTCAGGGCCCCAAACAGTCCTTCCAGGTGAGGCGACACTTCACCTGTGAGTCTGTTGGGATCATGCAATGTTTCTGGTGCTCCCGGTGTATATTGGTGAGTCCCAACGTGGATTGAGAGAACGCTTTGCCATCCACCAGAAAAAGTGGGATTTCCCAGTGGCCACCCACTTTAATACCACTTCCCATTCACACTCCGACATATCAGTCCATGACCTTCTCTACTGCTGTGATAAAGCCACACTCAGGTTGGAGAAGCAACTCCCTATACTCCATCTGGATAGCCTCCAACCTGATGGCATGAATAACGATTTCTCAAACTTCCAGTAATTACCTCCCCCCACCTTTGCCATTCCCATTCTTGTTTCCCTCTCTCAACTTATCTCCTTACTTTCCCATCACCTCCCTCTGCTGCTCTTCCTCCTTCCCTTTGGTCTTCTACTCTCTCCTATCATATTACCCCTTCTCCAGCCCTTTATTTGTTTCACCTATCAACTTCCCAGCTCTAAACTTCACCCCTCCCCTCTCCCAGTTTCACCTATCACTTACCACCTTGTACTCCCCCCCCATCTCCATTTCTTGCTCTAACTTCTCATCTTGTTTTCCAGCCCTAATGGATGGTATCGGCCTGAAACATCAAATGTTTACTCTTTTCTGTAGATGCCGCCTCGCCTGCTGAGTTCCTACAGCATTTTGTGTGTGTTGCATAGTCTTCAGTTTATTATTGATGTTTATTGAAATGTGAATGCCAGAGTCTTAGTCATAGAGGGATATGGCATGGAAACACCTCTTTACAAATGCCTGTCCATACCAACCATCAATCATTCACCCACCCACAATTTACACAATTAGTTTTGTTGTGACTGCGAATGAAGTCACTGGAGAGACACTGAAGCAGATAGATATAGAAATCTTTATTCAGCAAAACAAGCAGGCACCATACTGGAGACACTCTTGGAAGAAAGGGCCTGCCTGACCCAATATTATATGACGTTTTAAAATGCTAAAGATCAAAGGTAATAGCAGGACAATTCTTAAGTTACAATGTATCTACAATGCTTCCTTTGAATTACATTCTGAGTACCTCAATCTTCACACTTACACTCCAGTTGTCCGAAATGAATGTGAATCCCCACTGATTCTGGGCTGCATTCATGCAGATGCAGACATCTCAGTCAATGGAGTATTTCTTTGTTTGCAATCGACCCCAGTCTGCAGATCCAAGAACGCTATTTTTCCGGGCTGCATTTTAAACTCAATCTACAATCCACATTCAAGCCTGATGACTGGTTGCTGTTGAAATTAATATTTGCTATATACCATAACTGCAGAATACTCCCTAACAAGTTTAATCTTAAATTAATCCCAGTTTTCATTCTCCCTATATTCTCATTACCTCTCCCCAGATTCTACTACTCAGCTACACAGGAAGAAAATTAAATAGTTAATTTACCGATCTGTGTACCTTTACATGAGGGAGGAAACTGGAGTGCCTGCTTGAAACCCAATAGAAAATCCCCAAGTTTTTTTTTAATTCAAGATATTATTCAGTATTTTATGTCCATATGAGGGGGAAGTCTTTCTCTCTAATTTTTTTTAGATTAGATTATGAGAACACTCAGTCCTCGTTTATTGTCATTTAGAAATGCATGCATGCATTAAAAAATGATACAATGTTCCTCCAGAGTGATATCAAAGAAAACAGGACAAACCAAAGACTAACACTGGCAGAACCACATAATTATAATATATAGTTACAGCAGTGCAAAACCATACCATAATTTGATAAAGAACAGACCATGGGCACGGTAAAAAAACGTCTCAAAGTCCCGAGTTGATCGACTCCCGAGTCCCCGATAGCAGCGGCAAAGGGAGAAACTCCCTGCCATAAACCTCCAGGCACTGACAACTGCCGATGCATTGGAAGCACCCGACCACTGCCAACACTGAGTCCATCCGTCTGAAAACTTTGAGCCTCCGACCAGCCTCTCCGATACAGCCTCCCGAGCACCATCCTCTGCCGAACGCCTTCGACCTTGCCCAGCCGCCAAAACAAGCAAAGCCGAGGATTCGGGGCCTTCTGCTCCGGAGATTCTGGACCACGCAGAAACAGTGGCAGTGAAGCAGGCATTTCAGAAGTTTCTCCAGATGTTCCTCTGTACTCTCACGTCTGTCTCCATCAAATCAGAATTGTGCACGGTCCCCTACTTGATAAATAACAGACATCACCACCAAAGTGGCTGCGTGCGCTGCGTCGCGCCGCCATCTTCTCCTCCTCCTCCATTGAGTTTTCAGCCCAAGGTCATCTGCTAGGACAAGGAAAGAAAATTAAAAAATCACAGATATGAGAAATTTGAAACAAAAACAGCGTGGAAAATGTTCAACAGGTCTAGAAGCAACTGTAGAAAGGGGAATTACGAATATTTCAGGTCCATTATTTTTCATTAGCAATAGGAAGGAGAAAACAAATAGCAGCAAAGATTGGGGAGGGTTATTTCGGATGGGGTGAGACCAAATGAGTTGATAGGTGCAAGTAAGGTCATCATCATCATCGTTATGTACTGTGTCGTATGATGTGGACGATCATGGTCTTTCCATGACCATGATTGTACTTGGCTAATTTTCCTACAGAAGCGGTTTGCCATTCCTTCTTCTGTCAGTGTCTTTACAAGACGGGTGACCCCAGCCATTATCAATACTCTTCAGAGATTGCCTGCCTGGTGTCAGTGGTCACATGACCAGGACCTGTGATATGCACTTGCTGCTCATACCAACATCCACCACCTGCTCCCAGGGCTTCACGTGACTCTGATCAGGTGGGGGGGGGGCTGTGTTTAAGCCGGTGCCACACTTTACCCAAGGGTGACCTGCAGGCTAGCGGAGGAAAGGAACACTTTGCACTCCCTTTGGTAGAGACGTGTCTTAACTCCACCACTCAAGTATGGTAGCAGTTACAAGCATAATATAGTTCTTTTCATTTGTTACTTGCTTTCAATACATCCATCCTAATTGTGATGTTCTCATTCCTGAGTCAGAAGATTAAGCTTTGTGTCACAGCTAAGTCCTATACTTGGTCATATCAGCAGCATGTTTGTGCCCTTGAGCAAGGCACTTAACCACACATTGCTCTAGTCTGTGCGAGGAGTGGCGCCCCACACAGACTTCCAATCTGTGCCTTGTAAGGCATGAAAATGCCCGACACAGGTCTCTCTTGATCTGACTCGATGTTCCCCCCACTCCTCCTAAGTCCTTCAGCTAGATAGTAACTCAGTTGCACAGTTATTAACTTACTGGATGAACAGCTAGACCTCAAAACCATTGATTCAACGACACAATGACTGTAGGAGGTTTCTCTTCAAGTAATGAAATAGATATGGATTTCAGATAAAAGAAAATGCTGGACTCCGTTATGGCAACTGCTTAAACCAATATGTTTCACTAAAATTCTTCAAGAAAAGCAATCTGACAATCTTACCTAATCTAATTTAACTGCTTTTAGTCCTGATGCAAGATTTTGACCAGAAAAGTTGACAATTCCTTTCCTCCCACATGTTGCTCGACCTACTGAATTCCTCCAGTAAATCAGAGACTCGAGGATTCTGCAGAACTAGAAATCTTGAGCAACACACACACACACAAAATGCTAGAGCAACCCAGCAGGTCAAGTTGCGTCTATGGAGGGAAATAAAGAGAAAACATTTGTCGTCAAAGATCCCCACTATATGGGCAAGAGGTACGGATGCCTGAAGTCCCATACCACCAGGTTCAAGAACAATTACTTCCTTTCAACCATTTGGTTCTTGAACCAACCTGCAAAGCCCTAATCACTAGCTCAGTTTAGCAATACTCTGACCACTTTGACTACTTTGCACTAAAATGGACGGTCCTTTTTTTTCCAATTGCACCTTCTTGTAAAAAATGTGTGTAAATTATGATTAATGTATGTTTTTCTTGTAAATGCTGTTTATATGATGCTATGTGCAGGAGATGCTGCTGCAAGAAAGTTTTTATTGCCTGTGATAATATGACAATAAATTCAAAATAAATTCCACCCCTTGCAACATGAGCTTGTCATTTCCACAAAAAAAGTTCAGAGATTGACAACTACAGGCCTTGGTGAATACAAAAAATGATCATTTCTGAAATAAGAAAGATGTTAATTAGGGACCTTGTAAGTTCATCCTGTTTGTTTGTCTCACTTGGCACTGTGGACTTCTTGCACAGCCGTGGACTTGTCTCTGACTGTGAGTTTTTGCATTAAGACCTTATTTTTGCACTTCTATTTTTCCCTCTCTCCTTACACTTTCATAAAATTTATGTGTAACTTATTTTCCGAGTATTGTCTGGGACTGAGCACCTGTGATGCTGCTGTAAGCAGGTTTTGCATTACATCTGTACTTCCCCATACTTGTGTACATGACAATTAACTCCACCTGAAATTGAAAACAAAGAGATTCAGCAGATACTGGAGATGCTGAAGGAATTCAGTAGGTCAGGCAGCATCCACGGAAAGGAATAAATAGTTGACGTTTCAGGCCAAGACCCTTCATCATTTTGTGTGTGTTGATTGAAATTGAAAGGTGGATTATTTACTCATTGCTGCCTGTGGGATATCGTTTGCACAGGTTGAACATTGCATTTCCTCGTCCACATCTACAACCAAACTTCATTAAATGCGAGAGTTATTTATTTATTTATTGAGATACAGCTCATGAACTGTTTGTTCTACTCCCATCAGGGAGGAGGCTATGTAGCATCCATGATTGGACCAGCAGACTCAAAAACAGTTACTTTCCCCAAACAGTAAGGCTAATCCACCCACTAACCCACCCCCGCCACCAATACTTTATCATCACCTATCAGTCACAACATGCACAGAGACTCCTGTACCTAGCACCATTTTATGTACGTACATACAGTCAATCTATATATATCAGCTATCTTATTCATTTATATATATATGTATATATTTATTTATTATTTATTAAGCTACATCGCAGAGTTGACCCTTCTGGCCCTTCAAACCACACTGCTCAGGAATCCCCGATTTAATCTGATCCTTATCATGACACAATTTACAATGACTAATTGACCTACTAACATGTACATCTTTGGACTGTGGGAGGAAACGGGAGTGCCTGGAGGAAAGCCATGCGGTCACGGGAAGAAGGTACAAACTTCTACAGCGGCAGGAATTGAACCAGGGTCACTGATACTGTAAAGCGTTATGCTCATCACTACGCTACTGTGCCAAGTTCTCTGTGGTTTTACCAGAGTGTCACTCAAGTGCAATATCTGCTTTGCAATTACTCGTTTCCAGAACAGTAGAACACCTAGAAATATTTTTCATAATGTAAATATTCGGTTTAGAAAGGAAATTCCCAATACAGTTATTCTAAGTTTCATTTCTAGATCAAGAACAACAAAGAGACCATCTTATCAGGACACATGGGGAAGGAGATCAAGCTATCATTACATGGGAATGTGCAGCTGCTCAAGGAAGCAGTCTGTAAATAATAAAAAACAATTCGTTTAATACATTGCACTATATATTTTTATTTGCCAGGTTGCTAGTGGTAGAATCATCATTAAACGCTATAAAGCAAAACAGACTCTCGGGACACATGCTTGTTAAATGCACATGCACTCTGCCTTAGCTCTGCCAAGGGGCAAACATTTAAGGAGGATATTTTACACTTCATTGAGAAAAGAGTTTTACATTATTGAGAAGCCAAGGCTCAAAGGTTAAGAAACCACCAAGGTTGAAAACTATAAAAGAGGAGTCAAAGTAGATCAGGAAGTAATGGACAGGTTAATGCGATAGCAAGGAAACAGTCACACTTTATGCTGGTGTAGCACTAATCTCAGAAATGCTGATGGCAAGTTATTCATTAGGTGGGGAATTCAGTATCTTAGGCAATCACTGTTGAGGGATAGAGAAGCATGAAGATGAACTTAGTGGATGAGTACCCAAATGGTTACTTTCCCAAAGCAATAAGGCTGATCAATGCCTTCACCCACTAACCCACCCCTCCACACCTCCCATCATCACTACTTTATCATTTCCTGTCAGAGTCACCTTACCTGCAGACATACCTGTGCCTCGCATCACGTTACGGACGATTATACAATTAACCTATGCTTTTTATTTATTGTGTTTTTTAATTATTGTGCTCGTAGAACATAGAACAGTACAGCACAGGTTCAGGCCCCTTGGCCCACAATGTTGTGACAAACCAAATAAATTATCAAATCAAATGGCCAACTAAATTAGTTCCTTTAGCCTACACAATGCCCAAATCCCACTATTTTCTTCACATTCATTTGCCATCTAAACATCTCTTAAAGGTCCCTAATGTATCTGCCTCTACCGACACCACATGCAGCGCATTCCAGGCACCCGCCACTATGTTAAAAACTTGCCTCTCACGTCTTCTTTAAAATTACCCCCACTCACTTTAAATGCATGCCTTCTCGACATTGCAACACTGGGAGAAAGATATTTTCTGTCCGTTCTATTTATGCCTCTCATCATCTTATAACATCTATCAGACTTCCACTCAGCCTCCATTGCTCCAGCCAAAAGAACCCAAACTTGTCCAAGGTCTCATTATAGCACGTGCCCTCTAATCCAGCCAGCACTCTGATGTAACTATTCTGCACCCTTTCCAATGTCTCTCTATCCTTCCTATAATGGGGTGACCAGAACTGTATGCAATACTCAAGGTGCAGCCTAACCAGAGTTTTATAAAGCTGCAACATAACTCCTTGGTTTGGAACTCAATGCCTCAACTAGTAAAGGCAAGCATGCCTTCTTAACCAGCCTATTGGCCTGTGAAGCTTCTTTCAGCGAGCTATGATCTTGGGTGCCAAGATCCCTTTGCCCATCAACACTGTTAAGTGTCTTGCCTGGATAGAGGATTGGCTGACTGGCAGGAAGCAAAGAGTGGGAATAAAGGGGACCTTTCCTGGTGGGCTGCCCGTGACTAGCGGTGTTCCACAAAGGTCAGCGTTGGGAGTGTTACTTCTCACATCATGACTTGGAAGAAAGAATTGAAGTCTTTGTTGCCAAGTTTGCAGATGATACAAGGTAGGTGGAGGGGTAGGAAGTGTTGAGGAAGCAGGGAGTCTGCAAGAGGACTTTGACAGATCAGGAGAATGGGGAAAGAATTTGCAGATAGAATATGGTGTTGTGTAGTTTGTGGTAATGCACGTTGGTAGAAGGAATGGAGGTGTAGACTATTTTCTAAGAGGGCAGAATATGATAAATCAGAGGTAGGACTTGGGAGTCCTCATGTAGGATCCCCTAAAAGTTGACTTGCAGGTTGAGTCAAAGGCAAATGCAATGTTAACTTCCATTTCTCGCTGACTAGAATATAAAAGCAAGATTGTAATACTGAGGCTTTATAAGCTGTTGGTCAGACCGCACTTGGAGTATAGTGAGCACTTTTGGGCCTCTTACCCAAGAAAAGATGTGCTGACATTGGAAAGGGTCTAGAAGAGGTTCATCAAAAACTATTCCAGCAATGAAAGGGTTAACATATGAGGAGCATTTGCTGGCTCTGGGCCTGTACTCACTGGAGTGTAGAAGAATTTGGGGAGGCCTCATTGAAACCTACTGAATATTGAAAGGTCTAGATAGAGTAGATGTGGAGAGGATGTTTCTTGTAGTGGGGGAGTCTACGACCAGAGGGTACAGCCTCAGAATAGAGGGACATCCGCTTAGAACAGTTATGAGGAGGAATTTCTTTAGCTAGAGGGTAGTGAATCTGTGAAATTCATTGCCACAGATGGCTGTGAAGGCCTAGTCACTGGGTATAGTTAAAGTGGAGGTTGATACTTTCTTGATTAGCCAGGCTGTCAGAGGTTATGGAGAGAAGACAGGAGAATTGGAATGAGGGGGATAATAGATCAGCCATGATGGAAGGGCAGAGCAGACTTGATGGGCTGAATGGCCTAATTCTACTCCTATGTCCTTTGGTCTTTTGGTTCTATGGTTTTAATAGTATACTGTCTCTTTGCATTTGACCTGCCAAGGCACAAAACTTCATATTTGGCCAGCTGCCATTTCTCCGCCCATATCTGCTACTTGTCTATCTCCCACTGTATTCTTTGCCGGTCTTCTGCGCTATCCACAACACAATCAAACTTCATACCATCTGCAAACTTACTAACCCTCCCATCTACATTTTCATCCAGGTCATTTATATACATCACAAACAGCAGAGGTCCCGGTAATCACAGATCTCCAGCTAACATAATTCCCTTCGGCCACCATCTTCTATCCTCTAAGGGCAAGCCAGTTCTGAATCCATGCAGCCAGTTCACAATTGATCCCATATACCTTGCTCTTCTGGATGAATCTCCCATGAGGGACTTCTTCAAACACCTTACTAAAATCTATGTAGGCAACAGCTCTACCTTTATTAACTGCCCTCATCTGCTTCTCAAACAACTCAATCAAGTTAGTGAGATATGACTTGCCCCACACAGAGCTATGCTGGCTCTCTCTAATTAGGCTATGGTTTTCCAAATGCTCATAAATCGTATCCCGAAGAGCTCTCTCCAGTAACTTCCCTACCACTGATGTGAGACTCACCCATCCATGGTTTCCATGATTTTCCCTGGTTCCTTTCTTGAACAATGAAAGAACATTAGCTACCTGCCAGTCCTGTGGGAACTCATTTGTGGCTGGACTGGTCAAGAACCTAGCAATCTTTTCATTTGCCTCTCTGAATAACCTTGGTTATATCCCATCACGTGGCCAAGTGGTTAAGGCATTGGACTAGCGACCTGAAGGTTGTGAGTTTGAGCCCCAGCCGAGGCAACGTGTTGTATCCTTGAGCAAGGAACTTAATCACACATTGCTCTGCAATGACACCGGTGCCAAGCTGTATGGGTCCTAATGCCCTTCCCTTGGACAACATTGATGCCGTGGAGAGGGGAGACTTGCAGCATGGGCAACTGTTGGTCTTCCATACAACCTTGCCCAGGCCTGCGCCTTGGAGAGTGAAGACTTTCCAGGCGCAGATCCATAGTCACACAAGACTAATGGATGCCTTTACTTTATATCCCATCAGGTCCTGGGGACTTATCCACCTTAATGATCTTTCAGCGACTGCTCCTTTACTTTGAATTGCTCCAGCATATTAATACTCACAGCACTGATGTACCTCACTTCCATGTCCTTCTCTTTGGTATACTGATGTAAAGTACTTGTTTGTGATGAGAGACCTTGAGAAGGATGGTTAGGACCCAAGTGCTGGAGTATCCGAGACTAGGATTGAGACACTATATGAGACTGAAACTAGAACTGGGTGCAAAACAAGACACTAGGCGATAATCCAAGTGAGCTCTGAACCTCCATTCAGATGCTCCTTGAAGACTGAAACCTTGGTACCAACCATGGAAGCTAATTAGTGGGATGGTCCTGAATCCTTAAAGGGACAGCACCAGCTATCTATTCTCTGGAGAGTTTGGAATATTGGAATTCTGGAAGTTGGCGTGATTGGCTGCATATCATAACACTTGTTATGGACCAGTTGCTCCTGATGTAATGTATGTGTAGAATGCCCTGGGATTTTCTTTAATCCTACTTGCCAATGAGTTTTCATGGCCCCTCCTGGCTCTCCTAATTCCCTTCTTGAGTTCTTTTCTGGCTTCTTTATATTCCTCCAGGGTGCTCTTTGATTCTAGCTTTCTAAGCTTTACATACTTCTCCATTTTCTTCTTGACTAAATGAAACCTTCCTCGACATCCAAGGTTCTCTCATCTTGACATCCTTGTCCTTCTGACTGCAACATACCTGTCCTGTATTCTGTGCATTTGGTCTTTAAACACCTTCCACATGTCAGATGTGGACTTCTCCAAAAACAGCCGTTCCCAACTAACTCTCCTTGGTTCGTGTCTAATGCCCTCATAATTTTCCCTGATCCAGTTTAATGCTCTCCAGCAAGATCCATGCTTGTCCCAACCTACAACTATCTTCAAATTTATAGAGTTGTGCTCACTGTTCTCTAACTGCTGACCCACTGAAAGGTCGGCCTCCTGGCCAGGCTCATTACCCAACAACAGACCCAATACAGCCCCTCCTTTTGTTGAACTATATATGTATTAATTTAAGAAACCATCCTGGATGCACCGAACAAATTCTGCCCCATCTAAACCACTTGTACTATGAAGGTCCCAGTTTATATTAGGGAAGTTGAAGCACCCCCATTTCTCCCTTTTGCTTTTACACCTTTCTGCAATCTGTCTGCATTTCTGTTGCTCAATGTCCCGATGGCTATTGGTGGGCCTGTAATACAATCCAATCAGAGTGGTTGCACCATTTCTGTTTTTGAATTCTGCCCACATAGACTCAGAGGATGAGCCCTCCATTAGAATTCACCCTGCAGTTTGAGAAAAAGTTGTTAAAATCGATGTATCAGTATTACAGTGGAGTAAAAGAAATTACAGAGGCAAGAGAGAGGAAACTAGCCGAAGTTGATTAGAAGGGGACAGTAGCACAGATGAAGGTTGAACAGCAATGGTTGATGTTTCTGGGAGTAACAGACATCCCACCTCTCCCGGAAGTTCCGGGAGTCTCCCGCATATTAATAGTGGCTCCCTGATGCCAGCAAATTATATACAATGTCCAGGAAATCAATTTTTTTTGAGAGTGAGTGAGCACGAGAGAGAGAGAGAGAGAACGTGAGAGAGAGTGAGCGCAAGAGAGAGAGAGAGAGAGAGAGAGAGAGAGAGAGAGAGAGCGCACCATGTTAGAGTGTTTCAAAAACAGAAAATATAAAACATACGTCACCCCAGACTACAGTAAAGTGTACCCCTGCCTAATAGGGGTAAAAGATAATGACAGTGTTGCTCACTGCACTGTTTGCAACAGTGACTTAAGGGTTAAGACTGTAAAAGACATGTTGAAGTGAGTTTAACAGATGTCATTCGTTCATTAGCATAGCTAACGTTATTTAAACTAGCTGGCTAGCTGCTAAGGAGCTACTCTATTGCAGACATCCCACCTCTCCTGGAAGTTCCGGGAGTCTCCCGCAAATTGATGGTGCTACCTCCCTGAAATGAGTTTTTGCAGGGTGCTATGTCTGGAGTAATTTGGAAGGCGCAGGATAGATACATTCCAAAGATGAAGAGCTATGCTAAATGGAGGATGAGGCAACCATGGCTGACAAGAGAAGTCAAAGACAGCATAAAAGCAAAAGATAGGGCATAAAATATAGCAAAAAATAGTGGGAAGGTAGAGGATTGGAGATCTATTCAAAACTAACCTAAGGTAACTAAAAGCCATAAAGAGGGAAAAGATGAAATATGAAGGCAAGCTAGCCAATAATATAACAGAGGATACAAGAAGTTTTCCAGATATAAGGAATAAAAAAGGGATGAGAGTGGATATTGGACAACTGGAAATTAATGCTGGTGAGGTAGTAGTGGGGGATAAAGAAAAGGTGGACAAACTTAATAAGTATTTTGTGTCAGTCCTCACTGGGGAAGACATGAACAGAATATCAGAAATGCAAGAGTGTTGGGGAGCAGAAGTGAGTGTCATTGCTATTACTAAGAAATCCTACAAATTCCAGCAAAGATAAGCTTATTTTGAATCTGAATCAGGCTTATCATTACTGATATATGTCATGAAGTTTGTTGATTTGTGGTCCTTGGGGAGCCGAAAGTCCTGACAGTAGATAACTGACCTGGACCAGATGGACTACACCTCAGGGTTTTGAAAGAGGGAGCTGAAGAGATTGTGGAGGCATTAGCAATGATCTTTTCAGGATCACTAGATTCTGGAATGTTTCTGGAGGACTGGAAAATTGTAAATCTCACTCCATTCTCTAAGAAGGGATAGAGGCAGAAGAAAGGAAATTATAGGTCAGTTAGCCTGACTTCAGTGGTTGTAAAGACCATTTGTTATTAAGGCTGAGGTTTCCGGGTACTTGGAGGCACGTGACAAAATAGCCCAAGTCAGCATGGTTTCCTTAAGGGGAAATCTTGCCTAATAAATCTGCTGGAATTGTTTGAAGAAATAACAAGCAGGATAGACAAAGGAAATTCCAGGGCTGTTGTTTACTTGGATTTTCAGAAGTCTCTAACAAGGTGCCACACATGAGGCTGCTTAATAAAGTAAGAGCCCATGGTATTACAGGAAAGATACTGGTATGGATAGAAGATTGGCTGACTGGACAGAAGCAAAAAGTGGGAATAAAGGGGGTCTGTTCTGGCTGGCTGCTGGTGACTAGTGATGTGTCACAGTGGGTGGTGTTGGGAATGCTTTTTTTCATGTTATATGTCAGTGATTTGGATGATGGTTTTGATGGCTTTGTGACCAAGTTTGCGGACGATTTGAAGACAGCCGGAGGGGCAGGTCTTTTTGAGGAAGCAGGGTATCTGCAGAAGGGCTTAGACAGATTGGGAGAATGGGCCAAGAAGTAGAAGATGGAATATAATGTAGGGAAGTATGTTTGTACATGGTCATGCATATTGGTAGGCTATTTTCTAAATGGGGAGAAAATTTAAATATCAGAGGTGCAAAGTGATTTGAGAATCTTGTGCAGGATTCCCTAAAGGTTAACTTGCAGGTTGAGTCATTGGTAAAGAAGGCAATGCATTGTTAGCATTCATTTTGAGAAGACTAGAATATAAAAGCAAAGATGTAATGCTGAGGTTTTATAAGGCATTGATCAGACAACACTTTGAGTATTGTGAGCAGTTTTGGGCACCTAATCGAAGAAAGTATGTGTTGGCATTGGAGGTGGTCCAGAGGAGGGTCACGAGAATGTTCCCAGGAATGAAAGGGTTAACACACGAGGAGCGTTTGATGGTTCTGGGCCTGTATTCACTGGAGTTTAGAAGAATGGGGGGGGGGATCTCATTGAAACCCATCAAATATTGAAAGGGTTACTGTGGATGTGGAGAGGATGTTTCCTATAGTGGGGGAGTCCAGGATCAAAGGGCACGGCTTCAGAATAGAGGAACATCCATTTAGAACGGAGAGGAGGAAAAATTCTTTAGCCTGACAGTGGTGAATCTATGGAATTCAATACCACAAATAGTTGTGCAGTCCAAGGTTTTGGATATATTTAAGATGAAGTTTGATAGGTTCTTGATATATCAGGGCATCATAGGTTACTGGAAAAGAGCAGGAGAATGGGGTTGAAAGGGATAATAAATCGGCCATGATTGAATGGTAGAACAGACACAGTGGGCCAAATGGTGTAATTCTGCTCCTATGTCTCATGGTCTTATAGTCTTATGATACCTATCATGCATTTGCCTACATTTTGGCTCATATCCGTCTAAACCCCTCCTATCCTTGTATTTTTCCAATATCTTTTAAATGCAGTTAAACACTCATTTCATGGTTTAGTACCTAGGGGTGGATAGCTGAAGGAAGTTTCAGTCTGCAATTACAACCTCATACACAATGTTATCCAAGTGTTTTAAACAGACTGCAGATGACGTAGAGAAATACAAATGCAATTATTGGGTCTTCGCTCAGCTAGACAAGAACATGGTTGCTAGCAGGAAATCTTGGGAATGTTGGGTTTGGATTCACTCTGATAATTATTCAGCCAAAACTTCCACCTATGATTAGATTAGATTATGAGGACACTCAGTCCTCGCTTATTGTCATTTAGAAATGCATGCATTAAAAAATGATACAATGTTCTTCCAGTGTGATATCACAGAAACACAGGTCAGACCAAGACTAAAACTGACAAAAACCACATAATTATAATGTATAGTTACAATAGTGCAGAACAATACTGTAATTTGATAAGAGCAGACCATGGGCACGGTAAAAAAAAAGTCTCAAAGTCCCAACATCTCACGCAGACGGTAGAAGGGAGAAACTAACTCTCCCTGCCATGAGCCTCCAGCACCGCAAACTTGCCGATGCAGCGCCCTGGAAGCACCCAACCACAGCCGACTCTGAGTCCGTCCGAAAACTTTGAGCCTCCGACCAGCCCTCTAACACCGAGCACCATCTCTGATGAGCGCTTTGACCCCACCCCAGCCACCGAGCAACAAGCAAAGCCAAGGATTCGGGGCCTTCCTCTCCGGAGATTCTGGATCACACAGTAGCAGCGGCAGCGAAACAGGCAATTCAGAAGTTTTACCAGATGTTCCTCCGTGCTCTCATGTCTGCTTCCATAAAATCAGAATTGTGCACAGCACCCTACTTGACAAATAACAGATATTCATCGCTGGAGTGGCCGCGCGTGCTGCGTCGCGCCGCCATCTTCTCTTCTCCTACATGACAGTTGCAAAACCTCATGTTTTGAGTGCTTTCAGAAGTTGGTGATGAAATACATGAACTCCTGCCTGAGGAGTGACTTGGATCTGCATAACACGTCCACAGCAGATGCCATTTCATTGACTCTTCACTCAACTCTGGAACATCAGGACAGCAACGATGCACAAATCAGGATGCTATTTATCAACTACAGCTCAGCATTCAATATCATCACCCGCTCAAAACTAATCAATAAGCTTCAAGACCTTGGCCTCAATACCTCCTTGTGCAGTTGGATCCTCAATTTCCTCACTCGCAGTCAGTTCTGATTGGCAACAACATCTCTTCCACCAACTCCACTAGCACAAGTGCACCAACAAGGCTGTGTGCTTAGCTTCCTGCTTGACTCACTTTACACTTAATAATGTGTGGCTAAGCCCAGCTCCAATGCCATACTTAAATTTGCTGACAACATCATTTTGTTGGCTGAAGCAAAGCCGGTGACAAATCAACACATAGGAGAGAGATTGAAAATCTGGTTGAGTGATGCCACAACAACAACCTCTCAGTTGATGGCAGCAAGACCAAGGAGCTGATTATTGGCTTCAGGATGAGAAAGCAGGAAGTCCATGAGCCAGTCCTCATCAGGGGGATCAGAGGTGGAGAGGATCAGCAACTTTAAATTCCTCAGTGTTATCACCTAAAAGTGGACCTGTCCTGGACCCAACACACAAGTAAAATTACAAAAAAGCATGCCAGTGCCTCTACTTTCTTAGAAGTTTGCGAAGATTCAGCATGATATCTAAAACCTTGACAAATTTCTATAGATGTGTGGTGGAGAGTACATCGACTGGTTGTATCACAGACTTTAAGTTTCTGGGTGTCAAGATCTCTGAGGATCAAACTGGTCCCAACATATCGATGTAGTTATAAAGAATGTGAGACAGTGGCTATACTTTATTAGGAGTTTGAAGAGATTTGGCATGTCAACAAATACACTCAAAAACTTCTATAGTTGTATCGTGGGGGCATTCTGACAGGCTGCATCACTGTCTGGTGTGGGGGGCAACTGCACAGGACCGAAAGAAGCTGCAGAAAGTTGTAAGTCTAGTCAGCTCCATCTTGGGCACTAGCCTACAAAGTACCCAGGACACCTTCAGGGAGTGGTGTCTCAGAAAGGCAGCGTCCATTATTAAGACCCTCCAGCACCCAGGACATGCCCTTTTCTCACTGTTACCATCAGGTAGGAGACACAGAAGCCTGAAGGCACACACTCAGTGATTCAGGAACAGCTTCTTCCCCTCTGCCATCCGATTCCTAAATCTTTGGACACTACCTCAGTTTTTATAAATATACAGTATTTCTGTTTTTGCACTTTTAAAAAATCTATTCAATATACATAATTGATTTATGATTATGATTATGAGGACACTCAGTCCCCTTTCATTGTCATTTAGTAATGCATGAATTAAGCAATGATACAATGTTTTTCCGGAATGATATCACGAAAACACGTGACAAACTGACTTAAAAACTAACTAAATCTGATTCTGATTCCGATTCTGAGCTCCACCATGGGCACACCCTCCCCACCGCTCAGGACATCTTCTGAAGGCAGTGCCTCAAGAAGGACTCTCACCATCCAGTCAATACATCATTTCGGAGCAGGTGCACGAGGTTGAAAATGCACAAAACATTGCAGGAGTAGCTTCTCTCCCTCTGCCATCAGATTTCTGAATAGTCCATGAAACCCATGAATATCGCCTCACTTAACCGCAAAGCACTGGCCTGATGGGCCACAAAGGCTCGGGACAGACTTTAACTTTAAAATTCTTCTTTTCCACTATTATTTATATGGTAACGTATATGCCACAAATCAACAAATGTCATGATATATGTCAGTGATAATAAACCTGATTCAGATTTTTTTAAAAAAAGCTTACATTTGCTGGAATTTGTAAGATTGAGAGGTTATTTAATTGAAATTTATAAAATTCTGAGCAATCTTGATAGAGTTGACATGGTTTCTTTTGAGGAAGTATCTAAAACTGGGTGTCACTGTTTAAAACTAAGGATCACCCACTTAAGAGCGAGATGAAGTGATTTTGTCTATCACTTCGAGGGCTTTTTTTTAGCATCTTCAAAGGGATGTGCAATCTGATGCCGAGTACTTTTTTAAAGAAGAGATACACACAGCGGCCACTTTATTAGGTTCATGAATGTGTGGTCTTCTGCTGCTGTAGCCCAGTGGTCTCTGACCACCGGGGCGCGGACCGGTACCGGGCCACAAAGCATGTGCTAACGGGCCGCGAGGGAGCGATATGATACGATACGATATGAGTCAGCTGTACCTTTCCTAATTCCCTGTCACGCACTGCTGAACTTGAACGCACGCTAGGTCATCAGTGACCCAAGATGCAAATGACCCAAGACGTGCAAAGGAATGGGGTCCGTGACCCATTTGTGAATGTCCCCAGTGAATCATCCATGTCAGCTCGAGAAGAAGATCAACTCCTCGAGCTTGCAAATGACGACGAGCTGAAAAGTATGTTTGACATAACATCTCTGCCGGCATTCTGGATCAAAGTCAAGGCTGAATATCCTGAGATAGCCACAAAAGCACTGAAAACATTGCTTCCATTTCCAAAATCATATCGCTGTGAAGCGGGGTTTTCTGCAATGAATGCAACGGAAACTAAATTGTGGAATAGACTGGATATAAGGAACCCCCTTCGAGTATCGCTGTCTCCCATCACCCCTTGATGGGACAGTGTTGTTGCAGGAAAACAAGCCCAGGGCTCCCACTGATTCAGCGGTATTGGTGTGTTGCAATGATTTTACATATTCATAACAAGGAAAATATGTGCTGTGTGTTTAATATTAAATTTGTTAGATAATCCCTTTTAGAAACGAATTTGAGTGTATTAGCCATTTATAAGTGACTTATAGTTGACTTATCAGCTATATTCCAGTCGTGATTAACACACCCCCCCCCCACCCGGGTCAGCCGGTCCGCAGTGCTAAAAAGGTTGGGGACCCCTGCTGTAGCCCATCCAGTTCAAGGTTCACCGAGCTGTGCATTCAGAGGTGCTCTTCTGTACACCACTGTTGTAATGAGTGGATATTTGAGTTACTAATGCCTTCCTATTTGCTTGAACCTGTCTGGCCATTCTCCTCCGACTTCTTTCATTAACAAGGCATTTTTGCCTACAGAACTGCTGATTTTTTTTTTGTTTTGCATCATTCTCTGTAAATTCTTGAGGCTATTGTGTGTGCAAATTCCAGGAAATCAGTTTTTTTCTGAGATACTCAAACCACCCTGTATGGCACCATCAATCATTCCCCGGTCAAAGTCACTCAGATCACATTTATTCTCCATTCTGGTCACAAACAAGAGAAAATCTGCAGATGCTGGAAATCCAAACAACACGCACACAAAATGCTGGAGGAGTTCAGCAGGCTTGGAAGCATCTATGGAAAAAAGTGCAGTCGATCTTTCGGGCCGAGATGTCACTGTACTTTTTTTCCACAGATGCTGCCTGGCCTGCTGAGTTCCTCCAGCAATTTGTGTGTGTTCCCCATTCCGTTGTTTGGTCTGAATAACAACTGAATCTCTTGACCATGCCCACATGCTCTTATGCATTGGCTGATTAGATATTTCCATTAATGATCAGGTGTACATGTGTACCTAATAGGGAGGCTATTGAGCGTAGATTCTTGAAAAGCAATCAGGTGGAAGTTTACTGCATGTGAAGGGAAGCAGAGAGCTGACCTGACGTTATGGTCAAAACAGTCAACCAAATATTGGATAGCAGGTGGGCTCAAAGGGTTAAGAACCCCTTTCTACCTACTTCAGGGTCACGGATTATGGTCTGATACACAAGGGTGCAATGAAATTCCATGCTCATGGGAAACTGACAGGATGAACAGTGTACATGGTCATAATAAATACAACAATAACAGGCACAGAACAGAATGGTGTGAAAATGGTAATGAAATCGAATGAGGAAAAAGAAATACTGACGTGACAATAACAGAACAACAGAGAGAAGCAGAGGTAAGAGTCTGAGCACATCGTAGCACCACTGGGAATGTTGTGTGATTGCTTGAGAATTTTGATAGCAGTGGAGAGGAAATTGATCTTAAGTTAACAAATTTCATGACATATGCCAGTGATATTAAATCTGATTCTGATTCTTAAGTTTGGATGCCCGGGTTTTCAAGCTCCTGTATCTTTCCTCAGAAGGAAGAAGCAGGGGGATTCAGAAATATGTTTTCTATACATCTTTATGCAATGCCAACATTTGTTACACAACTTGAAGTGCCCCGGCCAGTGGAACAGCCACGTTTTGGTTAAATGAGCATCATGCAATGTCACACAAACATGGTCACCCTCCATGCCTGAGTTTTCCACATATCACACCATTAATCTAAAATAGATGGTCTCTGACCACCTTCTGCATTGTCCTTTAAAGGCATGATGCTACTGGACCACTAATATTGGAATTGGCTTATTATTCTCTCATGTACCAGCATACAGGGAAAATCTTGCTCTGCATACTGTTCACTCAGTTCATTCATTCAAATCATTACAGTGTATGGAAGCTGATAGGTACATGGATGGTCAGGAGCATAAAACAAACAATAAGACCAACTGCATTTGTGGAGAGAAGTCGGATGTCAATGTTTCGGGCTGAGACTCTTCATCTGAACTGAAAAGGTAGAGGGGATATAGATAGTGACGATAAGGGGTGGAGCAAGAGCTGGCAAGTGATTGGTGGATCTAGGTGAGGTGGGGATGATAGCAGATAGCGGTGGGAAGAGTGGAGATAGCGACAGAGGCTGGGAAGTGATAGCTGGAAGAAGCAAAGGGTTGCAGATGATGGAATCTGGAAGTGGAACATTGAAGCAAATATGGTCGCATTGATAGATGGGAATAGTGGGGTGAAGAGCCCAGTGGGAGGGGTGTCCAGGCGATGGGCAGATAGAGTGAATATGGGAGGAGAACGAAATGGAGTGATGGGGGCTGTAGTTTCTAATTGTGTTCAAAGTCCTTTGGACTCAGAACACCCAAAAGGGGTCAAGGATAGAAAAAATAATGCAATGGACAGAGCGGATAGAAGAATCCTCTGCAAACTTACATAATGGGATTGTTTACGTCCACCCGTAGGAACAGACGGTTTAGCATCTCATCAGAGAGCTGACACCTCGCGAAATGCAGCATTTCCCCAATCCTGTGATGGAGAGTCAGTTTATATTGCACTATATAGCCTTATGAACTACCTTGAATCTTAAGCAACATACAAAACACTGGAGGAACTCAGCAGATCAGGCAGCATCTATGCAGGCAAATGGACAGTTGATGTTTTGGGTTGAGACCCTTTATCTGATCTGAAATATACGGGGGAATTAGGCATAATAATAAAGTGGAGGGAAGGGGCGGAGAAAGAGTTGACAGGCGATTGGTGGATCCAGTGAGGGGGATGTCGATAGGCCGTTGGGGAAGAGAGAATGGGAGTAATGCCAGAAGCCAGCGGGTGATAGGTGGAAGTGACAAAGTGAAGATGATGGAATCTGATAAGAGAGGACGGTGAAGCATGGAATTGAGGGAGGGTGTGGGGGGGACACGGGAGTAGTGGGGGAGGGAATCCATTGGGAGGACTGTGTGGGTGATGAGCAGAGAGAGAAGGTGGGGGAGGGAAAAGGGGAAGGGTGATGGGGGGGTTGGAGAGTGAAACAGATCAGTGGAGGGAGCAGTTATCAAAATCTGGAAAATGCAATGTTCCTGCCGCTAGGCTGTAGGCTACCCAAGCAGAAAAGCATCAAACCCTCCTGTGTCACCAGATTCCAGAATCTGCCATCTCTTTTGTCTCCATACCCTAATTCTCTAATTTTTAATTGTTCATCTATTTTGGACATCTCAATCAGTTGGAAACAGACTGCATCTATCTAATCTGTCTTTCTCTGTCCACACCCCCCCCCGCCCCAACCTCTCAACCCTCCTTTTCCTGATTGTCTGCCTGGAGAGCTGTATTCCCCAAGGACAGAGGTCAGAAAAAGAGGCCCTATTATTTTTACTCTGTTCTTGGACAGATGCCAATACACCTTCTGTTTGTAGTGGAAATTGGAAAGAATATGCGTAGTGCTTTAATAAAGAAATGGCTGCAAAGCTCCTAATTGAACACACACAATCACTTTTGGTTTTATACCCGGAAAGCCAGAGGCTATAAAACAACAAGACTTGCATTTACATAGCGTCTAATCACATCTCTCTACAACCTGTCAGAATCCTTAAAATTACAAAGGACTGCTTTGAATTGACAATGCTGAAAAATGTTTTGCAATGAACATTTTCCTGGAAGGCAATTTGAAAGTCAAGTCTATTTTTTTTGGATATTGTTCACAGAATGCATTTTTAGGATATTACACTGTAGGAGGAGGCCAGCAACACAAAAGATTCTGCAAATGGTTGAAATCCAGAGTGACACACATACAAAATGCCGGAAGAACTCTCAACATGTCAGGCAGCATCTATGGAGAGGAATGAACAGTCGACGTTTCAGGCTGAGACCCTTCATCAGGACTGGAAAGGAAGGGAAAAAGAAGCCAGAGTAAGCGGGTGGGGAGGGGAGGGAGTACGAGCAGAGAGATGGTAGGTGAAGACAGGTGAGGGGGGGGAAGGTGGTGGGTGTGGGAGGAGGAGGTGAAGAGAGAAGCCAGGAGGCGATAGGTGGAAAGGGAAAGGGCTGAAGAAGAAGGAATCTGACAGGCGTAGAGAGTGGATCATAGAAGAAAAGGAAGGAGGGGTGGCACCAGATAGGGATGGACAATACTGTAAATACCAGTGATTCCATCACAGCTGATTTCTTCTCCCTCTCAACCTAATTCTCCTGCCTTGTCCCTAGGATCTTTGATGCTCTTACCAATCAAGAACCTGTCAACCTCTGCTTTAAATACACACAATGACTTGGTCTCCACACCTGACTGTGGCAATGAATTCCACAGATTCACCATCCTCTGGCTAAAGAAATGTCTCCTCATCTCTGTTCTAAAGGGATGTCCTTGCATTGAGGCTGCGACCTCAGGCCTGGACTCTCCCACTATAGGAAACATCCTCTCCATGTCCACTCTATCTAGACCTTTCAATATTCAATTAAGTTTCAGTGAGATCTCAGCTTTTTATTCTAAACTCCAGGCAGTACAGGCCCAGAGCCATCAAACGCTCCTCATATGTGCACCCTTTCATTCCTGGGATCATTCTTGTGAACCTCCTCTGAACTCTCTCCAATGCCAGCACATGCTTTCTTAGATAAGGGGCCCAAATCTGCTCACCATACTCCAAAGTGCATTCTGACCAATGCCTTACAAAGCAGCATTACATTCTTGCTTTTAGATTCTAGTCCTCTTGAAATGAATTCTAACATTGTATTTGTCTTTTTTACCAATGCTTCATAAAGCCTTTGTCACAATGATAGCGTTGGGAACGCACCCAAATGCAAGACACAGACACTGAAATACAAGGAACAGGACTTGACTAGACTAGGGACGTGACAGGATATAGGCAAGGAGCAGAGACAAGAACGCAGACTTGGGCTTGGACCCTGAGCCAGAGACTTAACACGGACCCAGAACCTGGGTCTTGCCGCTGGCTCAGGCCCCTGAACTAGGCATGGACATGACATGACTGCAGGACTGGAGGCTGGGGTCTTGAGGCTGGAGGCTTGGAGACAGGCTGGGGGTCTTGAGGCTGGAGGCTTGGGGACAGGCTGGGGGTCTTGAGGCTGGAGGCTTGGGGACAGGCTGGGGGTCTTGAGGCTGGAGGCTTGGGGACAGGCTGGGGGTCTTGAGGCTTGCTTGAGGCTGGGGTCTTGGTCTTGAGGCTTGAGGCTGATAACTCAAAGGCTGGAGCTTGGAGGCAGACTGGGAACTGTACATCAACATGGAGCCAGGACTTAACTTTCAAAAAGCCGGGACTCATCTTCAACATGACACCAACGTGAAACAGGACGGTACATAGACATAGAGCCAAGACTTATACTTAGACAAGACAGGACTCAACTTCTTCTCCACACCAAGATGGGACAGGCCCATCCATTGGGTAATGGCAGAATGGCCAGAATTACCCAACAGAGGCAACGACAAGACAAGGCAAGACATGACAGGTCCCCCCCTCAGGGCAACGGCAGAACAGCCTGACTTACCCCACAGAGGCAAGGACAAGACAAATCTCCCCATAGGACAACGGCAGAATGGCCTGACTTACCCCACGAAGGCGAGGACAAGACAGATCCCCCTGCAGGGCAACGGCAGAACAGCCTGACTTACCTCACAGAGGCAAGGACAAGACAAGGCAGATCCTCCCGCAGGGCAACGGCAGAATGGCCTTACTTACCCCATGGAGGTGAGGACAAGAGACAAACACCGAAGAATGACAAACAATTCCATCTCTGCATTGGCGATTGAACTCGACAGTGGAGTCAGGCGAGGTGTCCAGCCAAAGAGTCAGGCAAAGGGGGAAAAGACAGGGAAGGGAACAGGACAGACCAGCACGGAAGCCCTGGCTTGCAGAGGTATTTATGTCTCAGCCCCAAAACGAGAATCATGTGCCCACAACAGAAACTGGGGAAAACCAGAAACCCCGGAACAAGGAGCCATGGTCTGGACCGTGAACCGGAACACGAACTTCACGGACCGGACAGTGACAGTCTTAGCATTACATCCCTCATTCAATATTTCTGTAAAAATAACATATTGCTATTTGAAGGAGCTTGCTGTGTATAATTTAGTTGTGGTGCAAGATTACAACAAGGGTTTTACTTCCAAAAAGCAATTTATTGTCTGTAAGGTAATTTGGAAATTCCTGACAATATGAAAGTTGTTATGAATATTCAAGTTCATCTGATTTTTCTTTTCATATTTTGGGGAACATAAACCCAGATAACATGACTTTTTATCCTGAGAATCCTGGTGTTATCCTACTGAAACATAACCTTTATCCAGCTACAAGTGGATAAAACTGGTTCCAGAGAGGTCAGTGACTGAGATGACTATCACTGTTCTGTCCTTCACAGAATGAATTGCATAGAAGTTAAGCATTGTTCCAGATATTATGAGAAAATATTATCATGGATATCCCATCATCCCTTCAAAACTAATTAATTATCTCCAAGACCTTGGCCTCACTACCTCCTCTGCAATTTGGATCCTCAATTTCCTCACTTGCAGACCCCAGTCAGTTTGAATTGGCAACAGCAACTCTTCCACGATTTTCATCAACACAGGCTCACCACAAGAACCCTGCTCCAATCGCTTTACACTAATGACTGTGTGACTAAGCACAGAGCCAATGCTATACTCAAGTTTGCTGACGACACCACTGTCGTAGGCCAAATCTAAGGTGGTGATGATTCAGCATATAGGAGAGAGATTGAAAATCCGGCTGAGTGGTGTCATACCAACCATTTTATGCTCAATGTCTGCAAGACTAAGGAGCTGATTATTGACTTCAGGAGAAGGAAATTGGTGGTCCACGAGCCAGTCCTCATTGGAGCATCAGAGGTGGAGATGGTAGGCAACTTCAAACTCCCTGGTGTTTTTGAGGACCTGTCCTGGGCCCAGCACTTCAATACGATTACAAAGAAAGCACAATAATCTCCAGGCGGGAGGAGAGAGAGCAGCTCGCCACGCATGTGCAGCCCTCTGGTGAAAAATGATATCGTATCTGTTAAATAGGGGCCGTGGACAATTCTGATTTGATGGAGATGGACGTGAAAGCACAGAGGAACATCTGGTAAAATTTCTGAAATGCCAGTTCGCTGCTGTTGTTACTGCGTGATCGGGAACCTTTCGGAGGAAGGCCTCAAAATCCCCAGCTTTGCCTGCTGTTGGTGACCGAGATGGGGGTCGAATCGTTCGGATAGAGATGGCGCTCAGTACTCGGTGTCGGAGAGCTGATCAGAGCTCGAAGTTTTCGGATGACTCAGAGACGGATTGTGGTCGGGCATGACAGGGAGGGTTTTTCTTCCTTCTCCCGTCTGTGTGAGATGTGGGACATTTGAGAGACTTTGAACTTTTTGCTGTGCTCATGGACTTCTTCAGCAAGTTATGGTATTGTTGCACTGTTGTAACTATAGGTTATAATTATGTGGTTTTGTTAGTTTTTTTCAGTCTTGGTCTGTCCTGTGTTTTGTGATATCACGCCGGAGGAAATATTGTATCTTTTTTTAATGCATGCATTACTAAATGACAATAAAGGAGGACTGCATATCTTCGTAATCTAAAAAATAGCGCCTCTGCTTCCACAGGAGCTTGCGAAAATTCGGCATGACATTGAAAACTTTGACAAACTTGAATACCTGGTGGAGAGTATAGTGTAACGCCCTCATCACCATTGAGCGTCTACACAAAATGATATCACAGTAAAGTAGCATCCATTATCAGGGACCACCAGCACCAGAACAGTTGCTGCCATCAGGATGAAGATACAGGAGCCCCAGGACTCACACCACCAGGTTCAGGAATAGTTATTACCCTTCAACCATCAGACTCTTGAACCAAAGAGGATAGCTTCACTCAATTTCACTTACCCCATCTTTGAAATGTTTCCACGACCTATGGATTTACTTTCAAGAAGGTTTCATCTCATGTTCTTGCTATTTATTGCTTATTTATTTATTATTATTATTATTTCTTTCTTTTTGTATTTACAGCTTTTAGTCTTTTGCACACTGGTTGAATATGGTCTTTCATTGATTCTGTTATGGTTATTATTCTATGGATTCAGTGAGTATGCCCACAAGAAAATGAATCTCAGGGTTGTATATGGTGACGTATACAGTATGTACTTTGATAATAAATTGACTTTGAACTTTGATCTTTGTCTACCCACCTTACATTGTTGTAACAAAATGTATTCCTTTTGTAGCTTAGGATGATGGCACCTAACAGCACCTCCTTTGCTTGCATCTTCAAAAACAGCTCTATTTCAATCTGTAATATCTCTTATTTTCCTCTTCAGGGTTCTTTTGAAGATCCTGAACTGGAGTTACATGCTGACTTCAGTTCTTTGCGGAAATGGGACCCACTCTTAGGGCCTCATGACTGGCTGCTTTTCGATATGCCAAGGACGCGGCCTGGAAGACTAGTGTGCCTTTAGGGTGCCGAATTTTTGTGGCTCTGGAGGTGGGCAGATTCGAGGTCAGTGCTCCTACCTGATCTGTTGTGGGAGTACACGAGATATCGAAAGCAGTGAGCTGGCTGCTGGCTGTGTGCCCAGAGACCCAAGTTCTTTGAGCACAGAGCTCAGAAAAAGTGACACAACAGAATTTTAACGTTGTACATCAGTGAGTTGTTTGTTATGTCTCCCCTCTCACTGTGAAACAGGACATCGCTTTTTCCCTTAGGGAGAGAGAGAGAGCCTGTGGTATGTCAAATTACTGGGTGAATGAGTATTCTTTGGGGTACTGCAATTCTGTGTCTTTATTGATGCTTTGCTGCACGCTTGAGTACTTGGTGGGGGGGGTGCCGATGCTTTTTTGCTGGCGGGGGAGGGGAGTCATCACTTTGCTGCTGCTTATGTATAGGAAGGGAGAACTGTGGGGGCTTTGGGGTTTTAATATTTAACTGTCATTCATTCTTTGGGGCACCTCTCTGTTTTCATGGATGTTTGCAAGGAAAAATAATTTTAGGATGTGTCTAGTATACATTTCTCTGACATTAAATGTACCTATTGAGTTTACAGTTTCTTAATGATTTTCTAATTTGTATCTGTCCATTACATGGACCTCTATCTGTAGCTTCTTTTCTCTGTTTATTCAGATCTGAAAATCTTTTGGTTCCAAATACATCTTCTGCATTGAGAGCTGATGTCTTGCCCACATAATTCGTCAACGTTCGAGATAATAAGTTGATCCAAAATAAAAACTCCTCATCTGCCTAGTTTTTTTGCCAACTTTGTAAAACAGTATTTGTTCCCTTCTGCAGCTGATAGAACTTTTTCTCCGGTTATTTTCTTGACTGCTTAAACTATTTTTGCTTTTCCATTAAATCTCCCAAGTGCATAGCACTTGGGAGATTTAATTGAAGAGCTAAAAATGATCAACAAAGAGAAACGATTTTAAGTGCTCTTGTTAAGGGAGAAATAGTGAGCTGGACAGGGAGAGAAGACTGTCCTACTCTTCAGATGGTGATAGGAGATTGTTAGCATCCACCTGAATGAGTGTTTAAGAGTGACAATATAGAACTCAATAGGGTGCCCACCTACTTTATACACACAGGTTCTGAAAAGGAGAGAGTGCATTAAACTCATAACCATTGGACTCACTGCAGAAAATGCTACCACCTGAGTCAAACTGACAAATGTCTTTATCAAAGAATAACAAATGTCTTTGCTTATGGGTTACCCTGTAGTTCAAGCAGAAGAGTTTTGACCTTGCAACCTAAAGGGTCATGGGTTCAAATCTTTGGCTTGACTGACGTTCAAACTTGATTACTTTCTTTTGGATGAGATTTACCAGGTGGAGCACGGCACAAACGCAGAAGGCTTTTCCTGGGGGAGGGGATGGGAAGTGTCCAGCAGACAAGAAACCAACAGCAACCCATCTTTTAATTCGCTCCCACAAAATTAGTTTTCCCATGAAGCTTTTGCTTTTGTTTATATGACACAGGATGGTGATATGGCTGGAATCACTGGTATTTATCATCTGTTCATACCTACCCTAAATTGGGGTTTGTTAATCATGAAGCTTCTCTATGGGCTGAATAGGAAAGGGTTGCAGATTTTGTCTCTGAAGGTTTCAATGAAAATCTGGTAGTTTCACAATTACAAGGTCAGTTTTGATTTCCAATTTATTTGCTTGACTCTAAATTCACTATCAGGGTGTGATTTCACCTCATGTCACTGAATCAATGGTACAGGCCTTTGGGCACTAGTATAATATCTTAATCACTGCGATACTCAAGATTCAAGATTATTTCATGTCATTTCCCATACACCAATGTAAAGAGAACGAAACAATCTTTACTCCAGACCTGTTGGAACACAAAAAAATACAAAAGATAAAGAACACTAATAATAATAATAATAATGCACAATAAATACAAATATGTGAAATAATTTATATATATAGATTGATCGTATGTTCATAAAGTGATGTTAGGCTGTACTTAAGGTGACTGATGGGAAATAATGGGTGGGGGTGTCACTCAGTCTCACTGCTTGGGAAAAGTTACTGTTTTTGAGTCTGGTCACCCTGCTGTGTGCCCTATACCATAAGGCCATAAGACCATAGGATATTGGAGCAGAAGGTGGCTATTTGGCCCATCGAGTCTGTTCCGCCATTCAATCATGGGCTGATCCAGTTCTTCCAGTCATCTCCACTCCCCTGCCTTCTCCCCATACTCCTTGATGCCCTGGCTAATCAAGAACCTATCTATCTATGCCTTAAATGCACCCAATAGCTTGGCCTCCACAGCCACTTGTGTCAACAAATTCCACAGATTTACCACCCCCTGACTAAAGTAATTTCTCTGCATCTCTGTTCTAAATGGACGTCCTTCAATACTGAAGTCATGCCCTCTTGTCCTGAACTCCCCTACCGTGGGAAATAACTTTGCCGTATCTAATCTGTTCAGGCCTTTGAACATTTGGAATGTTTCTAGGAGATAACCCCTCATTCTCCTGAACTCCAGGGAATACAGCCCAAGAGGTGCCAGACGTTCCTCATACTGTAATACTTTCATTCCTGGAATCATTCGCGTGAATCTTCTCTGAACCCTCTCCAATATCAATATATCCTTTCTAAAATAAGGACCCCAAAACTGCATCAATACTCCAAGTATGGTCTCATGAGTGCCTTATAGAGCCTCAACATCACATCCCTGCTCTTATGTTCTATACCTCCAGAAATGAATGCATCACCGACTCAGCCTGGAGGTTAACCTTTAGAGTATCCTACACAAGGACTCCCAAGTCCCTTTGCATCTCTGCATTTTGAATTTTCTCCCCATCTAAATAATAGTCTGCCCATTTATTTCTTCCACCAAAGTGCATGACCATACACTTTCCAACATTGTATTTCATTTGCCACTTCTTTGCCCATTCCCCTAAACTATCTAAGTTTCTCTGCAGGCTCTGTGTTTCCTCAACATGACCTGCACCTCCACCTATCTTTGTATCATTGGCAAATTTAGCCGCAAATCTATTAATCCCATAGTCCAAATTATTGACACACATTGTGAAAAGCAACTGTCCTAACACCGACTCCTGTGGAGCTCCACTGGTAATCAGCAACCAGCCAGAATAGGATCCCTTTATTTCCACTCTCTGCTAACCAACCAATGCTCCACCCATGCTAGTAACTTCCCTGTAATTCCATGGGCTCTTACCTTGCTCAGCAGCCTCATGTGCGGCACCTTGTCAAAGGCCTTCTGAAAATCCAAGTACACCACATTGCAGTAGGGTTGTCAGGCAGGATTTTCCTTTCAGGAAACCATGCCAGCTTTGGCCTTATCTTGTCATGTGCCTCCAGATACTCCATAATCTCATTCCTGATAATCGATTCCAACAACATCTCCATTTTAAGCAGCTTTGATCTCACCAGGCAAGGTCCCAACTTATGGAATTCCACCACCAACCTCATCTCCCTAAACTGAAACATCTTTTCCTTGTCCTTCGAAATGCTCCGGAAAACCCATCTCTCTAGCCAGGCTTTTGTCACCTGTTGCTAGCACTTCCTGCAGCTCAGGTGTCCAAGTTTTGTTTACCACGTACTAGTAAAATGTCTTTGAAAGTTTTAATACATTAACAATACTTTATAAATATAAGTGCCTGGGGAGGGGGGGTGAATTAATGAGCATAAATTGTAAGCAGGTTGTTTTTTTACTGAGGTTGGGTGAAACTAGAACAAGAGGGCATAGGTCAGGCGTGAATGGTGAAATGTTTAAGTGGGACATGAGGAGGATCTTCTTCATACAGAGAGTGGTGAGAGTGTGGAACAAGCTGCCACAGGAAGTGGTGCATGCGGGTTCAATTTCAACATTTAAGAAAAATTTGGATGGGTACATGAATGAGAGGAGTATGGCGGGGGGGGGGCTGTGGTGCAAATTGATGGGACTAGACAGATCCATAATCCAGCATGGACTAGATGGGCTGAAAGGATGGTTTATGTGCTGTTGTGTTCAATGACTCTATGACTATGACTCTAATTGCAGAATTAGCAAAGAATTAGCTTGGAATTTGCTGAATTTTGTTTAGCAATTCTAAGTTTCTTTGTGACTCTTTAGAAATATAAATAATTTTAGCTTATCCAAAATGCAGAAGTGGTAGCAAGGGTTGAGTTAATGTTTGCAAGTGTGTGCCTGTGTTGGTAATCTGTCTGCATGAAAGTTCTAAAGTTCTAAATTGAGCTCTGAAATGTAGCAGGCCTGTGTTGAAAGAGGCTTGCAGAAGGAATAGATGGCAGTGAGGTATAGTCTGTAGAAAGCCAAGAGGGAAAACAAGGGGGGAGAGAGTGAGAGAAAAGGGAGGACAAGAGAATCAGTACTGAAGAGACCGACCTTACTTAGGTTTGGCACAGGTCCCACTTCCTAAGTTCTAACCAGGTCAGTCTTACTCAGTAGATGTAAAAACACAGAATGAATCTAAACATTTTAGAAGCACTGTATACTCAACAGGTATTAAAGAACCATTGAAAAATTAGGGCTCTGACATATTTATTTTTTCACAAATAAGTTTAACTTACTTTTATAGTCACTAAAGGCTCAAAGTCTAACTCACTCTCATGGAAAAATGTTGAGGAAAATCTCAGTTTGGCAGCTCCACATACGTCTTTGAGAAGGATTTGTGGATTAATGCCACTTTAAGAGTACTGAAAGTCTTACACTTGTGTATTAGAAGTACTTGAATCAAAATCCACTTTTAAGAACATAAAGGCAATGCCTGATGTTGATTCCCTTGGAGCTTGTCCACTCTCACACACCACTTCAACTGTAAGGAGATGAAAGGATGGGGAATTGGTTGAGGAAATGCCAAAATCCAGGGGAGGACAGCCGCGGGTTTCAAAGTAAGGAACCTCGGATCTAATCATTGTGCATTTGATGGGGAAAGATCCTTGTGAAACCAATAGTGGCTCCATTGAAGTCAGAGACTGAGAATGTGAACAGGGATCAAAGTTTAAGACTACTTGGTTGGCATTCAGCCTTTAGAAGGAATACAAGCTAGATTTCAATTGGCTTAGATTTCTGGAGCCGTAAGAGAGGCCAAAGAGTTTTCCATTTGATTAGGAAATCTGAGGAAATAATAGCTATTTTGAAATGTACATGCTGCACTCTAAACTTAATAACATGTTCTACCAGGATATTGACTCCAACTAATCTCTCCTTCAACTTTAGTCCTCCACCATTGGTGGCTGCACCTTCACCTGCCTCAGGCCCAAGCTTTCTCATAGAGTCACAGGGCTAAACAGCATGGGTATGGGACTTCTGGCCTAACTCACCAATGCCGGCCAAGCTGCCTAGCTGCACTAGTCCCATTTGCCTGTGTTTGGCTATTATCCCTCTAAAACTTTTCTATCTACAGTATGTACATGCCTGTGTACCTTTTAACTGTTGCAATTGGAACTGCCTCAAACATTTCCTCTGTCAGCTCATTCCATATACTCACTACACTCTGTGTGATAAAGCTACCCCTCAGATCTGTTTAAATCCTCCTGCTTTCATTTTAAATCTGTGCCCTCTAGTTTTAGATTCCCCTACCCTGAGGGGAAAAGAAACTTTGGCTACTCATTGATCTATGCCCCTCATAATTGTACAAAACCTCTCTAAAGCAACCTCCACCCACCCAAGCCTCCTGTGCTCCTGGAAAAGTGTCCTAGCCTATCCAACCTCCAGTCCTGGTAACAGTCTCATCTATCTTCTTTGCATCCTCTCCAATTTCCATCCTCCTTGTAGCAGGTTGACCAAAACTGTGTGCAGTATCTCAAATATAGCCTGGCCAATGTCTTGTCCAGCTATAACATGACATCTCAATTCCTGTACTCAATATTTTGACTGATGAAGGTAAATGTGCCACATGCCTTCTTCACCAGCTTTCTACCTGTGACATCATTTTCAGGGAATTATGTACCAAAACCTCACGCATTTCTACTTTACAACCCTCCCCAAGCCTTTACTGTGTAATTCATGCCATGGGGACTTTATAAACTTCTTCTTAAATATATTTCCCTCTTAATTTTATTCTTCTTTCAGCTGTTCTTTCAGTGGCCTTCCATTCCATTCATCTGCACGAATGAATCAGACACAGTGTGCAGGAAATTTAATGTTAATGCAGAAATTATTAGAAATAATCGGCAAGTCAGGCATCATCTCTGAAAGTACAAAGTTAACCGGATGCTCCTTTTTTCTCACTCCCTCCTGCTTGATGATCTTTCTTTGGAACTAGTGAAACATCATGGACCTGAAATGTTAATTCAGATATTGTCACAACTTTCCGCTTTGTTTTCATGTTCTGTAGCTCAGAGTGAAATTGACTCTGAATATCCTAGATTTAAAATCCGGAGGTCTGGACTAAGAAATCTAGAGATATGAGTTCATATTCCGCCACAATAACAGGGGAATTTAAATTGAAGTAATTCAATAAACCTAGACAAAAAAAAAGGCTGGTGTCATTAGTGGTGACCATGAAAATGTTTACTGATTCCTTTTAGGCAAGGTATTCTGCAGTCTATTGATTACTATGTGATTTTTGAGATGGAGAAATGAACAGTCAATATTTCAGGGCAAGACGCACTCTTATTTGCTTCCACACTCCACTTCCCTTTCATATTGGATTCCATCATCTGCAGCTTCTTGTTGCCTTCATTTATAGTTTCCCAGAGATATACAATAAATGCAGATCTTCCTGGCAATGCCTGCAGCCTGTGAACAAAGAATCTCACCTCTCAGCCCATTTATGGAAGATCTGTCCTTTAGGATTGATGCCACCTCAAGAAGATTGCATCTGTTATAAAGGATTCCCACCATCTGGCCACATCTCAGAGCTACCATCAGACAGGTAATACAGAAGCTTGAGGAAATACAAAGCTAACTGGATGTCCATTTTCACGTCCCTGAAACACCACCAGTTTGAGGAACGGCAACTTTCCTACAACCATCAGGATATTGACTCAACCTGTACAACCCTAATCCTACTTTAGCAATGGAACATGTAGCAGCTATAGAATGTTGCAGCTATATAGGACCTTTTGGACAGACCCACTTGGTCGCCTCACTACAGGAAGGATGTGGAAACCATAGAAAGGGCGCAGAGGAGATTTACAAGGATGTTGCCTGGATTGGGGAGCATGCCTCATGAGAATAGATTGAATGAACTCGGCCTTTTCTCTTTGGAGTGACAGAGGATGAGAAGTGACCTGATAGAGGTGTACAAGATAATGAGAGGCATTGATCGTGTGGATAGTCAGAGGCTTTTCCCCAGGGCTGAAATGGCTAGCACAAGAGGGTGCTTGGAAGTAGGTACAGAGTAGATGTCGGGGTAAGTTTTTTACGCAGAGAGTGGTGAGTGCGTGGAATGGGCTGCTGGCGGCGGTGGTGGAGGCGAAAACAATAGGGTCTTGTAAGAGACTCCTGGATGGCTACATGGAGCTTAGAAAAATAGATGGCTATGGGTAAAGCCTAGGTAGTTCTAAGGTAGGAACATGATCGGCACAGTTTTGTGGGCCGAAGGGCCTGTATTGTGCTGTAGGTTTTCTGTGTTTCTATGTTTCTAACATTATGAACCTCTAAGTTCTCGCTGTGATCTTCTTTTTGTGATAATATCTTGTTTTGCACGTTTTTTTCCCTTCACTGTCTAATACAATTTATGTCTATTTAGTGTCTCTGGTGTCTGATCTTACATGGCTCCGATGCAACTTTTAAATTGTGCTTGTACTTTACCTGTGCTTGCCAATGACAATAGAGTCATAGACTGGTGCAAAGCAGAAACAGGCCCGTCGGCCCATCACATCCACACCAGTCATTTTGTCTGTTTGTCAGCATTAAGGCTATATCTTCCATTCCTTAATTATTCTGTCAAAAGTGCATTGAATGTATTCAATGTCTCTGATTCCATCACCTCTTCTGGCAATGCATTCTAGATATCAATCACTCGCTGTGTAAAAGACTTACTTTTCAAATCAAAATGTCTCCCACCATTGTCTTCTTATTTTTGACAGGTAAGATTATGTGTCTCACAATCTTTATGTACACCTATCAGGTCACCCCTCAACCTCCATTGCTTCGGTGAAAGCAAGCCCAGCCTATCCAATCACTCCTCATAAACTCGGCTTGTTGACTTGACTGAAGTTGCAATGAAACAAATCGTGCTAAACTCTGTCATCAAGATTTTCTTTTTATTTCAGTTTTATTTCAGTCTTTGTTGGCCAGTTAAAACAGAATCAGGGGAAAAATGTGTCATCAGTCATTATTCCACCTTACAAAGACAAGAGGTATACACTCAAGTGGGCATGTTATTAGACCACCAGTACCCCGACTTGATAATATAATAGCTAATCAAAATCCAATGTTCAAAGTAAATCTATTATCTAAGCACATATATGTCACCATATACAACAGTGAGATGCATTTTCTTGTGGGCATACTCAATAAATCTAACATAGAAACATAGAAACAGAAGAACCTACAGCACAATACTGGCCCTTCGGCCCACAAAGCTGTCCCGATCATGTCCTTACCTCAGAAATTACCTGGGGTTACCCATAGCCCTCTATTTCTCTGAGCTTCATGTAGCCATCCAAGAGTTTCTTAAAAGACCCTATCGTATCCACCTCCACCACCATCGCCGGTGGCCCATTCCATGCACTCACCACTCTCTGCATAAAAAACTTACTCCTGACATCTCCTCTGTAACTACTTCCAAGCACCTTAAAACTGTGCCCTCTCATGCTAGCCATTTCAGCCCTGGGAAAAAGCCTCTGACTACCCACACGATCAATGCCTCTCATCATCTTATACCCCTCTACCGGGTCACCTCTCATCCTCTGTCACTCCAAGGAGAAAAGGCCGAGTTCATACAACCTATTCTCATAAGGCATGCTCCCCAATCCAGGCAACAGCCTTGTTAATCTCCTCTGCACCCTTTCTATACTTTCCACATCCTTCCTGTAGTGAGGCAAACAGAACTGAGCACAGTACTCCAAGTGGGATGTGACCAGGGTCCTATATAGCTGCAACATTACGTCTCGGCTCCTAAACTCAATCCCACGATTGGTGAAGGCCAATGCACCGTATGCTTTCTTAACCACAGAGTCAACCTGTGCAGAAGCTTTGAGTGTCCTATGGACTCGGACCCCAAGATCCCTCTGATCCTCCACGCTGCCAAGAGTCTTACCATTAATACTATATTCTGTCATCATATTTGACCTACTAAAATGAACCACCTCACACTTATCTGGCTTGAAATCCATCTGCCACTCCTCAGCCCAGTTTTGCATCCTATCGATGTCCCGCTGTAACCTCTGATAGCCCTCCACACTATCCACAACACCCTCAACTTTTGTGTCATCAGCAATTCCCCAATTTTCCCCCAACTAACCCATCCCCCAACTTTCTCATCCAGGTCATTGAAAAGAATCACAAAGAATAGGAGTCCCAGAACAGATCCCTGAGGTACACCACTGGTCACCGACCTCCACACAGAATATGACCCGTCTACAACCACTCTTTGCCTTCTGTGGGCAAGCCAGTTCTGGATTCACAAAACAATGTCCCCTTGGATCCCATGCCTCCTTTCTTTCTCAGTAAGCCTTGAGTTTTCAAAATGTCACACTCAGAGAATGAGCAAACTGAACCTGATTTAAAAATAACCATAATAGAATCTGACAAATATCGATTACTTTCTGTAGAATTTTCCATTCAAAGGCATTGGTGTTTCCATACCAGGCTGTGATGCAGCCAATCAATATACTCTCCAGTACACATCTGATTCAGTACAATTCTGATTTGACGACAGATGTGAGAGCACGGAGGAACAGCTGGAAAACTTCTGAAATGCCCGCTTAGCTGCCGCTGCTACTGTGTGGTAACCAGAATCTCCGGAGCTGAAGGCCCCGAAATCCTTGGCTTTGTGTGTTTCAGCAGCCGGGTAGAGGTCGAAGGAGCTCGGTAGAGGATGGCGCTCGGGAGGCTGTATCGGAGGGGCTGGTTGGAAACTCAAAGTTTTCGGACAGGTGGACTCAGTGTCGGCTGTGGTCGGCTGCTTCCAAGGCATCGGCAAGTTAACGGTGCCTGGAGGTTTATGGCAGGGAGTTTCTCCCTTTTGCCGCCTGCTATCGGGGGCACAGGAGTCGATTGACTCAGGACTTTGAGACTTTTTTTTACTGTGCCCATGGTTTGTTCTTCATCAAATTATGGTATTGCTTTGCACTGCTGTAACTATATGTTATAATGATGTGGTTCTGTTAGTGTTAGTCTTTGGTTTGTCCTGTTTTCTGTGATATCACTCCGGAGAAATGTTGTATCATTTCTTAAAGCATGTATGCATTTCTAAATGACAATAAAAAGAGGACTGAGTGTTCTCATAATCTAATCTAATCTAATCTAGAAGTCTGTCAAAGTTTTAGATATCATGCCGAACCTTCGCAAACTCTTAAAGAAGTCGAGGTGCTGCCGTGTTTTCTTTGTAAATGCACCTATGTGTTAAGCCCAGAACAGATCCTCCAAAATAATACCACCAAGGTTTTTAAAGTTGCTAACTGTCTCCACCTCTGATCCTCCGATATAGACCACTAGTTTCCTTCTCCTTAAATTAATAATCAGTTCCATAGTCTTGCTGAAATTGAATAAGTGATTGCTGTTGTGGCACCATTCATGTGGCAGTAACTCAACACATAAACGCATGCAGACATGGTCAAGAGGTTCAGCTGTTGTTCAGACCAAACATCAGAATGGGGAAGAAATGTGATCCAAGTGACCTATCAGCTGGCAGGTGTTTGAAGAAGCCAGGTGAGGGGAAGTTTGGTAGGTGGGGGATGAAGTGAAATGTTGAGAGGTGATAGGTGGAAAAGGTAAGAAGGTGAAAAGGAAAGGTCTGAACAAGGAAGAGTCTAATAGGAGAGGAGAGTTTTAGGTCTCATCACTAGACAACATCTGTAATAATGCTGTGCTCCTTCACCATGGGAATAGGGTACTTAACTGGGTTACTGTCCACACACCAATAGTCATAGTCATACTCATAGTCATACTTTATTGATCCTGAGGGAAACTGATTTTCATTACAGTTGCCCCAACCAAGAATAGAGTATAAATATAGCAATATAAAACCATAAATAATTAAATAGTAATATGTAAATTATGCCAGGAAATAAGTCCAGGACCAGCCTATTGGCTCAGGGTGTCTGGCTCTCCAAGGGAGGAGTTGTAAAGTTTGATGGCCACAGGCAGGAATGACTTCCTATGACGCTCTGTGTTGCATCTCGGTGGAATGAGTCTCTGGCTGAATGTACTCCTGTGCCCACCCAGTACATTATGTAGTGGATAGGAGACATTGTCCAAGATGGCATGCAACTTAGACAGCATCCTCTTTTCAGACACCACCGTCAGAGAATACCTCTTAACTTTCCAGAGGCTGTTGAGAGAGCCGCAACTGACAAAGAGTTTTGACACAAGCAAGTGTTAAAGAATGCAAATATTTGATTCTCGTAAGATGTGTCCATGTTAATGGGAATATTAATCCAATCTCATTTTAGTCCATTAAATGCCACCCTTCAAAGGCAAATAATAAATAGACATTGAATGTCTAGGTATATATCCCAAACCATTTTAATTCTGATTGGCTGTAATTTGATAGAAGCCTGAAACTCTTATCTTCTCAGCTATGTTTGCAGCAATACACTAAGAAATTGAATGGAAGACTTACTTTCAGCTTTGGAAAATTCAATAGCTCCGAAATCAGATATTTTCTATCAATGGAATGCTTGATGATGGCAATATTTTCAAGATCATAATGTCCAGAGGTTATCCAGCTGTTGAACCTGACCATCACTTTAAGCATTTCTGTAACGTTTAATTACCAAAGCAAATTCTTGCAAAGGCTCCATCTGGAATTGGATAGAAAAACATAGTACTGAAACAGGCCATTCCACACAGGTCTCCTCCCACCTTAATCGATCTAACTTTATCCATATTACCTATTCTTTATAAGTTTATTAAGGCTCCTCTTTAATACCTTGAATTAGGTTGTCAAGGCATTCTATGAGGTAATAAATGTTTCTCACCCCTCCCCAAGTTCTTCACAGCCTTTAATTTTCCTATTTCCTATAACCCTTTATTTGGCAATTCATGTGGAATCTTCCTCTCCACTACAAGTCCATTAAATTTACATAGGAATTTACAAGGGAGCTATGCAGCCAACCAGAAAGAAAATAGTTGTGGCATGTATAATAACACCTTTTTAAAAGACAATCGGATGGGTACATGGATAGGAAACATTAGTAAGGTATGGGCTAACATAGGCAAATGGGACTAACAAATGGGCAAATTGGTTGCCATAGACCAGTTGGTCTGAAGGCTCTGGTTCCTTGCTATATGAATCTATCATTCTACAGCTTTATAGATTTTACATATCAATTTATCAAAGGTCTTCAAAACTTTAAAAAATTGGTTACAGGTGACAGTTTCTGTTTCCAAGAGAATGAAACTCCTGCCTTTCGTGTTATCATGTTACTACAGCTGAAATCTAGTTTGTGCATTCTTTCTGTGCCAGCTGAGTCTCAAGTTGAATGTCAGATTATTATGGCCTGTCTGTTGTGCAACTTCTTCAATCCAAAATTGTGACCTATATTAATTTGAGGTGTTTCACTAACCATATCATAAACAACAATACATTGGCCAACAACAGGAATTCTGCAGATGCTGGAAGTTCAAGCAACACACATCAAAGTTGCTGGTGAACGCAGCAGGCCAGGCAGCATCTCTAGGAAGAGGTATACAGTCGACGTTTCAGGCCGAGACCCTTCGTCCAGACTAACTGAAGGAAGAGTTAGTAAGAGATTTGAAAGTGGGAGGGGGTGGGGGAGATCCAAAATGATAGGAGAAGACAGGAGGGGGAGGGATGGAACCAAGAGCTGGACAGGTGATTGGCAAAGGGGATATGAGAGGATCATGGGACAGTAGGTCCGGGAAGAAAGACAAGGCGGGGGGGAACCCAGAGGATGGGCAAGGGGTATAGTCAGAGGGACAGAGGGAGAAAAAGGAGAGTGAGGGAAAGAATGTGGGTATAAAAATAAATAACGAATGGGGTACGACGGGGAGATGGGGCATTAGCGGAAGTTAGAGAAGTCGATGTTCATGCCATCAGGTTGGAAGCTACCCAGATGGAATATAAGGTGTTGTTCCTCCAACCTGAGTGTGGCTTCATCTTTACAGTAGAGGAGGCTGTGGATAGACATATCGGAATGGGAATGGGATGTGGAATTAAAATGTGTGGCCACTGGGAGATCCTGCTTTCTCTGGCGGACAGAACGTACATTGGCCATATGGAGTTGATGTTCCTGCTCTTGGTAAGTCATGAAATCAAAGAGCAACACAGCTCTGATGTAGCCCTTCAGTTCAATCTTCTCTAAAAATTGGAATTAATATTACAAAGAGGCAACTTATCTCTTTAGTCCTCGTCTATGGTTATAAGTCCATAGTTGCAAGTTCAGCCTTGGTATCGCCACATGTGTGAGGTCCAAAATTCCTCGGCGGTTCATAAATGGTTCCAGCCTTCATGAGACCCAAATGTGCAATGGATTTTTACTGTAGGTTTATGACTACTCTTATTCATAGATAATTGAACTTAAAGTTGCAAATTACCAGCAGCAGTTAATGGTATGTGACATTGAAAATTGTTCACATGTATAAGATCCACATTATTATTAAATAAAGCTAGGCATAATTAAATCCAGTATTATAATAGCCTTAGTTAAAATCTACAGCAATAAACATTGCAGGCACAAAGTAATCCACTAAAATTTCCATTTCTTGATTTTGAGATAATTATAACTTCAGAGTATTTTGATAGAGGTGATGAATATTAACGTCCAAAAAGTGGAATTTGTCAAGGCATTTAATTATAAATTAAATAGTTCTGAAGAGAGGCTCTGATCTGACTAACCATTGAGTTCACTGAGACTGCAAACTGATACCGAGTTTATCTCGGTTTCAAATATGTTTGCAATTCAGCCTTCCAGTTGCATAAACAAAACACTGATAAATTATAATTAGCTACTGAGATTACAGCATAGTTAACTCGGAGATCTTGGAAAAGAATGTAAACGACCGGACTGGCTGAGTTAACTTGTTGCTGTTTATTAAAGCACAGCTGTGACTGTCCAAAAGTGCAGGCGCCAGATGCAAACAGCTGCTGGTCCATTAATTGCAGCCATTAGGAGAGCGTTTCAGAGCGCATGACCATTTGCTCGTCAATGTGCAAGATTACGAATGGCAATTGACTTCGCTAAAGCACACACCTGGAGTACATTGGAAGCAATAATTGTGAGTCTGAAAAGCAGACTTAGAATCTGGAATGATGGGGCACAGATGGAGGCTATTCAGCCCATCGTACCCCACCCATGCCTCGTCTGTTACAGTAGGCCCTGTAGCTTTATCTTTCTTTTCAAAAATCCGTCTCATGAATCAAAGTCAGAAACCCAAGTATATGTGCGAGATTCATCTCTTGATAACAAATGCACGTTAAATTCAACTGAAATATGATTCCATTCGATACAAAAGAATTTTACCAGAATTAGTCAAAAGAACATAGAACGGTTCAGCATAGTACAGGCCCTTTAGCCCACAATGTTGTGCTGATTTTTTAACCTACTCCAAGATCAATCTAGCCCTTTCCTCCCACATAATCCTTCATTTGTCTTTCGTCCATATTCTTATATAAGGGTCCCTTAAATATCCCGAATGTATCTGCTTCTACCACCACATCTGGCAGGACATTCCACACACTTACCACTCTCTGTATAAAACAAACTATCTCTGACATTCCACTTCTCCCCCCACCCCAAAAAATTTCCTCCAATCACCATAGAATTTATGCATTCTAGTATTAGCCATTTCCACCCTGAGAAATGGGCTCCACCTTCCACTTACTCTCTGCCTCTTAACATCTTACAAAGTCACCTCTCATCCTGCTGTGCTCCAAAGAGAAAAGCCCTAGTTTGTTCAACTGTCCTTCATAAGACATGCTGTCTAATTCCAGTAAATCTCCTCTGTTGTTTCTCTAAATCTTCCACGTTATTCCTATAATGAGGTGACCATTAACATTAAGCATACCAGATGATATTAGAGGTAGGCACCACAGAAATAGGGTGGTGGGGTGAAGATATGTCTCTGCCAAAGGAGGCGTAAGGTGTTCCTTCCCTCCGCTAGCCTGTAGGTCACCCGTGAGGAAGGTGTAGCAACTGTTCAGCTTCCTGATCAGGGTCATGTGATCCCATGGGAGCAGGTGGTGGATGGTCGTCTGAGCAGCTGGTGCATCACAAGTCCTGGTTATGCGACCACTGACACCTGGCAGACAAACTCAGGCTACGTCCACACTAGACCGGATAATTTTGAAAACACCTGTTTCGCGTGAAAATAATAGGCGTCCACACCAAGCGTTTTTCAAAATATCTCCTTCCACATTAGAACAGATATTTGGGTGAATCTCCTCCTACTGGGCATGCCCAGGACACAGAAAACAAGCAAAGAGGAAACGGTATACTTGATGCACGTTTGTCCAGTTGCAGAGTAGAAAAACTTAAAAGGAATTGCTCTTGGCTCTCGTGCAGGAGGACTTAAAACTAAAAAAAATGCTAGAGCATATAGAGGCAACCAACAGGGAGTTCATGGACATGGCTGATGATGAACATTGAAAAACTGACTAACTCTGTTGCGTTAATAAAGCACCCTGTTAAAGGTATAAAACATGTCTGCATCAGTGTTATCTTGTATTTCCATACAATGTTACATTAGGCTGTTACACATCTATTGTCAGAGAAGTACTTGCATAAATAGGTAAACCACCTTCATACAAGCAAGGGCAGAAAACAGGGCAAAGTGAGTATACTTATTTATTCAGTAAGCTATGGGTCAAATATTTGGTGAATACATTTCTAACTCTTCTAGCTTCAGTCTCGTTGCCATCTGTTCTGAAATTGTTAAGTTGTGCATTCAAGAAAACAATGAAATGCCATGCTGTTGACATCTGTTCCGGCACATCATGACAGCGGTTTTAAAAAGCTCCGGTTACCCCGTCCACACTACAACGGATATTAGGCGTTTTCAGATTTATTCACTCTGGAGACCGTTTCTGAAAATCTCCGTTTTTGGGGGATGAAAACGCCGTTTTAGTGTGGATGGAGGGTTAAAATGAAGAGAAAAAGCTTCGGTTACGGATTTATCCAGTCTAGTGTGGACGTAGCCTCAGAAGAGTATTAACAATGGCTGGGGTCACCTGTCTTGTAAAGGCACTGCCCAGAAGAAGGCAATGGCTAACCACTTCTGAAGAAAAATTTGTCAAGAACAATCATGGTCATGAAAAGACCATGACTGCCCATGTCATATGACATGGCACATAATGATGATGATGATGTTGATGACATCACAGAAGTAGGCCATTTGGCCCACTGAGTCCATGGCAACCATCAACAACCTGTATGCAGTAACCCTACATTGTTGTTTGTGTGTAAGTCTGTTAAACAATGACTGTTCAAAGTTCAAAGTAAAGTTTATTATCAGAGTACATACGTCACCATATACAACCCTGAGATTCATTGTCCTATAGACATACTCAGCAAATCTATAGAAAAGTAACTATAGCAGGATGAATGAAAAATCAGGAAGGGTGAAAAAGACAACAATGTGCAAATGCAGATGTACATAAATTGCAATAAGTAATGCAAACATGTAATAACACGATAAAGTGTCCTTAAAGTGAGGTTGTTGGTTGTGGGAATGTCTCAATGACGGGGCAAGTGAGTGTAGTTATCCCCTTTTGCTCAGAAGCCTGATGGTTGAGAGCTAGTAACTGTCTTTCAACCTGGTGTTATGTGTCCTGAGGCTCCTGAATGTCCTACCTGATGGCAGCAGTGAGAAACAGGCATGTCTCTCTGTTCCAAGGTATTCTCCTTCAGACATTATGAAACAGACTTGCTCTAAAGTAAAATGTTCCCTTACCTCTTCTTTAGTTTTATGCTTCGTAACAACCCCAGCATTCTATTGATCTTTATGAATTTTATTCAGATCCTAGTTTAACCTAGTGATAGCTCCCCATGAAATTCTGGTTCACATTCTCATCAGTGGGGCCTAACTCCTCTGCTACCGTCTGGGTTTCCCTATACTTAGGAGATCCCGGAAACAAGAGGTGGGGAAACTGTGGGATAGCTTACACTCATGTGGTCAGGATAACCGTTCCCATGAAGCTGTGTTGCAAGTCTTTTGATAGGTTGTAAAATGCAGGCCCTCAATATGTGCAGGCATGCAAGGTGTGTGTCAGAACAAGGATCCCCACACCCCAACCTCAAGAGCCCCTTCACCTTCTTCCTGTTCCAGACAGACCATGAGCGCAAGTCTCCATGGACTTTGTCACGGTCTTCCTCATTCCAAGGGGAAGAGCATTAGCATAGTAATTGTGGATCATTTGTCGAAGGCCTGCAAATTCATCGCCTTAGACAGACCACCACTTGCAATGGAGACAGCCAAAATTGTCCTGCAGCAGATCTTCAGGATCCATGGTTTTCCAATGGATATTGTGTTGGATTGCGGTCCGCAATTTGCGTCACATTTTCAGAGGCTTTACTGTAAGCTGATCAGGGCAACTGCGAGTCTTTCCTCTGAGTTTCACCCACCAACCAACAGCCAGACAGAATGGGTGAACCAAGATTTGGAATGAACCCTGAGATGCCTGGCCTCAAAGTCTGGATGAGTAATGTGACCATTTGGTGTGGGTAGAAGTTGTCCACAAAGCCTTACGACATTTGGCACATGGGATGTCCCCTTTTGAATGGTATTTTGGGTATTCTCTGTCACTCTTCCCAGAGCAGGAGGCCAAGGTTGGGGTTCCTGCAAGTGAAGATCTTGTCCATCACTGCAAGGAGAAATGGATTTGGGCAATGGACTTGGATGGTGCAGGGGCAGGAATGCCTACTTCAAGTGCCAGGCTTTAGATGTTTTAGAAAGGTTAGGGAGGGAGGCAAAAGAGGTGGGGGCAAGGCACTGCTAATCAGAGATAGTGTCACGGCTGCAGAAAAGGAGGAAATCATGGAGGGATTGTCTATGGAGTCTCTGTGGGTGTAAGTTAGGAACAGGAAGGGGTCAATAATTCTACTGGGTAATTTTTATAGACCACCCAATAGTAACAGAGACATCGAGGAGCAGATAGCAAGACAGATTCTGGAAAGGTTTAATAATAACAGGGTTGTCATGGTGGGAGATTTTAATTTCCCAAATATCGATTGGCATGTCCCTAGAGCAAGGGGTTTAGATAGGGTGGAGTTTGTTAGGTGTGTTCATGAAGGATTCCTGACACAATATGTAGATAAGCCTACAAGAGGAGAGGCTGTACTTGATCTGGTATTGGGAAATGAACCTGGTCAGGTGTCAGATCTCTCAGTGGGAGAGCATTTTGAAGATAGTGATCATAATTCTATGTCCTTTACCATAGCATTGGAGCAGGATAGGAACAGACCAGTTAAGGAAATGTTTAATTGGAGTAAAGGGAGATATAAGGCTATCAGGCAGGAACTTGGAAGCATAAATTGGAAACAGATGTTCTCAGGGAAGTGTACAGAAGAAATGTGGCAAATGTTCAGGGGAAATTTGCGTGGGGTTCTGAGTAGGTACGTTCTAATGAGACATGGAAAGGATGGTAGGGTACAGGAACCGTGGTGTACAAAGGCTGTTGGCTGTTGTAAACCTAGTCAAGAGAAAAGAAGAGCTTACGAAAGGTTCAGAAAACTAGGTAATGATAGGAATCTAGAAGATTATAAGGCTAGCAGGAAGGAGCTTAAGAATGAAATTAGGAGAGCCTGAAGGGGCCATGAAGGGGCCATGGCGGACAGGATTAAGGAAAACCCCAAGGCATTCTACAAGTATGTGAAGAGCAAGAGGATAAGATGTGAGAGAATAGGACCAATCAAGTGTGACAGTGGAAAAGTGTGTATGGAACCGGAGGAAATAGCGCTGGTACTTAATGAATACTTTGCTTCAGTATTCACTATGGAAAAGGATATTGGTGATTGTAGGGATGACTTGCAGCGGACTGAAAAGCTTGAGCATGTAGATATTAAGGAAGAGGATGTGCTGGAGCTTTTGGAAAGCATCAAGTTGGATAGGTCACCGGGACCGGATGGGATGTACCCTCGGCTACTGTGGGAGGCGAGGGAGGAGATTGCTGAGCCTCTGGCAATGACCTTTGCATCATCAGTGAGGACGGGAGAGGTTCCTGAGGATGGGAAGGTTGCAGATGTTGTTCCCTTATTCAAGAAAGGGAGTAGGGATAGTCCAGGAAATTATAGACCAGTGTGTCTTACTTCAGTGGTTGGTAAGTTGATGGAGAAGATCCTGAGAGGCAGGATTTATGAATACTTGGAGAGGCATAAAATGATTAGGAATAGTCAGCATAGTTTTGTCAAAGGCAGGTCGTGCCTTACGAGCCTTATTGAATTTTTTGAGGATGTGACTAAACGCATTGATGAAGGTAGAGCAGTAGGTGTAGTGTATATGGATTTTAGCAAGGCATTTGATAAGGTACCCCATGCAAGGCTTATTGAGAAAGTAAGGAGGCATGGGATCCAAGGGGACATTGGTTTGTGGATCCAGAACTGGTTTGCCCACAGAAGGCAAAGTGTGGTTGTAGACGAGTCATATTCTGCATGGAGGCCAGTGACCAGTGGTGTGCTTCAGGGATCTGTTCTGGGACCCCTACTCTTTGTGATTTTTATAAATGACCTGGATGAGGAAGCAGAGGGATGGGTTGGTGCATTTGCTGATGTCACAAAGGTTGGGAGTGTAGTGGATAGTGTGGAGGACTGTCAGAGGTTACAACAGGACATTGATAGGATGCAAAACTGGGCTGAGAAGTGGCAGATGGAGTTCAACCTGGATAGGTGTGAGGTAGTTCATTTTGGTAGGTCAAATATGATGGCAGAATATAGCATTAATGGTAAGACTCTTGGCAGTGTGGAGGATCAGAGGGATCTTGGGGTCCGAGTCCACAGGACACTCAAAGTTGCTACGCAGGTTGACTCTGTGGTTAAGAAGGCATATGGTGGATTGGCCTTCATCAATTATGGGATTAAGTTTAAGAGTTGAGGGGTAATGTTGCCGCCATATAGGACCATGGTCAGATCCCACTTGGAGTACTATGTTCAATTCTGGTTGCCTCACTACAGGAAGGACGTGGAAAGGGTGCAAAGGAGATTTACAAGGATGTTGCCTGGATTGGGGAACATGCCTTATGAGAATTGGTTGAGTGAACTCGGCCTTTTCTCCTTGGAGCGAGTGACGGAGGCTGAGAGGTGACCTGATTGAGGTGTACAAGACAATGAGAGGCATTGATTGCGTGGATAGTCAGAGGCTTTTCCTCAGAGCTGAAATGGCTAGCATGAGAGGGCATAGTTTTAAGGTGCTTGGCAGTAGGTACAGAGTAGATGTCAGAGGTATGTTTTTTACGCATAGAGTGGTGAGTGCGTGGAATAGGCTGCCGGCGGTGGTGGTGGAGGCGGAAATGATAGGGTTTTTTAAGAGACTCCTGGATAGCTACATGGAGCTTAGAAAAATAGAGGGCTATGGGTGAAGTCTAGGTAGTTCTAAGGTAGGGACATGTTCGGCACAGCTTTGTGGGCCAAAGGGCCTGTATTGTGCTGTAGGTCTTCTGTATTTCTATGTTTCTATGCTCAATGGTCTTATAACTTTGGGATAGGAGCAGTCCTTGAGCCTGGTGATATGTGCTTTCAGGCTTCTGTATCTTCTGGCCAATGGAAGAGGGGAGAAGAGTGAATGTCTGACATGGGTGGCATATTTGGTTATGCTGGCTGCTCTACTGAGGCAGAGACAAGTTTAGACTGATTCCTTGGAGGGGAGGATAACTTTTGTGATGTGTCATGGTTTTTCATTTCTTCTGAACACCTAAAATGTATTTGAAAAGTATTAACAAAAAACAACAAAAAAAATCATTGTAGCTGTAAAGTAACAGGCAAACAGGAGGCAGGCACAAGAATTCTTCGAAGCGCAGTTTTCTACCGATAACTCCGTAAACAAACGTATTGAAATACATATAATCTACGAACTCCAAGGAGCCAAAGAAATGCCAGGCAATAGAATTCAAAGGTCAACTGAATTCAAAGGTCAATTGGATAGCCAATCAGGACTGAGGCAAGCAAACAGAGGGAAAGGGTGGGGTTGTGCTATAGAAATGCGAGCACTCCCAGAGAGAAACACCGACAACTGCGTGCTGAGGAGGTCACCTCGTCTGGCGGTGAAATGTCTGCAAGCTAATTGCCAAGCTCGGAGAACACTGAAACATCAAGCACCTCAACCTGAGTTACAAATATTCACCACCGTCCTAAATAAATATTTTATCTCCACTTTATTTCCATACACCCGCATTCAACTGAAGGTGCCCTGTGCTGGGGCTAAATTGGCACTTAATCCAAGAGCAGATCTGCCAGTGTAATGGTGTGAGATCTCCACTGCGGCACTCTGAGTCCAGCAGCTGCTCACAGCCATTAACCGGCTGGCAGACCTTGGCCAGTAAGTTTGGGACTTTTGCATTCATGTGGGAACCTTCAACTCTTGTCAACACGACATTGAAAAATGCTGGCGTGACCATGTGAGACACTGGCAAAACCCATTACATTTCCGGCTGCTATTTCGCCTCCTGCTGGTAGGGATGGTTAATATGATGTTTGACAATGGATGAACATCAGGATGCTCATATATTCCTGACAAATAATGGCTGCAATATTTCTAAATGATTTTGTGTCATGACTGCAGGATGTCCCTAAGCAGATAACCAAAAGACATGATAGCAGAATTAGCAGTACTGTATTTGTCAGCATAGATAAATCTAGCGGGAGAAAAGGATGCTGGGAATGGCAAGGGTGAAGCATTACAAAAGGGGTGTGGGGCAGGTGGCAGAAAAGGAGTGCCGGGGTGGCGGGTGTGTGGGTGCAGACACACCCCGCCCTGAGACACCAGGCAAGGTCATTTGATTCCAATCAATTAGGTTATTGATCATTGCAGAATGTCTCTCTGGTGCTTCCTGCTCCCTTCCCCTCTCCCCTCCCCTTTTCCCAACCATGATTCCCTCCTCAGAATCAGAATCAGAATTATCACCAGCATGTGAGGTGAAATTTGTTAACTTAGCAGCAGCAGTTCAATGCAATACATAATATAGAAGAAGAAAAAAATAATAATTAAGCAAGTAAACCAATTACAGTATGTGTATATTGAATAGATTAAAATCGTGCAAAAATAGAATTACTGTATATTAAAAAAAGTGAGGTAGAGTCCAAGGGTCCAATGTCCATTTAGGAATCGAATGGCAAGAGGAAGAAGTTGTTCCTGAATTGCTGAGTTCAGGCTTCTGTACCTCCTACCTGATGGTAACAGTGAGAAAAGGGCACGCTCTGGGTGCTGGAGGTCATTAATAATCGACACTGCCTTTCCGGGACACCGAGCCCTGAAGATGTAGTGGGTACATAGTAGGCTAGTACCCAAGATGGAGCCGACTAAATTTACAACCCTCTGCAGCTTCTTTGGGTCCTGTGCAGTAGACCACCTCCCCATACCAGACAGTGATGTAGCCTGTCAGAATGCTCTCCATGGTACATCCATAGAAGTTTTTGAGTGCATTTGTTGACATACCAAATCTCTTCAAACTCCAAATGAAGTATAGCCACTGTCTTGCCTTCTTTATAACTACATCGATATGTTGAAATCAGGCTAGATCCTCAGAGATCTTGACACCTAGGAACTTGAAACTGCTCACTCTCTCCACTTCTGATCTCTCTATGAGGATTGGTATGTGTTCCTTCATCTTACCCTTCCTGAAGTCCACAATCAGCTCTTTCATCTTACTGACATTGAGAGCCAGGTTGTTGCTGTGGTACCACTCTACTAGTTAGCATATCTCACTCCTGTACACCTTTCGTCACCATCTGAGATTCTATGAACAATGGTTGTATCGTCAGCAAATTTGTAGATGGTATTTGAGCCATGCCTAGCCATACAGTCATGTGTATACAGAGAGTAGAGCAGTGGGCTAAGCACATTCCCCTGAGGTGCACCAGTGTTGATAGTCAGCGAGGAGAATATGTTATCACCAATCCATACAGATTGTGGTCTTCCAGTTAGGAAGTCAATGATCCAATTGCAGAGGGAGGTACAGAGGTCCAGGTTCTGCAACTTCTCAATCAGGATTGTGGGAATGATGATATTAAATGCTGAGCTATAGTCGATGAACAGCATCCTGACGTAGGTGTTTGTGTTGTCCAGGTGGTCTAAAGCCATGTGGAGAGCCATTGAGATTGCGTCTGCCATTGATCTATTGTGGCGATAGGCAAATTGCAATGGGTCCAAGCCTTTGCTGAGACAAGAGTTCAGTCTAGTCATGACCAACCTCTCAAAACATTTTATCACTGTAGATGTGAGTGCTACCAGGCGATAGTCATTAAGGCAGCTCACATTATTCTTCTTAAGCACTGGTATAATTGTTGCCTTTTTGAAGCAAGTGGGAACTTCTGCCTGTATTGGTGAGAGGTTGAAAATGTCCTTGAATACTCCCACTAGTTGGTTGGCACAGGTTTTCAGAGCCTTACCAGGTTCTCCATTGGGACCTTCCGCCTTGTGCGGGTTCACTCTCTTTAAAGACAGCCTAACATCAGCCTCTGAGACAGAGATCACAGGATCATCAGGTGCAGCAGGGATCTTCACAACTGCTCACTCTCAGTCCACAATATAGTCCCACACCAGAATCAGGTTTATTATCATTCACATATGTCATGAAATTTGCTTTTTTTCTGCAGCAATACAGTGCAATACCTAAAATTACTACAGTAACAGGCAAAAGTCTTAGGCACACTGGATAGTGTATATTTATGTGCCTAAGACTTTGGCGTGGTGCTGTATATGGTGAATAAATTTGATCCTTGATCCCTGATAACCCTTGCATTCCAAATATGTGTTTTGGGCTGGATTGTGCTGAATAAATGTTCAGTTTTTTGTTAGGTTGGACTCTGACATGTCATCCTGGCTCATTGCTTTATCTGGGTGACAAGTATTTATTTGCATCAAAAACATCTGTTTGCGACTGTCATATGGCGATAGTCAAATTGGATCAAACCTGGAAAAAGTTAAATCTGTGGGCTCAAAATGCTTTGTATTGGTTAGAATCAGTTTTGGTTTGGATGGAGTTTTAAGTTTCTTTGTAAGGAGCCCTGTACTTCAGAGCATGTATAAAGCACCCTTCAAATCTTGTTCAACACAGACAAAATACTGGAGGAAAACAGCAGGCCAGGCTGATTGCAAACAAGGAGTTTCTGTGAGCCACAGATGCACACATCAATCCTTTTAATTCAGATTTCCAGCACCTGCATTAATTTTTAAAAAATTTGCACAAGCAGCAATATGATAATGGCTGATTAATGTGCAGTTTTACCCTTTAACAGTCAGTAGCTCCATCTGGAATTTTTAGCGAAGTAAGTGGACAGGTTTGGTGCTTCTGAACAAACTTGAAGACCACAAGTCTCAGCTCTGCTGGTTGTCGGCCTGTGCTCTGCTTTTGAATTCTTCACAGGGTTCAGCAGTGGAGTGCTAACTTCCACACTAACTCCCAGCACTTGGACTGGAAAATCTGCCCACTGAACCTGAGCGAGGTTAATTTGGCATGAGTCCAGCAGGCCCATACACTCCAGTGGGAAGAAACGGCTGTGGATATAAGTATAATTACAAGATAATTTCCCCTTTTTTTTAAATTTAACTGAGTTGATTTAATGTACTTAATTGCTTTTAATTGTTTCCTGAAGTTTTTAAGGGACCTAATTATCAATTTTTAAAAATATTGTTAATGCCTTCTAATAAGTCACAGATTTGTAATGGTATTTTTAATTATCAATTGCTTTTGTGTGTTTCTGAATGCCTTTGAATGTCAGAGTTATTTACAAAACAAAATCACTTAGATAACCTGTCAATGGGGCAAGGCTTCAGTAACTTAAAGAAATTGAAGGGTGGGGCCTAGTCACTGGGGGGCGTGCCTTCATAAATTTTAAGGTAATTATAGGGTTAGGGCTTGCTTGTTTTGCTCTGATACGTCCTGTGCAAGCTAGATTTTACTGAATAGCTTTGAGCTGGCTTCTGGCTCCAGAAGAAAGCCAACCACTGTGATTGAGGTGCTGGGTGCTTAAAGGAAAGTGGAGGGCCATTTGATACAATGATGTAAGAGGAAACTTCTTCCTCCTTCCTTTCAAGTCCTGATGAAGGATCTCAGCCCAAAATATTAACCGTTTATTCCACTCTCTAGATGCTGCCTGACTTGCTGAGGTCCTCCTGCATTTTGTATTTGTTGCACAATGATCTAATGAAGATGGTTGAGGGTTGAACATAGGCAAAAAATTTCCTGCAAGTCTTTCACTTAATTCTAGGCGGTATTTTATGTCTTACTGAGAGGATAGATTAGGGTTTGATGTTCCATGTGAATTTGGTACTTCCTACATACCAACACGCCTTTAAGTGGAAGGTCAGCATAGTTGGAGACAAGACTTTTTCCAACAGAACTAACTTATTTTCAGTGTGTAGAAAGACATCAATTGAACTGTTGAATCAGTGCCAGTTCTTTAGGAGGGCCTTAGCAATTTCAAGGACCCCTCCCATCTATCCCACAATTTGACTTGCCTACATCAGGCAGGAGATAGCGTAGCATTAGGACAAGGACCATTACGATGGGCAACAGCTTCTTCCCCCCAGACCGCGAGACTGCTAAGCGCTCTGCCACCACCCCAGGCCTCGTTACGTGTGAAGCGCCAGCAGCGTCATTCTGTTTCCTTTTTACCTTGTGTCGTAAGTGTACCTTACGCTAAATGTCAGTCTTCTGGAATATATCTTATTATTTGTAATTTATTTGTGATAATATTGCTTTCTGCGTTGTGTGTGTTATATGTACTGTGCTGTGCACCTTGGTCTGGAGGAACGTTGTTTCATTTGGAAGTATACATGTATATAGTTGAATGACAATAAACTTGAACTTGAACTTAGCAATGTTATCCAAATAATATCCTTTTCTATTTCATAAAACAGCACAGCACAGTAGGGGTCCTTCGGCCTAGGATATCTTTTGACCTTTTAATCTGCTCCGTGATCAGTCTAATCTTTCGATTCTACACAACCAATAACCCTCCATTTTTCTTTTATTCATGTGTCTATTTAAGAGTCTCTTCCAGTTTTTTCCTACACTCCAAAGACATACAGGTTAGTGTTTGTCAGCTGTAGGCATGCTACATTGGCACAGGAGATGTAGTGCCATTTGTGGGCTGCTCTGCCCGATCCTTGCTGATTTGATTTGACACTGACACCACATTTCACTGTATGTATTGATGTTTCAATGTACTTGTGACAAATAAAGTCAATGTTTCCTTCTTCCTAGTGTATCAGCCGCTCCCATGAAAATGCATTCCAGGCACCTACCATTCTCTGTGTAAAGAAAACCTACTTCTGACATCTCCCCTATACTTTCCTCCAGTCACCTTAAAATGTCCCCCCCATCTTCCCAGCTGGTCCCATTACAAATCAGCTTTCATCAGCGTCCTCTTGATAGCAAAAGGCTTCTTTTCTTTAAATGTTCCTGCATATGGCAGCTGGAAAAGGTTTTCTGTGTGTTCCTAGTTTTGCACAGAGATTTTGTATGGGAAGAAAATAAGTCAGGATTTTATGAAAGAGCATCACATGTGCGGCTGTGTTTCTGTGGCCCAGATGCAGAACTAGTAAGACTACAGTAAAAGCCTGTAAAAGATTTTGTGCCCGAGGAAGAAGTTTGAGGTATTGGGAGCCAGACTCTACTTCCAGCTAGTATCAGCGAAGCCTTACCAGATGCTGAACATTAGATCAACAAGGGGTTATTAATGATAGTAGTCAAAAATAGCTTAGGCTGATAGTGTAAGAGGTTCTACTGCAATAAGTTACCTTTCAGAATTACACCTCACTCAAAACCTTAAGAACCAGAATCAGAATCAGGTTTACTATCACTGACATGTGTCGTGAAATTTGTTGTTTTGCGGCAGTGGTACAGTACAATACATTTTAAAGATTGCTATATGCTTCAATAAGAAATAAATAAATGAACAGGAGGCGCAAAACAAGAGCAATCGAAGTTAGACATTGTTCATGGGTTCATGGTTCCAATCAGAAATCTGAATGATGGAGGGGGGAGAAGATGTTCTTTAAATATTGAGTGCACGTCTTTGAGTTCCTCTACCTTCTTTTTTCTCGTATTTATTTATGCCTTCTAATGCGTGTGAAGAGCAACTTGTAAAACAGGTAACTTCACTTAAAAAGACAACTGCCTTTATGTAAAAAAAATATGTTGTCTAAACTTGTAGCTATGGTTAATGTACAGTAATAACATACAAAATGCTGGAGGAACTCAGCAGGTCAGGCAGCATCTCATCTTCTCCATTGGTCAGTGTCGACCATGGATATTAAGTCCTAGCTGTCGAAATACCGAAGCCTGGGCAGTACTATATGGAGAAAAGCTGTTGCTCATGTAGCAATCTTCTGCTGCCCACGTAGCAAGCTCTCCCTATCCACATTTCTGACGAACCCAAAGGAGCTGACAGTTAGTGTGAACTCAATGTAGGACTGCCTTAGGAAATCCAGCTCTGGATTTTTCTCTCAAGGTTTATTCCTGAAGCCATCCCCATGAGTGGGCATAGCCGCAAGACAGCGAACTGTTTATTCCTTTCCATAGATGCTGCCTGACCTGCTGAGTTCCTCCAGCATTCTGTGGGTGTTACTCTGGATTTACGGCATCTGCAGAATCTCTTCTGGTTTTGTTGTTGATTTAATAAAGCAGTGATTAAATTGTACTGGCATGAAGATGTTTGGTAAAGGGGAATGCATTTGCCTCCCTTGCCAAAAATAAAATCTAAAAAAATACATAGATTTCTGTTTCCATGTGACTGGGATCAGGACAGGATGAGATCTACTATTGCTACAAAAATACATAGATTTCTGTTTCCATGGGACTGGGATCAGGACAGGATGAGATCTGCTATTGCTACAAAAATACATAGATTTCTGTTTCCATGGGACTGGGATCAGGACAGGATGAGATCTGCTATTGCTAAAAAAATACATAGATTTCTGTTTCCATGGGACTGGGATCAGGACAGGATGAGATCTGCTATTGCTAAAAAAATACATAGATTTCTGTTTCCATGTGACTGGGATCAGGACAGGATGAGATCTGCTATTGCTAAAAAAATACATAGATTTCTGTTTCCATGGGACTGGGATCAGGACAGGATGAGATCTGCTATTGCTAAAAAAATACATAGATTTCTGTTTCCATGTGACTGGGATCAGGACAGGATGAGATCTGCTATTGCTACAAAAATACATAGATTTCTGTTTCCATGTGACTGGGATCAGGACAGGATGAGATCTGCTATTGCTAAAAAAATACATAGATTTCTGTTTCCATGGGACTGGGATCAGGACAGGATGAGATCTGCTATTGCTAAAAAAATACATAGATTTCTGTTTCCATGTGACTGGGATCAGGACAGGATGAGATCTGCTATTGCTACAAAAATACATAGATTCCTGTTTCCATGGGACTGGGATCAGGACAGGATGAGATCTGCTATTGCTAAAAAAATACATAGATTTCTGTTTCCATGGGACTGGGATCAGGACAGGATGAGATCTGCTATTGCTAAAAAAATACATAGATTTCTGTTTCCATGGGACTGGGATCAGGACAGGATGAGATCTGCTATTGCAGAGCAAGGCTCATTAACAAAGAATACAAGTTCTTATTACTGAGATGAAAATCTCGTGAAGTAACTGCTTTCCATTATGACCCAGTAAAAGCTCTATGTATTCTGGGCTGGAAAGTTTTAGTGCAAATAAAGATTACCTTAGAATGCCATGACCATAAGCTGCATCAGCAAGCTTTGAAGCTTTTTTTTGTGTGAGTTGCCACCCACCTCTCTAAACAGGCTGTATATATGAAGTAAAATGTCAAATGATTTTGCTACAGACTTACATTTTTCAGAAGATCAAGAAAGTATAGATTGGATTTACGGTGAACTCTCAAACCAGAGGGCACAGCCTCAAAATTCAAGCATGTCTATTTAAAGCAGAGAATAGAAGGAATTTCTTTAGCCAGAGGGTGGTGAATCTCTGGAATTCATTGCTACAGATGGCTGTGAAGTCTAAGTCATTGGGTATATATGAAGCAGAGGTTGATAGTAGGGGTGGCAAAGGTTATGGGGAGAAGGCAGGAGAAGGAGATTGGTGAGGTGGGGAGATAATAGATCAGCCATGATGAAATAGTGGAGCAGACTCAATGGGCCGAATGGCCTAATTCTGTTCCTACTGTATACCGTATGGTCTACCCCATTTCAGGATGTCCAAAAATCTCTAAGTAATATTTTATTATTTGTGTAAAGTGACTATCTCAAGCAAGGGAATGCTTAACTATCTCTCTGTTTTCTTGCCTGTCGCATTATTTGATCTTTAATTTTAAAGTGATGAAAGCAAACCAGAACAAATCTTGGTTTACTAGAATCCTTCGATTTCGAAGTAAACGCCCTGTGTGCCCTTTCCATAGCAGGTGGCTTTGATAAAATGGTAGGAAATAAAGTGTGGAAAAGCTTACCAAAGTAAGCAGTTAAATCTCCATCTTCAGCTCCTTCTTGCAGCCCAACAATTCGTATATTCTTTCGGCGAGACCTAGTTTCCAGGTCTATAATCTTATTTTGATATCTTTCCAAACAAGTTGTAGCTTCAGACAACTTTTGCTTAGTTATCTTCAATTCCTCTTCCTGTGTAATAACTTGAGTTTCCAGGTCTTTAAGTTTTCCCAGAAATGACTTCATTTCATTACTATTCTTTTCCAGTTGGTCTTTAATTGATCCATTCTGATCTTTAATTGAATTCAGTGTCCGAACGATATCCTCAGCCCACGATGGATTTCATCAGATCTTTCCTTTTGCACCTCTCCTTTCCCATTACCTTTATCACTAGGTTCAGGTAAATTCTTCCCACTTCTCGTAGACATGACATATTGTTCCCCCTCAAGAATCAGCAAATAAGAATTTTAAATTCAAAGTTTAAACTGGGGGAGAGAAAGAAAACTAAGAGCAGCACAAAATTACTGCTACTCTGTTTGCAGACAGAGGCAGTCCTCCCTCTCTTGAACATTCAATGACACCCTCAGTTATGAACATTCAGAGGGATCACTGAACCTGAAGCAGACCAGGACCAGCCATATCAATTTAATAAGGTCCAAGTCAGAACAAGGATGGAATAATGTCCACTTGAGTGGACAAGTTCACTTTCAACAACTCACAAGAACTTTGAAGCCCTCCATGAGAATGCAGATTGCTTGATGGCTCTCCATTTATCAGCTTAAAACAGCGGTTCCTAACCTGGCATCTATTGACCCCACCCCCTCAGTTAATTATAGGGGTCCATGGCATAAACAATGTTGGGAGCCCCTGACTTAAACAATCAATCCCTCATCATCAACATGGTGCAGTGTATATTATTCACAAAATGCACAGTTAATTAGTAACTGGTAACTGCTAATTTGTATATACACTGCTTCAACAGACAGGCTAATCCAGGTAAGGGTGGCTGGCAGCCTCACATCCCCGTGATTTAGGGACATGCCTGTCCTAGCATGCAAAGTCAATTCTGGCAGACTGGGCGGATGAGATCTACAGTGAGATCCAGTGGCCAGGAAGGTGGTACCGTAACTCTCTGTGGAGAGTGAAGGGCATGACAAGACACGGAAGATGTCATGGTCATCCACTGCCACCAGGGAGAACCCCTGTTTGTGCTACCTTGCTCGTAGCACTGATCCGGACTTCGGAGGTTGAGAGAGTGGAATTGCCCCAGAGCAATGGCTTTCCCGCTTTAAAAACTCCCCCGCACGGGTTTCCTGTCATCATCGACATTACCGATGATCACCAATATTATTGAAGTGCACTGAGATACCACGAAGCTTTCTTTTGCATCCCCTCCAGATAGATCATTCCATACAATGAGGTAGCAGAAAAGGAAAATAAAGCAGAATGCAGTGTTAAAGTTATGGAGATAGTGCAGTGCCGGAAGACAAGTACCATGCTAGGGTTATGATGTAGAAAGCTTATGGGGTGTTAGCCTTCATAAGTCGAGGGATCGAGTTTAAGAGTCGCGATGTAATGATGCAGCTCTATAAAAGTCTGGTTAGGCCACACTTGGAGTACTGTGTCGAGTTCTGGTCACCTCACCATGGGAAGGATGTGGAAGCACTGGAAAAGGTACAGAGGAGATTTACCAGGATGCTGCCTGGTTTAGAAAGTATGCATTATGATCAGAGAATAAGGGAGCTAGGGCTTTACTCTTTGGAGAGAAGGAGGATGAGAGGAGACATGATAGAGGTGTACAAGATAATAAGAGGAATAGATAGAGTGGATAGCCAGCACCTCTTCCCCAGGGCACCACTGCTTAATACAAGAAGACATGGCTTTAAGGTAAGGGGTGGGAAGTTCAAGGGGGATATTAGAGGAAAGTTTTTTACTCAGAGAGTGGTTGGTGCGTGGAATGCACTACCTGAGTCAGTGGTGGAAGCAGATACACTAGTGAAGTTTAAGAGACTACTAGACAGGTATATGGAGGAATTTAAGGTGGGGGGTTATATGGGAGGGAGGGTTTGAGGGTCGGCACAACATTGTGGGCCGAAGGGCCTGTACTGTGCTGTACTATTCTATGTTCTATGTTTAGACTGAGAGATCAAGAGTTCATCTTTCTCATCTGAGGATTGCTCAAGAGTCAATAGTATGACAGATGTTGTCCTTGAGCCTACGTGTTCTCAAATATCTTCTGCTAAAGTGAGGAGGAGAGAAGAAAGTCTGGAGTAGGAGGTTTCCTTGATTATGTTGGCTGCTTTCCCAAGATGGGGTGGAAGTTGCTTAGGCTACTTCAGGCATCATTTCCCAATCTCGTGACCTTGTCAAGGTCAGTAGGTGTAGAGAGCATAACCACCTGTCACATACTATTCTCACATGGAACTACATCTCTGAGCCTTCATTGCCACTGTGACTTCCTCTCCAAGAGCATTGAGGGAATATCTTCCTCAGGAGCACTGCTTCAGTCCAAGCTGTTCACTCACTGCTACCTTCTGAGCAGTTATTAGGGATGGGCAATAAACACTGGCTTTCACAGTGACATGGATATCTTGAACAAAAGGCTGTAGTAGAAGCAAGAGAATAAATTCTTTAAAAATGTTAGCAAAAAAAAACAAAAATATTTAAAAATTGCAAACATGAGCCAGCAAATCTCTTTAAAATCTTTGAATTGTTAACATATTCAAATCTTTTGAAGAAAAAATAAAAATTATGTCAAGTAAATTTGTTGTTTTTCATGTTTAAAGTAGATTTTAGTATGATTTTGATACTAAGCTTTGTCCTGAAACCCACTGAACTCCAAATCCTCTCCTGACCCCCAATGCACTTTTGACCTTCAGTTCATCTTAATCCTCAAATCCACTCCCTGATCCCCAATCCCCGATCCACCCCATCTTCAAAACCACTCTCTGATCCCCAAATCCACCCTCTGAACCCGAAATACATAAAAAAACTGTCAAGCACAATTTCTTTTAGTTGAATTGCAAAGTGTTGATAATTTTTTATTTTGACTTTAACTTAGAGTCCTTGAGCAACAAACCACCTGCTGGAGGACCTTGGCAAGTCAAGCAGTATCTGGTCAAAACTCTGCAACAGGACTAAGAGTGGAGAGGGTTTCTGGGCACTAGAGTCCTTGAGATCAATTTTGCTGTCAGACTACTAATGTTGGGTGTGTTTTCATACCAATGTTCAAGTGCCAGAGGCATAGGTCGAGGCAATCACTTCCTGTTCCAATGGTTTCCATGGCAGCCCTGGTTCTATGTTTTAGCCCCCTCACCATTGGAACTGAATCTACCGCAACTTGAGAGCCAACAGTAAAAAGCAAGAAAGGGGAAGCAGAGCATTGCGTCAAATGAGATGGTATGACTGCAAACTCTTCAATGTCAGCATCACAATAACATCAAGGAAAAGCCGGCAATTTCTCCTCACTGTGTCGGTCAATACTTATTCCTCTATTCTCACTAAATCAAAAATGTAGGTGATGCAAGCAGTGAAGCAGTCACATGGTTTTTGAACACAAGAACAACGAGTCTCATTAAAATTATCAATGAAATTTGTATGCAATTTTGGTTTCCTGACCTAAGAAAGGATAAATTTGTCATAGAGCAAGTGTGTTGCAGACTCACCAAACCAATTTCCAGGTGGTAGGATTGTTATAAAATGAGGGATTGTAGCGGACCGCATGACCCAATTTACATCGGTGGTGGGCAAGTGGAACAGGTCAAAAGCTTTAAGTTCCTCGGAGTCAATATCACAAATGACCTGACTTTGTCCAACCAAGCAGAGTCCACTGCCAAGAAGGCCCACCAGTGCCTTTACTTGCTGAGAAAACTAAAGAAATTTGGCCTGTCCCCTAAAACCCTCACTAATTTTTATAGATGCACCGTAGAAAGCATTCTTCTAGGGTGCATCACAACCTGGTATTGAAGTTGTCCTGTCCAAGAACAAAAGAAGCTGCAGAAGATCATGAACACGGCACAGCACATCACACAAACCAATCTTTCATCCTTGGACTCACTTTACACCGCACGCTGTCGGAGCACTGCTGCCAGGATAATCAAGGACACAACCCACCCAGCCAACACACTTTTCGTCCCTCTTCCCTCCGGGAGAAGGCTCAGGAGCTTGAAGACTCGTACGGCCAGATTTGGGAACAGCTTCTTTCCAACTGTGATAAGACTGCTGAACGGATCTTGACCCGGATCTGGGCCGTACCCTCCAAATATCCAGACCTGCCTCTCGGTTTTTTTGCACTACCTTACTTTCCATTTTACTATTTTCTATTTATGATTTATAATTTAAATTTTTAATATTTACTAATCTTTACTATTTTTAAAATTGTTAATATTTAATATTTCTAATCCAGGGAGCGGGAAGCGCAGAATCAAATATTGCTGTGATGATTGTACGTTTGGACGATGATTGTATGATTGGCAACAATAAAGTATAAAGTAAAATAGATCGACTAGAGTTTAGAAGACTGAAAAGAGGATCTTATTGAAATGTACAAATTTCTGACAGGGCTCAATAGTAGTGGTGTGATCACTCTGTCGAGTGTGATGTCTTCCAAAGAGGTTGTCTATTGGTGGGTCCTCAGGTGTTTGTACTGGTCAATCCAAGATCTACATATTCTGGTACAATAGACTGGAAGCAGGGACAATGTTTGCCCTGGTTGAGGAGTCTAGGTACAAGAGTAAGGGGTAAAATATTTATTTATTTATCCATCCATCCATCCATCCATCCATCCATCCATCCATCCATCCATTTATTTATTTATTTATTTATTTATCTGTCTCTCTATCTATCCATCCATTTATTTATTTATTCATTTATTGCTCTATTTATCCATCCATTTATTTATTTATTGGGGTACAGAGCAGAAGAGACCTTTCCAGCCCTTCAAGTCATGCCGCCCAGCAATCTCCTGCTTTAATCCTATCTTAATCATGGGACAGATTACAATGACCAATTAACCTACTGACTGTAATGTCTTTGGGCTGTGGGAGGAAACCTGAGGACCTGGAGGAAATCCACGTGGTCACAGGGAGAACGTACCTTACAGGCAGTGGTAGGAATTGAACCTGGATCCCCTGTACAGTAAAGCATTGTGCTGGCCATTATGCTACCAAGCCGCCCCTCACAGCTGAGTGAGGGGAGATTTTTACACCCAGATCCCGCACAACCAGAGTTGAAGCGGTTACCTTCAGACCCGTGTGAAACTGCCCAAGGCGAAGAAGGACCTGTGGAACTCTCTACCACAGAAGGCTTTGGAGGCCAAGTCAATGAATATATTTAAGAAAAGGTACAAAAGACATAAAGGGGCATGGGAGAAAGCAGGAATGTGGTGTAAAGGAAGATAGTCAGCTCTGAGAGACATTTTGGTATTGAATGCTGTTCTTTAGAAAGGTCAGGTCGTGAAATGTACCATTTAATGTGGGATCTTTAATGTCTAATTGACTGGAACCATTAGACCGAGGCTTGTAATTCCAGTGTTGCACATTATGATTTGGAAATGATCCAGTGCCAAATGCTTTTGTAGAAGTCTGAAGCTCAATATCATGAAATAATTTTCTAAAACATCGCTTTGATGGAAAAAGAACAAAGCTTTTATTTGTATCTGCATAAACCTCATCTGTAAAAAAGTCATTTGGAAAATGGTTATGCAATTTTGTGTGCTAAATACATGTGCTAATAAGTACCTACTACTAATAGCACAGTAATGCAGCTGTTATAGCCAATGCCTCACAATGCCAGAGATTTGGGATCAATCATGACCTTGGGTGATGTCTGTGTGGAGTTTGCATGTTCTCCTTGTGAGAGAAAACTGGAGAGCTATGTACTGTAGGAAGGAAGGTTGTAGGAAGATTGATCTTAGAGTAGGCAAAAATGTTTACAGAACATCGTAGGCCGAAGCACCTGTGCTGTAATGTTCTGTTTATCTATTGTATGGAATTCTTTCAGGTGCTCCAGTTTTCTTCCACATCCAAAGATGTGTTGAGTGGGTAGGAAAATTCATCAACATGATGATGTGCTGTGTCATATGACATGGTTTTCCATTGCCTTCTTTTGGCCAGTGTCTTTACAGTACTCTTCTGAGATTGTCTGCCTGCTGTCAGTGGTTGCATAACCAGAGGTTGTGATATGCACCAGTTGCCTATACAATCATCCAACACCTGCTCCCATGGCTTCACTTGACCCTGATCGGTGGGGGGGGGGGGGCGGGGTGGTTAAAAGCAGGTGCTACACCTTGCCTGTAGGTGACCTGCAGGCTAGTAGAGAGAAGGAGTGCCTTACATCTCCTTTGGTATAGACACATCTCCACCCTTCCACCCAAAGTAGGTTAATTAGCCACTTCAAATTGCCCCAGATGTGTAGATGAAAGGTAGAATCTGGGTAAAGTTGATAGAATTTAGGAAGAGTTCAATTAATGTACGATGAATGGATGATGGACAGTACAGATGCAGTGAGCTAAAGGGCTCTTTTCTGTCCTCTGTCTCTCTACAATGCTAGTCTTATCACATTTAGCTTAAAGAAAAACAATAAATGCTTAAGAGGATAGGAGTGCCAGAGGCTGAGGGGAGACCTGATAGGGGTTTATAAGATTATCAGAGGCATAGATAGAGTGGACAGACAGTATCTTTTTCCCAGGGTTGAAATGTCTAATATCAGAGAGCATGTACTTAAGGTGACAGGGGGTGAGCTTAAAGAAATTGTGAAGGGCATATTTTTTGCATAGAGTGCAGTGGGTGCCTGGAATGCACTGCCTGGGGTAGTGGTAGAGGTAGGTCATTACAGACTTTAAGAGACATTTAGATAGGCACATGAATGTGAGGAAAGTAGAGGGATATGGATATTGTGTGTGCAGAAAGGATTAGTTTAGTTGGCCATTTGATTGCTCATTTAGTGGGTTCAGCACAACAATGTTCTCTGTTCTATGTTTTATGTGTTCTAGGAACAATACCTGGGCTTAAGATAGTGTTCCTTTTTAATTATAATGAGGAACGGACTAAAAGTCAAAGCATACATATCTGTTTAGAAATGAAGAACTTACCAAAAACAAAGGCCAATTGATCCACAGTGTATGTGACAGAGGGTGATGTACAGCTGGGCTTGTTTAATTAAACCTCAAAAAAATATTGTGGGTTTAGTAGCAGAACATGTTAAAATATGAGCAAATTCAATGTGGTTTAATGAAACATATTTTATATTTGACAATCATTGGTAACAACAGAGCAGCTGGAGGGTAAACAGTAATAATAGAATTTGTACATTCCATTTACCACATAAAGAATGCACATTATTCAACATTATATACACTCAGTGGTGGTTTTATTAGATATGTCCTGTACCTAATAAAGTGGCCACTGAGTGTACGCTCATGGTCTTCTGCTGCTGTAACCCATCCACTTCAAGGTTTGATGTGTTGTGCTTTCAGATATGCTGTTCTTCACACCACTACTGTAACCCCTGAATTATTTGAATTATTGAACATAGAACAGTCCATGTGCAGACCCTCCCATCCACAATGTTGAATCGAAGCAATTAAATTAGTAATCAAATGGCTAACCAAACTAATTTCTTCTCCCTACACAATGTCCATATCCTTCCATTTTCCTCATATTCATGTGCCTATCTAAATTTCTCTTGAAAGCCTCTACCACCACCCCAAGCATTGCATCCCAGGCATCCATCACTCTCTGTGTAAAATAATCTTGCCCCTCGTATCTCCTTTGAAATTACCCACTCACCTTAAATGCGTACGTTCTGATATTAGACATTTCAACACTTGAAAAAGATATTGTCTGTCTACTCCATCTAAGCCTCATAATCTTATAAACTATTATAGGGGTTTCCAATTTGGGATCTATGGACCCCTTTATTAGATTAGATTATGAGAACACTCAGTCCTCTTTTATTGTCATTCAGAAATGCATACATGCATTAAGATATGATACAATGTTTCTCTGGAGTGATATCACAGAAAACGGAACAAACCAAAGACTAACACTGAAAGAACCACATCATTATAACGTATAGTTACGGCAGTGCAAAGCAATACCATAATTTGATAAAGAACAAACCATGGGCACAGTAAAAAGAGTCTCGAAAGTCCCGAGTCGATCGACTCCCGAGTCCACGATAGCAGGCGGCAAAGGGGAGAAACACCCTGCCATAAACCTCCAGGCACCGTCAACTTGCCGATGCCTTGGAAGCAGCCGACCACAGCCGACACTGAGTTCATCCGTCCGAAAATTTTGAGCCTCCGACCAGCCCCTCCGATACAGCCTCCCGAGCGCCATCCTCTGCCGAGCGCCTTTGACCTCGCCCCGGCCGCTGAAACAAGCAAAGCTGAGGATTTTGTTGGCTTCAGCTCCGGAGATTCCGGTTACCACACAGTAGCAGCGGCCGCGAAGCGGGCATTTCAGAAGTTTTCCAGATGTTCCTCCGTACTCTCACATCTGTCTTCATCAAACCAGGATTGTGCATGGTCCCCTACTTGACAGATAACAGATATTCATCACCGGAAAGGCTCTATGACATGAAAAAAATGTTGGGAAACCCCACTCTATCAGATCCTCCTCAGTCTCTACTGCTCCAGAGAAAACAAGCCAAGTTTGTCGAATCTCTTGTTCTAGCACATGTCCTCTAATTCAGGCAACATCCTGGTAAACCTCTCTAAACCATCTCCAAAGCCTTAGCATCCTTCCTATCAAAGGATGACCAGAGCTGTATGCAATACTCCAGGTGCGGTCTAACTAGGGTTTTATAAAACTGCAATACAAGCTCCTGACATTTGAACTCAATGCTTTGACTACTAAAGGCAAGGATGCCATGTGCTTTCTTAACTGCCCTATCAACTTGAGTAGCCACCTGCAGGGAGCTATGAACTTAGACCCCTAGATCCCTCTGCTCATCAATGCAGTTAAGGATCTTGCCCTTAACAGTGTCTCTTTCTTTACATTTGACCTACCAAGGTGCAACCCTTCACATTGGCCAGTTTGTTCTCCATCTGCCACTTCTCTACCCATAAATGCAATTGATCTATATCCTGTTGTATTGTTTGCCAATCTTCTACACTGTCCACAACACCAGCAATCTTTGTGTCATCTGCAAACTTACTAACCCACCCATTTTCATTTTCAAATAGATAATTTATATACATCACAAACTGCAGAGGTCCCACTACAGATCCCTGCAGAATCCCACTAATCACAGACCTCCAGCTAGAATTAATCCCTTTGACCACTGACCTCTGTCTTCTATGGGCAAGCCAGTTCAAAATCCAAATAGCCAATTCATGATGGATGCCATGCATATTAATCTTTAGGAAGAGCCTCCCATATGGGACCTTGTAAAACACCTTACTAAAATCCATGTAGACAACATCCACCACTCTACACTAACCAATCACACTCATCACCTCATCAAAAACCTAATCAGGTTAGTAAGACCCAACTTACCCCACACAAAGTCATTTTGGCTCTCCCCAATTAGACTATAGCTTTCCAAATGTTGATAAACCCTATCCCTAAGAATTCTCTCCAGAAATGTCCCAACCACTGATGTGAGACTCACTGGTTTATAGTTTCCAGGATTATCCTCGGTTCCCTTCTTGAATAATGGAACAATATTAGCTACTCATTAATCCCCTGGGACCTTGCTTGTGGTTAGAGATGATACTTGTCATGGCCCCAGTAACCTTTTCCTGGGGTATATCCCAGCACCTTAATGCTCTTTAAGAGACCCAACACTACCCCCTCCCTTACCTAGAAATACTGTAGCATAGCAATACACTCAGCATTGATTTCCCTATCTTCCATGTCTTTCTCCTTGGTAAATACTGATGTAAAGTACTCAACAAGTTCAATGTTCAGAGTAAACTTATTATCAAAGTACATATATGTTACCATATACAACCCTGAGATTCATTTTCTTTCAGGCATTCATTGTGAATACAAAGAAACACCATAGCACCAATGAAAAATCACAAGATGGACAAAGAAGGAATGTATAAAAGACACAAACTGTGCATATACAAAAAAACCCAAAATAATAATATCAATAAATAAGCAATGAATATTGAGAACATGAGAAGACGAGTCCTTGAAAGTGAGTCCATAGGTTCTGGAAACAATTCAGTGTTGGGGTGAGTGAAGTTGAGTGAAGTTATCCCTTCCGGATCAAGAGCCTGATGATTAAAGAGTAATAAATGTTCCAGAACCTGATACTTTGGTTTCTGAGGCTCCGGTACGTCCTTCCTGATGGCAGTAGCAAGAAGAAATCATGGCCTGGAAGGTGGGGTCCTTGATGACGGATGCTGCTTGCCTGTGACAATGCTCCTTACAAGTGTACTTAATAAAATGGCCACTGAGTATATTTACATATAATAAGTTCTGGTTACCTAACAGACAGCAGGGAGCTGGAGCAAAGGTATTATTTGCAAATTGGCAAACTGTAATTCCACATGGGACAATGCTACTCCTCAACTATTTATAAACCATATAAATATTTGAGATAGTTACATCTGCTGGAAATACAAAAGCCAAACAGTAAGTACTGAGGAGGACAAATCTGCAGTGGGGTGTAACTAGGTTAATGAACCGGGCAAAAATTTTACATGTGGTGCATAAAACCATGAGACATAGGAGCAGAATTATACCTCATGTAGGAAAGTTGAGGCTATCCACTTCTGTAGGTAGAAAAGAATGATATTCAAATAGAGAAATGTAAAGAACACGGAATATTAGTGAGTTGAATAGTAGCAAGTAAGGAAGATAGATGGCATTTGGCCCTTACTGTTGAAGGGAAGGTCTATAATACACCTTTATAAAGACATTGGTGAGACTACACTTGGAGTTTCAGGGAGAGTTTTGATCTCCTTATTTAAGAAGAGATATACTTGAGATTGCAGCATTTTACTAAGAAAGTTCATTTGGATGATTCCAAAAGATGTTTTATTGGGAGGGAAATTGGAACAGGTTGGTCCTATACTCAAATGAGTTGTGATCTTGAAAAAGTGAAAGTCTCTAAGTTGGGGGTGGGGGGGTGCGAGTTAACCAGCAAGAGTAGCTGAGAGCATATTTCATCTCTGCATTATCTAGAGCTAGGGGTCATAGTTTCATGGTCACCTATTTAAAACAGAAGGAGAAATTTCTTCTCTCAAAGGGCTGCAAACATTTGGAATTCCTTGTCCAAAGAATATTTGATGCTGACTCTTTGAGTATATAGAAAACTAAAGTTTGAGGTTGGAATCAAGGTTAATTTGAAAATTATCCCTATTATGCACTTGGAATGACTTTGTCTGGTTAATGTTATCAAAGTACGCATGTACCATGAAATACAAACATAATAATGATCATAATAGAATCAAAGAAAGCCCACATTAACTGGGTGTACAACCAGTGTGCAAAAGATGATAAACTGTGCAAATAGAAAAAGAAATAAATAATAATATTAAATAATAAAAATAATTGGTACCAATGACATAGGTAGGAAGAGGTATGTTTCTGCAAAGAAATGTCTCTTTTTTGCATCAACAACCAGCATATTCTGAGGGTCAGCTGGGGGCAGCCCACAAGTATCAACAAGCTTCCAGCATCAACATAGCATGCCCACAACTGACTAACTCTGACCTCTACGTCTTTGCAATGTGGAGCTCCAGAGGAAACCCACGCAGTATTGGGGAGAATATACAAACTCCTTTCAAACAGCAGTGGGAATTGAATCCCAGTCTTCCCATCACTAGCACTGTAAAGTGTTACACCGACTGCTGTGCTACCGTGCAGACCTGATGAAGTGTCTTGACCTATATTATCGGTATCTTCTTTCACCCGCAGATGCTACTGAACCTGTTGAGGGCTTCCTGCAGACTGTTGCAAAGGATATGGGAGAAACCGTTTTACCCAGAAAGGGATTAGAATGTGGGATTTTCTCCCTGGGGAAATGTCATAGCAAATAAATAGGCCCTTTGGCTACCATGTCCTATGTAATCATCAAATGTCCATCTATACCCATTCTATTTATTGACTCATGTTCTGTAGCTTTTTGTACCTTGTCAACACTCAGATGGATATTTATTAAATGTTTGGCAACTCTTCGCCTTCATTATTTAATTGCAACATGGATAAATCCAGGTGAAGCAAACAAAAAGGAGGCAATGCTAAGAAGATTGACAACATCACAACGACCCATAACCAGGGATATCTGTCAGCGGAGATCACTCAGCTGTCTGGATGGCCAGGACCCAGTGGAGACTAGCGGCCAGCATGACAGCTAACCAATCAGTACAACGAGTTGGACCAATATAAACGCAAGCACTCATCAGAAGCAAAACTCAATTGCGCACCGATGATGTCACCTCGAATGGTGACGGAATGTTTGCGACCTAACCTCCAAGCTCGGTGATTATCCATACAAACATGCAGAGAGGGTTAGAGAGAGGATGACGGGAAGTTGCTTGTAAAATAAACATGAGCCCAATTTGGACATCATGTACCAGGTAATAAACTTCAGCGTTTCTTTCCAGTTGTAAAAAACAAACTGCTGGAGGAACTCAGAGGGTCAGGCAGTAGCTGTGGAGAGAAATGGACGGTCAATATTTCAGTTCAAGATGCTCTTGTATTTAATTCCATGCTCCACGTTTCCTATCAGATTCTATCCCTTCATCTTCAGCCCTTTTTTGCCTCTATCAATCATTTCCCAGACTGTCGCTAACCCCAATCTGCCTTCCTCCCCATCTGCCTATCCACTTGTCTTCACCTGTTTCCACTTATCACCTGCCAGCTCACGATCTGCCCCTTCACCTCACAGCTTTGTGCTGGTTATCTCCCCTCTATATTTCAGGCCAGATGAAGGGACTTGACCTGAAAATTCAACATAGTTTGTGAGTCCATAACTTAGGGACTCACTTTCAAGGACTCTTCATCTCATATTCTTGATACTGATTGCTTATTTATTATTATTATTTTCATTATATCTTATTTTTTTTCTTTCTTTTTGTATCTGCACAGTTTGTTGTCTTTTGCACACTGGTTAACTGCTCTGTTGGTCTGGTCTTTTCCTGATTCTGTTATGGTTATTGGACATATTGCGTATACCTCCATGACAATGAATCGAAGAGTTATATGTGGTGACATATATGTACTTTGGTAATAAATTTACTTTGAACTTTGAACATTTGACTCTCCATTTCCCTGCACAGATTGGAACTAGTTTATTATTTTCATATGTATTGAGGTACTGCAGCTTGAGCATAAAACCGTAACACATAGGAACAGAAGTAGGCCATTCGGCCCATTGAGTATGCTCTGTCATTCCATCATGGCTGATTTATAATCCCTTTTAACCCCATTCTCCTGCCTTCTCCCCATAACCTTTGACACCTTCAATAATTAAGAACCCCTCAACTTTTGCTTTGAATATAGACAATGTCTTGGCCTCTACAGCCACTTGTAACAGTGAATTCCACAGATTCATCACCCTCTGGCTAAAGAAATTCCTCCTCATCTCTCTTTTAAAGGGACACCCTCATATTTTGAGGTTTTGCTCTCTGATCCTAGTCTCCCCAGCTAAATTCCTCCAGCAGTTTGCTTTTTTTTTTGCCTCTGATTCCAGCATCTGCATTCTCTTGTACCTCCATTTCTTTCTGATGATTGATTGCCAAGGGATCATTCAAAACTTTAGCCCGCCCATTCTCTTTCAGAAACCTAACAGCCAGCCCCATCGTGGGCACCAGCCTCCCCACCATCAAGGAAACCTTCAGAAGGCAATGCTTCAGAAAGGCAGCACCCATCGTTAGGGACCCCATCACCCAGACTTTGGCCTCCTCTCATAGTTACTATCAGAGAGGAGGTACAGAAGCCTGAAGGCACACACTCAATGTTTTAGAAACAGATTCCTCGACTCCAGCACCAGACTTCTGAAAGGACAATGAACCCACGAACAGTTCCTCACTATTTTACTCTGATTTTGAACTAATTATTTATTTTTTATATATTTCTTATTGCAACTTATAGCAATTTTTGGTACTGCACTGTACTGCTGCTGCAAAACAACAAATTTCACAACTTTTGCCAACAATAACAAACCTGATTTCGACTCTGATTAACAAGATTTTCACTAAGTACGGGTATTAAGGGTTAAAGACCTTTAGTAGATTGAGTTTGTGTAGTTGAGTTCTGTCACAGATCTGTCCTGAACTGATTAACTGGCAGAAGAAACTGGAGTTTCTGAATAGTCCACTGTTGCTTCTATGTTCCTATCCTGCTGCCCCACTGTGAATTTTGAAATTATTCCTTTTAGTGCAGATTGCCACCATTCATGTGTTTTCTTTTATGTTTTTACAGTATGATTGCCCTCTGTCGGAGACAGCTTGGGAATATATATTCTGGAACAGCTTTAAACAGCCCTATTATTCTTTCATGTGAAAATTCCTCAGGAAAGTTAAATCAAATTGAAGAATGCAAAACCTTTAAGGAATTGTGGATGACCTCTCGAAATCAACCTAAATCATTACCAAGCCTCAAGATCCAACATGTTAACAGTGCACAATCGATGCTGCTCCAAAATTTTCCCCTATGTCCCAGGAAAATCCATCGTGCTGCTTTGGAAACTGCCAGGGTTGTGCGCAGTTTAGAAATTGAACTTCAGTCAGATTCTTGTCTGGTCTCCTGCCAAAACATAAGATTCTTTGCTGGGATTAGGTGAAGTAAATCATATTGAACAGTTTCGAAACAAACCTCAACTCAGGGTCAAGTTGGCATGCAGAGTAGACCACGTTATATGTTTAGTTTCACAGACGTCGGCCTTTGTACCTTCCATGTAAGATGAATGTGGAACTGAGTGCAGTGAGGGATTTCAGCTATATTCAGCTGCTTCATTGGCATACAGGGTCCGAGTGAATTTTTACACAGTGTGGATATATCCAAAGTTTCACTGTTTTACAATGTTCTGTCGAGGCTATTTTCATTTTTTATATTTTGAGATACAGTGTGGAACAAGCCCAGCAACCCACCTTCCCTATTTGCAGGATAGTTTGCAATTACCAATTAAATCACTAACGGGTATGCCTTTGGACTGTTGGAGAAAACCAGGGCACCAGGAGGAAACCCAAGCAGTTCACGGGGAGAACGTACAAACTCCTTACAGCTGACGCTGGAACTGAACTCCAAACTCCAGAACACCCTGACCTGTAATAGTTACGCTATTGTGTCGCATTTTTCTTCTTAAATATCACAATTACAATGAAAGAAACAGCAGTAATGCCTTTATCACGTACTCTTAAAATAGGTGGACTTCACAGAAGTTTTACAAGCCAAAATCAAAGACCCCAACAATCCTGGATATTCTCTCTTCTCGTCCCTTCCATTGGACAGAAGATACAGAAGCCTGAAAGTATGTATCACCAGATTCAAGGGCTGCTATAAGACTATTGAATAGTCCCCTGGTACAATAACTTGGACTTCTCGCCTCACAATCTATGCAAAAGTCTTAGGCACATGCAAAAAAATTCTGTAAAGCAAAGAAGCTTTCAAAAGTAATGAAATGAGAAGTTCCTAAATAACAAAAAAATACTATAAAGAGCAGTAAACAGTTAAAAAATTAAATCAAATCAATATTTGGTGTGACCACCCTTTGCTTGTTAAAACTGCATCAATTCTCTTAGGTACACTGTTGTGCAGTCTTACAAGAAAACTGGCTGGTAGGTTGCTCCAGGCATCTTGGAGAACTTGCCACAGTTTTTCTGCAGATTTTGGCTGTCTGGCTTGCTTCTGTCTCTTCAGGTAATCCCAGACAGCCTTGATGATGTTGAGATCAGGGCTCTGTGAAGACCCCACCATCTGAAACCACATAAAATATCTAGGTTGCCTAAAACTTTTGCACAGTCCTGTATCTCATTACGATCTTGCACTCAATTGTTCACCTGCATTGTACTTTCCCTGCAGCTGTTACAATTTATTCTGCATTGTTATTATTTTACCTTGCTCTACCTTGATGCACTGTGTGATGAATTGATCTGATTGAACAGATCTATCTTTTTATTGTATTTCAGTGCATGTGACAGTAATAAAACAATACCAATATGCCTTGCACTTGTAAATACTTATCTCTTGGATGCCTGGCATTCTCATTAAACCAACACCTTTCTCCAGTAGAAGGACCCGCCAAGCACCCGCTCATCCCATATGAGCCCCGACAACTATTGGGTTACACTATTGTATGAACAAGAGATTGCAAGGATGGGTGCATTACTGGGGACTGTTGGACTGTCCACCTTCTAACTCTCTCTGTCAGCCTGACCCTGGTACAGTACTGTGGAAAAGTCTTTGGCACCCTAGCTATATATATATGTGCTAAGACTTTTCCACAGTATAGCATTTGTCAATGCGGAGCAGAGAGTGACTAAGTAAATCTTGTGGGAGCAAAGGGTGTTGGGAATGGCAAGGATAGAAACATTGAAAATCTGGTGCCCCCTCCCACTCCCTTTTCACAAGCAGCAGTGAAAACATCAAATATCCTCCCTACCCACACCAGTGGAAGCACCACCCCCAACCATGACACCCCCACCCCCCACCATGCAAGCAACACCAGAAGCCCCGAATCCCCAGCAGTTTTGGACCCAGAGTCCATCAAGACTATAGTCCACAAACCAACACTTCTGTATCTCAGACAGGCTATCTCTCCCAGAGGAGGAAAGAGAGGTCGTTCCTGCAGCAACGAGAGCAGAGACCAGCAACTTGCTGTTCCGATGTTACAATCTTCCACGTCGCTTCTACAAATCCCCTGACTCCTTCTTGGGGACCGACACATGGCCTGCTGTCTTGGCGTTCCAATCTTGGAGGTAATTTCAAAGGGTCTAGTACTGTACATCTCTTACTTTTAGCCAGAATGAAGCTATTGGGCTGAATGGCCTGCATCTCGGCTGTAAATTTATAATGCTATATTAAATTTTAGGCATTGTTATTTTCTTGAATGACCCCTAGTCTACAAACAACTAATCAAATATACTTTTTAGCTAAATATTTACACTAGAAGCATAAACTCACAAGCATAGAAGGAGCCATTGTCTCTGATGGACCGTTACAATGTGTGTGCATGCACTGAAATATCTTCATAGGCTAGATGAGGAAAGTGTTATTTTCACCCAAAGTTGAGGGTTTGGCACTCACTGCCCAACAGGTAGAGTCTCCCTTTATGCCACAGGCTACTGCTGAGCAATCACGTACAGAAACCTGGAGGAACTCAGCAGGTCAGGCATCATCTATAGAAATGAATAAACAGTCAACATTTTGTGGCTGAGATCCTTCTTCAGGACTGGAAAAGAAGGGGGAAGATGCCAGAATAAGATGGAGGGGGAAGGAGGAGGGGCAGGGGGACAAGGTAGAAGGTGACAGGTAAATCCAGGTGGGTGGGAAGGTTAAAGGGCTGGAGAAGGAGCAAGCTGATAGGAGAGGAAAGTGGAGCATAGGAGAAGGGGAAGAACGGAGGGCCACGGGGGTAGACGATAGGCAGGTGAGGAGAAGAGGTAAGAGGCCAGAGTAATAAAGGGTCTTGTGTTGATACAGTGATTCTATTCCTCTCCATAGATGCTGCCTGACCTGCTGAGTTGTGTGTGTTACTCTGGACTTCCAGCATCTGCAGAATCTTTAGTGTTTTTGGTTGTGTTGGCTGTTTTACTGAGGCTCTGAGAAGAGTAGGCAGAGTCTGGGATGAGGAGGCTGGTTTCCATCATGTGCTGAGCTAAGTCCGCAACTCTCTGTAGTTTCCTGTGGTTTCGGGTAGTGCGGCTGCCGTACCAAACTGTGATGCACCCAGATGGGATGTTTTCTTTGGTGCATCTATAAAAACTAGTGAGGATCGAGGGGGATGTTGAATTTCTTTTACTGCCTGTTGTGCTTTCATGGCCATGGTATCCATGGGGTATGATGCTTTTGTAACAGCTTGCCACATCTGCAGGTTTGTCTTCAGTGACGGATGCCCTGGAGTACTCAGAGCTCCTTTTCCCAGTCTATTCCCATTCTTATCATAATTATAATGTGGACTCACTCACTCCCTGTAGGGGTAGAGGAAACAATAATTTCTTTCTTGGTTGGATAGATACTTGCAGAGGGTTAGGATTGATTGAATTGATCATTTGGTTCTTGAACCAACCTGCCAAACCTTGATCACCACAGTTTCACATCACTAGGAATACCTGATGAAGCATTTCCACCAAAAATTTCAACTCTTTATTCCTCTCCATAGATGCTGCCTGACCTGCCGAGTTCCTCCAGCATTTTGTACGTGATACTCTGGATTTCCAGCATCTGCAGAACCCTTTGTGATGATGTAAACTTTGACCACTTTGCACTAAGGTGGACATTTTTTTTGTTCTAATTGTGATTTTGTTGCAAAATAATTGTGTATAAATTATGTTTAATTTATGTATTTTTGTGAACGCTGCTTACCTGATGCTACATGTCTATGATGCTTCTGCAAGTAAGTTATACAGTGCATCTGTGCATACATGTACTTGCGCATATGACAATAACCGTGACTGAAGTTATAGAATTTGCTCAAAAACAGAAAAGCTGGAAGAACATCAGCCACTTAAGCAGAGAGACGAACCAGTTAGCACTGGCTCAATGGGCTTCCTTCTGTGCTGGCAACAATTCTCTGATGATTCTAAATATTGGGGTATAGATGTGACTGGCAATTTACTGACCGTTCTCAATTACCATCAGGTAGCTTCTCGAAAGATGCCTTCTTGAAACATTTCAGTCCTGTGCTGAAGAACTCTCACAGCGTTTCAACTACAATTCTTCAGCGTCTTCCCCTCTGCCAGCTGATCTCTGAATGGACCTCACTAGTCATTTTATTTCTATTTTTGCACTACTTATTTAATTTAACTAAACTATTATATATATATATATTTACTGATTTACTGTAATGCACAGCTTTTTCTCTATTATTATGTATTGAATTGTACTGTTGCTGAAAAGTCAACAAATTTCACAACATATGCTGGTGATATTAAACCTGATTCTGATTCAATATGTTTGGCTGCATTGTGGATACTTTTAAAAACAGTGTGAGTGACAATTTTTTTTAACCCTTTCACCTCTCTGCTGAACGAGTATAGGAGCAGGTCCTTCAGCTCACTGAGCTTGCACTGACCATCAGACACCCATTTATACGAATCCGACTTCAAGCCCAGTTTATTCTCCTCATACCTGCATATGGTTTCTACCACTCACCTTCAGACTAGGGGCAATTTACCATGAGCAATTAACCTATCAATGGGTTGGGTTATGGGAGGAAAGCAGAACAGACAGATAGTCACAGGGAACTCTGACAGCACCCGAGGTCAGGATTGAACCTGGTCTCTGGAGAGAAGAGTCTGCAGCTCTACTTAGCTGTGCCACAATGCCACACAGCTAATATTGATGGTTAAAGAACTTCAAAGTTCAAAGTAAATTTATCACCATATACAACCCTGAGATTCATTTTCTTGTCGGCATAATTCAATAAATCTATAGAATAATAATTGTCACAGAATCAATGAAAGACCACCCAACCTGGGCATGCAATCAGAGTGCAAAAGACAGCAAACTGTGCAAATACAAAAAGAGAAATAATAATAATGAATAAATAAGCAATAAATATCGAGAGCATGAGATAAAGAGACCTTGAAAGTGAGTGCATTGGTTGTGGTAACATTTCAATCATGGGGCAGGAGGAGTTGAGTGAAGTTATCCCCTTTGGTTCAAGAATCTGATGATTGAGGGATAATAACTCTTCCTGAACCTGGTGATGTGTATCCTGAGGCTCTTGTACCTTCTTCCTGGGTCCTTGATAATGAATGCTGCTTTCCTGTAACAACGCTTCATGTAGTTGTGCTCAGTGGTGAGAAGGGCTTTACTTGTGATTGACTGGACCTGCAGAATAAGTAATAGTTGCAGTACTATACAATATAGTAGCATTTTAATTTGAATAGTATCTGATCTGATCAAAACTAATCCACTGGATTTAGCTGTTTGTGACCATAAAATGAATATCTGGTTTCTTGTATGAGGATGCATCATTGTTAATTTGGTTTAGTGGTTTGTTTAGGGGTAAACAAACCTTTCACTAAATAAACATCCTAAATCCCTTTTACCAGGTCCCTAGTGGCAATGACGACGTGCTTTGCAGCTTCCTCTGTGAAATGTGGTCCTGCTGGTTAGGAATGTTTAGTCTGCTGTCTTGAAATGTTGTGCTTAGTTACTCATTTATCTCTTTTTTTCCAAGGGGGAAGCTTTACCATCTGGGGTGGATACCTTTTACGCATGAATTCTTCGGAATTGAATCAATTTATTTCTTGGGTTAACAACCGAAATTTGATTCAAGTAGATGCTTTGAGCAGACACAATGAGATATTTGCTAGTTATTTATAAAGCCATTTTATAGCTCTTCAAATCCACTCTGTGAATTGGCTATCTGTGCTCCATATGTCTATATATCTCTATTTGTTGCAGAAACCGCAGGAGAACCAATTTGATTTTCTATGCTTGTCAGTAATTCTATAAACGTGAACTGAAGTCTCTCTGAATCACTTCCTGTGAAGTGAGAATTTCCTTTACATCTCCTCTGTTTTTGCAATAGCCAATGCTGTTTAACCAATAGCACTATGATCTGTGTGATATGTTATGAATTTCTATAACTTTTTAAACCTGGTACCTAACGAGGACTCATATTAAATGCATTCAATGGCCACTATACTAGGTACCTCCTGTACCCAATAGAGTGGCCACTGAGTGTGTGTTCGTGGCCTTCCACGGCTGTAGCCCATCTGCTTCGAGGTTCAGTGTGTTTTGCATTCAGGGATGCTCTTCTTCACACCACTGTTGTAATGTGTGGTTACTTGAGTTACTGTCGCCTTCCTGTCAGTTTGAACCAGTTTGGCAACTCTTGTCTGACCTCACTCATTAAAAAGGCATTTTTCTTCACAAAACTGCTGCTCACTGTATGTTTTCTTTTCACATCATTCTCTGTAAACTCTAGAGACTGCTGTACATGAAAATCCCAGAAGACCAGCTGTTTCTGAGATACTCAAAGCAACCGGTCTGGCACCAACATTAAATGCTAAAAATACTTGGATTGCATTTCTTCCGCCATTCCAATGTTTGGTCTGACCAAAAACTAAACGTCTTGACCATGTTTGCATGCTTTGATGCATTGAGACGCTGCTACATGACCGACTGATTAGATATTTGCATTAATGAGCAGATGCACAGGTGTACCTAATAAAGTGGCCACTGAGTGTATTTCCATGAAATGCTCTTAAACTTCTGCACTCCACTGTGTGTGTGTGTGTGTGTGTGTGCATGCATACGTGTGTGCGTGTCAGTGTGCAGAAATCCATGCAACAGAGTCCAGTCATTTTAGACTATCTTGTCAGTAGACCAAAGTGCTACTTAAGATTGTGCGGAAGCTGGAGTGCCAACGCAATCTCACATTACAAGAAACCAAGTACGGGAATCTTCCACTTTCTACTCTAATGGAAGCAAATGGAGTATAGGAGAATAAAAGGTAATCTTAAGGAGGTGTATAAAATTATGAGTGTCATTAACAGAGTGAGTGCATACAGTCTTTTTTTCCCAAGGTTAGGAAATCAAGAACTGGAGAGTATCAGCTTAAGGCGAGATGGGGAGATTTAATGGGAACCTGAGGGGCAAATTTTCCACCTAGGGGTTGGTCAGTGTGTGGAATGAGCTGCCAGAGGAAATGGTTGAGGCAGATAAAGTAACAACATTAAATAGGTACTTGCACTGATACATGGATAGAGGGATATAGAGTCATAGAGAAGCACAGCACAGAAACAGGCCCTTCGGCCCATCTAGTCCAAGCTGAAACAATTTAAACTGCCTACTCTCACTGGGACCATAGACCTCCATATCCAGACAATCCAACCTATCCAAACTTCTCTTAAGTGTTGAAACCGAGCTCACATGCACCACTTGTGCTGGCAGCTCATTCCACACTCTCACGACCTTCTGAGTGAAGAAGTTTCTCCTCATGTTCCCCTTAAACTTCTCACCTTTCACCCTTAACCCATGACCTCTGGTTGTAGTCCCATCCAACCTCAGTGGAAAAAGCCTACTTGCATTTACCCTCTTTACTCCTCATAATTTTGTATACCTCTATCAAATCTCCTCTCAATCTTCTACATTCTAAAGAATACAATCCTAACCTATTCAATCCTTCCTTATAACTCAGGTTCTCCACACCCGGAAAATCCCTGTAATTCTCTCCATATGCTTTCAACCTTGTTTACATCTTTCTTATAGGTATCTGACCAAAGCTACATTTCATACTCCAAATTAGGCCTCAACAACATCTTATGCAACTTCAACATAACATCCCTTCTCCTGTACTCAATACATTGATTTATGAAAGCCAATGAGCTAAAAGCTTTCTTTACATCCCCATCTATCTGTGACACCACTTTCAATGAGTTATGGACCTGTATTCCCGGATCCCTTTGTTCTACCATACTCCTCAGTCGCTACTGTTCACTGTGTAAAGCCTATCTTGGTTGGTCCTACCAAAGTGCGAAGCATCGTACCTGTCTGCATTAAATTCCATCTACTATTTCTCAGTCCATTTTTCCAGCTGATGCAGATCTTTCTGCAAGCCGTGATATCCTTCCTCACTGTCCACTACGCCCCCAATCTTGGTGTCATCCACAACTTTACTAATCCAGTTAACCACATTATCCTCCAGGTCATTGATACAGATGACAAACAGCAAAGGATCCCTGAAGTACACCACAGGCCTCCAGTCAGAGAGGCAACCCTCTACTACCGCCCTCTGGCTTCTCCCACAAAGCCAATGTCTAGTCCAATTTACTACCTCATGCTGAATATGCGTGACTGAACCTTGGACCAACATAGATAAATGGGACTGGTTTTGATCGGAATCTTGGACACTTGGGCCAAAGGCCCTCTTTCTATGCTAAATGACACTGACTCTATAACTCTAAGTCATCTTTGACCCCAGAAGGTTGTCAAAGAAACGGGCATTTAGTCCAATGACCTGCAGAGTGATGAAGTGTCTTGTGCTACAGTTAGAGGATAGGGAAAGACCTTGTCTCCTTTCTGCACTGTCTGGAGTCACAGGTCAATGGAGATTGCATTTATACTTTCAAAACATGACATTTTCACCCAATGGTGATTTCCCAACCAGTTAAACTGCAAGCTACTTTATGTAATGCACGTGATAGTCCAGAAATTTAATGATTGAGCACATCATAAAGTTTAGCCTAAGTAGTAGATCTGTCCCTCTTTAATACTGTCCTACTTTAACTTTAAACTCTTTATATTATTATATTATATCACCAAACTAATGCACAAATCCACTCAAAAAATTAGGGTAACAGTTACTAAAAGGAGTGCCATGCATCCAAAGAAGATTAGCATAAGAACATAAGAAATAGGAGCAGGAGTTGGCCATCTGGCCCATTGAGCCTGCTCTGCTATTCAATAAGATCATGGCTGATCTAGCCATGGACTCATCTCCACCTAACTGGCTTTTCCCCATAACCCTACTATGCAAAAATCTATCCAGCCTTGTATTAAATATATTTACTGAGGTAGCCTCCACTGCTTCATTGGGCAGAGAATTCCACAGATTCACCACTCTCTGGGGAAAGCATCTCTGTCCTAAATCTACTCCCCGGAATCTTGAGGCTATGTCGCCAGTTCTAATCTCACCTACCAGTGGAATCAAGGGGAAACATGATTTGAACATTTGAATTATACTAAACCATCTTACCAAATTGCACTACAAGGGAAGTCTTTAAAATCAAAACCTGCCCTTAGCCTCTCCTTTATATGTTTCCTTCCTCACCTTAAATGCATGCCCTGTACTATTAAACTTTTCAACTCTGGGGAATAGATACTGATTGTCTGCTCTATCTATGCTTCCCATAATTTTAGGAATATTTTGTTTTCTCCTTCCTCCCCACTGCAATTTAAAATATAATATTTTGCTATCCTTACCCAGTTCTGACAAACGAACATTAAAATGATTTGTTTTTCTTTTTCACAGATGCTGTTTAATCTGTTGTGTGGTTCTGTATTAATTCAGAATCTGCAGAACTTTGTCTTTGTCTTCAAATGAGTTATTACCCTTCGACCATTGAGCTCCTGAACTAGCGTAGGCAGCTCCGTTCAACTCAACATGGAACTGATTCCATAACCTAGACTCACTTTCAAAGACTCTGCAGCTAATGTTCGCAGTATTATTTATTTACCTATTTATTGTTATTATTATTATTAATGTTTTATTTGCACAGATTGTCTTCTTTTGCACCTTCCTGTCAATGCTGTCCTGCCATTCAATATTTTATTTTATTTATTGATACAGCACAGTACAGGCCCTTCCGACTGAGGAGCCCACACTGCCTAATTACACTAATTAACCTACTAACATGTACAGTGGTTGCTGGTCACTTTGTGCTTGTGTGTAGTTTTTCATTGATTCTATGATATTTCTCTCTTTTACTGTGAATGCCTGCAAGAAAATGAGCCTCCAGATATTACATGATGACATATACATTTGTCCATTCATTCATTATGCGCTGTGTGGTATCCCATGGGCGATCATGGTCTTCCCATGACCATGATAGGTCTTGGCAAATTTTTCACAGGAGTAGTTCGCTACTGCCTTCTTCTGGGCAGTGTCATATACATACTTTGAAAATAAATTTACTTTGAACTTTGATTGGTGTCGGCCTAGAGGAGGTGTGGCATAATGACACTGATAGATTCACACTTAGTATTTCAGACAGAGCTGACTGTCTCTTCCACCTAAACCTCAGTTGAGAATGGTACCTGCCTGGATGCCTAATAGGAGGAGAGTTGCCAGTGTATCCACATGCTTCCCTATTGTGCAGCACAGCATTTACACGAACAAAGCTGTTCAGCTCTAAGTTGCACACCGGTGCTGTGGGAGTGAAAGGACTCCAGCAGTTCACAAGGGCAGCTCAGTAGCACCTTCTCAAGTGCAATTAAAGATGGGTGTTATCACTCATGCTCACTGGTAAGCTTCCAGTTTCAGTAGGCGCTTCTGAAGTCGAGCGACGGCTTACTGGTAGTTGAAAAGGCAAGAAATACAACTAAAAACATCATTAATAACACTTTCTATGAGGTAAATTGTGGTTAACTATCACCGTGAACAATGAAGAGGCGAAGTTGACTCGAGAGATGAGCCATGCTGGTGCAGTGCATAGCCAGAGGCAGGATACAGGCCCAGAGCATATACTGCCGTGGGGGGACCTGGGTCCTAACGTGTGGCACGATCTGGTGTTCGGACAATTTAACCGTCGGCCCAGACGGACTGAAAAGGCAGGATATTGGGACCAGAGGCAAGGTCTGGGCCGATTTCGCTCACTCTTCCGCGATGTTCACTCCTCTCTCCATGCCACTGATGCTGTGAGATTGCTCCTGCTACTGTTCTTTGTGTCTGAGAGCTTCACCGTGATTTGGCCTGCTGACATGATGAACTGACACCAAGACTTTGGGCCTACTCCTGCTGCTCCGGGCAATCAGATTTATGGATTCAATGTGGTTCCGAATGCTTTTACTCGCTTCTATCGTTTGTATGATTTGTGCTTTTTTTTTCTCTTTCTCTTTACATTGCATGCTGTTGGTTCTTTTTTAATTGGGTTCTTTTGGGTTTCTTGGTTTTGGCTGCCCGTAAGTATACAAATCTCAAGGTTGTATAATTTATGCAGACTGTGGTAATAAATGTTCTTTGAATCTTTGAATTGTTGATGCCCAACTCCCAAAAAAAAGTAAATGAAAAGTGATGAAGTCCAAGACATAGGCCGCATCAAAATGTATGGAGCGACCAATCCTAAACACAAGAGACTCTGCAGATGCTGGAAATCCAGAGAAACATATATGAAACGGTCGAAGAACTCAGCTGATCGGACAGCATCTATGGAAAGGAATAAACAGTTGACATTTCTGGCCAAGACCCTTTATCAGAATTGCCGAGCAACGAACCCTGCTTGATCTCCTTTGAAAGCAGTGGACACCAAGATGAAACTTGCACAACTCACATGCTGTTACAAAGCAGGTGACTACAGTAGATACAATAAGGGAGATGGACTGTGAAATGCAGAACGTATCAGGTTCTCGTTCAAGCTATTTCGATACAATTTCAGCAGTTGTTTATGCAAAATTATATGGAAAATTTCAACGATATACCTCATGCATAAAAAAAGGCCAAATCTGAACTGCTCATTTAGCACTCTTTATTTAAACATTCCCCCAGTCATTGGTGGAACAGCTACAGGGCCATTGATAGTTCTGTCAGGTCACACTCATGTCCGTTTCCAGTTCATCAATGTGACATCGCTAAAGTACAGAATACTTGAAATAATTGGTTATGACTTCAGCTTATAAACATCTCTGCATTCCCAGGCCGAGAGGAATTTCAAAGCTGATACACTGCTTCTAAGGTCAAATACTAATGTTTAAATTACGTAAATAAAATTACACTTAAATAGATAGAGAGAGAGGGCAAGAGAGAGAGGGGAGAGGCAGAGAGAGAAAGAAAGAGAGAAAGGAAGAAAGGGAGAGGGAGAGAGTGAGAGCAGGAGAGAGAGAGAGAGAGGAAGAGGGAGGGGGAGAGAGAGAGACAGAGCAAGAGAGGGGGGAAGAGGGAGATAGAAAGAGGGAGGGAGAGAGAGAAATTGGTTAATGTTATTTGCGGTACACAAGTGTAAAGGAGAATAAAATAATTAGTACTCTTGATTCAATTCAGCACAAAATAAACACAATAACATAAAGACACAATAAGTATAGAAATCATTTATATACATAGATTGATCTTATGACCATAAAGAGGCGTTAGGCACAGGAGTGTCTGTACATAAGGTAACTGACAGGAAATGATAAAGTAGTGGTAGTGGGGGGTTGTGTAGAGATGGATTAGTGGGTGGAGGTGTTGATCAGCCTTACTCCTTGAGGAAAATAACTGTTTTTGAATCTGCTGGTCCTGATGTGGATGCGACATAGCCTTCTCCCTGGTAGGATTGGGACAAACAGTACATGAGCAGGGTGGATGAGATCTTTGCTGGTGATATTGGCCCTTTCTGGAGGGAAGGAGGGAGGGAGAGAGGGGGGCGGGAGAGAGAGAGAGAGAAGAAGAGATGGGAAGGCCAGATTGAAGGAGAAATCCATTCAGATGGATTATGATTTAGGTAGAGAACAAGATTCAAACTGGTGAGATTGATTTAGACTAGAGGGAAGGGCTGAAACAGAAACAGAGCTTAAACTGAGTGTTTTTTGACCTAGAGTATTCCTAACTCAACAACTTGAATTTACTAGTGATGTTATAACTGAGACTGCAAAGAATGGAATTTATCATATCTATATTACTAAGTTACTAACATGACATTTTTGTTTTGTGGATTGTCACTCTAAACAAAAATAAATTGGAGTAGTGATTAATCATTAGTGGTAAAAAGTATTCAAAATATGTTTACTTCTATACCAAAGGACAAGCGATGACTAAATTAAGTCTGTGCTTTAAAGAACGACATATGTCACCACCAGTCTGAAAATTATGAATCTTCATATATTTCCCATTTCTCAGCTCTGAACATAGGAAGGGTTACTGAATGGGTTTAGAGAAATCCAAGAGGCTAAATTTTGGAATAAACCTTTCAGTTGCTCTCTTAAGATGTTGATTCTGAACACAGTAGCTGGTTAAGTAATTAAGCAATTGTTGAGTACGTAACTTATACAGTCCATGCCTCACTTAAGAGGAATGTGACTGTTTGCAGATTTCTGACATGAAAGCCAGCGATTCACATTCATTTAAGGGAAATGAATTAAGGTTATTGTTGAGAAGCCAGTTAATAATTCTGTGAATTTCTCCCAGTTACATTCATGAACAAAATTCCTACATTTGCAATAATTTGCTTTCAGATATTGATGGAGTGTTTACAATTGTGAAGAAGATTTTCTGGTATTCCTTCATGCCACTGTTTCCCACCATTTATTCTCAAATCGAAACGCTTGCAAAGCCCAATGTAATACTAAGGTGCACTTGCTCTTACGTCACAAGTTGAGAAACAGTAGAGATGATGGTATTTTTCCCACATTGTTGAAAAGCATTCATATAGCTGTGGCCAAATTGGCTTATCAAAGTTCAAAGTAAAATTATTATCAAGGTACATATATGTCACCATATAATACCCTGATGTACATTTTCTTGTGGGCATTTACAGCGAATACAAAGAAATGCAATAGAATCAGTGAAAAACTGTGCACAGCAAAGACGGACAAACAGCCAATGTGCAAAAGACAACAAATTGTGCAAAACCAAAAAAAATAATAATAATACTAAATATTGGGAACTCGAGTAACAGAGCCTTTGAAAGTGAATCCACAGGTTGAGGAGTCAGTTCAGTGCTGGGGTGAGCAAAGTTCTTTCATTATTCTTAAAGCCATGAAATTATTTTACTCAAAATGTTGGTAAGGACAAATATTTATTAAAACATTTATTGCAAGTATATTACTTCAGTTGCTTGTCTGCTCAGAAAAAATCAAATAGGTACTTGGCAGTCAGATCCAAACTTTGCTCTCTGTGAGGAATTTTATGTCTCTGCCTTTTCTGATTAAAATAACAGAGACAGAACTAAAATATCGTCTTTGTTCCTCCAACACTTAGAGAGCAGCCCGTAATTTAACTGCACTTACCAGTCTGGGCAAAGTCGTGAGAGCTAATAAGAGAACTCTATATGCTCATTCGATTGAGTCAGTATGAAAGAATAACTAAAATTGCTGTGAGTATTTTTAGTTTTACGCAGTTGTTGGATGTGGACATTGCAGGCTGGGAAAAGATTCCTTATTGCCCATGAATGGCTTCTGGAGAGGGTGGAGGGAGCTAGAGGCACCAAGTTTCTAGGAGTGCTCATAATGGATGATCTCACCTGGTCCCTCAACGCCACCTCTTTAATCAAGAAAACACAGCAGGTCTCCACTTACTGAGGAAATTGAGGCACGTGAAGCTCCCCACACATTCTCCCTATTTTTAAAGGAACACCATTGAGAGGGTCCTGACCAGCTGCATCTCCATCTGGTATGGAAATTGCAAGGCATCCTTACAAAGGATTGTGAGGAGTGCTGAAAGGATCATCAGGGTCTCTGTTCTACCCATCTGAAATATTTATCTGGAGTGCTGAGTATCTAGAGCTCTTAGTATTGTCAAAGACTCATCCCCCTCGTCCCACAATCTTTTTGACCCCCCTTCCATCAGGGAAGAGGTATCGTAGCATTACATAGAACATAGAATATTACAGCACAGTACAGGCCCTTTGGCCCACAATGTCGTGCCAACCCTCAAACCCTGCCTCCCATATAACTCCCTACCTTAATTTTCTCCATATACCTGTCTAGTAGTCTCTTAAATTTCACTCGTGTATCTGCCTCCACCACTGGCTCAGGCAGTGCATTCCACGCACCAACCACTCTCTGAGTAAAAAAACCTTCCTCTAATATCCCCCTTGAACTTCCCACCCCTTACCTTAAAGCCATGTCCTCTTGTATTGAGCAGTGGTGCCCTGGGGAAGAGGCGTTGGCTATCCACTCTATCTATTCCTCTTAATGTCTTGTACACCTCTATCATATCTCCTCTCGTCCTCCTTCTCTCCAAAGAGTAAAGACTGTTAGGATGGGAAACAGTGTCTTCTACCAGGCCATGAAAACCCCTGTCATCTCCCATGTCTCATCACGTATAACGTGCAAGTATTATTATACTTTTTAACTTGTGTCGTAAAAACACCTTATGCTAAATGTCAGTTTTATGGAATATATTTTCTTATTTGTTAATTTATTTGTAGCGATATTACTTTATGTGTTGTGTGCAAGCCAACCCAACGTAGGACTTACGCAGTGAACAGTAGAAAAAAGGGATTTTGGAATGCAGATCCATAATTCCTTTCAAGTTGTGTCACAGGTAGATGGGATGGTAAAGAGATCCTTTGGCACATTGGGATGTCGTGTAGAAATTGAATAAGAAGTTGTATAAATCTGTACAAATTTGGAGCATTGTGTATACAGTTGTGGTCACCTACCTAAGGAAAGATATCAATAAGATTGAAATAGTATAGAGAAAATTTACAAGGATTTTGTCAGGACTTGAGGATCTTAATTATAGGGAAAGGTTGAATAAGTTAAGGTTTCATTCCCTGGAGTATAGAAGAATGAGGGGAGAGTTGTTAGAGGGATACAAAATTATGAGGGGCATAGGATAAATACAAGCAGTCTTCTTCCTCTGAAGTCGGGTGCAACTAGAGGTAGAGGTCATAGGTTAAGTGTGAAAAGTGAAATATCGATTTGATAAGCACATGGATAAGAGGGGTTTAGAGGGACATGGGCATAAAGGGCTTGTTTGGTGTGTATGTGGTTTGCATGGATGAGTTGGGCAGAAGGGTCTGTTTTCATATTGTATTATTCTCAATTCCTGTGATATTTCCAGCTACTTTAACAGTAATATCCTGTTACATTTTCATTCTTCAATAGGTTTCAAATAATTTCAGGGATGTTTTCCTTATTTCTGCTAAGGATTTAGGGAAAAAAACACAAAAATGCTCATCATATAACCTTCCTCTCTGCTCAGTAATACAACATGTGCCATGTATTAATGGTCTATTGTTCTACTCAGCCATGGAAATTCAATTCCATTCAACTGATGGAGCCAAATTTCAAAGCGGAGTCAACCATCTCCACACTGGGGATGAGTTTTGAGGCAACGGCATTACATGAAAATTGAACAGTTCATGAAATTGTTACAGCAATCAGCCCAAGAGGTCCATAGCAGCTGCTCTTTCCCCCACAGTCTTGTGCATTATTCTCTGTTAAGTGTCTAAAGAGTTCTTCTACTACTCTGATCTGAATGAGAATATGTCTCTGACAGAGCCTTCCCATCTAATTTATCTCATTTCATTTCTCCGCAGATTTTGTGTTATCTCATGACAATATCCAGGTTTATCATGAGACTTGCTTGTAACTCACAAATTAAGTTCGATGAAGTCTAAGGGCTGATTGATTTTTTATCCATTTTATTCCCCCTCTGCATCTGAAAAAATAATTACTTTATCTCAGCATATTCATCAGCTGAGCAAACACTGAGCCTTCTGAATAAAGGGCTATTAATCTCTGAAGAGAGGTAAGGTGGTTATGAGGCATTTTGGAGATTTTTTTTGGAGGTACATGGAATAAGAAAGCAGGAAGGATTGGTCTAGAAATTACTACATCCACGATTAGAATATTGCCTACAGGTCTGGTCAGACATTGCAGGAAATTGCCAATACAGAAAGTAATGGATACAGCCTAGTCCATCATGGGTAAGGCCTTCTCCACCACAGAGCACATCTACACAGAGCGTTGTTGCAGGTAGGCAGGATTCACCATCAGGGACCCCTACCTGATGGTCATGTTCCCTTCTCCCTACCGCCATCCGGAAAGAGGTAACAGAGCCTCACGCTCACACCACCACACCACCTGGTTCAGGAACAGTTTTTGCATCATGTTATGGGGAAAAGGCAGGTAGGTGGAGATGAATCCATGGCCAGAGCAACCATGATCTTACTGAATGGCGAAGCCAGCTCAACGGGCCAGATGGCCTACTCCTGCTCCTATTTCTTATGTTCTAATGTAACAGCTATTACCACTCAACCATCGGGCTCTTGAACCAAAGGGGATTTAAAAAAAGGATCCCTAATGCTTTCCTGGCAAATATGATGAATAAACTCTTCTTGGGCTTCCAGCCGGGTACAGGTATCGATTATAACCAACATTTTGATGACAAGCTCTGCCATCTTCATCAGGAATGATGCCTGGGCATGTGCATCCAGTGGTATTTATACCCCATAGTCCATCCTTCCTGATTCCATAATCCTCATTGAATCAGGTTTCTACTCTCCCATGATGTTTACAATTGAATTCCACTTCTTACTTAGAGTGAAACTATAGAAACCATAGAAACTACAGCACAGAAACAGGCCTTTTGGCCCTTCTTGGCTGTGCCGAACCATTTTCTGCCTAGTCCCACTGACCTGCACACGGACCATATCCCTTCATACACCTCCCATCCATGTATCTGTCCAATTTATTCTTAAATGTTAAAAAAGAACCCGCATTTATCACCTCGCCTGGCAGCTCATTCCATACTCCCACCACTCTCTGTGTGAAGAAGCCCCCCCCCCCAATGCTCCCTTTAAACTTTTCCCCCTCACCCTTAACCCATGTCCTCTGGTTTTTTTCTCCCCTTGCCTCAGTGGAAAAAGCCTGCTTGCATTCACTCTATCTATACCCATCATAATTTTATATACCTCTATCAAATCTCCCCTCATTCTTCTACGCTCCAGGGAATAAAGTCCTAACTTATTCAACCTTTCTCTGTAACTGAGTTTCTCAAGTCCCGGCAACATCCTTGTAAACCTTCTCTGCACTCTTTCAACCTTATTTATATCCTTCCTGTAATTTGGTGACCAAAACTGAACACAATACTCCAGATTCGGCCTCACCAATGCCTTATACAACCTCATCATAACATTCCAGCTCTTATACCCAATACTTTGATTAATAAAGGCCAATGTACCAAAAGCTCTCTTTACGACCCTATCTACCTGTGACGACACTTTTAGGGAATTTTGTATCTGTATTCCCAGATCCCTCTGTTCCACTGCACTCCTCAGTGCCTTACCATTAACCCTGTATGTTCTACCTTGGTTTGTCCTTCCAATGTGCAATACCTCACACTTGTCTGTATTAAACTCCATCTGCCATTTTTCAGCTCATTTTTCCAGCTGGTCCAAGTCCCTCTGCAGGCTCTGAAAACCTTCCTCACTGTCTACTACACCTCCAATCTTTGTATCATCAGCAAACTTGCTGATCCAATTTACCACATTATCATCCAGATCATCGATATAGATGACAAATAACAATGGACCCAGCACTGATCCCTGTGGCACACCACTAGTCACAGGCCTCCACTCAGAGAAGCAATTCTCTACCACCACTCTCTGGCTTCTTCCATCGAGCCAATGTCTAATCCAATTTACCACCTCTCCATGTATACCTAGCGACTGAATTTTCCTAACTAACCTCCCATGCGGGACCTTGTCAAAGGCCTTACTGAAGTCCATGTAGACAATATCCACTGCCTTCCCTTCATCCACTTTCCTGGTAACCTCCTCGAAAAACTCCAATAGATTGGTCAAACATGACTTACCACGCACAAAGCCATGTTGACTCTCCCTAATAAGCCCCTGTCTATCCAAATGCTTGTAGATTCTGTCTCCAATAACTTACCTACTACTGACGTTAAACTCACCGGCCTATAATTTCCTGGATTACTTTTCGATCCTTTTTTAAACAACGGAACAACATGAGCCACTCTCCAATCCTCTGGCACTTCACCCGTAGACAGCGACATTTAAAATATTTCTGCCAGGGCCCCCGCAATTTCAACACTAGTCTCCTTCAAGGTCCGAGGGAACACTCTGTCAGGTCCCGGGGATTTATCCACTTTAATTTTCCTCAAGACAGCAAGCACCTCCTCCTTTTTAATCTGTACAGTTTCCATGGTCTCACTACTTGATTCCCTCAATTCCATAGATTTCATGCCAGCTTCCTTAGTAAATACAGACGCAAAAAACCTATTTAAGATCTCCCCCATTTCCTTTGGTTCCGCACAAAGCCGACCACTCTGATCTTCAAGAGGACCAATTTTATCCCTTACAATCCTTTTGCTCTTAATATACTTGTAAAAGCTCTTTGGATTATCCTTCACTTTGACTGCCAAGGCAACCTCATGTCTTCTTTTAGCCCTCCTGATGTCTTTCTTAAGTATTTTCTTGCACTTCTTATACTCCTCAAGCACCTGATTTACCCCCTGTTTCCTATACATTTCATACAACTCCCTCTTCTTCTTTATCAGAGTTGCAATATCCCTTGAGAACCAAGGTTCCTTATTCCTATTCAATTTGCCTTTAATCCTGACAGGAACATACAAACTCTGCACTCTCAAAATTTCCCCTTTGAAGGCTTCCCACCTACCAATCACATCTTTGCCAGAGAACAACCTGTCCCAATCCACACTTGTTAGATCCTTTCTCATTTCTTCAAATTTGGCCTTCTTCCAGTTCAGAACCTCAACCCTAGGACCAGATCTATCCTTGTCCATAAAGAAACCTTCATCTTTGTTAAAGTTCTTTTCCACTAGTTTTACTTCAATGGTTCCCTTCATCAGGCGGTCCCAAAAGCCAGTTTTGTGCTGTTGAAGTCAATTCTATGGCCAATGCAAATGCAATTTTCTGCTGCCACTGATTTCTCCAGGTAACCCAAATGGATACACCTCCTTGCTCCTTGATGCAGGTTTCCACTGTGCATCTCGTCTGGCTGATATATGCTGCTCCAAATTTATAGGGAGTCTTTAAACTGCAGCCATCCTGAGTCCCAGGTCATCTTTGACCCGCATAAGCTGTGATTTGAGCTTCCTTACAGGTTTGTGAAATGGTATTAATCTTGTATTTCTTCAGGACCTTGATGATCTTTCCAGAAGTCGCCTGTCTTCCCTATAGTTCTATGGTTTCCGGAAGGATTCGTCAAAGGGGATAACTTCACAACTTCATTCACCCCAGCTTTGAACTGTACCCACAACTATGGACTCACTTTCAGGGACTATTTATCTCATATTCTCAATACTTATTGCTTATTTAGTATTATTATTGTTTTCTTTTTCTGCCTTTTTGTATTTGCAGTTTGTCATATTTTGCACATTGGTTGTTGGTCCATCCTGTTGGATGTGGTCTCACTTCGATTCGATTGTGTTTCTTGCATTTACTGTGAATCCTCACAAGAAAATGAATCTCGGGGTAGTATATAGCGACATATAATGTATTTTGATAATAAATTTAACTTGAACGTTGAGCTTTGAACTTTGGATTTCCAGCATTTACAGAGTCCCTTGTGTTTGTGTAACCCCTATGCAGGCTTAACAACTAAAGACGGGTCTAGGAGTTCTCAAACGTCTCTTTTAACCTAGTTTAACACTGTACCAAAGGTTATGCAGTAAGATGGATCAACACTTATAGGAGCTGAGAGGTGATCTCATCAAGACATTCGCGAACTTGAGATGGATTTTGAGAGCTGCAAGAGACAATTGGTGCTGGAATCTAGAACAAACACACAAGCTTGGAGGAACTCAGTGGATCAGGCTGCATCTGTGGAGAGAAAAGAACAGCCAAGATTTTGGTTTGAAACTCATCCAGATGAAAGACCCTGACTTGAAACGTGGGCTGACCATTCCACTCTGCAGATGCTGTCTGACCCAATGAGTTCTTCCAACACTTTGCTCTTTGTGTGGATTTTGAGAGATTACTTCTTCTGGCTGCAGAGGCCAGAGCTGGTGGGTATAGTCTGCAGCTCAGAGAGGATGATAATTACTTTCACTCAGTGGGTTGTAAAGTTTTGGAAATCTCCACCTCAGCAGACTTTAAATGCTCAGTCATTATTTGTAGAAGATCAAACCACTAATAGAATCAGAACATATGGATAGAATCAGTGAACTTAAGGTGGAATGTCAATCACCTACAGTACTGTGCAAAAGCCTTAGGCATATAGATTCCGATATGAATATCTATTGTGTCTGAGAGTGGGACGGAGGCAGGGAGAGGGGAATCACATGGTTACACCTTCAGCAGCCTGCTCTACTTCCTAAACAGGCAGAAATATGTGGCCAGATTCTGCTCTAACTTCATCTACAAATTTGCAGATGATACCATTGTAGTGAGCCAGATCTGAAGGAGATAGGGAGCATAGTGGCATAGTGTTTGACAACAACCTTTCTCTCAATATTAGCAAAACAAATGAGCTGGTCATTGACTTCAGGAAATGGGGTGGGGGGGGATAAATGAGGTTTTGAGGCTGAGAGGGTTGGAAGCTTCAAGTTCATATGAGTGAACATCACCAAATGCCTGTCCCATTCCAGCTACATAGAGGATACAGCCACGAGAGTTCACCAACATCTCTACTTCCTCAGAAGGCTAAAGAAATTCGGCATGGCCCTGTTGAACCTTAACATTTTTTTACTGATGCACCATAGAAAGCATTCTATCTGAATGCACAATGACTTGGTATGGCAACTGCTCTGTATTGGCCACCAGAAGCTGCTGGGTTGTGCAGGCACCTTAGTAATCATGAAAACCAGCCTTCCCTCAGGGAAACTGTCCCAGTAAAGCAGCCAGCATAATCAAAGGCCTCGCACACTTTGGACATTCTCATTTTCACTCCCCCCCCCCCCACCCAATCTATCGAGCAGAAGGTCCAAATGCAGGCTCAGGGACAGCTTTTATCCCGCTGTTGTCAGACTCTTAAACGGACTTCTTGTTTGATAAGGTGGACTCTTGACCTCACATTCTGCCTTGTTATGATCCTGCATTGTATTATTGACCTGCACTGCACTTTCTGTGTAGCTGTTACATCATTTTGCATTCAATTATTGTGTTACATTATTCTACCTCAATGTATTCCATAATGATTTGATGTGCATGCAAGACAAGCTTTTCAGTGTATCTTTGTACATGTGACCATACTGCAATAAACGCTTTACTACTTCACAAGGGAACCTCACAGCATTCCACAGGTAAGGCACAGATTGGGCAGTTATCCTCAAAGGCTGGACTTGAAGGATATTGTAGTTTGTAAATCCTCTTTGAATTTTGCCTTTACCTGTTCATTTGTGTGGTGTGAATTTGTGTGTATGCTCAAGTGCTCATGTATATTTTGTATGTGTGTGTGTGTGTGTATGTGTGTTTACTGTGTGTTTGTGTCCATATGTATTTGTGTGTTTGTGTGTGTGTGTGTGTTTGTTTCCGTATGTATTTTGTGTGTGTGTGTGTGTGTGTGTGTGTGTCTGTCTGTCTGTCTGTGTTTGTTTCCGTATGTATTTGTGTGTGTGTGTGTGTGTGTGTTTGTGTGTGTGTGTGTGTGTGTGTGTGTGTGTTTGTTTTCGTATGTATTTGTTTGTGTGTGTGTGTGTGTGTGTGTGTCTGTCTGTCTGTCTGTCTGTGTTTGTTTCCGTATGTATTTGTGTGTGTGTGTGTCTGTGTTTGTTGTCGTATGTATTTGTGTGTGTTTGTGTGTGTCTGTGTGTGTTTGTTTTCGTATGTATTTGTTTGTGTGTGTGTGTGTGTGTGTTTGTTTTCGTATGTGTTTGTGTGTGTATGTGTGTGCACCTGTGTGAAAACCAGTGGCTTAAGGATGAGCAGGGAAACTCTGTTGAGTGCTGGCTCTGCCCAGGCTTCCTGTACGAAGCCCATTGAGGACAACCTTTATTATCTTAAAACAATCATCACCTACCACATGGCCACAGTTTCATCAATTTTCTCTCACATTCTCTCACTTTCCTCTCACAAAGATCTGCTGGGTGACGACAAATAAGCTGAGGACAAGCAGGATCGCCCTTGCATCACAAGCGTTTACACATCTTTACAAACTGCAAACAGACCACTCTTTAGGGCTGAGGGTTACACAACCACAAGTTCAACTGTGAACGGCTGTCTGTGGTGGAAGAGCATTTAATGGAAGCCTTCTTGGTTCTGGGTAATGCTCTACACAATGACATGACCCCTGACCTATTCATAGGCGAGCTAAAGTCATTATAATATCTGCGCTGGCAGGAATTCTGAGCTTGTAAGAAATTTCTGTTTGCCAAACGTTTTTTTTCAATTCACTGACACTAAAGACATTGTCTCCTGGCACTGAGCAGAAAGAGCCAGCTTTATTTTGGATATATTTTTGTTGCTCAATGCTCTTTACTGAAAATCTCAGGAGGGGAACAGCAGCCAGAAATCTCACACATTTTCCCATGAGGCACAGAACAGAGATGAGGAGGAATTTCTTTATCCAGAGGTTGGTGAATTTGTGAAGTTCATTGCAACAGACCATAACCATGGAGGCCAAGTCGTGAGGTATATTTAAAGCAGAAGTTGATAAGTTCTTGATTAGTCGGGGTGTCAAAGGGTACAGGAAAAAGGCAGACGAGTGGGGTTGAAGAAGATAATACAACAGCCATGATGGAATGGTGGAACAGACATGATGGGCTGAATAGCCTATATTCTACTCCTATGTGTCCTCCTCTGTCTACTCCTCTGATCTTATCATTTTCATTCTTTAGGGAATCAAAAGCAGGGCCACACCTGGCTTGGCAAGGTGGTATTGCAACACCATCTGAGGCAAGGCACTGGATAGGATCGAAGGGCAATGCACACACAGCAGGCACATTCAGATCACATCTCCCTTTAGTTTCACAGTTAGGCACCCATCCTGCTGACCCTCCCCCGACCCCACCGAATCACTCACTCCAGTTGTTCAAAGGCTCATTATCCGATGAGTACAGTCGATAAGAACTCAAATGATCTATTGTGAGCTCAAATGAGTCATTTCCTTAGAAAACACAGAATTGCCTTTGGTTTTGTTCTTTCCTGCCGAATGTGAACAAAATCCACATGAGCTGGTCGCATCAGTGTCTGGTATGGTGGAGTCACTGCTGCAGAGGAATGAAAACTCAGCCAACTCCATCATCGGCACTACTCTCTCCAGCATCGAGGACATCTTCAAAACGTGATCCCTCAGAAAGGCAAGTTCCATCATTAAGGAGACCAATCACCCAGGACATGCCCTCTTCTCAATGTTACCATTTGAGAGGAGGTACAGGAGCCTAAACATAGAAAATAGGTGCAGGAGTAGGCCATTTGACCCTTCGAGCCTGCACCGATTCTGTAAAGACTCACACTCAATGTTTTAGGAACAATTTCTTTCCTTTCACCGTCAGATTTCTGAACGAACATTGAACCAACCCACAAACACAACCTCACCATATATACAGTACTGTGCAAAAGTCTTAGGCACTTGTGTGTGTATATATATATATATATATGTACACACACGCACACACACACACACACACACACACACACACACACACACACACACATATACATATATATATATAGTAATTTTATTTATTGCACTGTGCCACAAAAAAAATCACGCTTTATGGCATATGTGAGTGATGATAAACCTGATTCTGATATGGGTCTTTACTGTGGACTAAGAGTGGGAAGGAGGCAGGGAGAGGTGAGCCACATCACATGTCAGGACCCACATCACTCCCCTACCTGCCTCCACCCCACCCCATCACTGATTCTCTGCCACCTGTCCCACACCCCTACCGAGCACTCCACTGTCACCATTCTTAACATCCTTTGCTCCTGCCAGATCTACAAACTTATTATCCGCTCCACGTTGACAAATACAGTACTGTGCAAAAGTCTTAGGTTCCCTAGCTATATATATGTGCCTAAGACTTTTGTACAGTACTGTATATATTATTCAGTATTCAGTATATGCTGAACACGGTCCCTATTGCTCAGTATATGGGAAGAGTTGTTACTGCTGTGACCTAGGATTACATTTTCTCACATTTACCTCTTTGACAATTTGGACACAAGCTATTTACAAGCAAGGAGGTCCTTGCTGTCTTGAGGAAAATTAAAGTGGATAAATCCCCGGGACCTGACAGAGTGTTCCCTCAGACCTTGAAGGAGACTAGTGTTGAAATTGCAGGGGCCCTGGCAGAAATATTTTAAATGTCGCTGTCTACAGGTGAGGTGCCAGAGGATTGGAGAGTGGCTCCTATTGTTCTGTTGTTTAAAAAAGGATCGAAAAGTAATCCGGGAAATTATAGGCCGGTGAGTTTAATGTCAGTAGTAGGTAAGTTATTGGAGACAGAATCTACAAGCATTTGGATAGACAGGGGCTTATTAGGGAGAGTCAACATGGCTTTGTGCGTGGTAAGTCATGTTTGACCAATCTATTGGAGTTTTTCGAGGAGGTTACCAGGAAAGTGGATGAAGGGAAGGCAGTGGATATTGTCTACATGGACTTCAGTAAGGCCTTTGACAAGGTCCCGCATGGGAGGTTAGTTAGGAAAATTCAGTCGCTAGGTATACATGGAGAGGTGGTAAATTGGATTAGACATTGGCTCGATGGAAGAAGCCAGAGAGTGGTGGTAGAGAATTGCTTCTCTGAGTGGAGGCCTGTGACTAGTGGTGTGCCACAGGGATCAGTGCTGGGTCCATTGTTATTTGTCATCTATATTGATGATCTGGATGATAATGTGGTAAATTGGATCAGCAAGTTTGCTGATGATACAAAGATTGGAGGTGTAGTAGACAGTGAGGAAGGTTTTCAGAGCCTGCAGGGGTACTTGGACCAGCTGGAAAAAATGAGCTGAAAAATGGCAGATGGAGTTTAATACAGACAAGTGTGAGGTATTGCACGTTGGAAGGACAAACCAAGGTAGAACATACAGGGTTAATGGTAAGGCACTGAGGAGTGCAGTGGAACAGAGGGATCTGGAAATACAGATAAAAAATTCCCTAAAAGTGGCATCACAGGTAGATAGGGTCGTAAAGAGAGCTTTTGGTACATTGGCCTTTATTAATCAAAGTATTGGGTATAAGAGCTGGAATGTTATGATGAGGTTGTATAAGGCATTGGTGAGGCCGAATCTGGAGTATTGTGTTCAGTTTTGGTCACCAAATTACAAGAAGGACATAAATAAGGTTGAAAGAGTGCAGAGAAGGTTTACAAGGATGTTGCCGGGACTTGAGAAACTCAGTTACAGAGAAAGGTTGAATAGGTTAGGACTTTATTCCCTGGAGCGTAGAAGAATGAGGGGAGATTTGATAGAGGTATATAAAATTATGACAGGTATAGATAGAGTGAATGCAAGCAGGTTTTTTCCACTGAGGCAAGGGGAGAAAAAAACCAGAGGACATGGGTTAAGGGTGAGGGGGGAAAAGTTTAAAGGGATCATTAGGGGGGGCTTCTTCACACAGAGAGTGGTGGGAGTGTGGAATGAGCTGCCAGACGAGGTGGTAAATGCGGGTTCTTTTTTAACATTTAAAAATAAATTGGACAGATACATGGATGGGAGGTGTATGGAAGGATATGGTCCGTGTGCAGGTCAGTGGGACTAGGCAGAAAATGGTTCGGCACAGCCAAGAAGGGCCAAAAGGCCTGTTTCTGTGCTGTAGTTTCAATGGTATGGTTTTTCTATTTACTACTCTTTTAATGTAATTTTTCTGTTTGTTCATTTTCCTGACTGCAAGTGGTGATCTGACTGAGAGCATATTTTTGAAATCTTTAGGGTGTAATGGTGAACCAAACAATGTTGTCCAAACTCTCCCTCTGGAAGAAGACACCATCCCTGTCCAGCTTTATATATTACTCATCTTCATGTCTTAGGAGAGGGCAAAACTGCCTTCTGGTCTCCGGCAACCAGGCCGCCCGTAGATCACCACACAACTTTGCTTCTGAACTGTCAAGTGGCCTGATAAGAGTTGATAGATTGGGAAAGGCCTGGCTCCACAGTGACTCCAGCCGTCAGTTCTCCAGCTCACGGGGAGCAGCAGAGCTGCTAACAGAAAAAAACAGTGATTTCTCATGAGTCTTTATCTGTGCCTTTGCTGGGAACTGCCATGCCATTGGGGGGCCTAGTGTTGACGCCATAGATGCCCCCATTTCTTCACAATGCTTATACATTAGCTGATAACACTCAATTTAAAGACACAGCAGCAAGGAGAAAACCAACCACAAGGATCAGAATCAGGATCATGTTTAACATCACTGTCATGTGTTATGAAATTTATTTATGTATAATAACAGTACTGTGCAAAAGTCTTAGACACATTTGTATAGCTTTCGCTGGGAATTGCCTTGACATTGGGGCCTAGTGTTGATACCTAAGGCTTTAGCACAACACAGTAGTAATTTCATGTATTGCACTGTACCAATGCCGCAAAAACAAACACATTTCGTGACATACATGAATGATGATAAACCCGGTTCTGATCTGGGTCTCTATTGTGGACTGAGAGTGGGAAGGGGGCAGGGAGAGGGGAATCATGGTTGGGAAAAGGGGAGAGAGCGGGAAGCACCAGAAAGGCAGTTATCAATAAACTAACTGTATGGAATCAAATGACCTTGTCTGGTGTCTCAGGGCTGGGTGTGTCTACACCCAAGAGCCCCCTGCCCCTGGCACTCTGTCTCTGCCACCCCACCCCTCCTGCAGAACTCCACCCTTGCCATTTTCTACATCTTTTGCTCCTGACAGATTTACAAACTCGCTCTCTGCTCCATTGGCAAATGCAGTCGTGTGCAGTACTGAATTTACATGCGTATATTAATTTATATGTGTTATAAAATTAAATTAAATATGTAGTGCAAAAAGAGAGCTAAAGTAGTGAGTTAGTGTTTGTGGGGTTGGTTCATTGTCCATTCAGAAATCTGATGGCTGAGGGGAAGATACTTTCCCGACAGCACTGAGTGTGTGTCTTCAGGCTCCTGTACCTCCTCTCTGATGGTAATAGAAAAAAAGAGGACATGTCCTGGGTGATGGGATTCTTAATGATGGATGCCTCCTTCTTGAAAATGTCACCTTTTGAAAACGTCTTCAATGGTGGGGAGGCTAGTTCGCATGATGGAGCTGGCTAATTTTACAGCTCTCTTCAGCTTTTTTGGTCCTGGGTGGTAGCCCGCTCCATCTCAGATGCTGATGTAACCAGTTAGAGTGCCTCTGCAGAAATTTGCTAAGGTCTTTGATGACATACCACATCCCCTCAAACTCCTTCTAAAATATAGTCACTAACGTGTGCCTTCTTTGTAATATCCCATATACTGAATGTATTTTAGAATTTCCCACTAAATAACCACATGTAACTTCTCTTGCTGGAAATACAATGCCAAACAATATTTTATTTAAGTTGTTTGGTGCATCTCAGAGGTCACAGTCTCAAACATGTTACAAACTGTAACATCATATTCCAACCACGTGATTAAAAGTTAATGTGATTGAAATCGTGAGGGTGTTGGGTCAGGGGCAGGTGGTGGGGTGGGGAATACCACAGAAGTTTGTTTGGATCAGATGCCCTTGGGTGGAGAATGTCCATGCTCTTTGCAACAGCAATTAACAACAATTATTCTTAAAAAAACACCTCACATACAGTGATTAATTTGCATATTATTAATTATACTGTGAAAGACATTGTGCATCCTCTCACAAAATATGAATTGAATTGAATTGACTTTATAACTTACATCCTTCATATATAGGAGTAAAAATCTTTATGTCACGTCTCCGTTCAAATGTGCAATGTGCAATTATAGTAATTCATAATAAATATTATATACAACAGGATAGTCAATATAACATAGAAATACAGTTGTGTCAGCATGAATTAATCAGTCTGATGGCCCGGTGGAAGAAGCTGTCCCGGAGCCTATTGGTCCTAGTTTTTATGCTGTGGTACCGTTTCCCGGATGGTAGCAGCTGGAACAGTTTGTGGTTGGGGTGACTTGTGTCTCCAATGATCCTTTGGGCCCTTTTTACACACTTGTCTTTGTAAATGTCCTGAACAGTGGGAAGTTCACATCTATGGATGCACAGGGCTGTCCACACCACTCTCTGTAGAGTCCTGCGATTGAGGGAAGTACAGTTCCCATACCAGGCAGTGATGCAGCCAGTCAGGATGCTCTCCATTGTGCCCCTATAGAAAGTTCTTAGAATCTGGGGGGGGGGGTGGGGGTGGGCCATACCAAACTTCTTCAACTGTCTGAGGTGAAAGTGGTGCTATTGTACCTTTTTCACCACACAACCGGTATGTACAGACCACGTGAGATTCTCTGTGATGTGTATGCTGAGGAACGTAAAGCTGTTCACCATCTCAACCCCAGATCCATTGATGTCTATAGGGGTTAGCCTGTTTCCATTCCTCCTGTAGTCCACAACCAGCTCCTTTGTTTTTGCGACGTTGGGGGAGAGGTTGTTTTGACACCACTGTGTCAGGGTGATGACTTCCTCTCTGTACGCTGCCTCATTATTATTTGAGATTGGGCCAATCAGTATAGTGTTGCCAGCAAATATAATTAGCAAATTGGAGCTGTGGATGGTGACACAGTCATGGGCATACAGAGAGTAAAGGAGGGGGCTTAGTATATAGCCCTGAGGGGCATCTGTGTTCAGGGTCAGAGGGGCAGAGGTGAGGGAGTCCACTCTTACCACCTGCTGGCAATCTGACAGGAAGTACAGTGAATACTGGACATATGAATACTACAGTGAACTGTCAAGTCAACAGAAAAGGTCATTGGCTGCAGTCCACCATCACGATAGGACTTGTATGAGTCCAGGAGAAAGAAGCAGGGAGAAAAAAAGATCATTACCCACCCAGCAAAATGTCTTTTCCAAAAGCTCCCTTCCGGAAAGCACTATAGGGCTATTAAACAAAAACTTCATGCCACCTCATGTCTTACTAACTCTTCTTTCAGTTAGTCCTGACGAAGGGACTCGGCCCGAAACGTCGACTGTACCTCTTCCTGGAGATGCTGCCTGGCCTGCTGCGTTCACCAGCAACTTTTATGCGTGTTGCCACCTTAAAAGCTTCTTCCCCCAGGCAGTTATTCTGATCAACCATTCTAGTTAGCCTCCCACCCCCTCTATCTATTACCTCAGTCACTGCACTTTAAAACCACTTTTAATGCTGTTTACATTGTAACCAAGCTGGTATTTACTGTATGCACATTTCATTCCATATCTGTACTTCTAATTATATTTTTATACAATTCTTTATAATTGTTGACTGCTGTCTTTGTTGCATGTCGCGCCAACACACCACAGCAAATTCCTAATACAAATAAATGTATAAGGCGAATAAAGTTAATCCTTGATCCTTGATCCAAAGCAAACTGTTCTGTTGGCCAGCACATATCTTGGAAACAAGAGAGTGAAGATGAATGCTTTTGAATATTGAACATCTTTTGGAACCTGCATGTTTATTGAGTGCCAAAAGTGTCAGAAGTGAAAGTGTTGCATTGGCTGTGGCACTTGGGGATGTCCCGAGATTATGTTCAATCAATCCTAGTTCTTCTCCATTGAATAAATGCCAACTATTGAGTCTCGGTTGGATGAGAGATTTGGGCCCATGTGCCTTGTGTAGATATTATTGGCGTATTTGCCATTACATTCACACTTACACAGCCCGTATCCCCACTACTGTCACAGTGAATAGAAATCAGCACTGTGTTTCCATCTGCAGTTTCCATTTACAGGATGGTTTCTCTATAAGCACAAAGGCCAGAAAGCTGTAGGATAATTACTGATGGAAAGGTTATTTCATCCGTAAGAAAAAAATCCACAGTATCCAATTGTTTCCTTAGTAATTCCTAGATTTTGGCTCTGTAACACTGCCTGGTAGACCATTGAACGCGGTTGTTACTCTCGTTGGAAAGAGGGTCGTTCTGCTACCAGCCCACCACTGCGATTGACTGTGTAAACCCTGAAGTTTGATATCCCCTTTCTAAATTATTCCTCTCCTCTGCCTCTCACTGCCCTATTAAGACCTGCTTAAAACTTAACATTTGGTCAACTTTCCTGATATCGCTTATTAGATGAAGACTCAAACTCTGACTCATATTGCTACAATAAAACAAGTTGGAGTCTTTTATGATGTTAAAAGTGTAGTATAAAATTTAGTTGCCTTCTACGATTTTAAACCAGTATCTACTTATCCTAGAGTTCAAATCAAATGTGCGCACATGGTTTTCTTTTCCTCATTGGATGTTTGTCAGTCCTTGTGTGTAGTTTTTCATTGATTCTATTGTATTTCTTTGTTCTACTCTGAATGCCTGCAAGAAATTGAATCTCAGGGCAGTAATTGGTAACATATACTGTATGTACTTTGATAATAAATGTAACCATAAGGTATAGGAGAAAAATTAGACCATTTGGCCCATTGAGTCTGCTCCACCATTTCATCATGGCTGATCCAATTCCCTCCCAGTCCCAATCTCCTGCCTTCTCTCCGTATCCCTTCATGCCAAACTATTCAAGAATCTATCAACTCCTGCCTTAAATTCCACAGATTCAGCGCTCTCTAGCTGAAGAAATTCCTCCTCATCTTCATTCTAAGTAGGTGCTCCTCTCTTCTGAGGCTGTGTCCTCTAGTCTTAGGCTCCCCCACCGCAGGAAACATCCTCTCCACATCCACTCTATCGAGGCCTTTCAACATTCAACTGATTTCAATGAAATTCCCCCTTACTTTGTATTTTTAAACAATTCAGAGAAATATGACATTTCTACTCCAGGAAGAACTCCCAGAGTAGAAATGTCAAATATTAGATGACATGAATTTAAATTGAGAGGGGAAAGTTTAAAGGGGATGTGTGAAGCAGGTTTTTGGTAGGTATCTGGAACCAGCTGCCAGAGTCGTGGCAGAGGTCGATACTATAGTGGAATTTAAGAGGTTTTGTAGATATGCACACAAATATGCAGGAAATGGAGAAAAATGAATCATGTGAGGCAGAAGGAATTTAGTTTAATTCTCAAAGGTCCTGTTCCTGTGCTGTATTGTGATATTTTCTGTGTTCTTCATAGTCTGGAATATTTTTTGCATTATCATATTAAAAGTTGTGCTTTCATATTTCATTTTTTATTACTTCATCAATTAACATTTGCAGATAAATTTGCTTTAAATCAAAAATCTAAAATGAATGTAACATATCAGAGCCACTTCACACAATTTTCATTTACATTGAGGCAGTGCTAACATTCTCTGCATTGAGCATATACTTAGGAAGGCCCTGATCTTTTTCTAGAACTAAGAAAGGGAACTTGTTACCTTAATAATAAAACATTTGATATTATAGATTTGGAATTATATCTATTTGACAAGACCTGTTCATGAAAGTTTGAAGCCCGAGGCATCTCACAAATATTTAGCATTTACAGAATCCAGTTGTTTCCATAATAAGCAGCTGCATATTATTCCATTGTTCTCAAGGTATCGTACGGTAGCAGCTATGGCTCAACTAGTTGCATGAACACTGCATCAATACTTTTTATTGCACTACTTATTTAATATATCAGAATCAGATTTAATATCACTGGCATGTGTCATGAAATTTGTTAACTTCATGGCAGCAGCACAGTGTTATGATTATATAGAAAAAAGACTATGAATTACAGTAAGTATATACTGTGTATGTATATTAGATAGTTATATTAAATAAGCAATGCAAAAACAAATTTAAGAAGTAGTGGGGTAGTGTTCATGGGTTCAACGTCCATTTAGAAATCAGATGCTAGAGGGAAAGAAGCTGTTCCTGAATTGCTGAGTGTGAGCCTTCAGGCTTCTGTACCTCCTTCCTGATGGTATAATTGTTGCCCTTTTGAAGCAGGTGACAACCTATGACTGTAGCAATGAGAGATTGAAAATGTCTTTGAGCACCCCTCCAGTTGGTTGACACAGTTCTCAAAGTCTTAGTAGGTACTGCGTCAGGGCTCCATTTTGCTGCCAAGCGTCAGTCT